>NC_136610.1:3942742-4605242 GCF_933228915.1 Telmatherina bonti
TCAGCCAAGCTGCAGTAACTTGGAGCTGTTGCAAAGCAGTAAGGCCCCCCCCCCCTGCTCACCCTCTCAGGGTGACTGGGCTCCTGTTGAAAAGCGTCTTGCTTGCTGGTGTATATTCAGAAAGTCCTCTATGCTGAAACACAGACATAAAGCAAACTACGTCCTTCAAAGGTGAGGATTGTCTAACAAAGCCACAGAAACGCTCGTCAAAGTAAATATTTTAGTTAGTTAGTCTACGTGGAAGCATGGAGAAGAAGCAGGGAGACCCAGCTTTAACAGCTGATGAAGTTAAATCTGAATGAAGCAACTCCAGAAGATGCCACTCTGGCTCTGATGACAGCTGCCTTGATGAGAACGTCAGCAGCGATGATGAAGAATCATCTGCTGTCAGAGCTGAATAATGGCGCTCATACATCTCCACCTGCCTGCAGAGAGGCGGGAGATGATGGAGAGACGAGGGAAAGAAGCTCTGCGTTGTGGCTTGATTTGCAGCAGTCAGCTCCACAACGAGGTCCTGAGGAGATTCATGCCGCTAATAAAACATCAGATGAGCCGCGATGCTCCTCCATGCAGGAACTGATCGGCTCTCCAGTGGCTTTCCTGACGATGAGCGAATGGAGACAACACGGTTCAGCTGGGATGGACTTTCTGCTGCCAGACACAGCAGCACATCTCTGTTCTAAAACTCTTACATGTTACATGGTTACATGTGTGCTCATATTGATTACATCATACGTGTAGCATCATGTATTGTCATCACAGACTGTATATAAAAGATGGGCGGAGCCTCCGTGACGTCACCCGTAAGTTTCTGAAGAGCTGAATTGAAGCTCGGTGGGCGGTTCCTCCCATCACCATCTTGGCAGGGGCATGCGTGTCGTCTCGCCCAGAAAATACAAATATGGGCAAAGAGGTGGAGCTGAGAGGGGGGCTGTGAGCGTCATGGTGGATGATTGACATCGAGCGAACTCCAAGCTTTCTGTAGCTAAGAGCTAACCGAGCTAACCCGGAGATAACAGGAGCTAACCAGCTAACGGAGGTAAACGGGCTAAAGCTAAGTCATGTTGTTAACCGGCTAAAAACCGCGGTTGTTCTACGTTCTTCTGACCTGAAGCAGGAGATTGGGTACCTGTCAATCAAAAGGACACGCCCCTAAATATGCCGAACTTCGAGATTAAGTTACTTTTAAACAGGCGAGTTAGAAAAATATTCACCCCCCCCCCACAGTTGTCATGAAGGTAACCTGACCTATTAAACCTAAAATGGATTTTTGAACCAGGCTGTAAACATGTTTATTCCTGCTGTAAACATATTTATTTCTGCTGTAAACATATTTATTTCTGCTGTAAACATGTTTATTTCTGCTGTAAACATATTTATTTCTGCTGTAAACATGTTTATTCCTGCTGTAAACATGTTTATTCCTGCTGTAAACATATTTATTTCTGCTGTAAACATGTTTATTCCTGCTGTAAACATATTTATTCCTGCTGTAAACATATTTATTTCTGCTGTAAACATGTTTATTCCTGCTGTAAACATGTTTATTTCAGCTGTAAACATGTTTATTTCTGCTGTAAACATGTTTATTTCTGCTGTAAACATGTTTATTCCTGCTGTAAACATGTTTATTCCTGCTATAAACATATTTATTTCTGCTGTAAACATATTTATTTCTGCTGTAAACATGTTTATTCCTGCTGTGAACATGTTTATTTCTGCTGTAAACATGTTTATTTCTGCTGTAAACATGTTTATTTCTGCTGTAAACATATTTATTTCTGCTGTAAACATGTTTATTTCTGCTGTGAACATGTTTATTTCTGCTGTAAACATGTTTATTTCTGCTGTGAAGTTTTAACATGGAAATCTATGGAGATTTGCTCTGTTTTGCAGCCCCTAGTGGATGAAGGGGGAACTGCAGTTTTATGCATTTCTGCATCGGCTTCACTTTTAACCGCCAAAGGCTCCGTCCATCTTTCATATACAGTCTATGATAGACACGTAGACATGTAGACACATAGATATGTAGACACGTAGACACATAGACATATATATGTACTCACGTAGACATGTAGATATCTCCAGATATGTCCATCTCCTGCACTGACTACACTTTTAACTTGGTTGGCTTCGCTATCCGTCTCTTGATGCACAAATGAAGCGATACCGCTGTAAATCGCATGGGCAGTGTTGTGTTGTATATGTAGCAGGACACAACTGTGTCTTATTAGTAGTTTCTGGCTTTTCCTCCCAGCAGCCAGTCGCTACAGGGGAGCCACCCTATATAGGTAATCTGGGTATTCAGATCATAGATTGCCGACTAGCAGCTGGGCTACGTCATTCAGGGGATTCCTTGCTTCCGCTTCAGGTTGGTGGCAGGTAGGCTCAGCGGCAGTGCAGCATGTCACGTTTTAATGACATTTGACCCATCCGGTGGTACTCTCTGCTGTTTTCGTTTCAGAGATCGGCGCTGGGTGTTCCGGGGCTTGTTTCAGTAGCCTGGACTTATTCATTGCTGTGGCAAGCTGTTAGCATCACTGGTTCTGAGGCACATGACGGTGTTCCAGTTTTATGGTCAGGCAGAAGCTGACATAAATCTGCTGGCGCTGGATTAGTTGATGCCAAAATATATAAATGTCACCCGCGTTGCGCTGGACCGACGCTGATCTCCTTTATCAAGTTACGAGGAGCGTCACGGTGGATGTGCTGTATCAAACAAACTGCTGCTGCTCTGCTCTGACACATCTTTTCAGATGTTCCATCGGCCGCTCTGTTTTTCTGCGGCTTCTGCTTCGCTCCGTTCCCGTCTCCACCTTCAACAACTCCTTCTTGGAGAAGGGGAAACGCTGACGTGGGCGCCGGATTAACCACAAGCTGGTGCAGACTGGACAGTCGAGCCGCCCATGGTAGTGGGGAGCGGCAGAAGGACATTTTGGGACAACGCTGATTATTATATCTTCTTAATTTCTTTATTTTGTTTAATTTGTGTTTAACCTATTTCTATTCTTCAGGTGCTGAGACTGCAGTAGTGGATTGGTGTCCTGGTGGTGGTGCCTCCCTACTTCTCTGGTTTGGTTTTGTTTATCTTTTCATGTGTGGTGTTCTTGGGGTCCCTTCCCTTCTGGACACATCCACCCCAGTAGGTCTTAGCCCTGATTTATTTTTCTTTTTAAAGTATCTTGTAGGTTTTTAAATAGGAATAATAAAATCTCTTTTTATACCCGTAGTGATATCTCTGCCTCCATTGCTAACGAACCTGAGTGCCTGGTGGTGGGTGTAACCACCTAGCAATTTTCCCTGTGCATAATACCCAGGGTGGCGTTGTCCGGTTTTATATCTTTAGCTTGTAGCCGACTGTTTCTTGCCACATATAGCTTAGCTGACACAGAACCAGTGAAAAGAGCAGGACAGGGAAACAAGAAGACAATAACACGGACTACCAAATAAAAAGCACCCAAACCTGATGCAGAAGTTGTGACCAGCAGGTTTTATTCTTCTTCTGCTGCTTTTGGATGGTTGTAAACAACTTTATAGTGGTACGTTACCACTAACAAGCGGTCCTGAAATGTGGAAGGGAACTCAGCACTGCCCACTAGTGGAAGAACTGGCTGACAACGTAAAATATGCATGGAAGTATGAGGTATTCGACGTATGACAATGTTTAAAACCGACGCCACTGTTCCTCCTGTATGTAAAGGAGCAGAAATGGACCTTTACACTTAATCTGTTCACACACACACTCATGCAGCTGACACTATGTACTTTTTAAACTGTCACATGCATACATATGTGTCATAAACACACGAAAAGCAACATGGAGTTCAGGCTTTTGCCCGAAGACAGTTTGCCATGCAGTTCTCTCAGTGTGTGTGTGTGTGTGTGTGTGTGTTAATATTCCATACAAAACATCACTGTGTGTGTTTTCCTGGTGTGTTCATTCGGTTTGCAGCAACTCCTTTGAAGCCGACCCTCCACCCGTCCTCTTCTCTTCCACCATCAGAGCTCTTTTTGCCTTTCAGCCTGACTGTGACTGTGTTTTGTTCAGGCGTTGGTGAGGCAGCCCATCTGTCAGTGGTTTAAATGCCATCCCGACGCTCCACAGTCCGTCCTGCCCTTTCACAGTCAGCCACGGACGCTGCTGCATCTCTAAAAACCACCAGAAGAGAAAAAATGACATTTGCTAGAGATCTGAGCTGTTGCGTTTCAGCAGAGAGAAGCTCCTGCTGACTGAGTTCAGCCAGACCACGACTGTCATTGCATGACAAGAATTTAGCTGGAAATCTGTCTCAAAAAATGATCAATAAACAATATTATAGCATGATTAAAATCTGTGGTGACGTGTCATCGTGTTTATAAATTTAACTAATAATGAGGGCAGGGGCTGCACAGTGGCGGGCGGTTAGCAACACCGCCTCTCAGCAAGAAGGTCGCTGCTTCCAACGCTGCCTTTCTGTGCAGCCTGCGTGTTCGCTCAGTCTTCCTGCCGCCCAACAAAAACAAGCATATTCACTCTAAATTCCCCCTTGATATGAAGGTGAAAAGAGATGCCGAAATGACAGTTTTCTCCTCTACCAGTAAGTTAACTGTACTTCCTAAGTTAGCCGACAGCTAACTGTTTCATTGTTAGACGGTGTTCCTTGTTACCATGGCAGCTAAACACCAGATTCTCCTGTCATATACCAGCCTCGTTGGAACAGGACAGGACGTTTATGTTCCTAGAGTCTCAAAGAGCCGAGCAGGAGGCAGAGCCTTTGGTTATCAGGTCCCTCTCTTATGGAATAAGCTCCCAGTTAGTGTTAGGGAAGCAGACACCCTCCCCACCTTTAAGACTCGGCTGAAGACTTATCTTTTTGATACGTCCTATAGCTAGGGATGGTTAGCATCCCTTAGTTATGCTGCTATAGGTTTAGACTGCTGAGGGACATTTCCTGATACACTGAGCTTCTTTCTCTTTATCTCTCTCTTTTACCCCCCCCGCCCTCAATAACAGTGTTGCATCATTAACATGTATGTCTCCTGTCTCAGCAGGTCTCCCTGGCCGGGAGTAGCAGTTCCTGTTGTCTGTTGTCTTTCTGTCCTCTTCCCCCCACACAGCAGAGGCAGATGGCTGCCTGTCCTTGAGCCGGGTTCTGCTGGAGGTTTCCTTCCTGTTTTTTCCTTCCCACTGTCGCCAGTGTGCTTGCTCAGGATGGGAGATGGAGTTGGACTCAACTCAATCTGTTGGTTTCCTTATATAGGCTGTTATGAATTGGCTTTCATTATGTTTTCTTCTCTGTCTGTAAAGCGTCTTGAGATCGCATTGCCGTGAGTGGATGCTGTATAAATAAAGTTGAATTGAATTGAATTGAATTGAAATATGTGGTTACCGTTGCTTTCACAGTTGTGGTAAATGCCAGCTTTATGTCACAGCGACTAAAAACACCCAGTTCCACCAGAGAGGGATAACTGGTTTTCACTGCATGTGTCTGTGTTGTTATGGGGGACTTACTGGAAAGCAGGTGTTGGATTATGATTTCAACAAGTCGTCTCTATGCCATGAATTTGTTCCAATCGAGACAGTAAATGAGCTTGCTTCAGTGGCTGAGCAGCACAAACACTTAGCATGGAGGTGACTGAAGTGTGTTCACAGCTTTTTGACACACACCAGCTGCAGTTTTTGCAATAGGTGTTGGAAGGGGTGGATTGCTAGAATGTATAATTCATTTGGATGTGATACACAATTTTAGAATTAGATGGCAGTATTTCTTACACATTGTCTCTTTAAGATGGTACAGAATCTGACTCCCACTCTGTTTTTAATGGTATTTTATCAGGAAAGCCCAACATTGTGTTTCCAGGTGTCTTGTTAGATATGGAGTTATGCTGAGAACATGCATCCAGATCCAGCTGCACATCTCCCAGCATCAGTGCATGCGGCAGAGATGCATTCATCAGTGCCGGCAGTGTGTGAGTGATGGTGGTCTTCAGGGAGGACCTAGGCAGGATCGTAGGCTCCTCCACAGTGTTTGATAGGCTCACTAAGTTTACAGCTGTTGAATTTTAAACTGCAATAAATCACAGAGACGCTGATATAACTTATCTTACTCAATATCATCCTTCACTTGAGCTGCAATTAGTCTGCTGTGGTGACAGTAATGAATGTAAATCTATTACTGACTTTAAAGAAACAGGAAAGTTTTCAACCTGACATTAGCCTTTTAAATGAGGGCTGGGACTAAATCCAAGCATCCAGTCTCTGTTTTGAGATTGACCTCGACCCCGCTGGACCCCTTGAGTGTTTCATGTTAAGCAGTAAATTTACAAAAATAATTTTTCAGTCTGTCATTCTTTCTCATGTCCATCTTCATCCCAGTCTTACTTCTTCAAAGCTCTAACTGGGATTCATCAGCAAGGAGGGTTTCAATAATGTGCTGCGAATGTCTAAACTTTCCCTAAGAGGTTTTCTAATGAAGCAGCTTAGAGGAAGATGCAGGAGGCGTTTTCAGGAGAACCCTGCTACTTCTTGTCTCATGTTTTTTATTTAGTCGATTCTGCATTTGTGAAGAGGTAATGATGCTCACACACAAGTCCCATGTTCAGAGGCAATGGCGGAGGGGTGGGGTGGCGGGGGTGGACGTGGCCCCAAGAGTTAGCTAATTTTAACCCGCTACAAAGCAGTCACACTGGGGAGAGTGAATTTGATTTAGTCTTCCTTCTCTGCTCGCCAAACATTGTAGCGTTGCACGGTTAACCTCAGTATAACCTAAAGGGGGGCGGAGTTACAGAAGTTCTGGTTTAAGTTCCTGGTGTGCCAATTTCCCAACTGCTGCTGTTAAGGTATCCATCCCTGCATCCGTCCGTCCATTCATCCATCCATCCATTCATCCATCCATCCATCCATCCATCCATCCAACCAATTGTCTTGTCCATCCATCTATCCATCCAAGCATTCATCCATCAATCCCTGCATCTGTCCATCCATCCATCCATCCATCCATCCATCCATCCAACCAATTGTCTTGTCCATCCATCCATCTATCCATCCAAGCATTCATCCATCAATCCCTGCATCTGTCCATCCATCCATCCATCCATCCATCCATCCAACCAATTGTCTTGTCCATCCATCTATCCATCCAAGCATTCATCCATCAATCCCTGCATCCATCCATCCATCCATCCATCCATCCATCCATCCATCCATCCATCCAACCAATTGTCTTGTCCATCCATCCATCTGTCCATCCAAGCATTCATCCATCCATCCCTGCATCTGTCCGTCCATCCATCCATCCATCCATCCATCCATCCATCCATCCATCCATCCATCCATCCAACTATCTATCCAATCGTCCCCCCATCCAACTATCCATTCATCCAACTATCTATCCATCCATCCCTCCATCCAACTATCCATCAATCCATCTATCCAACCATCCAACCAATCGTCTTATCCATCTGTCTGTCCGTCCGTCCATCCACTATCGATCCATTCATCCATCCACCCAACCGTCTGTCCATCCATCTATCCATCCATCCATCCACTTCTTCTGCTCATCCAAGGGGATCTCAAGACATTTTCCAGCTGGCAAAGAGATGTAGAGCATACTCAGTCATAGGATGGCACAGGAGGATCTGTTTGATTGAAAAAGTAATTTCAGAAACTTTCTCAACTTCTTTTGGTTTGCTTTCACATGCGGACCAAACTGCCTGTTATGAGGGAATAATCTTCTTTGAAAACACCACTGACACAGCAGAAAAAAAGCAGAAATAAGAAAATCCAGCTCGTTGACTGGTCAGGACTGAAAATGTGTTCTTCATAACTAATGGAAAAGCTCTAAGTCCCCGAGACTGGTTCTTGTTTTGATCCCAGTTTTCACACCTGGTCTGGTTTCCACCAGAATTTGTCTAGTATGAGAAAAAATGCTGCTGTTCCTGTTTGTTTCTTATCGCCAAGTTATGCAGGAATCATTGATTTTATTGACAAAAACAGATTGTGTATCGCTCCATCCTTTAGGGTTGAAGAAGGCACACTTCCTAGTTTAGTCTGTGGAAATGCAAAATAACATGTACAAACAGTCAAAGCTTCTCAGTCCTCCAGGTCTAAAGTTGCTTTGCTGCTCCTCCTGAGGAAGCTGCTTGGAGGAGCAGTGTAACATCTTCAAAATAAAGCAATGGAACTGGACTTGTAGAGTCTAGTTCTGATGCTTCATACCTCGTCCATGAATATGTACAAACCCACACCGACCCTTAGGCTGTTGGTGGAGACAGAGCTTTGTGAGTGAACTGTGACCCCTATCTTTTCAAGTGGACTAGTTTTCTTTTTTTTATTCCACGCCAGAGTGTGGAACAAAGTTCATGCTACTTGAACTTTGAGAATACCCAATCTTGTGGAGTCCCTGGAGGCCTCGATACTGAGACCTAGAGGGGTGAAGAGAGGGACCGGCCCTGTAATCTGAACATGAGAGGTGCTTTGTTAGATGACATTTATACATTTATGTGAAGTCATGAAATCTAGGTTTTTACTGCTTGTTTACTGAAGTTCGTTTTACTTCAAATTCTCCACGTCAACCCCAAAGACACCCAGGAAAAAGAGACTGTAGATACAATCAGTAAAATATGCTACAATACAGTATGATACTATATGATATGCTACAACATGATGTGCTACAACATGATGTGCAAAAACATGATGAGCTACAACACAATGAGCTACAACACCATGAGCTACAACATGATGAGCTACAACATGATGAGCTACAACACGATGATCTACAACATGATGAGCTACAACATGATGAGCTACAACACGATGAGCTACAACATGATGAGCTACAACATGATGAGCTACAACATGATGAGCTACAACATGATGAGCTACAACACAATGAGCTACAACATGATGAGCTACAACATGATGAGCTACAACATGATGAGCTACAACATGATGAGCTACAACACAATGAGCTACAACACGATCAGCTACAACACGATGAGCTACAACATGATGAGCTACAACACGATGAGCTACAACACGATGAGCTACAACACGATGCGCTACAACATGATGAGCTACAACACGATGAGCTACAACACGATGAGCTACAACATGATGAGCTACAACATGATGAGCTACAACATGATGAGCTACAACACGATGAGCTACAACATGATGAGCTACAACATGATGAGCTACAACATGATGAGCTACAACACGATGAGCTACAACACGATGAGCTAAAACACGATGAGCTACAACATGATGAGCTACAACACGATGAGCTAAAACACGATGAGCTACAACATGATGAGCTACAACACAGTGAGCTACAACATGATGAGCTACAACATGATGAGCTACAACACAGTGAGCTACAACATGATGAGCTACAACATGATGAGCTACAACATGATGAGCTACAACATGATGAGCTACAACACGATGAGCTACAACATGATGAGCTACAACATGATGAGCTACAACATGATGAGCTACAACACGATGAGCTACAACACCATGAGCTACAACACGATGAGCTACAACACCATGAGCTACAACACCATGAGCTACAACACGATCAGCTACAACATGATGAGCTACAACATGATGAGCTACAACACAATGAGCTACAACACGATGAGCTACAACATGATGAGCTACAACACAATGAGCTACAACACGATGAGCTACAACATGATGAGCTACAACACGATGAGCTACAACACGATGAGCTACAACATGATGAGCTACAACACGATGAGCTACAACACGATGAGCTACAACACCATGAGCTACAACACCATGAGCTACAGCATAATGAGCTACAACACGATGAGCTACAACATGATGAGCTACAACACCATGAGCTACAACATGATGAGCTACAACACCATGAGCTACAACACCATGAGCTACAGCACAATGAGCTACAACACCATGAGCTACAACACCATGAGCTACAACACAATGAGCTACAACACCATGAGCTACAACACGATCAGCTACAACATGATGAGCTACAACATGATGAGCTACAACACGATGAGCTACAACACGATGAGCTACAACACGATGAGCTACAACATGATGAGCTACAACACCATGAGCTACAACACGATCAGCTACAACATGATGAGCTACAACATGATGAGCTACAACACGATGAGCTACAACACGATGAGCTACAACACAATGAGCTACAACACCATGAGCTACAACATGATGAGCTACAACATGATGAGCTACAACATGATGAGCTACAACACAATGAGCTACAACACGATGAGCTACAACATGATGAGCTACAACACAATGAGCTACAACACGATGAGCTACAACATGATGAGCTACAACACGATGAGCTACAACACGATGAGCTACAACATGATGAGCTACAACATGATGAGCTACAACACGATGAGCTACAACACGATGAGCTACAACACCATGAGCTACAACACCATGAGCTACAGCACAATGAGCTACAACACCATGAGCTACAACATGATGAGCTACAACACCATGAGCTACAACATGATGAGCTACAACACCATGAGCTACAACACCATGAGCTACAGCACAATGAGCTACAACACCATGAGCTACAACACCATGAGCTACAACACAATGAGCTACAACACCATGAGCTACAACACAATGAGCTACAACACCATGAGCTACAACATGATGACCTACAACACCATGAGCTACAACACAATGAGCTACAACATGATGAGCCACAACACAATGAGCTACAACATGATGAGCTACATGATGAGCTACAACACGATGAGCTACAACATGATGAGCTACAACACCATGAGCTACAACACGATGAGCTACAACATGATGAGCTACAACACCATGAGCTACAACACCATGAGCTACAACATGATGAGCCACAACACAATGAGCTACAACATGATGACCTACAACACCATGAGCTACAACACAATGAGCTACAACATGATGAGCCACAACACAATGAGCTACAACATGATGAGCTACATGATGAGCTACAACACAATGAGCTACAACATGATGAGCCACAACACAATGAGCTACAACATGATGAGCTACAACATGATGACCTACAACACCATGAGCTACAACATGATGAGCTACAACATGATGACCTACAACACCATGAGCTACAACACAATGAGCTACAACATGATGAGCCACAACACAATGAGCTACAACATGATGAGCTACATGATGAGCTACAACACAATGAGCTACAACATGATGAGCCACAACACAATGAGCTACAACATGATGAGCTACATGATGAGCTACAACATGATGAGCTACAACATGATGAGCTACAACACAATGAGCTACAACATGATGAGCTACAACATGATGAGCTACAACATGATGAGCTACAACATGATGAGCTACAACACGATGAGCTACAACACGATGAGCTACAACACGATGAGCTACAACACGATGAGCTACAACACGATGAGCTACAACATGATGAGCTACAACATGATGAGCTACAACATGATGAGCTACAACATGATGAGCTACAACACGATGAGCTACAACATGATGAGCTACAACATGATGAGCTACAACACGATGAGCTACAACATGATGAGCTACAACATGATGAGCTACAACATGATGAGCTACAACACGATGAGCTACAACACAATGAGCTACAACATGATGAGCTACATGATGAGCTACAACACGATGAGCTACAACACGATGAGCTACAACATGATGAGCTACAACATGATGAGCTACAACATGATGAGCTACAACATGATGAGCTACAACACGATGAGCTACAACACGATGAGCTACAACACGATGAGCTACAACATGATGAGCTACAACATGATGTGTTTCTATACCATGTGTATTTGTAATCTTGAAGCTAGTCCGTTTTGTGCTGTTGTGTTTTTGTGCTCTCCATGTTCTCATATAAATATTGCATCAGGTAAATTTGCATGTTTATTCATTGTGATCATAAAGCAGGTTTCTGAGAACAACTTCCCACATCTACGTTATATTCCCAGAATGAGGAAACCTGTCTCAGAGTGATCCAGGAAAAACTGGTTCATGGATTGGTTACTTTCTCCCCCCGATGGCTGACCATCTGGTTCTTGTTCAGATGGAGGTGTTCCTCTCTGGTTCTGGTTCTGATAGAGGTTTTCCTCTCTGGTCCTGGTTCATATGGAGGTTTTTCCTCTGTGGTCCAGGTTCAGATGGAGGGTTTTGTCATTGGTTCTGGTTCTCAGAGGTTTTCTATCATTGTTCTGGGTCAGAAAACGGTTTTCCTCTGTGGTTCTGGTTCAGAAGGAGGTTTTTCCTCTGTGGTTCTGGATTCAGATGGAGGTTTTTATCATTGGTTCTGGTTCTGATGGAGGTTTTCCTTCTTGGTTTTGGTTCAGATGGAGGTTTTTTCCTTAGGTTCTGGTTCTGATGGAGGTTTTCCTGTCTGGTTCTGGGGGACCGAGGGACCGCCTGCTCTTCTGACATGTTTCTGTCAGGTTGGTATTTTCAGTGTTTGTGTTATTTATTCATCGGCTGTATGAAAATAACAAGAAAGTCCAAACCATCATTTCTCCCTTTTAGCGGCGCTGTACTGATGCATGGTGACTCATCAGGTGAGCTAACATTGAATTATTCACCAGCACATCAAACTGGAGGCTCCAGAGAATGGGATGAAACACGGTGGTGATGCCCAGAATCACGGGAACATTATACGACAGTTCAGTCACGCCACTTCCTTTTAAATGTCCCCAACCTGAGCTGTGTGGGGGGAGTGCTGCCAGGTTTTATAACCCGACTGGCTGCATCATTTATGGGCTGATGATGTCTTCATCACAGCCTTGTTTTGCCTCCTCTGCCATCAGCCGGAGAAAAATCCTCGACTTCAATCCTCACAGCTGCTTGGCTTCGGTCTGTTCTCAGCTTCAAAGCTTCCAGGTTCGTTTCAAGTGTGCAAAGAGACACTTTATGTTTGATGACTCTTTAAAAGGGAACAGCAGGGACGTGAAAGGGGGAGCAGAACACTGAATTCACTGGAAAAACCGTCTTAGAGCTGATTTGTGCTTTTCATAAACTGCAGGGGGCGCTGTTGCTTCACGTATTTACTCAGCTTGGGAAAGACAGAAGTTCACATACAAACACGCGCACAGCAAGGCAGGAGGCCAGCAGTCTAATGCGGTGTCTACATAAAAAATACTCCTTTCATTATGTCACAGTTTTCAAAGATCAGAGTTGGGTGATTTTAACTTTTAGAAGAAAAATTTGCAACCGTTTTTTTTTGCAAATAATTCCAGCGATTATTATATTTCAGAGTAAATATGATCATCTGCGAGGAAATGGCTTTCAGACACCAAAAAATAATATAAAAATACATTTGAGCTTCTCTTAATTGGCCCTCATAGCCATCATATTTTGGGAAAATATGCAGCTGTTTAGGTGCTGAAGAGAACGGAGGGATGACAAGGTGAGACAGAGCGACGCTGGAAGAGGTACCTGACAATCCAGCCCCAGAGAAAAGCAAGAACTGTGTTTCTCCGTCAGATGGACTGACAGTATCCTGCTGCAGGAAATTGCTGGCAGGATACTGCCCCCCCCCCCCCACACACACACACTGTAAACTACAGACCTTAAACTTTGCAAACATTGTGATGCAGGATTGTTGCACCTACATTTCTGAGTTTCAGAACAGAATAAGTAAGGCGATGATGGGGGACGTTGTCGTAAACATCGACAGAGAGCGAAGCTGACTCAAGATGAAATCGTTTCCACTTTCAGATGCGGTGGTAGAGGTGGGCCCCTGGGGGCCAGGCCCACCCAATCCAGGAATCAGACTTTTTATTTTAATTGATATACTTTTAATATCAGTTGCATTTATAATTGTTTAAGAATTATTTTCACACTGTTACAAAATGATAACAATCAGTGTAACGCTTGTAAATAATAATTTCCAATATAATAATAATAATAATAATAAAAATAAAAATAATAACAATAATAATAATAATAATAATAATATAATGATAATAATAATAATAATAATATAATGATAATAATAACAATAACAATAAATAATAATAATAATAATAATAATAATAAAAATAAAAATAATAACAATAATAATAATAATAATAATAATATAATGATAATAATAACAATAACAATAAATAATAATAATAATAATAATAATAATAATAATAATAATATAATGATAATAATAATAATAATAATATAATGATAATAATAACAATAACAATAAATAAAAATAATAAAAATAATAATAATAATAATAATAATAATAATAATAATAATACGGAGTGTTACGGCCACAATGAGAAAAAAAAAATTGGATGATTTCCCCCCTCCTTCACTAGAGAATAAAGTAAAAATATTGAGAATGAAGTCAAAATGAGAATAAAGTTAAAAAAAAAAAAAAAAGACAGGGGAGCGCATGCCAGGTACAACGTCTTGATGTGAAGTCAGGAATGCGGCCACGTCTTCCAAGTTGGTGAGGTTTCTCCTCCTAAAAAGTTGCAGTTTCTGACTCAGTCTCTTTAAAGTAAGAAAACTTCTTATAACGCTGTGTTTGTGTGCTAAAAGGGAAAGATTCTCCCCACTCTGAAGTACAAGGTCACGAGGCATTGTGTTTTATAAAGCTGTTGAAATTCATAAGACTCCACTTTAATGTGAATATTTCGACTTTATTCTTGCAACTGTATTTTAACTTTATTCTCGTCGTTTCGACTTTATTCGTTAGTGAAGCAGGGAAAGAATAATAATTCCATTGTGGTCCTAATACTCCGTAATAATAATAATTGTTTGGAACTGTGTGGGTATAAGTGTGATTATGTGTGTGACAAAGAGGAAATGATCAGGGGTGTGTTATTAAAATATAATCTTTTATCCTAGATTGTGTGAAGGTTTTATCGATCGGTCCTTCCTTGGACTTCAGGCTGCTGCTGGTGGTATAACTGTGGGGGGTTCTTGTCCCACTTTGGTCCCCTTAGTACCAACATGACATGGTTTAACCTCCACAGCCTACCTGAGTCCTGCTGCTGACCATGTCCATCCCTTTCTGAGCACAGTGTAGCATCTTCTGATGGAAACTTCCAGCAGGATGATGCACCATGTCACAAAGCTCACATCATCCATCCAACCTGGTATTTGCAGACCTAATAAAGTAACTGTAGAGTGATTTCTGTGAAAACTCTTCCAACCAGAGTGAAACCTTTAATATCTGTTTCTTTCATTTATTTCTGTTGTGAATATCAATCCAGTGGAATTCCCGATCCCCTGTGATGGACTGGTGACCTGTCCAGGTGTACCTGCCTCTCCCCAGTGACTGCTGGGACAGACTCCAGCATCTCCACAACCCTTAACTGGAACAATCGTTTGAGAAAATGGATGAATGGATGGATGAAATTCTGAATAAAGCTGTAATCGTACTGTAATCATTATCGTACGTATTTCTTTGCTTTACTTTATTTATTTTCTTTGCATTTACATTTAAATGTAACACATTTAAAGAAGAATAATTCGAGAAGCTGTAAACATCAGTCATGTTTATGATTTGACATATTTTTGTCTAAAATGCTCACATTAGCTGAAGTTTGCTGTACACTGTCGTCAGTTAAACATGCTTTGGTTTAACAGACAGAAAAATCCTCCAGTCCGGTTCAGATGAACATATCGGCTGAGGAAGTCCCAGGAAACATCCTGCCGTTTGGTTATTTCAGAGAAGCTCTAAGACCTCAACATGAACCCATAACTGTGGAGTTTCATTAAAACAGATGCAGCAGCGCTCTCAACGTCTCAAGTTTCTCCACAAAAACAAGCTGACATTTCAAGGAATAAAAACACAGCTTAACATTAGGCTGAATAACAATTTGTAGTCCAGGCCTCGAAACAGACGAACAAAAGTTTTAAAGTCAAGAAAAGTCAGAATAAAAAGAGCAGAGCTCTAATTTCAACCTTTTTGACTATTGTTATACATCTTCAAACCAATCAAAACAAATCATTTATTCCTTAAATAATTTAATCCATCATTAATATGCTTATTTAGACCTCTTCTCAGGCTTCGAGACCTCCGGAGTCTGTTTCCACCGTCTTTTTGACACGACTCTTAATGAGGACATGGAGTATAATGAGCCTGAGATGTCACTGAATTTATTTCCATACTATGCTAATTTACACAAGCAATATATGCAAGCTGAAGACGAGCCGGGGTGAGGGAACTGGAGGAAGCAGAGTATGTGTGGGAGTCTAGATATGATTTACATTTGTGTTGCAATGTTTTATGACTGAAAGGTGGAATATCTGATAAAAGTCCATCAGTTACATGTAATATATGAAGTTAGATTTGTGTTAACTGGCTGCAGTTTACCACTTCATTAGTGCTTCCTAAATGTTTATGTGCATGGCTCAGACCAGGGACTCCGGTCCTCGAGGGCCGAAGTCCTACAAGAGTTAGGAGTTTCCCTGCTGCAACAAAGTTACTCAAATCAATGGCTAATTAGCAGACTAGTGCAGAGCTTGCATTAATCTCTGCACTAGTCTGCTAATGAAGTCTGATGGCTTTCAGGATGCGTTGCAACAGAAAAACTCTTTGGCTCTGGAGGACCGGAGGTGTCCACCCAGACTTTCTCCACTTTCTACCATCCAGAGAAGAAGCAGCTCTGTGTGAAGTTTGACCATCTGGTTCCCCAACTGGAGGACTCTGAGAACAGTGCCCCAAAAAACTGGAGACATCTCCTAAAATGTCTGGACTTAATCCTCTTTAATTTAGTTCTGCTTCAGATTTCAGGACTGACCTTTGTAGAGATCATGATTGGTTCTATGACCTGACAGAGGTTTAGTTCTGCCAGCGGCATCGTTCCAATGCAATGCACAATCATCCTGAAAATGTTTCCTTTCAGGAAAATGATTGCAAATGTAGCTGTACTTGCACCAGTCGCTGATAGCTGCATAAGTTAGAGAAGCTATGGAACATATAAAAAAGTTTTAACTTGTGTGTCAGCTTAAGAACCAAGTTCAATCTGTAACCAATTTATTAACACATTTCCCAAAATTACTGACACTGGCAAACACCAGCAATCTGCTGTCAAAAATAACACAACAAGAGGTGTACTTTATACTGTAGCTGCCACACAAACATGCAGACAGATAAAACAATTTCACTGTATGCAGAAACGGTAACGTTCATGACAGTTAACGAGTGTAACACTTTGACCTTCCACCAACACACACACAGAACAACATGTCAAATGTGTTTGTAACCTATTCTCTCCAGATCACTACGATGCTGGAACCATTTCAGCTTGACCGTGAAAATAAACAGTTGCTAATACATGCTATGTGCATGCTAATGCTAATACATGTTACAAAACAACATTACCAATTTCCACACTATTATATAGTATTATATATATTATTGTTATTATCATATATATATATATATATATATATATATATATATATATATATATACATATATATATATATATATACATATATATATATATATATATATATATGTATATGTATATATATATATATATTTGAATTCTTTCATCCCAAACCGTCTGCTGTACTCGTCAGTCTCCTGCTGTACTGGGTTTCCCAGATTAATTGGGGCAGCTGATTGCCTACATGTGCTGCTTATGGACAAAAATCCCAAACACTCATTGTTCGGTGCATCTGTGATGCCAAAGGCATAATTACCAACGATGTAGCAAAACATCCCAGGTCAGCGTATGATTCTTTTATTTGTTTTATTTTTATTTGTTTGTTTTTTATTTTTAAAAAACATTTGTCTGTTCTTTAAGTTGTGAGTTTTTAGATGGCTGGCTTGGAGGTGGGTAAATTTATGAAATCCTCAGTGAAAATAAACGGCCAACCTGTTTTATTTTATTATATATAGGATATTTCCTTTGTTTGCCTTCTAATATCTTTATGCCATCTTTTTACGTCTTCTACTCTTCATTTTGTTTACTGACAGCTTTAACTTTTTTTATAAATTATGTCGTGCTTTACTCCAAACTCGGCATGAGAAAAATCATGAAATGCACAAAACAGACGCACAAAATGCAGTCTCTAGACCATCTGCACCTGCTGCCCATTTATACAATCTGTCTTAGTAAATCCCCAGCAAACCGTGGCTCAGCCCCACATCAACAGTTTTAGATTGGACTCGCAGAATACTACTCTCACATTGGGATCTTAGTAGATCTTTGTAATTTAGATTGACAATATTTAAACAGTCAAGCAAACTTTCAAACCTAATTTCCCATCAGTGTCTCCCATACGAGATGTAAAATAAGTAAATAAATAAAAGTAATACATTTAATTTATAACCACTGCTCTTTAAGCATCTTTTATAATGTAACAATCATAAATAGGATAGATACATAAATCACAGCGCAGTACTCTCACCCTCCATGTTAATCTGATTTTATTCTAAAATAACCTCTAGAAAGGTTCATTATTCCATCGTCTGGCTCTGGTTTGTGTTGCAATCACATCTGGAACTGATTTTATTCCTTCCTGTGTTTTATTCCTGTTTTTTTTTAGCCCAACAAACATTTTAATTTTTTTATATCTGATGTAATTGACAGATTTTGGGGTTGTTTTTATTATATTCAAGTCCACAGTGGTAACGGTCCGGATTAAAACTTCTTTACTTCCACTTCTAAGTCCGTTCGCGTGACCTCAGGTATTATTTCATGCTATGAAAATGACCCGGATTAAATTTAATCCAAACAATACAGTTTATTAACAGTTAGTTTCCAGTCTGGTCGCTACTGGCCCATCGAGCAGCATCCTCCGTCTGAATCCTCTCACTCAACACCAACAGGAAAATCCTGCGGTGGACTTTAGCACATTTTTGAGGAGAACTACCCACACAGTCGCGCTGCTCATTCCACAGAAACATCATTGTAATGAACTCCACCTGGTTGTAAAGGTGGCTCGGTCGTGTGGAAGCGGGATGACCTGGCAAACAGGAAACTGCGGTTTGTCACATGGCCAACAAATCAGATCCTTTCTGGACGTTTAATTGCACTTTCCTTCCCCTTTTCCACCAGCATGCAGCCGCTTCCAGCTTCTTTTAAAAAACATTATTTTTAGATGGTTTAGAAGATTTTTGTTGGTAACTTCCTTGAGAAACTTTGCGTTTCATCGTTATGTTGTCTCAGCGATCCAGCAGCCGCCATGTGTCCATGCAGGGATGAGAAGCCTTCATTTAGCCCTTCTGAGTGGAAACAGTTTGACAAAACAGGAGCAAATCCAAGTTAAAAACTGGGCTTAATTAGAACAGCAGCGCCTGTTTGTAGCTGCCATCACAAAATCCCACTAATGAGCTTCTTCACTGAGAGCTGAGCCGTCTCTGCTGGTAGCAGGTTTCCATCAGACCATCCTTCACGCAGACTGCAACCAGACAGGAGGAGGTTTTAGTTCCTTTGTATGTTCATATAAAGAGTTGCAACACGCCTGACCCAAATCAAAGTTCATTAACAGGCAGGTGCAGAAGATGTTGCAGAACCTTTTCATCTGAATAAAGTGTGTTGTAGCAGGGAAACACTGAAACCTGCAGGAGGGTAGCTGACGAGGATTGGAGTTGGAGACCGCTGTTTCAGGCCTTTTCAGAGCTTCTTTTTTTATGCAAGCAAACATTCCAGCGTAAAGATGAAGACACTGTTGTCAGCAGAACAACAACGCAACACTAAAGACTTCATTCATGATCCGAACCACTGAATCCAGTCAAGTGTCGCGGGGGAGCTGATCCCAGCAGCCTTCGGCTGAGAGGCGGGTACACCCTGGACAGGTCTCCAGTCCATCGCAGGACTTCAGGAACTAAACCAGACCAGTCCATAATGAGAAAAACCTTGTTAGAAACCTTTAAAAGGACGGGTCCAGTGTTGTGAAATGTTTTAAAACACATAATAAAAAAAGCTGATAACTTTAGTTGGGTTCAACTTCCTCTGTGAGTTCAGACATAAGGAGACATTCAGACATCAGTCGGACTGAACAGCCGCTGTATTTAAGTTTATTATAAATTATCTTTCTCCGTATCTCTGAGTAGGTCGACCGAACGCCGGATACGGTTTGTCTGCACACTGAAACAGTCCCGTTGTCATGCCGACCGCTCTGTGTGCAGATGTGGTGCTATAAAGACTAATCTGGGACGTTCATGACTTCATGTCTCAGAGGACGAACTCATCCGGCAGGTGGTATGTCTGCTGTCTGTCCAACGTCACTGTTTCCTGGACCACCCTGACCCCCCCCCCACGTTCATCCAGTCGGAGACGCGTGACACGTGGCTGTCTAGCCAATGAGAGAGCGCGGTGCATTGGAGCTGTAACTGGTCTGGCTTGGTTTTTACTGGGGCTGCTGGTCAGGACTGAGGCCTCACAGCAGGTAGGTCGCTGGTTCGAGTCTCGGTTGGGCGGGGGCTTTGAGCGGAGTTGGCATGTTCTACCCATGTAGTGTGTGTTCTCTAAAGACATGTATGTTAGATTAATCGACCGCTGTGTGTGTTGGGATGGACTGGCGACCTGTCCAGCCTGCTGGGAAAGACTCCATCTTCCTCCCAACCCTGGACGGGACAAAACACTATTAAATACTTTCATTTCACAATCATCACTCATCATCAACATGCTGGAGAGCTGCTTTAATGACGGTCCTGGTCCTCCTACACATCGGTTCCCACAGCAGAATGGAGCTTTGGCTCGGGGGGAGGAGCGGTCGCCCACCAACCATGGGTGGTGGATGGATTCCTGGCTTCTCCTGACTACACGCCTTGTCTTTGGGCAGGACACTGAACCCTTGTTGCCCCTCATGTGTCCATTAGGGTGTGAAGGGGTGAATGGAGCGTAAAGTGCTTTGATTGGATGACTGGAAAAGTTCTACACAAGTCCAGTCCTTCAAAAACCATCAAATATTCCCGTATGTCACATGATCTGATCTAGAAGTCCTTTTAAAAGCACATATATGTGTACATTCATGTGTGCAGTAATCCACCTGAGCGGACTCACCTGACAACAGATGAAAACATGGATTTACAGGTTTTTTCTGAACATAAGTAGAAGATTAACTCCTAAAGGACCAGACAGTAACATCTGCTGTGGATGCTTGCCTGATACTCTGGAACGGTCTCTGAAAGCCGGACTCCTCAACCTGCAGGTCTGAACGCCGACATTTTTACAGGAAGTCACTGAAAGTTGTTGCTTTGAAATGTCACATTTCCCGTCGCGGTCCGGCACTCAGCTCGCCGAGTCTCGTTACGCTGCAGCTGCAGGTAGAAAGCTGAGAGCGTCTCTGCAGGCCGGAGGCTTCAGCTGCTGATGAAAACACTCCGGTTCCTGCAGCAACAAGCAGCTCAGCTGCCAGAAAAGCCACGTTTTCATTCAGTGCATTTCTTCAGGTAATTATACGTCCGTTGTGTTAAAGACAAGAACCTGTCAGTGTTCCACACCCACTGTCACAGTGGATGTCTGAAAATCCAGGGACTTCTTATCGTAGTTATTTCTCCTATTTACTTTAAAACTTTTCCCTCCTTTACAACAGCATTACCACATGCAGGTGATTAATAACAGTGTTGTGTTAAACTCTGATGAGTCGGTGGTGATTTAATGTGTCTCAGGACACATTCTGCCTTTCTACCACATCATGCGTGTGCTCACAGGTGTCCCAGACCGCCTCATTATGAGAACTTTTCTCCATTAATGCTCTCATATACGGTCCTGTATATAGTGTATACCCAGCCTGCAGTTCATGAGGAAGAAAGCGAAGAAGACGCTCCTCGTTCCGCCGACCCAGAGCTACCGCGGTGGATAAACTGCAGTCTGGCTATAATTATTCATGTGCTTTCTTCTAGTGAGGGATATTCCTGCAGTGTTGTGGAGAGGAGATCTTTTTGTGCACTGTAAAACATAACTGGTTGGCTTCTTCCAGAAAAACCTGCAAAGTGAGTGACTGGGCTGAATGACCTGGAAAGAAGTAAGGTTTCCTGCAAATACATGAGGTTGTGGAGGAAACTTGATAAATTCCACATAAATTATGAGACAAACTTCACAGAAACTTGTTTTGATTTCCATCCTACAGGATGATTTCCAGTCCAGCCTCCTGAAAGTACACGATGAGCTTTGCAGCAGGAAGCTGCATTTCTGTTGAAACAGCCTGTTCAGGCTCGTGCAGACAGACGGAACTGACTGGAACTGTGTGCATGTGAACACGGCGGCGACATGAAGAACGCCGAGCGACTGGAGCTGCAGGAACGTAGCCGACCGGATGGTGAACTGTGAAGAAGTAGGGAACGTCTCCAAACCAAAGACAGGAACTGAAAAGATGGAAACAGGATGCAGGACTTCCACACACAGGGATGGCGGTGGGAATAAAGAGCAAACAGAAAAAAGGATTTACTTTCCTGGACTGAATCCAGAAGATGAAAAATCAGAGAAAGTTTTCTTCTGGTTTGGACCTGGCGGGATGTTTTTCCCTGTCGAAGCTGCAGCTTAACGTTCCCTTCCTGCTTTTCCACCACACAGAAAGTCTTCGGGTTTCCAGACACCGCGCGTGTTCGCGTGTCCATGAACACGCCGCGGTGGGGTGTTTGCGTGTTTATGAACATGTGTTACAGGTGAGACACGGTAAAAACACGTTTCACATGGTGAAATGTGAAGAAGTGGGGGACACCTGTCTCAGAACTTCAGAGCTGCTTGGAGGGAAGCAGGACGGTGATATTTGGAGGCATGAAATGATCATCAAGCCTCACCGCTTTTCATGTTGCCATGCCAACGTAAAAACTGCTGTTTCACAGCGGTAATGATGAAAATGGTCATGTGACATCAGACTGCAGCTTATCATGATGGTTTCGACCATCCTCCTACATTCGACCAGCCTCAATCAGAAAGGTGACATTTAGGCGCCGGTGACGTTACCTTGACGACACACGGATGCCGTTTGGTGTCCTGGGCCTCATTTACGAAGCTGTCGCACAAAACCCGGCGTTCGCCAAGTATAGTCAACTTTTGGGATTTATCAAAACACGACTTGGCAGTAAAATGTCCCGACCTCCACGCCAACTCTGACCCTGGCGTACGACAACATCTGGAGAAACGGGAAACGGTGACACCAACGGCAGAAAATGAAACCAAAGAAATGTTGTGAAATTTTAGACTTTTGTTCAAAATCAAATACAAACTTTTACGCAGAATGTTGTAGCCAACATTAACCGCATCTGCAAAAACATTAAGAAAGAATTAAAAAAGAAAAATGCACTTTTGATCCTGACTTATGAAGCGAAACAGGCGTTTGTAAATAGTGGAGTCTTTTTGCGCCGCATTTCCTGTTTTGCGTACGTACGCCGCCTGTAGTCAGCGTGATAAACGAGGCTCCAGACCTCCAGACAGAGGCGACGTTGAGGGACGGACATCATCTGTCTTCTGCAGCATCGTCTCAGAAACTGCAGCGGAGATCAGACGTAGTTTGTCTGAAGAAATGTGTGTGTGTGTGTGTGCAGGTACAACAGGGCAGAGAGAGTGGAGGATTTGATTGACAGCAGATGGATGGCTGCTGTCATGTCTGGGTTTCCAGAACAGACACAGAAGCCGTCGTCTCCCTGAATTCCCCTCTGAGTGTCTTTCTGTCTGGAATAAGAGACAGTTTACTAAACTGCTGCAGAAATTCCTCACAGAACGGAAGAGATCCCACTTTTCCAGCTCTCTCTATAATTATTCTTAAATCTTCTTAAATAAACGGTGTTTCTTCATCTTCATGAAACTTCTGGGAAGTTTGTCTTTTTGCATCATTTTGTCAACAAACAGACTTTGACTTTCAGCTCGGCGGAGTTGTAATGGTTTACGTTAAACTGCCAGACAGACGGCCAAGAGGCGGACTCTTCTGATTCCTGAAGACACTCTGCAGACTCGGTGTGTGTGAAGAAACACTGAATGATTCTTTTAATGAGGTGCTGAGGATGTGGAGGTGAGCTGATACACAGCTCCGCAGGAAACCCGGTGAGTTCATGTGTGTTTGTATGACCTAAACCCGTTGAGATATTCCTCCTCATTATAGTGCACACACACACACACACACACACACAGTATTAAATGTAAGAGAAAAGAATCGAGGAGGCTAGTTTGACGTCCATTCCCTCCTTTTGTGTGCTTGCTTGTGATAACTTGATGACGTGATGCAACACGACAAACGTTGACAACTCTGAACCTTCCAAGGATCCATTTCTGTCCTTTCATCTCAGTGCTGCAGGTCAGGTCCTAGAGGAGGCGGCACAGCCCAGTTCCCTGGACCACGCTGGTCTTTACATCATACGGATCGGACTGAGAGTCGTCCGTGTTCACGACTCATTTTCTGGTTCTTCCAGGAGAAGAGGGTTTCCATGATGCACACATGAAGGACCAGTTTAACTTAAAGTTGTGTTTCCTTTCTTCCTCTCCACTGTCTGCTTGTGCAGCTCAGGATGGAGAGCGATGCTGTCCGCGACTTCTATAGACAGAACGTCTAGGCGCCGGTTTCTGCTTTGTGCAGACGATGTGGTTCTGTTGGCTCCATCAGGACGGGACCTCCAGCCCTCGCTGGAGCGATTTGCAGCCGGAGCAGCTGGATAAGAATCGGCACGTCCAGCAGGAAAATGGTGGAGTGTCCTTTCCATCATCTAAGAATGTCATTTCACCATAATGATGCTGCAGAACGCAACGGAATACAAGCCGCAGCTTCACCGAGAGAGCAGCAGCTCTACGTCCTCCAACAGCCACATCGATCACCTTTAACTTGAAGGATGCACCATTTGCCTTTACCTGTTTTCATGAGGAGGGTGTGTGCATGAAGTGCAAAATGACTCGTTAGGCGGTAAAAACCATACAGTAGTAAGTTGTTGTTTAAGCCATTGGTCCTGTGATGGACTGGTGAGCTGTCCAGGGTGTACCCTGCCTGTCGCCCAAAGACTGCTGGGATAGGCTCCAGCTTCCCCACCACCCTTCATCGGACTAAACGGTTTGGGTGATGAATGAATGAATGACTGAATGAATGAATGAATGAATGAATGAATGAATGTTTAAGCCATATAATTAAAATTCATCTGAAAAAGCAGCAGTTTATGGTCCGTAAATTACAATACTAGAATACTTCTGAATTTAGCAGCATTAATAAACTACAACCATAATTCCAGAAGTGTTGGGATGCTAAATAAATAAAACCAGAATTGAAGTATTAATAATTCTGATCATCTTATATTTTACCCCAGTAGAAGACAAACATCATGTCAGATGATGAAACAGACATTAGATGGAAAATATGAGCTGATGGTGAATCTGAAGCAGCAGCACATCTGCAAACAGCTGGAACAGGAGCAGCAAAAGGCTGGGAAAGTTACTGGTACAACACCTGGAGGCACACTGGCAACTAACTAGGTTAACTGGTAACAGGTCAGTAATATAACTGGGTAGAAAGGAGCATTTCAGAGAGGCAGAGTCTCTCAGATGGAAAGATGGACAGAACTTCAGAAGGATGAAGGTCCGTTTCAGTTACATGTAGAATCACGCAAAAACGAGATATTACAAAAATAAAACGCTAAAGGAAACACTTACATTCTGAAAAAGGACTGAAATATGGCTATAAAGTTTTATGCTCTCATGAGGTCGTTTGTCAGACGATTTGATAAAGAAACATGTCAAAAAGTGTAACAGAAGCACTTCTTTTGCATTTCTGTGACGTGGGGGGGTCATGTGACCAGTTCATCCCCAGTAAAGATGGCCGGGTATGGAACCAACAACAGTGAATTTTAGTAATAAAAATGAGGGAGAAAAGCTTCGGAAAGCCGGAGGAAATTCTCCACAGCAGGTAGACAACCCAGAAATAACACTATGTGGCTTCCTCACATGGGCCGCAACTCTGAGAGCTGATGAGCTGTTCAGCGGAAACATCTGCAAACTCCAACTGTTGACTGAAGAATATCGCTTTTACTTTGTGAAAAAACGCAACGCAAACGCAGCTTTTGACAAACTGGGTCTGAAAATTGTGAAAAAAATCTGAAAAACAAAAATAAATCTACAGCATACAATGGAATGAAAGGATTCAGACAAAAGGTAGGAATCTCTGTGTGCATGGAACAAGGCTGAAGGTCCAACTGGGTGTTGGGGAGCTTGCGGACATCAGACAGTGCTGCATTATAAGCAGACATGATTCTGTACTGGAAACCAGTGCACGGACTCAGGAGGATTCCAGCCTGAAATCCACACCTGCAGGTTAAAGCTCCATGAAGAGGATCCAGAAACACGCCGTCTTCTCTGGACCAAAGCTCATTTAAAATGTTCTGAGTGGAAACCTGCTCTATGGTCCGATCAATAGGAAATATTGTGGTGATGTTTTCGCCGTGCTGCCCTAGTCCATTGTGTCAACATGAAGGGTTTATTTTCATTGGTTGTGGTGTTTTGTCCTAAATATTGGGAACATATCTAGTTCCCAGATCTAGAATAAATACGGGATATATTTAAATTCCACAGCGTTTTGTGTGAGTCTGTACATTTTCTCCACAAGACAAAAATTTCAGCATTTGTCAGATAGATCCAGTATTTCTGCTGGGGGGGGGGGGGGGGGGGGGGGGTCAGGCCCACACACCAATATTTCCTTCCACAGGTGTGAGGTCTCCTGCTGTAAAATCCATCCTACATGTCAAACTGTCACTTAGGAAAACTAATAACCGAGATAATTTGGTGAAAAAAGGCAGAGGTTTTGTTTATTTCCGCTCGGTGGGGTGTTTGTGAGTGATGTCCTGCTATCCTCCCTGCTTTCTCTGTGCCATTGTTTGCCGGTGTGTTTATCAGATTACACTGGGGGACAGGTGACAGGAAGACAAAGATAAATGGGATGTTTTGATTGCTGTTTGTGCTGCTAATGTGTTTTAGTCACTCAAACGGTCTCTGTTCAAACCGAGTTAATGAGCACTCTTGTGTATAGAAGGTGTACAAAAGTTATTACACGACTCTGTTGGGTGGAATGATGCAGCTTTTTGGGGGGATGTTTTCTTCTAAACCAGTCCAACCGCCCACCCTGCCAGGACAGCAACTAGCATCACATCTCCTCTTATGGCTTTGCTGTTCTCAACACACACACACACACACACACACACACACACACACACACACCAGAGAAATGATAACGGCAGAAAGGGTGCATTATGTGTGGAGCACCAATTACCATCCCCACCATCTGGCTGAGTGGGACATAAAACAGCTCACAATCACTGAGAATAGGAGTGAAAAATAACAGGTGATTTTCTGAGTTTGTGTTTCATTCCTTGGAACTGGACCCCTGTTTGAACCAGCATGTTTCATCATCCCCTGGCCAAAGCATCATTATACTCTTTACATGTGAGGGCTTCGCAATTTCACACATTTCTTTGGCTGTGATGAGACGAAACGATCCGTCTGATCAGAGCGCAGCGTTACCTCTGTGCACGGTTTTGATGTGGAGCTAGTTTATTAATCTGCCTGAGCTTCACACTGTATTTCATCCACACAGCCTCTCTCGTTTGCTTAATGAGCTGCTGCTGTTATTTTCTACGACTCCCCCAGCCGTCGCACCGCACCAGAGTTGATCAATTAACACACTTTTGAAGGGGATTTAAGGGAAGTGCAGAAACACTCGGTGTGGAAAACTCTCAGAAGAATGATTGATCTGGAGGTCAGTCAGCTATGACGGGAACACAACGGCGCTAACAGAGCCGTCAGACTGCAGTACGAACCCCGGCTCAAGGCTGTCGGGTTTATCTTTCAGGTCAAAACTCGTCAGATCACACTCGCTAAAATACCAACGTCAAAACTTATCAAGGAACATCTGAAACTGAAATATTTTTCCCCTCATGTCGCCTTTACGTGTGTATTTAGGTATGTCCATGTCACATTTTGTCAAACTGCCTTCATACTTTCACAAGCCTCTTGTGTTAGCATGGTCGTTCTACCAGAGAGGAGGACAAAGTTCAGAGTTTCCTGACGAGTTCTGACGTTCCAGAGAAGGACAAGCATGAAGATGGAGGGAAAGAGCATGAAAATGTACAGAAAGACACTCAAAGCAAGGCAGCGGAGTAGCTAGCCATATACTAAGCTAGGCTTCTTCTTCTTCTTCTTCTTCTGGTCTTTTCTCTGAGGGCATGTCAGCTCAACACTGCCCCCTGGTTCCCAGTGGTGATGCTGCGTTTGCTGCGTCAAGCTACACATTCGCAGAATGTCTGAAATCTGACCAAAACATGCACGTAAAGGACGCAGACGACAGACAGAAGCCTTCATTCATACAAGTGTACTAAGCTAAAGGGACCAGACGCGCTCTTGTCCCATGTTCCTCGCTGTGTGGTTTCGTGCTAACTGCACTTTTATCAACATGATAAGATTTGTAGAAGATTTTTCCAGATGAAAATGTCTTTCGTAAAGGCATCTGTAAAGTGGTTCATAATGACAACTGTCTGAATGTTGTGTTATCAGTCCTGATGATCCTGAATGGGAGTTTTTATAGCAGCAAACTCTTCTGGACACTGCTTTTTATGTTTCTCTTCCCACAATCAGATGCCAATGTTTTGAAAAGTTTTTGGTCTCTTTTTATCACCCATCATTACTATTATTATAACTACTACGTTTAACATTACTCATTCATGACCAGGGAAGACATACTGTACGTTACACCAGGGATGGACTGATACTTTCAGGTATTGGTCCAGTACCATATGCTTATACTTATACTTAATATTTACAAAAGTACGGTGGCTGGGAAGTGCAAAACAAAAACAAAAAAAACAACAACCAAACAAACAAAAAACCATTTTAAAATTTTAAAACAAAATTACATTTTAAGAAAAAATTCACAATATAAAAAAAAATTTAATTTAAAAAACCAAGTTTAAAATGAAAAAAAAAAAGAATTTAAATAAAAAAAATCCCTTTTTAGAAAATAAATATGTTTTTAAAAACAAAAAAATGTTAGTTTGTATAAAAAAAGGCTTTTAATTACTTTTGTCATGTTAAAAATCAAAATTCAGTGTTAACTTGTTGAGAGGAGCTTTTTTTTTTTTTTTAGCATGATCCTTTGTTACAGTGGTGAACAGAATCCACCCAGAACCACTTTATCCTCCTTATCGATGAAGCTTGTAATCGTATTCTTCCTTCCAGACCATCAGGTGTCGTTAACAATGCTAGTTTGTCACAGTTCTAACATAATACACCAAAAACCCCTCCGGCCTTATTTACAAAGATTCTGACTGCCTCTAAATCCAACATTTACAGGATGGTTAAAGGATGACCCAATGAAGCGTCTGCACTCTTTATCCAGCTGATGCACCGGGCTGCAGTCTCTGAGCCAGGAAAGAGACAGTAAGAGAGAGAAAAATACCACTTTGTCTATGAGTTTCAGTATAATTGGAGCGCATCGAAATTCCCACCATGATATTTCTGCTTTATATACCAAAGTCTAACAGGAGTAAAATGTAGAATGCTGCTAGTTGCAGGTGTTCTTCATCTGTGCTTTAATGAGGCTCTTCAGATTCAGAGATCTTAAGACTCTTTTTGAGGCTGGATTTGATCAGCTTTCTTTGAAGTTCTGCTTCTCACTCTGAAATCATTACATTTCAGGCATGAAACACTTCAGGTAGTTACGCTTACATGGACAAATATATTATCTACCCAGATGAAATCAATCTGATCAGAGATTCCAGCTGACATGTTTACATGGACACCAGAAAAAGTGGAATGAGCAATGAAGCGCTTACTTCTGGCTTTTAGCAAACATTTAGACTTTAAAGGGTTGATATCATTGGTTTTCCTACTTTTTACTTTAACTGTTCATCCGTCCGTCCGTCCGTCTATCCATCCATCCATACATACATCCATCCATCCATCATCCATCCATCCATCCATCCATCCATCCATCCATACATCCATCCATCATCCATCCATCCATCCATCCATATATACATCCATCCATCCATCCATATATACATCCATCCATCCATCCATCCATCCATCCGTCCGTCCATCCGTCCGTCCGTCTATCCATCCATCCATACATACATCCATCCATCCATCATCCATCCATCCATCCATACATCCATCCATCATCCATCCATATATACATCCATCCATCCATCCATCCATCCATCCATCCGTCCGTCCATCCGTCCGTCCATCCGTCCGTCCGTCTATCCATCCATCCATACATACATCCATCCATCCATCATCCATCCATCCATCCATCCATCCATCCATCCATCCATCCATATATACATCCATCCATCCATCCATCCATCCATCCATCCATCCATCCATATATACATCCATCCATCCATCCGTCCATCCGTCCGTCCATCCGTCCATCTGTCCATGCGTCCATCCATCCGCCTATCCATCCATCCATATATACATCCATCCATCCATCCATCATCCATCCATCCAGCCATCCATCCATCCGCCTGTCCATCCATCCATATATACATCCATCCATCCGTCCGTCCGTCCGTCCATCCATCCGTCCATCTATCCATCCATCCATCCATCCATCCATCCATCCGCCTGTCCATCCATCCATATATACATCCATCCGTCCGTCCATCATCCATCCAACCATCCATCCATATATCCATCCATCCATCCGTCCATCCGTCCATCCGTCTATCCATCCATCCATCCGTCCGTCCGTCTATCCATCCATCCATCCATCCATCCGTCCGTCCATCCGTCCGTCCATCCATGCGTCCATCCATCTGCCTATCCATCCATCCATATATACATCCATCCATCCATCATCCATCCATCCATCCATCCATCATCCATCCATCCATCCATCCAGCCAGCCATCCATCCATCCGCCTGTCCATCCATCCATATATACATCCATCCATCCATCCGTCCATCCGTCCATGCGTCCATCCATCCATATATACATCCATCCATCCATCATCCATCCATCCAGCCATCCATCCATCCGCCTGTCCATCCATCCATATATACATCCATCCATCCGTCCTTCCGTCCGTCCGTCTGTCCGTCCGTCCATCCATCCATCTGTCCATCTATCCATCCATCCATCCATCCATCATCCATCCATCCATCCATCCATCCATCCGTCCATCCGTCCGTCTGTCCATCCGTCTGTCTATCCATCCATCCATCCATCCATCCATCATCCATCCATCCAGCCATCCATCCATCCGTCTGTCCATCATCCATCCAACCATCCATCCATATATCCATCCATCCATCTGTCCATCCATCCGTCCATCCGTCCGTCCGTCTATCCATCCATCCATCCATCCATCCATCCGTCCATCCGTCCATGCGTCCATCCATCCGCCTATCCTTCCATCCATATATACATCCATCCATCATCCATCCATCCATCCATCCATCCAGCCATCCATCCATCCGCCTGTCCATCCATCCATCCATCCATTACAGGGAGCCTGTTCGCAATAACATCTGAAATATTCTGATCTTTTCACAGCTTTATACATTTGTAACCTTTTATCTACTTTAATACTTTTGAAATTTATTCAATATTTTGTTTTGCTTCACTGATCAACCTGATCTCAGAAAAATATGTGAACTAACCACGAGGGATAAACACTTATTTACATATTCACAGCAGTTTTTAATATATTTACTGGAATGTCAGCGTTATGTTACACGACACGCTGCAGACCAGGACAATCAAATAACGACCAACAGGGATGGTTGTTGTTTACCTTTCTGTATTTACCAGAGCCAGTCAGGGCTCTAAATTATTGTTAATATTAACTTATTCTTTGTGTCCATTGTTTTTTGATGCATCTGCGTGTGGCACAGATCTTGATCTCCACTGTGGTTATTTAGACTTTAACATCTGCAGAGCATCAAAGGCACACACATGATCAGATCTCTTCATACCAATAAACATTTGCTGTAAGTGTTGGAATTTAAACTAGTTATAGTAAAACCTAATGTAGAGAAAAGTCTGGAGACGATAAATCAAAAGCATTATTAATATCACCAGATCTACTTTCCAGCCTGAAACCCTCAGAGAGCTGCAGAGCAGCAGCAGGGGGTGATGGGGCTGCAGGCATGATTGCTGTGTGCAGCCAACATCTCTGTGTTAAAGGGTGTGGGGAGCGTTAGTGTCTGTCCTGGCACAGCAGGGGTGTGGGAGAGACGAGTGGGATGCTTCAGGAAGCCCCACAGAAGTCAGTCTTTTCACCGTGCATCCGTCCCTGATGGCGGCTTCCCTGTGGGAACTGAGCTGAAGTCTCCTCACCGCCTGCAGGACAACCTCCAATCCGGCTGCAGAGCAGTCGGACAGAAAAGGAAACAAGTGGAGAATTTGCCTGCAACTTTATTCACACATAATGAATGCATGGCTAACAAAACCTGAGGATGATGATTAGCAAAAAGGTTCATTCTCCAATAAAAACTCTCCAACAGGAAGGAGATTTCAGGTTTTACAGCTTCTTATGTCTCTGAGTGACGTTTTATTTGTCAGAAACACAGATTTTATTCACCGCAGTCTTACAAACGCAGAAACAGAAGCCATTTTCCATAGTGAGTTATCGCCATACAGCTGGGCCGTATTTGCAATTCAAAAGATGGATTTATGTCGATAAAGGCTGCTTTCCTCTGCCCACCGGGAACTGCTGCCGTCCATCGCTTCAGAGGCATCCGTTTTGGAAAGGAGAGCAAATATCAATACACTGCAGACAAGTAATACAGATCTGATGAGTCAGCAGAGCCAGTCATGCTTCATCCTGGAAAATATGCAGGACGCAGCTGGATATGGAAGCGAGGGAGGATGAGAAGGAGGAAAGTGGAGGGAGAAGAAACGTCTCTGAGGCTGAGGAGGTTGACAGACAAACACGTTGACCTTTCAGCTGTTGAACGTTTATAAAGATCAAGCATTTAATTCATTAGATTTGCAGTAAACAGTGTATCAGAGCATATCCGTGTGCCTTCACAGAGACGGATAGCAGACCTTCCCCAGCTGCATCCACCAGCTCCCATCCCTCCGCACACTTTTCCAAGTTGGATCTTCTGCAACAGTAACTTCCATTGACCCAGACTGAATCCTTCAGCTGAAAATTGGATTTAGAGCCGAACGCAGATTAAGTCATTGTAGTGAATGACACTGGACTTTATGTGGATGTTGACAACAGCCTACAGACTGCATTTATTCATTACATTTAATTAAACAGACCAACTTTCACAATAACATGCTAAATCTGACCTGAACAACAAAGCTCAAATAACTGATCGTTTTTTTTAACTCTTAAATCCATTTTTACCTCTGCAACGAGGTGCCAAAGGTTATGTTTTTACTCGTCTGTATGTCTGTCTGGTAGCAAGCATTCTTCCAGGAACAACATTCTGGATACTACCATCTGGAACAGGAACAACATTTCATCACTGAAAGAGAACAAACATGCTACAAACACCAAAATGTAGCCAAGACACTGTATTCATTATCCATGGATCTGGAATCTGATAGTGGATCCATATGAAATGAATGTAGGACCAGAACAGGATGGAGATCACTCTGTAGTGGAAAAACTCCATGACAACTGCTCTCAACACCAATAGAAAAAGAGACATTGTTCATAATTTTTAAAAATCCATACATCAACAAAATGTTCTTAACTAAAACCAGAAAAAGTCCCTAGATTTGTTACCAACCTTAAAAATGGAGTAGCCAGAGAGTCTGAAGCTCATTAAATATAGCAGCTGAGTTATGAGCCAAGTTCTACATGTGCACCGGTGTAATCTGTGTACCAGGAAATCGTGCAGTAACTAACTTTCCACATTGTTAGTTGCTACATATGAGATGAGTTGTGTGAAAAAAAGTGAACCTAAAAAAGTAAAATTATTTCGCCACATCATTGATGTTGATGACAGCCTGTAGACCAAAAACAGGGTTTAGCTTTGGGCTAAAACAGGAACCTATGATCTCATATGTGGTGTCAAACAATAACAACAACACCCATATCATTGAGTAAAAAATAATAACTTGAACCAATCAATCTCAGATGCTACTTCACACGTTTTCGTTGGATTTAATCCGAATCATGAATCTCAATTAGATTGGAACAACCAGGTAATTAAATGTGAATATTTATTTAACCGATCCAAGGTTATAAATATGAATAATAAAATAAAAAAGGAGAAGAAAAAGTAAAACCCAGGTAAGACAAAAAACCCCCACAAACTAAAAATGTGTTAATATAATGATCAACCTGAAATTAGGCCTGATAGAAACAGATAAAGTTGATTGACATCACTGTCACCCGCCAACCATCATCAGTCATGAGAGCGACGGAATAACGACGCTGTGTTGTGGAACATGTCAGGATTAAACAACCAGGGTTCTGAGACGTGCATTAAAACCATGTAACGCACGTTCACACAGAGAAAATATGTTATGACAAATGTTTATTACTTTAAACATTTAATAAACAGCTTTATAATATGATGTTATAATACAAAATTTTCTTTCTTTTTGCTAAATATGAACAATAGGCCAAAATAAAATCCATCCATTTCATGCCGCTTATCTGGCACTATTTAAATTTAATGTTGTCCTCGACGTACTTCCAATGCTAAACAACATCTGTCCTTTTCTTTAATCCATCTACTTTTCGCCAGCGACTGTAGCTGTTCATACTGGTAATACTGGTTCCTGATTGTCCACATGAGCATTCCTTTATGTTTGCTGCTTTGGAAATATGTGCTGCCATTTTTCACTTGCTGGAACCTTTTATAGGGAAGGATGTTCCAAGAGCTACACACACACACACACACACACACACACACACACACACACACACACACACACACACACACACACACACACACACACACACACACACACACGTCAGTTCAGGCTCTGAACATCTGTGGCTGGACTGACGGACAGGGACGATGAAGACAAACCTGCACTGTTTATGTGTGATGAGATGGAGCAGCGGGATGGAGGGCTTGAGATATTTGCTGAAATGAAATGAGGCCATCTACGGGCACTTTTCCCAGAAAGTGAAAGAGAAAACAGCCCAAAAACCTTCCCGCAGGGCTGTTATTTGATTTAGAAGACTTTATGGCCACATATAAACTGATCAGTTTGCTGTAGCACTCTGCCCTATTTCAGCTTTATGAAACCCACATCTACCCTTTTACTTCTCCTCTTTCATCCTTGTGCTGTCTTTTTATCTATGGGATTTTCACTTTATTTCAAAGGAAACAAAAAGTTTCTCTCAGCAAGAAGTGGAGAACCTGAGTGGAGGTGGAATTAAAGGCTTCATATCCGAAACAATCACGATTCAATCACACATGTCAACATTATTTTATTTTTAATGTGTACAAATTTTCTATTTTCTAATGTCAGGTCTTCTCAAAGGATTTCATCACCGTTCCACTCCATCACCATGAGAATCTCCCGTTCCACCCCATCACCATGAGAATCTCCCGTTCCACCCCATCACCATGAGAGTCTCCCGTTCCACCCCATCATCATGAGAATCTCCCGTTCCACCTCATCACCATGAGAATCTCCCGTTCCACCCCATCACCATGAGAGTCTCCCGTTCCACCCCATCACCATGAGAATCTCCCGTTCCACCCCATCACCATGAGAGTCTCCCGTTCCACCCCATCACCATGAGAGTCTCCCGTTCCACCCCATCACCATGAGAGTCTCCCGTTCCACCCCATCACCATGAGAATCTCCCGTTCCACCTCATCATGATGAGAATCTCCCGTTCCACCTCATCACCATGAGAATCTCCTGTTCCACCTCATCATGATGAGAATCTCTCGTTCCACCTCATCACCATGAGAATCTCCCGTTCCACCTCATCATGATGAGAATCTCCCGTTCCACCTCATCATGATGAGAATCTCCTGTTCCACCTCATCATGATGAAAATCTCTCGTTCCACCTCATCATGATGAGAATCTCCCGTTCCACCTCATCACCATGAGAATCTCCTGTTCCACCACATCCTGATGAGAATCTCCTGTTCCACCTCATCACCATGAGAATCTCCCGTTCCATCTCATCATGATGAGAATCTCCTGTTCCACCTCATCACCATGAGAATCTCCTGTTCCACCTCATCATGATGAGAATCTCCTGTTCCACCTCATCATGATGAGAATCTCCCGTTCCACCTCATCACCATGAGAATCTCCCGTTCCACCTCATCATGATGAGAATCTCCCGTTCCACCTCATCACCATGAGAATCTCCTGTTCCACCACATCCTGATGAGAATCTCCCGTTCCACCTCATCATGATGAGAATCTCCCGTTCCACCTCATCATGATGAGAATCTCCCGTTCCACCTCATCACCATGAGAATCTCCCGTTCCACCTCATCATGATGAGAATCTCCCGTTCCACCTCATCATGATGAGAATCTCCCGTTCCACCTCATCACCATGAGAATCTCCTGTTCCACCACATCCTGATGAGAATCTCCTGTTCCACCTCATCACCATGAGAATCTCCCGTTCCATCTCATCATGATGAGAATCTCCTGTTCCACCTCATCACCATGAGAATCTCCCGTTCCACCTCATCATGATGAGAATCTCCCGTTCCACCTCATCATGATGAGAATCTCCTGTTCCACCTCATCATGATGAGAATCTCCTGTTCCACCTCATCACCATGAGAATCTCCCGTTCCACCTCATCATGATGAGAATCTCCCGTTCCACCTCATCATGATGAGAATCTCCTGTTCCACCTAATCACCATGAGAATCTCCTGTTCCACCTCATCATGATGAGAATCTCCTGTTCCACCACATCCTGATGAGAATATCCTGATCCACCATGTCCCAAAGCTGCTCTGCTGGATGTATTTAGATGTGATAGTTGGGTGTTTTATTTCTAAAGTAATCAACAGGATTTTCTATGTGTTCAGGATGAAAAGTCCCTAAGTGGCCAACTTCATAATATCAGATGATAATATTTTGATACGTCCAACACATTTCTTCATTAACCACCATTAATTATCACTATTACTATTACTATTTCCTGGTCAAGCAAGGCAGATATGCTCCATCACATTTTCTTTTGTTGTTTTAGTACTTGAAGTCTCACTGGTACTTTTTTACAGTGGTAAAACTGCCACATTTTATTCAGCCTAAACTATAAAAGGCAGAGAAAATGTGCAAGCCTTGCTAACTTTGCAACATCCTGGCCCTCCCATCGGTGGTGAGCCCACCGGACCAGGTTCGATGGCCGTTGGCCCCAACTCCAGACCTGGCTTGCGAGGTAGGACACCTGTGTATGTTCTCATTGTTTTTTAGGGGCATTTAAGTGGGTAATCTCGAGTGACCCTATCAGGGCCATAAAGCCCCCCTAATGACATAGTACAACCAAACGCCTCCACCACGGTAAGGTGGCAGCTCAGGGATTTAGACTGCCTAAAAAATCAAATAAATATAGAAATATATGAATAAAATCACAGTCTCCTTGGTTTAAATAGTGATTTAAAAAAAAACAAACTTTCATTTAGTCTTCTCCACATTTGCTTCTCTTTCGGGGGCTTTTATTGCCCTGTTTTTCCATGTGCAGACTGAAATGTGGGGCATGCCTCGGTAGGTTGAGAGGGTGCAAAGCTTCATTCTGTCAAATGGAGTCAGTAGCATAATGGGACAGTTTCTGTGTGCAGTAACACCTAAACTGTGCAAAGAAGGTAAGAATGAAGCACAGAACCATAAAGGACTTTCTGAACAGCAGAAAGTCAGTTTGAAGTGAGCCCATTAACTTGGCCTCGCACAGCGCTGCCTGCTAGATAATTAGTAAATGGTCCACTTGATGAGGGAAGCTAACCTTCACTGCAGGGCACAATCAAAGGCTGTACACTAAGTCGTTAGCTTTCTTTGACTAATCACGTCCATTTCTATGAAACACACGCACACATTTGACTGAAAATCAAAAACAGGCTGAGAAAATGAGCAGAGGTGATTTTCTGCAACTCAACCAGCAAGTATAACATTATTTTTACGGACATTTGTCACATAAAGAGGTTCAGGCATGCGAGACAGATAGCAAAAGTCTGATAATGAAATGGATTGTGAGGTAATCATGGGTGAAGGTGGTTCTGGCTGCAGATGTGCAACTGGACTAATGGACTTTGACTTTAAAAGGTACTGGGATTACATTAGTTTAATTTGGAATGAATGTCATTAATTTTCCCACACCTTCAGCACATCCGCATCTCCGTCACACACAACACTTTGAAGAAAGAAGGTTCAGCCATGTTCAAAGCGCCTACAGTCCTTTCAGTTTCATTTGTCATGATGCTGTTCTGGGAGAACTTCTGGGTCTGGTTAGTGCATGAGTTCTGCTGTTTAGATTAGACATCAGAGTCTGGATGAGATTAAATTATGTCTCTTACTAACCTCTTATTGTTGAAAGAAATCTACGATCTAACCTGTTAACTAATAAATGTTTTCTATCATAAAAGTAACTCTTCCGTGGGGAATGTCTCTGCAGCTCCTTCTTCGCTCAGTGAGCAGTGATTCTTAATCTGTCAATCTCTTTCCAACCTCACCCCCCTGGTTTTCCTCGACAGAGCTCAAACTCGCCGTGGTTTCCAGAGTATGAGGAGCTGGTACCAGTATGGAAACCCAGTGATTCTGCCACCGCTGGGTGAGCTGGGAGCCTTTATTTCATAACTGATTTATCATTTAATTATAAACATAAATGTAAGCAAATAGTAATGTACAAAATGTAAAGTACAAAATTGTCTAATAGACATAAAGACTTGGATGTCTAGAAATTTTCTCCTCTTAAACTCAGATAAGACTGAAGTAATTCTCGTTGGATCTGAAAAACTCAGAGCTAAATTTTCCGGTTTTGTAATGAACCTGGATGGCATTACTTTAGCTTCCAGTGCTACAGTGAGAAACCTTGGAGTAATATTTGACCCTGACCTGTCCTTTGGTCCACATATTAAGCAGGTTACTAAAACAGCCTTCTTTCATTTACGTAATATAGCCAAAATTAGGGACATTCTGTCAGAGTGATGCAGAAAAACTGGTTCACGCTTTTGTTACTTCGAGACTAGATTACTGTAACTCTCTATTACTGGGCTGTCCTAAATATGCCCTGAAAAGCCTTCAGCTGATCCAGAATTCTGCAGCCAGAGTCCTGACCAGAACCAGCAGGAGAGATCATATTTCTCCAGTTTTAGCCTCTCTTCATTGGCTGCCTGTTGAATCTAGAATAGAATTTAAAATCCTTCTCCTTACATATAAAGCCCTCCACAACCAGGCACCACTATATATCAAAGACCTCATTGTTCCTTATTTACCAAGCAGAGTACTTCGTTCGCAGACTGCAGGCTTACTTGTGGTTCCTAGAGTCTCAAAGAGCCGAGCAGGAGGCAGAGCCTTTGGTTATCAGGCCCCTCTCTTATGGAATAAGCTCCCAGTTAGTGTTAGGGAAGCAGACACCCTCCCCACCTTTAAGACTAGGCTGAAGACTTATCTTTTTGATAAGTCCTATAGCTAGGGATGGTTAGCATCCCTTAGTTATGCTGCTATAGGTTTAGACTGCTGAGGGACATTTCCTGATACACTGAGCTTCTTTCTTTTTCTCTTTATCTCTTTCTTTTACCCCCCCCCCATAACAGTGTTGCATCATTAACATGTATGTCTCCTGTCTCAGCAGGTCTCCCTGGCCGGGAGTAGCAGTTCCTGTTGTCTGTTGTCTTTCTGTCCTCTTCCCCCCACACAGCAGAGGCAGATGGCTGCCTGTCCTGAGCCGGAGGTTTCCTTCCTGTTAAAAGGGAGGTTTTTCCTTCCCACTGTCGCCAGTGTGCTTGCTCAGGATGGGAGATTGAGTTGGACTCAACTCAATCTGTTGGTTTCCTTATATAGGCTGTTATGAATTGGCCTTCATTATGTTTTCCCCTCTGTCTGTAAAGCGTCTTGAGATGGCATTGCCGTGATTTGACGCTATATAAATAAAGTTGAATTGAATTGAATTGAGTAATGCAAGCAAACACTTTTCATCAGCAGATGAAGATAAAGATACAAACGCATGTCATCAGGTGGTGTGTGTCCGTCTTTTTCCCTTTTCTTTTCAGATCAGGAGGATCGGGAGTGAGAGCCGATGGGCGCAGATGACAGAACCCACAGGACCGGATCAGAGCTGGAACCTCTACAGTTACAGCAGGACTAATGGTAAGGGAGGCTGGAATAGCAGCAGAGTCCACCGTCCTGAGCATGCAAAGAGAGACGGTGGAGAGGAAAAACCTCCAGCAGAGCCCGGATCAGGGAGGACGGCCAGTTGGGAGTGGAGAGAACTGGACAGAGGGGTTGAACTTTGAGCCAGGGACTGATGGTCCAGATGATACCATAAACTGGTCAAATGCTGACGACAGACAAAGCACCAAAAGCCAAAAATGGTACAGAAGCCCTGTTAAAAACATAAAGAGAAGCTGCTTTAACCTGTAGTTTCACTCCATCACATCACTTTCACTAAAAGTAAAGCAAGAGCAAAACTAAAAGCAGCAACACGAGGAAGAATGGCTCAGCCTTCACACAGATTTCTCACACTGCCCCCAAGTGGAAGCAACAAGCAATAACATGTAGCCAGTTGCAGAGCTGTATTCAGACCATAGACTGTATATAAAGAGATGGGCGGAGCCTCCATGACGTCTCCCGTAGGTTTCTGAAGAGCTGAACTGAAGCTTGGTGGGTGGTTCCTACCATCACCATCTTGGCAGGGGCATGCACATTGTCTTGTTAAAAAAATACAAATATGGGGGGGCTGTGATGATTGACATCGAGCAAACTCTGAGCTTTCTGTAGCTAACAGCTAACCAAGCTAAGCGGAGATAACAGGAGCTAACCAGCTAACGGAGGTAAGCGGGCTAAAGCTAAGTCACGTTGTTAACCGGCTAAAAACCGCGGTTGTTCTACGTTCTTCTGACTTGAAGCGGGAGATTGAGTACCTGTCAATCAAAAGGACACACCCCTAAATATACCGAACTTCGAGATTAAATGACTTCTAAACATGTGAGTTAGAAAAAAATTCACTCCCCCCACAGTTGTCATGAAGGTAAACCTGACCTATTAAACCTAAAATGGATTTTTGACCCAGGCTGTAAACATGTTTATTTCTGCTGTAAACATGTTTATTCCTGCTGTGAACATGTTTATTTCTGCTGTAATCATGTTTATTTCTGCTGTAAACATGTTTATTTCTTTTATTCCTGCTGTAAACATGTTTATTCCTGCTGTGAAGTTGGTCTTTTTAACATGGGAGTCTATGGGGATTTGCTCTGTTTTGCAGCCCCTAGTGGATGAAGGGGGAACTGCAGTTTTATGCACTTTCGCACAGGCTTCACTTTTAACCGCCGGAGGTTGCCGCTTGATTCAGACCTATGTCGTGCTTTCTTTGGCTACCTAACCACCAACCTCCTGGTTACCAGACGCCAGCTCTACCTCTCGAACCGCTCCCACCTAATGAAAGTTATGCAGAAGAGTTTTTCCTCCAACCTGACGGTGCTCAGCTGTAGCTGCTTTAGAATCACCAAAGTCCTCAAATCTCTGCTGTTGATTCATGAAAGGAGAGGCCGGGGTATTGCCAAGGAGAGATATGACGGCGAGAGAAGAACAGAGCTGGAGAGGGTAAAGTGGAAAATGGAAAATGTGTAGCTGTGCTGATAAGGGGGATGATTGTATTTTAGGGGGGAGGGGCACAGGAAATACAACGTGCCTTAAAAGGAGGAATGTGAGAGGAAGTACTGTGGAAAGAGAGAATAGCAGCAAAGGAGCAGCAGAAAGATAACATGAAAATGAAACATATACTGAGCAGAGATTCATCACATTTACCAAGAAATGAATGTATAAAATCTCCATAATGACTTACTATCACGTACTTAGCAGGAGGAAGTCGTGTAATTACAAGATCCAGATGTAACAATAAAGAGACGAAGCATTGCTGTTCGGACAGCAGAATGACGCCGCTGCATCGGTTCATACATTAATCCAGGCGGACAACATCAACTGAAGAGTGATTTTCTAGCAAAGTGTTATCTCAAACATTAAAGGCGAGTGTGCAAACACACACACACACACACAGTGAGCTGAGTCGTATGTTTTATCTGCTTATCTTCATCGACTGCTTTCTGTAACCCTGCTCTGAGAGAATCGTGATAGAACTGTGTGTAAATAAACATCTCACCACTTGGTAAAAAGAGTTTGTTATCCCATCAATGTTTCCAGTTTGGACCATTTCATGTTTGTTACTGACTTATTTACTGTTTTCTCAACCGTTTGTTAAAAAGAACATTTATTCTTTTTCTTTTAATTGTCCAAAGAAAAACAAGAAGTTCTGGTTCTGGTCTGCAAATTCCAAAGAGCTCAAAATGGAAATTTAGGTTGACTGATTTCTCGCTTAGAATTACAGTACGGTGTGTGCACCTTGTTGCTATGACGACAGTAAACAAGTGGTCCATTTTAGCCAGCGCTGCATGCATGATGAAGATTCAATCGCTGAAGGAATATTCTAGTTGTTTTGTGTGAAATACTTTGTGGCAGTCAGTGTGAAAGGCAGGGGTGGACAACTCTGGACCCCCAGGGGTCCTGCACGTGTTGGGAGTTTCCCTGCTGCAGGGCCTAACGCGTAGGAAACAGCAGACCTGTCATCACTGCGTTCTGCCTATCTGCAATGAAACCACTCTCCTACATATGAGAAATCTATTCAGGAGCTCCAGAACCAGAACTTCTCGATCGGTTTGTTCAGACATTGGAGAATCTCTGTCTCCTCCAGAAGTAGAGTCTTCTCTGTCATTTCTTCTAGATGCTTCCAGAAGCTGAACCTCACTCTGCATTCTCGCATCACCAGCGTTTGCAAAGATTTAAACATTCTTTATTCTACACATTTCCCCTGCCATCTATAGTTTATTTCCTTTAATCAGACTGTCGCTGCCGATCATCAGCATGATACTGCCGGTGTTTGGACAGCACGGATGTTCTTTAGCTGGGAAAATGGTGACAAACCCATTAAAACACTGTTATCTTGACTTATTATCACTTCAGATCTACACCACAGTCTCAGTGCATTTCATGAAAGTGCTATGGAAAGCCGTCTGTGATCTGAGCTGAAAGAACTTGTCTGGGAAACCGTTGGCTTGCCTTTTTACATGTTATAAATGTCCTTTTTCTGCCGCAGTGGTTCAACTCGCTGTAAACAGCTCAAAACTCAGTTTAACATGAATGAAACCTCCGACTGACAGGCATGACATTTACTCTGGGTTTCCTTATGTCTTTATTTGGGAGTAAAATGAGTTATTTTAACCTTCTGGCAAAAGAATGGATTTGTCTAACCATGGAAAGTAAGGTTTGAGCTGCAAAAGATGCAGAGACATGGTTAATACACACTTCTGTTAGAAATTATTATTATTTTTATTATTTCTCCACACGCTCATCTGGCTTGTCTCTGAAACATAAACCATGTCCTGTCCAGCAGTGACGCAGCATGGCGGTCTGGTTGCTGTTGTGCTGAAAAAACTTGCTTTTTCAAGATGAGATTTATATATATGTAAAGATTCCTTTAAAAGTTTAAGGGCACGTTCACATCAGCCTTTCTGATTCGAATCTGAGTCTGTTTACGCGGAAAGTCCGCTTCTTTAGGAAAATCTGAACGCATCAAACGAATTCTGATTCGGATCCAGACTCGGTCCGCCTACAGGTCTCGGTCCGTTTCAAGCGGACCAAATACAGGAAGCGGACTACAAACCAAGTCTCTTCCTGCATGTGGCGTAGCATTGCATTGTGGGTAAATCCATCGCGATGGCGTTAAGGGTCCTCTGCCTCGTCTGCTGTTCATACTGCGTCCATTGTTGCAGTGGATTTCTGCAGGATACTTGAATAAGACAGAATAAAAACCCAAAACAGCCATAGTTTGGTCTCCATGTTTAACTGGCAGGTGGAGGAAACAGAGTTTTCTTCTTCACGCCGGTCTGGTCCTCTCTTCTGCTAAATACTAGTGCAGCGCCACCTCTGGTGGGAATGGGGAGATATTATTCTAATGGTTTGGCTGGTTTGACCAAAGTGCAGCGTGAACACGGTCCGCATGGATACACCCCCCTACAGCTGGACCGAGTCCCCAATCGGACTGAGTCTAGTGGACTATCCTGATGTGAATAAACCCTACGTTTTTTTTTGTTTTTTTTTACTTTGTTTATTTTGCCTAAATGTTTGTTTACTAAGTTGACATAGTTCTGCTGGACCTGAGTGGAGAAGAAGACAGAAAAAGGACAGAATGAGAGCAGAAAAGGAAAGGAAAATACACAGCAGACAAAGAGGAGAGAGAAACACACAACATAGGAAACATTGCAGTCCCATCACAGATCCTGCACCATCTGCTACCAGGTCAGACTTTAGGAACCAAACACTGTGTGGCTTTTCTTGCTCACCTAAACTCTCCCAAACATTGTTTAAGTTGTGCTAATGTTCACCAGGAGGCTGCTGAGGCGTCTCCCGATGCACAGCACCTCTCTTCGCCTTTAATCTCCATATATAAATATTTCACTGTTGCCATTGACTTTGTGCCCAGAGCAGCTCCAGCCTGCCTGCTGCCTGCTCCGTCCACTCCAGTCCAGGCAGGCGGTCGTTCTTCCAGGTTCTAGTTCTGTTGGAGGTTTCTTCCTGTGAACAGGAGGTTTGTCCTCTCCACTGTCACCTGCTGCCATGAACAGAATCAGAACAGGGAGCAAAACAGAGGTTTGGTCGTTAGATAGGAACCTTTTTCTGACATTACTTCATTAAAAAATGAATAAATATTAAAGTGGGTTGCAACAAATTTGACTGAATTGCATCATGGTTAGGTAGAATGATTCCTTTCATCCCTTTCAGCTCTGTTTTTATTTCTTAGGCTTTCGCATAAAATCTGAATAAAACCACAAGGTTGTTGAGACGACCATTAGAGTAATATTGAAGGGATCACTTGGGAGATTTGTTGAGATGAGTAAATATCAGTACATGTGTTACTGTTGAAAATTAAACTAAGACTGCACACAGCACAATTACAAAAGTTTCAGACTAACACTAAACCTGTATTATAGAACAATGCATGAACATTATCACTGGCAAAGCAACCGGGATGAAGTTAAAAACAACAACTTGAGAGGTTTTAGCTAAAACTGGACATTTTGGCACAGTTTGGCATCATCTGGTCACAATGTCTCAGAAGAAGGTTTTAGAATTTTTTCTCCCTCATATCTGAAATGACATACCTGAAGTAAATCAGGTACATCTTCACCAAAACATGGCCTGCATGATGATCTTGGTCTCAGAGCAAAACAGGCAAATATCAACAGAATCAAGATATGCATTTGTGTGTCAGCGTAAATGAAACAGAAAACAGCAGAAAATGTAAATGTTATCGTCTGCTGATAGAAATCCACATTACTTTCCATGAAAACCAGATGATAGCAGCTGATTAATCTGGGAAGTAGAGAAATGGTAAAGGCAAATAGGAGACACATTAAAAAAAGTCTTTTAGAATAAAAAACTAACCCAACTAATTTGTAAAATAATTCTTTGGCTTGAAATCCTGTGATTGGAAAAATCTTATAGGGGTCTACCTCATGCTACTACTTTACAGGGGTCTACCTCATGCTACTACTTTACAGGGGTCTACCTCATGCTACTACTTTACAGGGGTTTACCTCATGCTAACACTGTACAGGGGTCTAACTCATGCTACTACTTTACAGGGGTTTACCTCATGCTACTACTTTACAGGGGTCTACCTCATGCTACTACTTTACAGGGGTCTACCTCATGCTACTACTTTACAGGGGTTTACCTCATGCTAACACTGTACAGGGGTCTAACTCATGCTACTACTTTACAGGGGTTTACCTCATGCTACTACTTTACAGGGGTCTACCTCATGCTACTACTTTACAGGGGTCTACCTCATGATACTACTTTACAGGGGTCTACCTCATGCTACTACTTTACAGGGGTTTACCTCATGCTACTACTTTACAGGGGTTTACCTCATGCTACTACTTTACAGGGGTCTACCTCATGCTACTACTTTACAGGGGTCTACCTCATGCTACTACTTTACAGGGGTCTACCTCATGATACTACTTTACAGGGGTCTACCTCATGCTACTACTTTACAGGGGTCTACCTCATGCTAACACTTTACAGGGGTCTACCTCATGCTACTATTTTACAGGGGTCTACCTCATGCTACTACTTTACAGGGGTCTACCTCATGATACTACTTTACAGGGGTCTACCTCATGCTACTACTTTACAGGGGTCTACCTCATGATACTACTTTACAGGGGTCTACCTCATGCTACTACTTTACAGGGGTCTACCTCATGCTAACACTGTACAGGGGTCTAACTCATGCTACTACTTTACAGGGGTTTACCTCATGCTAACACTGTACAGGGGTCTAACTCATGCTACTACTTTACAGGGGTTTACCTCATGCTAACACTGTACAGGGGTCTAACTCATGCTACTACTTTACAGGGGTTTACCTCATGCTACTGCAGTACAGGGGTCTACTTCATGCTAACACTGTGCAGGGGTCTACTTCATGCTAACACTGTACAGGGGTCTACTTCATGCTAACACTGTACAGGGGTCTACCTCATGATACTACTTTACAGGGGTCTACCTCATGCTACTACTTTACAGGGGTCTACCTCATGCTAACACTTTACAGGGGTCTACCTCATGCTACTATTTTACAGGGGTCTACCTCATGCTACTACTTTACAGGGGTCTACCTCATGATACTACTTTACAGGGGTCTACCTCATGCTACTACTTTACAGGGGTCTACCTCATGATACTACTTTACAGGGGTCTACCTCATGCTACTACTTTACAGGGGTCTACCTCATGCTAACACTGTACAGGGGTCTAACTCATGCTACTACTTTACAGGGGTTTACCTCATGCTAACACTGTACAGGGGTCTAACTCATGCTACTACTTTACAGGGGTTTACCTCATGCTAACACTGTACAGGGGTCTAACTCATGCTACTACTTTACAGGGGTTTACCTCATGCTACTGCAGTACAGGGGTCTACTTCATGCTAACACTGTGCAGGGGTCTACTTCATGCTAACACTGTACAGGGGTCTACTTCATGCTAACACTGTACAGGGGTCTACCTCATGCTACTACTTTACAGGGGTCTACCTCATGCTACTACTTTACAGGGGTCTACCTCATGCTAACACTGTACAGGGGTCTACTTCATGCTAACACTGTGCAGGGGTCTACTTCATGCTAACACTGTACAGGGGTCTACTTCATGCTAACACTGTGCAGGGGTCTACTTCATGCTAACACTGTACAGGGGTCTACTTCATGCTAACACTGTACAGGGGTCTACCTCATGCTACTACTTTACAGGGGTCTACCTCATGCTAACACTGTACAGGGGTCTACCTCATGCTACTACTTTACAGGGGTCTACCTCATGCTAACACTGTACAGGGGTCTAACTCATGCTACTACTTTACAGGGGTTTACTTCATGCTACTGCAGTACAGGGGTCTACTTCATGCTAACACTGTGCAGGGGTCTACTTCATGCTAACACTGTACAGGGGTCTACTTCATGCTAACACTGTACAGGGGTCTACCTCATGCTACTACTTTACAGGGGTCTACCTCATGCTACTACTATGCAGGGGTCTACCTCATGCTACTACTATGCAGGGGTCTACCTCATGCTACTACTATGCAGGGGTCTACCTCATGCTACTACTATGCAGGGGTCTACCTCATGCTACTACTATGCAGGGGTCTACCTCATGCTACTACTATGCAGGGGTCTACCTCATGCTAACACTGTGCAGGGGTCTACCTCATGCTACTACTATGCAGGGGTCTACCTCGTGCTCCGCTGTATAGGGGTGTACCTCATGGTACTGCTATAGAAGGGTTTACCTCATGGTTTTTTCAGTGACATAATTTAATTTATGTGAGAGGATTTGGACCATGATGCCGTAGATGATTTAGTAATAACTAAAGTGATCAGATGGGTGATAAGTCATGTTAAAATACTGACACTGAAGAAGTACCGAAACTACTCAGAGCAAGCAAAGAAAAATCTTCAGATTGATATGAAGTTATTGGAACCTGAAGCTGATTTGATTGCTCTGCCTTTTATGATTAGTCCAAGTTTAAAAACATGTGTTTGGCTCTTTGAATGGAAGATTTCCAAGATTATTCCTTTTACTTAAATAAATAAAGAAATCCTCTGAAGTAGGAGTAGCAGGCCTTACTTGCAATAGGTAAAATAATTGAACAAGTAATAAATGAGCAAAATAGATTACTTTGGGACAAACGGGATAAACTCAACACATCAAGTGCATATAAAAAGCGTTACTGAGTAGAAACAAATGAGTTATGAATAAAGAAAAACTAAATGTTTTGTTTGGGTTAAAAAACTGTGTTTAGGAAAGATCTTAAGCTATGCTTAACTACGGGTGAGGTAGTTATTAGACAAGTATCAGTGAACCTATTGGGAGTCATTGTGGACAGTCAAATGTCCTAGAATAGTCTTGTTGAGGGGATAATGTGGATAATAGGTAGAGGAATGGCTGGGATTAAATATTACAGGGAATTTATGCCCAGTCATCTAATTAAATGAGTGATCCAACAACTAGTCTTGTCATATTTAGACTATTGTTCTCTAAAGTACAACAAAACGTAGCCTCGATAGGCTGCAGGTCGCTCAGAACAAGGCTGCAACATTAGTTCTGCAATGAATCGCTGTCTGTCGTGGTTACATGTAGAAAGTAGATCCAACGTTCACATGTTGACATGTTAAATAAGAAAAGTAGTTATGACTGAAACACCACAAATATTGATTAAAAGATGGACATTTTTCTCTTAAATCTGACCTAGTTCATTGCTGTTCACTCTGAAGAATGGCAGAAAAAGTTTGTGCTTTTCATTTCACCTCATGCAGGATCATCTTCTCTGAATTCTCACCATCACCAGACATATTTAATATAGTATTTCATGCAGCACTGTTTCATAAAACAGGACACATGAAGCAAAGTGGTATTTGTTTTAGTGGGAGTCAAGCTGAGCAAAGAATTGCGTAAAATCAGCATGCAGTCATTTTCCTCCTGCGGGTTGCAGCAGTTCTGTCTCATGTGGAAAATAAAAGCACTGAGCAGCAGCTGGACGTGACCATCTCCGCGCTGATGGAGGCATGCTGCTGAAACTGGACAGTAGAGATTAAACTTTACCTTTGCTTTGTCAAGGTGAGACGGTTCAGCTGGGAGGAATCTCCTTCTGTCCAACGATGTTAAAGTAGTAAATGTTCTCCCCGGATGTGGCAGATGTGCTCCTCCTTGCGTCGTTATGTTATTGTTGTTGCTGGTTAAAACGTTCTAACAAGGACAAACTGAGACACTTTACTCTCTTCTGTTTATTACATTTGGCAAGTATCATTTGGTCAGATCAATAGTTTTCTACCTTCAGCAGTCACCTTGCCTTCAGACCAATATTGATTCACGCCGCGAGAACAAAAAAGACGTTCCTCTCATTAAATGAGGAAGCAGAGAGACCACCGGCATGGAGTCATCTAACGGAGATGACAGCAGGTAAAAGATGATTTTCCATCATCTGCATCATCATCAGTCTGGGTAGAGTGTCTAGGATGGTTCAGACTGCAGACGCCGTCATCATGACCGTGTTCGTGTCTGAACACGGCAGGCTGCTCATCAACACAATCATCCATGTAGATTTTACATTTCTATTCATATTTACATCACAGTAAATGTTTGTATCCTGTTTATATACAAGTCAGGATACAGACGTGGGGGGGGGGTCAACTACCCCCCAGCCAATGTGAAGGAGGTTTTTTCCCCGGCTCTTTCAGGAACTTTTATTACCCAACACACCAGCAGGAGGCAGTAGAAGCCACTGGTGATGTGAGATTATTTGAGCATATTTATTTCCTTGGTTTGGTCACAATAAACACAAGAGGAGTTTATAAATGTTTCTATGTGAAAACCGTTTGGAGAGTCTCTGTTTCAGGGCTGAAGTCTGAGTGATGGCATCACGGTAAAGGAAACCAACCTTCTCTGTGTCAGGCAGGGAACCAGGCTGCCATGACAAGAAGCAGCTTGTCGGCGTGTTTACATGTAATATCTGGTTTTATATTTAACCAACCTTCCTTTTCTGCATTCTAACTTTCCAAACATGATGCTTGCAAGATGCAGATCTCAATGAAAAAAGGTTTTAAAAGGAGGCGGCAGAAATTTGGAGGGAAAATGTGAGGAATGAGCAGGAGAAAGAGTAGAAACATCTCATTACTCTTTGTATAAATTCCAGACATCATGTTGCACAATAAATAACATGTTTTCAGTCAAATCTAGCTGCAGCACTACTACGGCACTAGATTTGGATGTTTATGAGATATTTTGGTGCCCAGAACAATAACTGTTGTCTCCAGCTGAGAATCATCCTGATCTGTTCGTTAAATTCTTTCTCTGCTCACTTTGGGAACTCTTGTCTTTTACATTTTTACTTGGAAGTTGTTGGGGTTTTTTTTTGGTTTTTTTTTTAAAGAAGAGATGATTATAAAATAACATGATTTAAAGGCATTTTAAAGGTGATTACTTGACTTATTCCTGGAATTAGTTAACACATAGTTGGGGTTAGTTTACTTGGGAACCATTAGTGTAATAACTACTAAATAAACACAACTGATACTTTCATGCAAAAAACAAAGTTTATTTTTCATCTTTATACTGAAAATGAAAGAATGGAGGTGATTTCCTCCTGCAGGGGGCACTGTTGCATCACAGCTGATGCTTCATCGTTCAACAGGGACTGGCTGCCTAGAAGGACTCTGAGGTTGTAAATAAAAAAGACACAAATACACACATTATGGAAAAAAGTCTTTGGATATTCAGAATTCAGAAGCTTGTCTACGTATGACCAATCATTTACCGCCATCAAATAAACAAAACAAATATTCAGATTAACAGACAAACCAGGAAATCTGACATCTTCCACCATCTCCTCTCATCTCCCCACAGCACACACATGCCATCTAATGCAACAACTCTTCTCTTGCTTTGATGAAGGTAAAAGCAGAATTCAAGTACTTGAACTGTCGAGAGCAAGTGCACGTGTGTGCACACGCACTCGTACACACACATAACACATTGAGCTGAAGAGTAAAGCAGTAGCTGCTGTTTGTGCTAATAGCATGGGTGATGAGTGACATCCCGGTGCTCGGGGATGACACATGCTTGGACTGTATTTGCTACAGTAACCTCAGAGGCATCTGTGAGTCACCATGGTTATTCATTAACCCCTCAAAGCAGAGTCCTGTCGCCTGATTGGTGGATGGAAGGCGAGCAGAATCAACATGGTGCAGGTGGATGAGGTCAGAACAGAGCAGACCCATGGGAAACGGAGCACTCTGAGCTATTATTATGGATCTGTCTGCACAGACAGGAAGGTTGTGGTTGGCCTCATGTGATTTTGCTCCACAAGCTGGATTAGACTCCCTTTTACCCAATGAGCTGTAAAAGTTCTTCCCTGATTGGCTTAAATGTTGCGATGATGACGGTTTTCTCATTGTGTGAAGGCTGTGTAGCCCAGAAAGATCTCATCCTGAGACGTTCACACAGACACTGTCCATGTGTTCAGAGATAGTCGGAGATAGGAGTAAGAAAACGCAAATAGAACGACATTAGGACTATAATACGACTATTCAATCCTGCAGGAATAACTGGATCCTGAAGGAATGACTGGATCCTGCAGGAATAACTGGATCCTGCGGGAATGACTGGATCTTGCAGGAATAACTGGATCCTGCGGGAATGACTGGATCCTGAAGGAATGACTGGATCCTGCAGGAATAACTGGATCCTGCGGGAATGACTGGATCTTGCAGGAATAACTGGATCCTGCGGGAATGACTGGATCTTGCAGGAATAACTGGATCCTGCGGGAATGACTGGATCCTGAAGGAATGACTGGATCCTGCAGGAATAACTGGATCCTGCGGGAATGACTGGATCCTGCAGGAATGACTGGATCCTGCGGGAATGACTGGATCCTGAAGGAATGACTGGATCTTGCAGGAATGACCGGATCCTGAAGGAATGACTGGATCCTGCAGGAATGACTGGATCCTGCGGGAATGACTGGATCCTGCAGGAATGACTGGATCCTGCGGGAATGACTGGATCCTGAAGGAATGACTGGATCTTGCAGGAATGACCGGATCCTGAAGGAATGACTGGATCCTGCAGGAATAACTGGATCCTGCGGGAATGACTGGATCTTGCAGGAATAACTGGATCCTGCGGGAATGACTGGATCCTGAAGGAATGACTGGATCCTGCAGGAATAACTGGATCCTGCGGGAATGACTGGATCTTGCAGGAATAACTGGATCCTGCGGGAATGACTGGATCCTGAAGGAATGACTGGATCCTGCAGGAATAACCGGATCCTGCGGGAATGACTGGATCCTGCAGGAATGACTGGATCCTGCGGGAATGACTGGATCCTGAAGGAATGACTGGATCTTGCAGGAATGACCGGATCCTGAAGGAATGACTGGATCCTGCGGGAATGACTGGATCCTGCAGGAATGACTGGATCCTGCGGGAATGACTGGATCCTGAAGGAATGACTGGATCTTGCAGGAATGACCGGATCCTGAAGGAATGACTGGATCCTGCAGGAATGACTGGATCCTGCGGGAATGACTGGATCCTGCAGGAATGACTGGATCTTGCAGGAATGACCGGATCCTGAAGGAATGACTGGATCCTGCAGGAATGACTGGATCTTGCAGGAATGACCGGATCCTGAAGGAATGACTGGATCCTGCAGGAATGACTGGATCCTGCGGGAATGACTGGATCCTGCAGGAATGACTGGATCCTGCGGGAATGACCGGATCCTGAAGGAATGACTGGATCCTGCAGGAATGACTGGATCCTGAAGGAATGACTGGATCTTGCAGGAATGACCGGATCCTGAAGGAATGACTGGATCCTGCAGGAATGACTGGATCCTGAAGGAATGACTGGATCTTGCAGGAATGACCGGATCCTGAAGGAATGACTGGATCCTGCAGGAATGACTGGATCCTGCGGGAATGACTGGATCCTGCAGTCTTCCACCAGTGTGTCAACATGACTCCTGTAGAATCCATATGATCCTTCTGAACTTTAATCATTCTGATTGATGATTTACATACAGTTTCCTTAATCATCCTGAAACCCTGACTGGGACTAAGTGGTGTAGAAAAAGGTATAGAAAATGAATTACAGTTAAGTTCAAAGTTGAAAGTAATAAGATGTGATATAATACACAAAAGATGTTCAAAAACAGAATTGCTGTGTGCAGTCTGCGAGGTAAAGCCATGTTACAGAAGCCAGATGTACGTACCACCCTAAAAAGCAGAAATATTTCCATTTATGGACTAAGTGATGATTTAAAATCATGTATTAATATTTTCCATTTAAAAAAAATTAAAAGAAATTGTTATTGGATAAATGTAAAAAAGACTGTCACGCTGTTTTTCGGGCAGATTTGACACCCTTCTCTTGATTGATTAAATGACTTGAACTGATTTAATTAATTAAATGACAATTTCCTATTGATCCAAAGCGTGATCCTTGGTTTATGGGAAACATATATGGTATATTGCTGACATATAACACTGCCATAGTTACAGAAAATGAGTATTTCTTACAGTTAATTGAATGTTATAACATGAAAGTATCATTGGCCATCCTTGCCTTATCTGTGGGAAGGCACCACTGATGCAGGAGTGGATGTTGGAGCAATCTAGGTCCTTTGGACCCCCCGCCCTGCATGTTTTAGAAGCAACCTTACCTTAAAACACCTAAATGAAATAATTGATCCATTAAAACGCTGAAAAGAACTTGATGGGGAATTTGGTTAATTGGAATCTGGGTGTTGGGCTTGGAACATGCTTGAGACATGCAGGGCAGTGGTGCTTGACCAGGAAACACTGGTAAGAGCATCATATAGTCCACCAGTCTAGAAAAGGTTTAACCTGTTCTTTACCACTGTGTCACCAGAAGTACATTTTTAGTTAATCTTTAAATTTGGCATAATTATGGGTGTGCCCTTTTGATTGACAGGTATCTGATATCCGGCAGCTGGAAGGAAGAGGGTAGCACACCTGCAGCTTTGAGCCGGGTAAAGGCACAACTTAGCTTTAGCCCACCTGCCTCCGTCACCTACTGAACAATTGGTTGTCTGGCAGTTTGTTGGAAAGCTTTCATGTGATGTGCTCTGCACCGGCTTGGTAAATGATGCTGTCCCCACATCACCTGTGGAGAGCTACTACCGTCCTGCAGGCTGGTGATTCCATCAGAACAACCAGAGTTATCCACAGCATGGGTCCGGAACCGGAGTTAGTCCCAGCACAGGACCGGAACCGGAGTTAGTCCAAGCATGGAACCGGAACCAGAGTTATCCCCAGCATGGTACTGGAGTTAGTCCCAGCACGGAACCGGAACCAGAGTTATCCCCAGCATGGTACTGGAGTTAGTCCCAGCACGGAACCGGAACCAGAGTTATCCCCAGCATGGAACTGGAGTTAGTCCCAGCACGGAACCGGAACCAAAATTATCCCCAGCATGGAACTGGAGTTAGTCCCAGCACGGAACCGGAACCAGAGTTATCCCCAGCATGGAACTGGAGTTAGTCCCAGCACAGTACCGGAACCGGAGTTAGTCCCAGCACGGAACTGGAACCGGAGCTAGTCCCAGCACCGAACGGGAGTTAGTCTCAGCGTGGAACCCGAACAAGAATTATTCCCAGCATGGAACCGGAACCGGAGTTAGTCCCAGCATGGAGCTGGAACCAGAATCATGCCCAGCACAGAACCACAACCAGAGCTATTCCCAGCACAGAACCAGAACTGGAGTTAGTCCCAGCAGAGAACCGGATCCAGACTTATCCTCAGCACACAATCAGCCTTCTGGATCAGTTTGTTTAGTCGCTGGTAATGCTGCTCCAGCAGATGTTGCAATGCTGATTGCAGTTTCTGCAACATATGACTGTGCACATTCATACAGGTGGTCCAGGAGAACATCGGCTCTGAGGGTGTGTTGTTGCTCAGGAAACACATTCAGGAGACGCAGTTAGGCAATGGTAACCATCACTCCAACTTGTTATTGGATGTGTCAGAATTCCTTAAAACAAAGCTTTACCCAACTCGCCTTCTTTCCATTCAGAGTGGCAGCAATACAAGAAAGAAGCTCTGCCAAACTGTCCTCTTTGATGGGATTTAGCTCACAACCTCTTCAGTGACGAATATATTAGACAGCTTAGATGGATTAGATAAAATAAAAGTTGAAGATAGAATATGTATAAATTTAATTTTATTTATGCCTCAACAAGCATCCTGTGGACTTTAAAATGTCAGAGACATGGGCCAAATATGAGGTGGGATTTGAGCTCCACACCTTCAGGGTGTAGGGTGTCGTGTTTAAACAATACAACGCAGGTATTCAGTCATTTCAAGACACAGCTCAGAACCCATGTTGCTGCTGTTGCTAAGCAACATCCAGCAGGTTTCAAATTCTCTGCTGACATCATCTGGATGGGCGGGGATGAATTTCTGCTTTGACGCTTTGTGACATCATTATGACACCATTTATCCAGTAAAGGCCCTCCAGATCATTCTAACTTTTTGTACCAGAGGAAACACGAGTGTTTGGACGTTAGAAAGAACTTTACGAATCAGATAAACAGACATTGTGAATTGCAAGTAGAAGTACTTTTTTCCAAAATGGTATGAGGATGCAAGATTGAGAACCAACAATCACAGAGTTTTCATTTGCAGATTCTGACTACAAATCGATGGACAACGTCCATGATGACTCCCTCCTGGATGATTTTCCACCCGACTTCCAGGATAACGGTAAGTGTATCTCTGCTGAGTCCTTCAGTGATGAGGATTACCCGGTGTTGCTGGTGAAAACTCCTGAACAACGTCAGAAACAAAGTACAGATGGTGCAATGTGTGACAAAAGTAAAACACAAGATCAACATTTAGAGTCTGTGAAGGAGGTGTTGGTAGTAATTCCACACTTGTGACCTCTACAAGACTCTTTATGCAACTGATTTAAGTCTGTAATCTCCCCAGATTGTCTGGTCAGAGGAGATGATTGTAGACATCAGTTACACTCATGCCACTCTTAACTATTGATGATCAATGCAGATTATGATGAGGTTTATGTTTAGTTTCACGCATGCATAAACACTTCTTTAAAGAAAAGTATGGGTGTCTAAATGAAAGAAAAGGAGTCCAAAGACAGGAGAAAGTTGCTGTCCCTTCATGGCTGCTATCTGTTGACTAATGAGGGGTGACGGTGGAAGACCACGATGACTCGGTTTGTTTTAGAAATTTAGGTCCTTTGCTCCAAGCAAATAAGACTGATGATGTGTGGGAGAGTTCGTCTTCATGTTATGTCATCGGCTGGATCGTCACTGGAGTGGACGTAGTGCCAGGAACTGTTCTCAGTTAGCTCTTGAATATCGGTAACTCTGGGACCGACAAACACTTTGTAGTGACATGATGGTGACTGCAACCAGTTTAGAACAGTGGTAGAATCACTCCTGTATGGGATCGATGTGATCGGGAAGGTGTGGTCTTGACCTATATGCTTTCTCAGATGCATCTGCAAAGGTGTGGATGCTTTGAGTTACCTGTAAGGGCTGTGTGGGTGATAAGCTAACTCGGTAGCTACATGACAAAAACGTGGTAATAAGTAACTCTTGGACACTGGTACTGGATTTCCACAGTGCTTTAATTTATTTACATTCATCAACCTTACAAAGCCCGGTTGGACGGCTGGTGCCTCATTATACAATAAAACAGAAGCGACACAACCCGCGTGTTACGATGCGATCAGGAACTAAAAATGAGCAGAGTGTTCTCCTGAGAAAATGTCCATTCCTTTTGCCTCAAGTTCACATCCCAATCTGCTGGGTGCTGTCTGATGACATCACTATTAGCGGACAGCCGAAGTGTCCTTAAAGGGCCATTCCACAGTTACGGCTGTTACATACCATGGAGAGGTTTTCTGTCTAGATGGACATGACAACAGAGAAGGGAAGTATTAGGGATGGAGTTCAAGCTTGCCACGGTTGAAGGAGGTCCTCGGGAAGATAAAGGTCATCCCAGTCGCGTTTCTTTCCCCAAAGATGTTGTACCAGAATCTTGGCTTGAATTGTGTAATGGAATGAGCAGCCCCATGAGTCCAAAGATACTAGAACTCCAACTATCACCACTCCTGACTGGTACGTTGATGCAATGCAGAGTTAATTTGTAGGACTGCCCATAAAGTTCAGTAAGTGAAGCCATAGTCTTTGTGTAGGGAGTTGTCCTATTACCATAAAAGTCTGCTATGAGCAGGGTATCCTCCAGTTTGAGGTGATCAACAAGTATCTGATACTTGAAGAGCTCTGTTGCATCCTTCGGCAAGATATCGTTCAGTGCTATTCTGAGGCAGGCAAACTGTCGAGGGTCACCCTCCATGGTTTAGAGATAGATAGAGATAGATAGATAGATAGATAGATAGATAGATAGATAGATAGATAGATAGATAGATAGATAGATAGATAGATAACCTTCCCCTCAAGTCTATTTGATGATTTTTGGCTCCAGATCTGATGGTAGGAGGAATCCAGTTTTCAGAAAGGTCATATCATTAATAATCCACCTAGTTTCAGCGTCTGGATGACATGTTCTAGACATAAAATACATCTAACAGATAAATACATTTATCTGTTAGAATGATAATGATGAAGATAAGGGATTTATTATTAGTGTGGGTTGTGTCATGTGACTGTTTAAAACCAGTTATCCAGGCAGCTGCTGAAGCGTCACAGAGAGGTTGGTGGTTTGACATTAGTTTAGCTAAAATCACGTCCACTCAACTGCTGCAAAGCAACAACTATTTACACTTCATCACTAAAACCATTCAAGTTTAATAAACTCAGAAACTAAAGTTAAACACTTATTTTCTAAGAAAACATTAGATGTTATCTGTTTTATTGTAACAGATACCTGTTTGCATCTACATTAGGTAAATATAGGTTATATAAGAAGTGCCAGCTTTAGCTAGCAGTAACAGTTATTGCGGGGCTGATGTAACTGAATATTTCAGAATAAAAGGGATTGAACACACCACATGCTGCATGCATCACTTCACCAGGAGTTTGTCTGATAGACATTTTCCATGCAAAATCACAATCTGCAAAGCGATGCTCTTTAAAACCTCTTTACCTGTTTTTCCTCAGCACCGCATCAGGCTGATTGCAGCTTGGAGGTGTGGTGAGCTTCATTTCAGATGTCAAGCCTGTTTATAAAGCACAGCTCACCCTTAGATCATAGCTGACAGGTCAGTGATAAGAGAATTGCTGCTTCAATGGCTTAAAAGATAATTGACTTGTCGGCCTCCCCAGCTTTGGAAGAGACTAACATTAAAACCATCCAAGGGGAAATGTTCCTCTCAGCGTGACAGTGGGAAGAAATCTGAGGCCATTTGGAAAGTCACTGCAGCAGGATTACTTTTCAATGAGCTGAGTGTGTGGAGTAGTTTAACTCTGAATACACTCTTCACTTTAATTTGTTTGGCTGAGTAATAAAGATTATACAAAACAACACATATTTTACTCTCCTTGATAAGAAGGACATTCATTATGATTTTTGGGATGACTAATGAGATCAGATGCTTCTGTAGACCATATTACAGGTTGTTACATGGTTGTTAAGTCATTTCTTCCACTAGTGAACAGTGATAAGTCTAGAGCTCATTTCACCATTCTGTCAGACACCTGTTGGTGTCTGACAGAATGGTGAAAATCATGACTGCAATCATGTTGAGCGCAACCGCCCAACATCCCCAACATGCCCAACATGCCCAACATGCCAAACATCCCCAACATGCCCAACATTCCCAACACGTCCAACATCCCCAACATGCCCAACATTCCCAACATCCCCAACATGCCCAACATCCCCAACATCCCCAACATGCCCAACATTCCCAACATCCCCAACATGCCCAACATGCCCAACATCCCCAACATCCCCAACATGCCCAACATGCGCAACATCCCCAACACGCCCAACATGCCCAACATCCCCAACACGCCCAACATGCCCAACATCCCCAACATCCCCAACATGCCCAACATGCGCAACATCCCCAACACGCTCAACATGCCCAACATCCCCAACACGCCCAACATGCCCAACATCCCCAACATCCCCAACATGCCCAACATGCCCAACATCCCCAACATGCCCAACATTCCTAACACGTCCAACATCCCCAACATGCCCAACATGCCCAACACGTCCAACATCCCCAACATGCCCAACATTCCCAACATCCCCAACATCCCCAACATGCCCAACATGCCCAACATGCCCAACATCCCCAACATGCCCAACATTCCCAACACGTCCAACATCCCCAACATGCCCAACATGCCCAACACGTCCAACATCCCCAACATGCCCAACATGCCCAACATGCCCAACATGCCCAACATGCCCAACATCCCCAACATGCCCAACATGCCCAACATCCCCAACACGCCCAACATCCCCAACATGCCCAACATCCCCAACATCCCCAACATGCCGGCTGACGTTGTGGTAACGTATTGTGTCATTTCCTGTTTCCCTAGCGTGTGTCACTGCGGATTGCTACGAGCCGTTGGCTCCTTTAACTTCTTTCTAACTTCTATCTATTGTTAACCAACCACTCACTTTAGCGCACAATATCTTCCCAAACCACTGTTCTATATATTGCATTTATGTTTGGGATCTTTGGCTTTCTGTTTACTGACTTAAACAGCTCAAGCACTTGGTTTTAGCATGGCTGCTAGCTCTCTTCCCACACCCCGGTCCCCTGCCTTTTCTTGCTCGGTGTGTCTGATGTTTAGCTACTCCTCCGCCTCCTTTAGTGATAACGGTAGGTGTATTAAGTGTAGCAGCTTGGCAGCTTTGGAGGCGAGGCTCTGTGAGTTAGAAGCCCAGCTCCGCACTCAGTTAGGGAAGCAGTTAGTCAGCAAGCCCCCATTAGCCAGTGCGGAGCTACCAGCCAGGGCAGCCATCCCGAGCCGTCCCTCAGCAGTTCCCGCGCAGCCGGGAGCCGAGGCGGGCTGGACGACGGTCAGGCGGAAGGGTAGCCCGAAACCAAAACCCACTGGCCACCACCGACCTGTTCACGTTTCTAACAGATTTTCCCCGCTCTGCGACACACCCGCTGAGGCAGAAACCCTGATTATAGGTAGTTCCATAGTCCATAGAAACGTGGCTCTAGAGACACTGGGGACCATAGTCAAATGCATTCCTGGGGCCAGAGCGGGCGACGTCGAATTATTTGAAACTGCTGGCTAACGCTAAACGTAAATACCGTAAGATTGTAATTCACGTCGGCGGTAACGACACCCGGTTACGCCAATCGGAGGTCACTAAAATTAATGTTGCTTCGGTGTGTAACTTTGCCAAGAGCATGTCGGACTCCGTAGTTTTCTCTGGTCCCTTGCCAAATTTAATCAGCGATGACATGTTTAGCCGCACGTCATCCTTCAACCGCTGGTTGTCTAGGTGGTGTCCCGATAACAACGTGGGTTTTATAGATAATTGGAGCGCTTTTTGGGGAAAGCCTGGTCTTATTAGGAGAGATGGCATCCATCCCACGTTGGATGGAGCTGCTCTCCTATCTAGCAATATGGACTCTTTTATTAGTCAGCTAAATTGATAACTCAGGGTTGGGACCAGGAGGCAGAATTGTAGTCCTACACACTTTTCTGCAGCTTCCCACCTGCCGCCGCCCACCCAAAACCCCATTCCGACCTTATACAGCTTCCCAGGAGTAAGAATTAAACAACACAAAAACACTTCTGGGGTTAATCGTGACAACCTCATAAAAATAAAAACAATGGATCTAATAAAATCTGAAAATAAGACAATAAAGTGTGGCCTACTGAATATCAGGTCCCTCCCAAATAAGTCTTAATGAGTCAATGACTTGATAGGTGATCACCACATTGATTTATTCTGTCTTACGGAAACCTGGTTACAGCAAGAGGATTATGTTAGTATTAATGAAGCTACGCCAGCTAACTATTTAAACTTTCACATTCCTAGAACTACAGGCAGAGGAGGAGGTGTTGCAGCTATCTTTAAGTCAGAATTTTTAAATAATCCTAAGCACAAAACTAACTATAAATCCTTTGAATTCCTGACATTAAATTTATCTCATCCAAAATGGAATTCAGAGAAACCGCTCCTTTTAGCATTAGTGTATCGCCCACCTGGACCTTACTCCGAGTTTCTGACCGAATTCTCTGATCTCTTGTCTGAGTTAGTGCTGACTACTGATAAGGTCATTGTACTAGGTGATTTTAATATTCATGTTGACGATGAAAATGATAGTTTAAACATTTCCTTTAGCTCTATTCTAAACTCAATTGGGTTTTCACAAAATGTCAATGGAGCCACTCACTCTCATGGCCATACTCTTGATCTTGTTCTAACATATGGTATTGAGACTGATAAGCTCAAAGTATTTCCTCAAAACCCTGTCTTGTCCGATCACTTCTTATTAACCTTTGAATTCACTTTATTTGATTACTCACTGACCAAAAATAAATTCTACTATAGTAGATGTTTATCAGACAATAATATTACAAAATTTAAACAATCAATTGAATCAATTTTTTCACCTCTACCATGTGTTAGCATGACTGCGAGTCCCCCTTTAAGCCTTACTCCTGCTCAGATTGATCAACATGCTGATACTATAACAGCTTCAATGCGTACAACCTTGGATGATGTTGCTCCCCTAAAGAAGAAGAAATTAGGTAAGATTATGGAGGCTCCCTGGTTTAATTCCCAGCTTCGAGCTCTAAAACAGGCATCAAGGCGTTTGGAAAACAGGTGGCGTTCATCAGGACTAGAGGAGTCTCACTTAACCTGGAAAGAAAGTTTAATCGTATACAAAAAAGCCTTACGTACGGCAGGAACAGCTTATTATTCATCATTGATAGAGGAAAACAAAAACAACCCTCGGTTTCTTTTCAGCACTGTAGCTAGGCTTACTAGGAGCCGGAGCGCTGTGGAGCCATGTATTCCTTTCTCACTTAGCTGTGATGATTTCATGTATTTTTTCAGGAATAAAATTGACACTATTAGAGATCAAATTCACAATACTCTTCCTTCTACCTATAATGTTGAGCCTGTTGTGGTCTCCGAAGCATCCTTAGAACCAGGATCTGACTTGTGTCTAAATAGTTTCTGTCCTGTCCAACCCTCTGAATTAACTAAAATAATAGTTTCATCTAAACCATCCACCTGTATCTTAGACCCTCTCCCAACGAGCCTCTTTAAGGACATTTTCCCTTTAATTAATACATCACTACTAAGTCTTATCAATATGTCTTTAGTGACAGGATATGTACCACAATAATTTAAAACTGCTGTAATCAAGCCTTTACTTAAAAAGCAATCTCTGGATCCAGAGGTGATAGCAAATTATAGACCTATATCTAACCTCCCGTTTATGTCCAAAATTCTGGAGAAAATAGTTTCCGCTCAGCTACATGCCCACCTGAGCAGAAATAATTTATGCGAGGAGTTTCAGTCAGGATTTAGAGCTCATCATAGCACTGAGACAGCATTGGTGAAAGTTACTAATGGCCTTCTTATGGCCTCAGACAAAGGACTTGTGTCCGTACTTATCTTGCTTGATCTTAGTGCTGCATTTGATACAGTCGATCATAACATTCTGTTACAAAGACTAGAACAGGTGATTGGAATTACAGGTACAGCGTTAAGCTGGTTTAAATCATATTTATCTGATAGACTTCAGTTCGTTCATGTAAATGACAAGTCCTCCTCCCAAACTACAGTAAGTCATGGAGTTCCTCAAGGTTCTGTACTTGGACCAATACTCTTCACGCTATATATGCTCCCTTTAGGCAAAATTATTAGACAGCATGGAATAAACTTTCATTGTTATGCAGATGATACTCAACTATACTTATCCTTTAAACCAGATGGAATAAATCAGCCCAATAGGCTACAAAATTGTCTCATAGACATAAAGACTTGGATGTCTAGAAATTTTCTCCTCTTAAACTCAGATAAGACTGAAGTAATTCTCGTTGGATCTGAAAAACTCAGAGCTAAATTTTCCGGTTTTGTAATGAACCTGGATGGCATTACTTTAGCTTCCAGTGCTACAGTGAGAAACCTTGGAGTAATATTTGACCCTGACCTGTCCTTTGGCCCACATATTAAGCAGGTTACTAAAACAGCCTTCTTTCATTTACGTAATATAGCCAAAATTAGGGACATTCTGTCTCAGAGTGATGCAGAAAAACTGGTTCACGCTTTTGTTACTTCGAGACTAGATTACTGTAACTTTCTATTACTGGGCTGTCCTAAATATGCCCTGAAAAGCCTTCAGCTGATCCAGAATTCTGCAGCCAGAGTCCTGACCAGATCCAGCAGGAGAGATCATATTTCTCCAGTTTTAGCCTCTCTTCATTGGCTGCCTGTTGAATCTAGAATAGAATTTAAAATCCTTCTCCTTACATATAAAGCCCTCCACAACCAGGCACCACTATATATCAAAGACCTCATTGTTCCTTATATACCAAGCAGAGTACTTCGTTCGCAGACTGCAGGCTTACTTGTGGTTCCTAGAGTCTCAAAGAGCCGAGCAGGAGGCAGAGCCTTTGGTTATCAGGCCCCTCTCTTATGGAATAAGCTCCCAGTTAGTGTTAGGGAAGCAGACACCCTCCCCACCTTTAAGACTAGGCTGAAGACTTATCTTTTTGATAAGTCCTATAGCTAGGGATGGTTAGCATCCCTTAGTTATGCTGCTATAGGTTTAGACTGCTGAGGGACATTTCCTGATACACTGAGCTTCTTTCTTTTTCTCTTTATCTCTTTCTTTTACCCCCCCCCCCCCCATAACAGTGTTGCATCATTAACATGTATGTCTCCTGTCTCAGCAGGTCTCCCTGGCCGGGAGTAGCAGTTCCTGTTGTCTGTTGTCTTTCTGTCCTCTTCCCCCCACACAGCAGAGGCAGATGGCTGCCTGTCCTGAGCCGGAGGTTTCCTTCCTGTTAAAAGGGAGGTTTTTCCTTCCCACTGTTGCCAGTGTGCTTGCTCAGGATGGGAGATTGAGTTGGACTCAACTCAATCTGTTGGTTTCCTTATATAGGCTATTATGAATTGGCCTTCATTATGTTTTCCCCTCTGTCTGTAAAGCGTCTTGAGATGGCATTGCCTTGATTTGACGCTATATAAATAAAGTTGAATTGAATTGAATTGAATGCCCAACATGCCCAACATGCCCAACACGTCCAACATCCCCAACATGCCCAACATGCCCAACACGTCCAACATCCCCAACATGCCCAACATTCCCAACACGTCCAACATCCCCAACATGCCCAACATGCCCAACACGTCCAACATCCCCAACATGCCCAACATTCCCAACATCCCCAACATGCCCAACATCCCCAACACGCCCAACATGCCCAACATCCCCAATATCCCCAACATGCCCAACATCCCCAACACGCCCAACATCCCCAACATGCCCAACATCCTCAACACGCCCAACATCCCCAACATGCCCAACATCCCCAACATGCCCAACATTCCCAACATGCCCAACATGCCCAACACGCCCTACATCCCCAACATGCCCAACATGGCCAACATCCCTAACACACCCAACACGCCCAGCATCCCCAACACACTTGTACTCTGGTTTTACTGGGATTTGATGGCTGGAAATAAGTGACCCAGTGTTCCATGCTCATGGAGCACCTCTCACTGACCACATGGACACAGTGTCTCCTCCCTTTGGACTTATTTACACCAGGACAGTCTGAGAACCTCAGGTCAAATTTTTCTTTAGTTTGGTTTGCTTCAACACTCCACTTTATTCAAGCAGACCAAACTACCCTGACAACAAAATGCAGCTACACCAACTTCTCAGTCAGTGGCGACATTCCCCAAACCTCTTAATTGAAAGAAGGAAGAAAAAAACCTAAGTCATTGAAACATGACTGAAAATAGCTTAATCACCACAAGTAAACAATACAGCAACAGTAGATCCATTTATGCTCTACACTAAAAATGGATACAAAGCCCATCTCTTCCATCCTTTATGTGTGGAATTTAGTCCATGTCTCAGACTCTTACTGATGAGGGCCTTTGGAAACTGTGGGGACAGTATTGAGCTATATTGCTGATGTGGAATCAGTGAAAAGAACAAACAAGAAGAAGCTGTATTGAATGGCCACACAGTCTATTATGTCTCTTTTTGAGAATGAACATTATCATGATCTCCTCCACCTGATGTCAGAACATGGAGGTGAACTCTGAACTCTGCACTGCCCCTCTGGTGGATTTATTCTGTAACAACCCTGCCAACATAAACTGCCCTGGATCATAAGAGATGTTCAAAGCAGGCATATGTAAAAACATACTAAAAGGGACAATAAAACCAAAAGAAACACAGGATGATGTTTCTGTAGGATGGAGGGCAGTGGTGCTTGATGGCTGGAGTTGAGTAACACTGGTTTACAACGATGACAGCACAGGACCGTAGCATCGCTTTTTCACTACCAAACTAAAAATGAACCAATATTTTCTATGAAGTGGTAAAATGTTTCATATGAACATCTGATATGTCGTCTATCTTCCATTATGAATAAAACATGGTTTAAAGAGATTAGGAAACAATTGCATTTTATGTTTTTTGGTGTCCCGGCTAGTTTAGATTGTATTTACCTTTGTGGATTAACTTGAAGCAGACTGGTGAATAAAAGACAGATTCGGTGAAGACTTCCTGTAAATGAGATAAAATCGCATCTTTTTATTGGGTCTGAAAAGACAGATTGCATTTTCATTTCATGTAGACTTTGCAGTGTGTTTCTGTGTCCATGTGAATGAGAGGCAGACAGATACTCTGTGTGTTTCAAGTGAATATTACATTTGTAGACATGGCTGTACTTTGCTCTTCCATGTGGAACCCTAGAATGTCAGAGCACTGACAGGGACGGAAGAGATACTGTGGAGGGAATAAATGTGTGTGTGTGTCATCAGGTATTAGTCTAAATCTCTGAGGACTATACAGTTCTGAGCATATTGGTCTCTTAATCCAGCACCTGTTATTAAGAAGACAGAATTAACTGAGGCTGAAATGCTCAAACATTTACAGCTTAACTGTTCATATTAAATTTGTGACGGCAGGAGAGATAGAGGTGAGTTTTAACATCCTCTCTGCTGGTCAGTGATGTTGATCCATCACCTCTATCGATCCATTTCAGAAAACCTCCCAAAAGATGAAAACAACACTTAACAAGGTCATTGCGTAAATGCAAAAGTAGAAAACATTTAACAATTTAAAATAGATTTCAGAGACACTTTTGGTTTGTCAGCTCATCATCAGGTGGTGCAGGAAGTAAGGAACCCTCTCCAGTCTGATTACCTTGAACAACATCCAGCCTCACCTCCTCCAGGAGACACTGATCACCCTGATGTGGATTCTGTCCTTCTGGAAATGGACCAGCTGATAGACCTTAGTTTGTTAGGTCGGGAAGCAGTGAGCAGTAGTGCCACGGAGGACCGTTTATATTCCTGACAGGGTGAAAAGCCAAAGCAGGACAGAAAGATGCAGATTGCATGAATGTTAAATCTCTGCCACCTCATTAAAACACAACTAAATCTAATGATAAACAGGTGTATATTATACGGAATTATGCCCTTCTGAGTTTACCAAATCCTCTATCAGTTTCAACAGGTGATGGCCAACACTGACCACAGATCATCGATGTCAACCATGTGCATGAGTGTGTTCCAGCTGATCTGGAGCATGGCTTCTTTTCATTTAGAAACATGACAATGTTGTGAGCTGTGTTAGGAAGACCAATAATCCCGACAGATCCGAGGACAGTCTATATCGTAGCACAGAGGAGTCTGCAGCCTAATCACTACTCTGCTGTGTGCTCATTACAGAGCCGAGCTGAGAACTCGCCTGGTATGCAGCTCCAATCACCTTCTCCTTTAATAATTCAGTCCAGCTGATAAATGAATGGAATAACTTCCTGCTTTCTTCGGATGCTGGAGATGTCACTGATGAACTGAGTTTTCCTCCTCCAGAGGAAAATATCCCTGCTAAACCTCTGTTCAGATTCAGCATCAGTATGAGTCTCAGTGTGCACATACAACGAATTTATCCTGTGCTGGAGGGCAAAACAAAGACAACACAAACACACACAAATTGTATTTTCAAATCTTAAAAGTATAAAATGTTACACATTTAAGATGTGAGGTGCAGAATCCAGATGGACCATTGCCTCCTGTCAGAGGGGAGAGGCATCCATGGAAGGATCGGCCAGGAGGCTCCACGATGAAGCTACTGATGATGATCAGCAGTTGGCAACTAAATGTGGCCTCAGTCCAAATTACATATATGTGTGTGCGTGAGACTGTGTGCGACTGTGTGCGACTGTGTGCGTGTGTGGGAGTGTATATGACTTAACATGATACTATACTATACACAACACCAGTTGTAATACATCATACAATATGACAAGACAAAACACCATGTTTATGATACGGCACGATGCAACTCAACATGTTACAACATGACACGATGTGTTGGAATTAGACACAACATGACACAACACACAATATTCTACAATGTGATACTATATGACATGATAGGAGGAAGTAAAATACAATTCAAAACAACGCTTGTGGGGACACTTCCTTGTCCCAAGATGGAAACAGACTTTATTTATGATGCTTTGCATTAGAACATCCATACGCCATACAACACAATAACATCAACAATGATCCACATAACAGGAATAACAAATATATTTCACAATATCGATGAGAAGAACATCAGAAATTATAGCAATAAAAGAAGATACTATTCCATGACCCCCAACAACCCAAGACTTACTGCACAATCTGTGAGGCCATGAAAGACATTAGAAATGATTTAAAACGGAGCTTACTGCTAGGGCTGTTCTCATAAGTTTTTGTCTCAATTAGATATGAGTCCTATGTTTTGGGAGCCAATTCAATTTAAATTGCGATTCTCATGATTCCTCAAAATTGCTGAAGTTTGTAGACTGAAAACAAACAAAAAAAAAAGTACAAAACTTTTTTTGCTGGTCCTTCGATTCTTGCCTTGGTCTTGATTTAGATTAGTAAAACACAATAGCTAGGCCATCATTCTGCTGTCCAAGAAGACAAGTAAAAAGATCAATAAAAACAATAAAAATAACAATAAATTTCATAATGGATTATTTATTTATTTTGAAAAAAAAATATTTTCTTTGTTAAAAAAATCAATTTTAAAATTGTGAAGCCAAAAATCCTGATATTAGATTTTTTTTTTATTAGATTTTCTCACCCCTACATATTGCTAGTCTTGCTCCTACAGTGTGTTTTACAACTTTTTGTTTAGAGTATTATTGTATCCTTCATTTGCCGGCTCCTGCTGGTTATCTACTTGAATCCTCCTTTGACATCACCATGGTCAGACCTGGATCCAGTTGGTTAGCCTTCCCGGAGCTAACAGGTTCACCTGGCACTTTCAAACTTCTTCCACAGAGTTCCTGACAGCTCAAGTCTTTCCTGTGAGTCTTCTGAGCGCTCGACTAACTCTAGAGCTTCTCTAAAATGCTCCATTCTGTCTTTTTCTGCCAAGTTACTTCATCATATTAGCAGCCATGCATCATCTAGCTGCCAGGATGTGAGGAGAGTGGATTCCATATGTTAAGCCTGGGGCATTGTTGCTATTTTCTCTCTTCTGTAATCTCAGTTGCTTTCTAACTTTTGCTATCACACAAATAACCATTCACAGTAACTTTTTAATTATCTTTTTATGCTGATTTCTTGCCATCAAGCCTTTGGGACTTGCTTATGCAAAACAATTAGCTGTTGCTGCTTGTTTTCTGTATCTTATCTGAGGAGAGCTGGTGCCTCCTGGGTGATATATTACTCTTTTCCCTTTTCTTCTCTTCTATCTTTCTTTTCTTCTTTTTTCTTCCCATTGGTCAGTTTTTTATTAAAAATATTCCCTCTGTTGCTCCCTTTATAATCTGTTTCCTGTCTTTCTTTTACAATGATTTGGTTCTTTCTTTCCTTCTACAGTCAGCTTTTCCAGGCAGGCACCCCACCTATCCCAAGTAGTAGTAGGACAAGTTAACCCATTTCAGCCTCTGTGATCTAGTAGAGGTGAATTCATCTCGTTTATCCTGACCAGCAGAAAAGTTCAAATTTGTTCGCTTAACAAACAACTAGAAGGAGGAGTGGTAGGCTATTTTATGTTTATGTTTCTTTCGCTCAAACGTGAAATTACCCATGAACATTTGCATTTACTGATTTCAACATTATGTGCACAGACAATCCATTAGCAGCTTAACCATGGCTAAAAGTGAAGATTGTTGGTAAACCCCAAATCCAAAATGCTTCATGACTGAAAGACATGAGCTTCTTGTTAAACCTCAAGAACTTAAAAAGATTTTAAGGACATGTAGCATGGGTGTCGACTATCACCACTAGCTGTGCCGACAGACCAGTTCCAGGTTCCAAGGAGTGGACAATAAAATAAGTAAACCAGAGATTATGGCTATAAATACAATTTTAAAAAAGGCAGTTTAATTTAACAATAAGAGAAATGGCAACACACACAAAAGAACATTGAAAAAAAGAAAAAAAGAAAAATCAAATAAACCCTCCTGCAGGTTCTAATGGAAAGGTATAGTAACCAGTAAGCACAATCCACCCTTTTTTGTTGTTTCTCCTTGGTTGAAAATTAAGTAAGGGATAATGCCTGACGAGGTATCCATTATCAGAAATTAATGGACGACATGGAGGCGTTAACCGTCTGATGCTTTGCAACATTTTAGATCTCCTGTTTGTTTTCCTCAGTTGATTCTTTTCTTCCCGTTCCCCCACAGATTGCTGCTGAATGCAGCAAGAAGATAGCCTCCCTGGTGTGATGAAAAAGATGAAACCAAAGCTGTTAGATCTCGGTCTGGCCCCCCATTTTGAATCATGTCCACACGTAGCGCATGTCACGATGAATCTTTGCTCTGACTTGGTTTCTGGTCGAGCAAACCAAAAACTTGACCTGTATAACAGGTCATAAGATAATAAATTATTTTTAGTTGTCCAACAACACTAACAAGGTTTTACATTCCTTGCAGTCTTAACATTACAGCTGCAGTGTACAGTAAACTGAAATTCACACTGGAGCGGCCTGAATAAACTCACTGCTCACTTTTCCCCACAAGTACTGAAAACATTTCATTTAAACAATGCACATATGCTCATATAATAGTCATTGACGATGGTTACTCTTCAACATACTGAAAATAATAATTACAAAACAGTTAATGGAAATTTTCTTTGAATAAAGCTATGCTGCTAGCATCAGCTCTCCAGTACTTCCCAATTAGCATTTGAACAGAACAGCATAATAAAAACACAATAAAACAACATCTATTCCCCCTTTGGTCTCCTCCAGGTAAGAAGCGGTTTATAAAGTTTAAATCAGCTTTTTACACGTTGTTCATTACCGCTTGCTCTTGCCTTTTCTTACTCTGCTCTCCTTCATGTCTCTGCCTCTGCAGCGCCATGTAGCTGCTGTTGCTAGTCTCTAAAAGGGGCAGTGACATGTTTCCCTAAGAGCACAGTTATAGTCCTATGTGTTAAATAGCTGTTTCCAATAATGCTTTATAGGATTGAACAATCTAAATCCCCAATAAATTTAACCTCAACTTATTTAATCTATTAGTGCATCTCATTGAGTTACAGACATAGATCTATATATACTGTGGCTTGCAAAAGTATTCATACCCCTGAAGTTTTCCACATTTTGACACATTACATGCCACAAACAAATATATTTTATTGGAATTTTATGAAAAAGACCAACACGAAGTTTCACACAATTCTGAAGTTCAGTGAAGTATACACATGATTTGATCTTTGTCACAAATAAAAAAACTGAAAAGTGCAGTGTACAAAAGTATTCAGTGCCCCTGAGTCAATAATTGTGGAACCTTCTTTAGCTGCAATTACAGTTGCAAGTTTTTTGGGGTTCGTCTCTACCAGCGTTGCACATCTAGAGACAGATATTTGCCCATTCTTCTTTGCAAAACAACTCAAGCTCAGTCTGGTTAGATGGAGAGTGTTTGTGAACGGCGGTTTTCAGATCTTGCCACAGATCCTTGATGGGATTTAGGTCTGGACTCTGACTGGGCCGTTCCAACACATGAATATGTTTGGTTTTAAATCATCGTAGTCATGGCTTTACGTTTAGGGTTGTTGTCTTTTAGGCAGGTGGACCTCTGCCCCAGTCGCAAGTCTTTTGCCCTGTATTTGGCTCCATCCATCTTCCCATCAACTCTGACCAACTCTCCTGTCCCTTCTGAAGAGAAGCACACCCAGAACATGAAGCTACCACCAACCATGTTTGACAGTGGGGATGGTGTGTTCAGGGTGATGTGCAGTGTTAGGTTTCCACCTGTAGCGTATTATCATTAACATTAACCTGGGATCCAGTGTCGGAGTGACAGTGGGTGTTTTAATGATTAATTCTCTGTGTCCTTAGACAAGTGGACGATCTCGGGGCACCACCCAGTCAGGCAGGGAATACCGTAATATGACAATGATATTTGTCTAATAACAGATAACCATCAGTCTCAAAATACGCTTACTGTAAGTTCTTGTCAGAGGGAACAAATCGCTTCCTTAAAGATTGATCACGCTACCACGACTTCTTAAGATATAACACACTTTATTAAAAACCACACCGGTTAAAATCATCAGGCACAAATGAAATTAATAATGTAAACCAGAAATAGCGTCAGCAAACATCAAAACTGAATTAGCCAAGATGAGAGAGAGGGAGAGAGAGAGAGAGAGAGAGAGAGAGAGAGAGAGAGAGCCAGCGAGAGAGAGAGTATGGAAGCTCGAGCCGAGCCAACAACAAAAATGTAAAATAAAATTATTAAATTAAAGTTGTGTAAGCAGCTTACATAACTTACACAACTAGGAAGGTTGGAAAGATGGCAAGTCTAATGAAGTTAACTAACTATGTCAGGGTAGACTATCAGGCGGATACTGGGGGGAATGGATTTAAAAAGGGCAGCTTCTGCTAAGACACCAGCTGGATCAGAGACAGTGGAATAATGGGTCAGCCTTACTTCAGTGCCTTGGTGGTCGAGAACCTGAACCTTGGGTCCAGTGGGCAAGGATATAGTGGTCGTTCTGATACTTGTCCAAAGGGGACCTCCACAGAAGTCAGGAGGTCGCCTGGAACCGCCTGGTTCAACGTCTGAAGCTGGACCCAACTCCGATTAGAATCCACGGGTCACGGGTGCCGGCAAAGTCCTGGGATCAGCTCTGGGCTGAAGTTTTCGTGTCTCTGACCAGGTTTTGGGGGCCATGAAGCTGGGTGTCTCTCACCAGCCTTTGGTGATTGAGACCTATAAATGGTAGCACCATGAACAGAGTGAGACTGGGCTCCTTCTAACTCCATGTGTGCTGAGTCAGTGTTAACAGCTAGAACCGTGGCGGGTTCTGTGGGTATAGGCCGTCGCTGTTGTCTCTGGAACGCCAGCGCCGCCCACTCCCGAAGTTGTGTGATGGTTGTAGTGTGCGGATTAGCCAGAACTCCGAGGTGATGGCTAGTGGCAGGATGGAGATTCTGCACAAAGAGGGATTTAAAGTTCTCATCCTCTTCCATACCAGGCTCATTCTTCGAACTGAAGAAGGCGTTCAGAAGGCGATGGTAATATTACTCTGGGACTTCGTGTCTGCCCTGCTTTACAGCGATGGCGACTGACAGACCCGATTGGGGGAAGTCATTAGAAAATTCTTTTTCTAATGCCTGGCAGAGAGCAGCATAGTCGGTGCGAACACGTTCAGTCTGTCTCTCTATGAACTTGCTAACCTCGCGGTTTGCTGTCAGTTTGATCAAGTAGATACGATCATAAATAGAAGCATGTGGGTATCTTCTCAGATAAAAATCAATGTCATTCAAGTAAGACTTGGTGTCATGTGACCCACCCGGTTTGGGTTCAAACCGCAGGATGTTCTGAGAGATCTTATCCAGGTTGGATGGACCCTGTTGGAAGTGAGGTACAGGTGGGTGAGCAGGTGGATCCAGTATGGCTGGACCTGGAGATGTCCTTTCATACTTGAAAGGAGTGTTTGGAATGAAAGTTCCAGAAGTGAAAGGAGGTCCACCAGAAGCACCTGAGTCAATGAGAAGCCCTCTTTCCTCCTGTGAGGATGCCTTAGTGGCCTGATGTAGCTTACAACGAAGCTCTATGAGTTCGGTTGCTAAGCGGTTATTCTGCTTATCTGCAGAGCGGGCCTCATCCCTAGCAGTGTTAAGCTGCTCCTGCAAAGATGGAATCTGTTGCTGTTTTGCATCTAAATGCCTTTCATAGGCGTTATCTTCAAGAGTCAGGTCCTGGACCTTGTCCAGTGCTTCCTGGAGGGGCTGACTCGAAGTCTCTTGGGCTTGATTCACTTCATCCAGCTGTGTCTCAATTGCCACTAATGTTCGTTTAGTGTTCTGCAACTCCTGTTCCAGGGCGTCATTCTGTGCCCTGAGTTCAGTGTTCTCTTTTGTCAGAGAACCCACCTTGTCAGCAAGCTCTGTGTTTCGAGCTTTATTTTGAGCAGCTACTTCAAGTTGGTTTTGAAAAAATTTATTTTCTTCAATAACCTGTGTGAGTTTCTGCCGTTGACTCTTAAGTTTTGCAGCAGTCTGTTTGACTACTTGATGTGCTTGTCTTAACTGGGCGAACAGAACTGTGGAGAGGCTGCCTAACATTTTAGTTAGAGCCTTATCTTTGGGGGCCTTAGCCTCCACCTGAGCTACCAAATCATCCATGATTTGATAGCTCAGGTGGGTAGATTGCAGGTGATTTGGATCGGTGCCTAAAACGTTATCCATGTAACCTGGTAAAATTTCAAAAGTTAAGTCCCGGATTATCTGCTCTTCAGCCTGAAAATCATGTCCCCGATGGGAGAGTGCAGACTGAACAGATGTCATGTTAGTGGGAATAAATGGTACCAAGAACGACAAAAGTAACAGCAAGTTGGATTTCTTTACCAGGCACCAGTGTAGCCCAGTAAACAATTGTTAGCAGCGTCAAGCTAGTGTTGTTAACACCTAAATAAATCAAAGTGAAACAAGTGAGGCTGAACAAATTCAAAGTCACTATTTGTTAGGTATTTGTGGCTTAACTTAGTAAATGACCTCAAGGATTAGAAATTAAATGAATAATAATTAAAAAAAAATAAATAAATAAAAAAAATTCAAGTTCAATGAGTAATCTTAATTAAAATACAAAAGCTTTATTTTAATTCAAAAGTGGGTGAAAACAGTCAATTGTTAAACAACTTTGCATTACTAGTTGCACACCAAGTCAAATCACTATTTTTGTAATTACACCCAGTGGCCAGAGGTGGTGCGTGGTGCTTGAGCACGGTTCAAGGTGTAAGTACACTAATCCCCCACATGATGGAGGCAGAACTGCCTGAACACAGTTTCACGTGCAGTAAGTCGCCACTAGATGGCGTCAGATTTCTATGAGTCAAGAGGGGGATTCCCCGTGACTGAAGGCCGCAAGCTGACGTCAGCTGTGACGTTTAGCTCCGCCCCCCGAGTGTCCCCCGCTGTAATGGAGAATTACCGTTAGTACCTCAGAGAATTAAGTTATATTCACTTCTTCAACAGTTTACAGCACAGCAGGGCACAGCGGCCACAAAAATGTTTTATCCACACAGCTTCTGTCGTGGCAATCAAAGCAAGCTCTTGCCTCGCAAAACTTTCCTCTTGTTGTGTTCAGCGACACGGCAGCTATCAGCAGACTGGCAGCGGTCTGCAGCACAAAAGCATTTAACTCAGCTTCACTTCTGAGCAACTGTCCCTTTTCCTAAGGGATTTAAAACCAATCTACATGCAGGAACCCGCTGCATGGATCTTATACGCTTCCAGCTGTGTTCATGGTGGAACAAACAACTTTCTCATTCGATCCGGGTAGCTACTCCTGGGTGAGGTGGAGGTTCTGAGCCAAATAAAATTACCTGGAACACGCAGGTTAATTAATCTGCACTCAGAGTGGATCAAATCTATGCTGGAACACGCAGCTATAAATTTTCCACAATGGTTGGAAATCTGTCCTTTTTCCATAAAGGCCAGATTTGTGGAATGCACGCCCAATAGTTGTCCTGTGGACAGATTCCCCTACCTGAGCTTTTGGATCTCTGCAGTTCGTCCAGACTCACCATGGGCTCCATCTCTTGTCAGTGCTTTCCTTGTTCGACCTGCAAGTTTAGGTGGACAGCCGAGTCTTGGTAGGTTTGGCGTTGTGGCGTACTCTTTCCATTTACGGACAATGGATTGAACGGTGCTCCGTGAGATATTCAAAGCTTGGGAAATCTTTTTTATAGCCTTACCCTGCTTTAAACTTCTCCACAAGTTTATCTCTGACTTGTCTGGGGTGTTCCTTGGACTTCATGGTCGGTTTGTTCCCCAACATTCTCCTAACAAACCTCTGAGACGTCACAGAACAGCTGGATTGTACTGAGATTAGATTACACACAAGTGTACTCTATTTAGTCATTATGCCATGCTGTCATACAATCATTATCTGTGTTCCCAGATTATTCATGTACATCCTGCTACACTGTCAGACTATCAATTCTATTCTATTCTATTCTGTTCTATTCTATTCTACAGTCATTTAGCAGACCTTTTATCCAAAACGACTTTCATATGACCCTGCCTTTTGCCCAAAGACTGCTGGGATGGGCTCCCACTTCCGTCGGACTAAGCGGTTAGGATAATGAATGAATGACTTACATATGAGTGAGAACAACACAAGCCCAAAATCAAACAGTAGAGGACATCAGGTGCTAGTGGACTGTCCGCAGGACTTTATATAAAGTGCTACAGGCTCTTTTTTTTTTTCTCCCTTCCAACCCCAAAATATTACCTATATTAACGTACAAAGAATTAATGCTATAATGTTTGTTGCAAAGAACTGGGCAAAGTTCTCTAACTTCTCTGACAAATACATCTAAACTAAGTGTGGAAGTGCTCCTTGAAGAGCTGAGTCTCCATCTTGCTCTTACAAGTAAACAAGGACTCTGCAGAGCGGACAGAGTTTGGGAGATCATTCCACCATCGTGGCACAACAGAGGAAAATAGTTTGGCTGTCTATCTTATTCACGTACACCTTGGGGGTTTGAAGTGTGGCCTTTCTTTTTGCATGTTCTGTATGTGTAGCCGAGTAGCGGGTTCTCTTTGTGTGCTCTGGCTTCCTCACACCATCCAAAGATGTGCATGTTAGGTTACTTGGCCACTCTCATTGCTTCCTAGGCGTGTGAATGGCCCTCCTTGTCTCTGTGTCGGTGCTGTGATGGAACGACGATTTGTCCAGGGTCAATCTGCCTCCTGCCTGATGATTGCTGGGTTAGACTTCAGCTTCCCAGTGACCCTGAACTGGACTAATTGGTATCTTGATAATCAAGATGTGATGTTTGATTTCCTTCAGTTTAACAAAATCTTACACAATAACAACAATTATGACGATAATCACAATCATTTTCATGTAAACGGATCTGTAATTATACACTATCAGGTGGTATGTTGGCATTGATGTTTGACATGGTTTGGCATGGACCTCCTGATTTGCATAAGTACAGGGTGCTACGCTGCATGAAGCTAAAGTTAAATGCTGTAAGTAAAACTGTTTGTCAGTTTTTATGGAGTATTTATTGAGTCTGAGCGGTGATTGCTTTTCCAAAGTTCAGGCCACTTAAAAGACAAAGTTCGCATCAAGCTTCTTCCTTTCATCTTATTTATTTCTAAAGTCCAATAAGAACACATAGCAGATGTGTGTGTTGTTTTGCTTCTTTGGCTCCATTTTGTCCTTTAAATTGTGTCTTACAGCACAAGGGTATTATTTGCATATCATCATTCACGCAGGGAGGGTCACTGCAGTTTTGTTTGACATGCTGTCAGGGACCTATCAGCTGATGATGGAGTCTGTCAGTCATGCTCTCAACAAAATGAGACTCTTTGTGTGTGTCATGTTTTGTATGCAAGTGTGTGTTGGGATGTATTACAGGCCAGACTTCAACTCAATTGGATGAAACTGATAAAGGTGGTGGATTTCCTTCTTCTCTTACTTGCAAATAGATTGCAGTTTATTTCCACTTTGTCCTGACTGATGCAAAGTGACTGCTGGCTGTGGCCTGTTGGGGTGTGTGAGCCTGTAGAAGTCAGAGGAAAGTCAGGAGTTTTTGTTGTCAGGTGGGACAGACGACGGAGTCAAGGCCTTCATTCCAGCATGATTTGAAAGCAAGCATCAACATTTATCACCCCTGAGGTTTAAACCTTTTCCTCCATCGCAGCCTCCATATTACATATTTTATTATAAAAGATTTTTGCAGTGACATGATTATATTTTCTATATTGTCTCCATTACAAAAAATAGATCAAATTTCTTTTTATGAAGATTTACAGATACCCTGAATTCTTTTGTTTATCAAGTTTTACTTATATGTTATGAAAATAGTTTTAAGTTTATAAATGAGTTTTTCAGAACCAGTGATGCAAATGGAAATAGATAATCTAATACCAACATGTTTGGAATGAACATACTCTGTTTGGTAAAACATTATTATGCTAATGTCATATTTTCCAAAAAGCATCACAGGTTAAGTACAAATAACTAACTATTGTTTTGACATCAAATCCTATTGTCTTTTTGTGTGTGTGTGTGTGTGTGTGTGTGTGTGTGTGTGTGTAGGTGTCTTGTCAAGCATTTAGAGCAAGCAGAATGATGGTCTGGATGCTCTGTTCTGCTGAGCAAATTTACATGGCCAAGGGGAGCTTTATAGATAAAATGATCCCCTTGGTTTTCTGAATTCTTATTTTATTTTTCTATTTATTTTGCATTATTATTAGTACTGCTGGACCGGACCGGAGAGGATGGAAGAGAAAGAGAAATAAGAGAAAACAGAGAAAACACCTCAAAAAAGAAAAAGAGAGAGATAAAGAGAGAGATAAAAAAAACATACATATACACATATACACACTCGCCTGTATGAACACATATACATGTACACACACACACACACATACACACACAAGCCAACCTTAGATTCATATTCCCCCATGCAGGATGACTAAGCTATCAGCTGTCAGAAGCACCACAAACAAGTTAAATATGAATGAGAAACACAGAAAGAAAACCAGCTGCTGTTAGTAATGCTGCTGTGTCACATGCAGAACATACAGAGTGGAACGTGTTCAGAGAAGAGTGATCATGCCAATGTGACCCCGCCCACACAAAGGCAAAAGGGAGCCCAGGAGGACCCCTGAGACCCGGGCAACTGGCAGCCACCCCCAGGTACAGGCCCCAACCCCGGGGCCAGCCATGCACCCACCCAGGAGGTGGTGGGGGGGGCATGGCTGGACCGATGAGGATCGGCCCCGCCGGGCAATGGCCACCCAGGGCAGACAGGGTCCCAGGGCCCCAAGAGCCCAAAAGCAACCCCCCACCCCCACAGGCAGAGGGTCCTACCCATGCCAACAATCCCCAGACTGCCACCAAGTCAAAGCCAGGCCGTACCCCAGTGCACCAGCCACGCTAACTGGGCACAAGAACCCCCCCCCCCCCCCCCCCGAAAAATCCTGAAAACCTGCAGGATTGTGGCCTGGAGGACCGGAGCTGGACACCCCTGGCTTACAGCCTCCACTGTATAGCTCAAGGGTGCCAGGAGGAGGTGCTGTTGAGTAATTTTTATTAAGCAATGAAAAGCACCAAATGCCATCAGTTCAAATCGATATGCACTGTAGGAAACAGGAAATTATCACTTGAAAGATTAGATTAAAGACAACAATAATAACAGAAAGTGAAAAATAATAAACTAATTATTAAAATGGAATTATTACATTTATTTTTTTCTGCTTTGGGTGGGCACCACCTGCCCTGACTGCACACCAGTGCTCTTAGTTGATTTTATCAGAAGCTTTGAGCACAGTTAACCCCGCTGTCTTGATGGAAAGACTATAATACTGGGCTACCTGAGCCTGCTCTGGGTTCTCAACTAGAAATGAATATGTCCAGTTTGTTTGGTCCTTTTCAACCTCTCAAATGCATAAACAAGTCAAACAGCACGAAATTTTAAACAGAGAATTGAACATGATTTAATTAATAGATATGACGGAATCAGTGAGACTTGCTGAAAGCAATGTATATTGTGCATTATGATTGATGACAAGACGTGTTTTATTATCATGCTTAATGGTTTGTAATGTGTTTAGATCTCCTGATGAAATGCTGTGAATGTGTCAATATTCAAGTTATCACTGATGAAAAGGGATTTGGGCTGGATAAGTGAAGGAAACCTGACAGAAAACATTTAGAGCAGCAGTGAAGGTCCCTTTGGAAGAACATTACACAGAACTGCATGTAAAGCTGAAGACGTGACAAACGTCTGCTGGAGTTTTGTAAAAAATAAAAAAACTTTCCTAAATATGCAGTGTCTTTTCCAGCACATCATACTATTACATGCGCAGCAGCAGATGGGAAAATATCTCCAAGAAGAGCAACTAATCGCTCCGTTATGCACAAGTTCACACACAAGTTATTGCTTTCACTGCAAAGCCACTTTGCTGAGTGACTTGACCTATTTAGAAAGAAACTTTCTGTTTATCGAGACTTTAACTGTCTTCTGTGGAGGAGACGTTTTCAGAGATAATAAGATCTAATTATTAAGTAATGACTTCTGCAGCCTTGTGGATGACTTTCAGGTGCTTTCATCAGATACTTGCTTAAACATGATCCAGTGAAGCTTCTTACTGGTAAACACCATTTCCATTCGGTTTCTCCACATTGTCTTTTGTGCATGTTGTCCTGCACTTATCGACAGTCTTCTGCCTCTTTGCTCGCTCTTTGAAGAACCACTGAAACAATGACAGATCCATTATAATTCCTGAGCGAAGTTGTGATACATATTGTTTTATTGTTAAAATCCACAATAAGGCATTTACATGAGATGACATATGTCAAAATATCTCTTAGAACTGTAGAAGGAAACCTTTGTTCTGTTCTGGGATCATCAAACCATGTTTGCAGTAGCCAACTGCTGTCGGAAAATCGGCCACAACAGAAAAAAGTTACAGTTTAATTACAGATTCCTTCTAGGTGGCATCGTCTTGATAAGCTTCTGTAATCACGCAACATTTATTTTCATCCATGGTTTCCGTAATTTTTCTCCAAGATCTGGTACTGATGACAAAGAATTAGACCTGCACAACATCTCAAAGAGTCCAAATGAGGTTCAGATCTGGACTCTGTTGTGGCCATGTGGTCCGTGTATGAAAACAATGTCTCCTGTTCCCTGAACCACTTTTTTTACAGTCTGAGTGCCATGAATCCTGGTGTTGAATCCTGGTGTTGGCATCTTGGAACATGGCTGTGCCATCAGAGAAGACGGACCAACCTGCTCAGTCTGACCATGGACTGACCCCTCCGGCTTGTACAGTAGACACAAGACATGATGTCTGCATCACTTCATCTGCCTCTCTTCCCTGATGCTCCATCACTCTGGAACAGGGTAGATCTGGACTGATTGGACCACACGACGAGTCCAGGACAAGGTCAACGTGGATTCATCATGCCACACGACGAATCCGGAACACGGTCAACGAGTCCAGAACAGGGTTGACGAGTTCGGAACAGGGTTGATGTGGACTCATCAGACCACATGACCTTCTTCCAGCTCCAGAGTCCAGTCTTTATGCTTCCTTGCAAGCTGAAGCTATTTTTCTGATTAGTGGTCTCCCACCATCCTTCCAGTTGAGAATAATGCGTTGGACAGTTCGTAACCCAGTTTTTAGAGGTTCCTGCATCTCCTCAGATATATCCTCTGCTTAATGCCAATCATCTGGGCCTCATGAAACATCACCAGGTCATGTGTCTTTCCACATGGTTTTGAAAGAAACTGCGGTGGTGTCCACGTCGGTACTTTGTAAGTTGGCAACATATTCCAAGGCTGTTGTTTTCTGTCAGGCATGACTTCCTGTGCCTGGTTTATCCAACTCTTGTGTGTGGAGGCCATCTCTGTCGCTTTAAGGGGAAGGTGTGACACATGGACAGTCCATTAGGCCATCGGAGAGACAAACAACCACTTACACCAGATTAACTTTACAATCACCATTTAACATGAGGCTGTGGAAGGAAGTTGGAGCCCCAGGCATGGCCACCCAGACTCAACCCTACAGAACTACTTTTAGCCTAGCGCTAACTTCCTGCATGTGAGAGTGCAGTAAGAAAGTGCAGTATTATGAGTGGGATGGAAACACCATGTAGAAGAATTCTCATGCAAGCAACTTTGTGGACATTAATTCACTAGTTTTGGGATCCTTACCTCCCTGTACACAATTGATGTGTAAATGAACTGAAACTACCAGAATTCACAGAGGAAGGTTAGTGTAGCAGTTGTTACTGGGAAACATCTTTGTTTTCTGCTGCAGACCAGTGTAATTCTTTCCACATCTGTCATGGGTGGAGAAAATTATTTCATTTTGCTGGAAGTGTAAAAATCATTGAGGTGTGTCCTTTTTTCATGGTTATTGGAAGTCTTGACTACATAGAAAGATTTACAAATGGAGGTGTATAAGCTAGCCTAGGAAGTCATATAGTCGTGTGCAGCTGGAATAAAGACTCAGGGAATCAACATGCAATGGGCATATTTATCTAGAATGGTGTGTGTTGTATGGATTAAATATGTGCATGCACATCTGGATGTTCTATGCAGCGGAAAGGGATTTGCTTGTCCAGTTGTGTCTTAGTTTATTTCATCTGCATCCTTATTAACTCCTTAGACCCACTGAAGCAGCTGATGAAGCTCCAAGTGATCAAAAATCAGCTCTACTTGTGAAACTGTATGATTACAGTCAGTGGACAAAGTTAAAACTGAAATATTCTCTGAAAATCTTCATTTAATCCCACTTTACGTCATCATGTTTTCAAGAAGGATAAACAAAATTAGAAAATGAGCCAGTAAACTGTTCATATTTCACACAACACGGAGTATGAGGATGCTCTGCTGATACTGAGCTGTCAGGAGGAAGATGCTGGACTGTTGTTTAAAACCTTGTTCCTGGTCCCTGCAGGCTTTAATGATCCTCTCAGCAAATGTGGTTGAATGAACAACACAGTGGTGAAATGAGGGCTGCCTCTGTGGACCATCGTTCCACGCTCACTGAATGTTTGTCATGTCCAGAGCTGCATCTTTGCACTTTAATTAAATAAATCGGAGTGGATGTTTTTCTCCACAAAAAGTCTGATTGCACTCAGGCTTTTAATTTATTTCTTTTTTCTGCCAAACAGCTAGTAGATATCTGGTTTCTGTGTAAAATGTCACCACATCCCAGGCTTAGACAGCTTGAAATGAGAATGAAAAGAAGTAAAAAGTTATAATTTAAAGAAGCAGTGCTGAACTTTGTCAGATTCTGTTACTGAGACGTCGCTTAACAACGGCTAACCCTCTTCATCTTGTTTTCTGCTGGGATCTCTCCAACCTGACTGATGTGACTCTTCTTTTATCACTTCCTGTCTTTCTTCCCTCATTATGTTGTCAGATGTTCATTGATGAATCAGTCATGGCAAAGTCAAAAATGGTCAGTTGGATATCCAGTTGCTAGCATGTGTGCCATAAGTGTAACTCCACTTTAATGTGACGCACATGTTTCAAGTTTCATGGTTTCATATACAGCAGACGAGAAACTGGTTTCACATGCAGTAAACGGGAAACTGGTTTCACATGCAGTAAACGGGATACTGGTTTCATGTGCAGTAGACGGGAAACTGGTTTCACGTGCAGCAGACAGGAAACTGGTTTCACATGCAGCAGACAGGAAACTGGTTTCACATGCAGTAAATGGGAAACTGGTTTCACATGCAGTAAACGGGAAACTGGTTTCACATGCAGTAAATGGGAAACTGGTTTCACATGCAGTAAACGGGAAACTGGTTTCACATGCAGTAAATGGGAAACTGGTTTCACATGCAGTAGACGGGAAACTGGTTTCACATGCAGCAGACAGGAAACTGGTTTCACATGCAGTAAACGGGAAACTGGTTTCACATGCAGTAAACGGGAAACTGGTTTCACATGCAGTAAACGGGAAACTGGTTTCACATGCAGTAAACGGGATACTGGTTTCATGTGCAGTAGACGGGAAACTGGTTTCACGTGCAGCAGACAGGAAACTGGTTTCACATGCAGTAAACGGGAAACTGGTTTCACATGCAGTAAATGGGAAACTGGTTTCACATGCGGTAAACGGGAAACTGGTTTCACATGCAGTAAATGGGAAACTGGTTTCACATGCAGTAGACGGGAAACTGGTTTCACATGCAGCAGACAGGAAACTGGTTTCACATGCAGTAAACGGGAAACTGGTTTCACATGCAGCAGACAGGAAACTGGTTTCCCATGCAGTAAACGGGAAACTGGTTTCACATGCAGTAAACGGGAAACTGGTTTCACATGCAGTAAACGGGAAACTGGTTTCACATGCAGCAGACAGGAAACTGGTTTCACATGCAGTAAACGGGAAACTGGTTTCACATGCAGTAAACGGGAAACTGGTTTCACATGCAGCAGACAGGAAACTGGTTTCACATGCAGTAAACGGGAAACTGGTTTCACATGCAGTAAACGGGAAACTGGTTTCACATGCAGTAAACGGGAAACTGGTTTCACATGCAGTAAACGGGAAACTGGTTTCACATGCAGTAGATGGGAAACTGGTTTCACATGCAGCAGACAGGAAACTGGTTTCACATGCAGTAAACGGGAAACTGGTTTCATGTGCAGCAGACAGGAAACTGGTTTCACATGCAGTAAACGGGAAACTGGTTTCACATGCAGTAAACGGGAAACTGGTTTCACATGCAGTAAACGGGAAACTGGTTTCACGTGCAGCAGACAGGAAACTGGTTTCACATGCAGTAAACGGGATACTGGTTTCAAATGCAGTAAACGGGAAACTGGTTTCACATGCAGTAAACGGGAAACTGGTTTCATGTGCAGCAGACAGGAAACTGGTTTCACATGCAGTAAACGGGAAACTGGTTTCACATGCAGTAAACGGGAAACTGGTTTCACATGCAGTAAACGGGATACTGGTTTCAGGTGCAGCAGACAGGAAACTGGTTTCACATGCAGTAAACGGGAAACTGGTTTCACATGCAGTAAACGGGAAACTGGTTTCACATGCAGTAAACGGGAAACTGGTTTCATGTGCAGTAAACGGGAAACTGGTTTCATGTGCAGCAGACAGGAAACTGGTTTCACATGCAGCAGACAGGAAACTGGTTTCACATGCAGTAAACGGGATACTGGTTTCATGTGCAGTAAACGGGAAACTGGTTTCATGTGCAGCAGACAGGAAACTGGTTTCACATGCAGTAAACGGGAAACTGGTTTCACATGCAGTAAACGGGAAACTGGTTTCACATGCAGTAAACGGGAAACTGGTTTCATGTGCAGTAAACGGGAAACTGGTTTCATGTGCAGCAGACAGGAAACTGGTTTCACATGCAGCAGACAGGAAACTGGTTTCACATGCAGTAAACGGGATACTGGTTTCACATGCAGTAAACGGGAAACTGGTTTCACATGCAGTAAACGGGAAACTGGTTTCATGTGCAGTAAACGGGAAACTGGTTTCATGTGCAGCAGACAGGAAACTGGTTTCACATGCAGCAGACAGGAAACTGGTTTCACATGCAGTAAACGGGATACTGGTTTCATGTGCAGTAAACGGGAAACTGGTTTCATGTGCAGCAGACAGGAAACTGGTTTCACATGCAGTAAATGGGAAACTGGTTTCATGTGCAGCAGACGAGTAACTCAAAAGAACATGAAGGTGGCGCCGCATGTAGAACTGGTTTATTTTCTTAGAATTATTTAATTAGTTATTTTTCCAACAAACACACCGTTCATAATAATAAATTGACATTTTCTGTCATTGATTATTGATTTTGCAACACGCTGCACATTTAAGTTATTAATATTATTAATATCTGATTTTTCCCACCAAAGTGTGAAAACACAGAATTTATGTATAAAATCACCCCCACGAACCCCTGATCCATTCAGCTGAGTGATATCAGCCTGTTAGGCACGTAATTCTCTCCTGTGTGAGATGGTCAGCTCGGACCTGGAATCATAATCTTTTCCCACCTCAATATTCTTCCCCTCGTCTGCTGCAGAGCATATCCTGCAATTTTCTTATGATTAGACTGCTGTCCAAAATAGCTGGTAAAATTACAGAGGAACACAGTGAATGTCATTTCTCATCCCCCCCCCCCCCCCCCCCCCCCCCCCCCGTAATTGGTCGCCCATTTCATGCCCTTTCATAGAAACTTAGAAAAAAAAAACTTTTTCTCATAAAGCAAAACCAGAAGCATTTAGAGAGATCAGAAGGAATAAAATCTAAACAAAACGTGAGGTTTGCACTTCTCTCCATGGTGGCAGGAGCTTTTTCTGGCTGGGAATTTGCATGCAGGCAGACTTCCTCTCCAAAAACCAAATTCCCACTAGTAAAGCAAATGCCAAGAAAACATGCTTCTTTTCAGGTACTTAGGAGTCAGAGCTCCAAACACTGTAAAATGTCAAAAAATAAATCAGGCGTCACCTGTGAAAAAAGAGTGTGTGTTTCTGTGGGCCGCGTCCTGCTTCCTGCAGCTGCTTCATAATGGATGGCTTTCAATTTGATTTGTAAATGAATGCGAGTAAAATTCTGTCTGAATGATTGATGGGGTGAGGCGCTACTGGTTTCTCTGAAAGATTGATCGTGCCTGGACGACACAATGGAAATAATTTAGATGAAACAAAAGCACACACACACACACACACACACACACAGGGAGAGGCGGATGTGCTGCAGTGGGAAATGCGGTAATTCACGCAGCGACTGCTGGAGATATTTATGAGCCCATCGTCCAGATATGCTGACATTCAGCTTACTGTGGGCCGGTAAGCATATGTGTGTCCAAAGTAATGGACATGCTGGTCACACACATGACCAGACACTTTGTTACAAGCAGAGTGTGTGTTTCATGACAGTCCTGGTGAGTTAGCTGTTTAGTTTTTATTTCAGCCACTTGGAGGCACTCTGACTCCAGAAAACCAGCTCCCTGGTTCAGTCTCCACGCTCTAAAACACACACACACACACACACACACACACACACACACACACACACACACACACGCACACGCGCACACGCACACACAGACACAGACACATAGACACACAGACACACACACACAGTGGACATTAGGAAGAACAGCTTCTTTTTAAGAAGATGTGTTTTTAAAAAGTGTCCCTTAAAGCAGCTGGTACAAAGGAAGTGCAGCTGAATTAGCTTAACAAAGAGCGCTTTAACGTCTTCCTCCTGCTGGGGAGGGACAGAAAGCACATTTAGACCTGAGCTGCGGGAAATTCAGGACACATGCACGGATGCACCCTCACACTTCCACACCACAGATTTTCCACATGACCTCAGTCTGTCAGCTGTCACTCAATATTCAGCAGGAAGCAGCTTCAGCAGCGACTCACGCTGGGCTTCTTCCTGCAGACACCTTCAGACACGCACCCCCCATGTCCGTTTTACCTGCATCATCACAAATCCTCTCTGCTTCCATTTTAAAGGAAAATCTGCATTTTTTTCTTCGCTTTCTGATAGCTCTGAAACAACTGAAAGGAAAGAGTGTGATGTTTCGCCCTCCCTGATCGCTCTGTGATGACGTCATGTCTGGGGCTGGACGTAGGCCATGCTGGTGGCGCCTGGAGGGCTCCACACACAGGAGGGGGCAGAACAACCAGAAAAGGAGGGAAATAGAATAAATAGTAAGAAGGAAAAAGCAGTTTCTTGACTGGTGATGTTTCTTCATGTTGTCTTTAAAATGAAAAGATGAAAAGATAAAGAGATCTCTCCAACTTCCCCACCCCTCATTATTTCTCATTGTCTGATTGACTTGGTGGAGCCCGACCTGGTCCACACGCTACAGGAGAGGATGACTTATCTCAGCTAGAGGTTAACGGACAGAGATCAACAACTCGTTCCAACGTTCAGAGTCAGAACGTTTAGAAAAGAGGTTCCAGTAGATGAGCTTTTATCTAACGTTAGAAATAACTGGTGCAGCTCGACGCTCGCTAAGCTGAGGTACCGCAGAATTTCCACAGAGCGGCTGGAGATCAGGGGTCCCAAACACAGACTGTATATAAAAGATGGGCGGAGCCTGCGTGACGTCACCCGTAGGTTTCTGAAGAGCTGAACTGAAGCTTGGTGGGTGGTTCCTACCATCACCATCTTGGCAGGGGCATGCACGTTGTCTTGTTAAAAAAATTCAAATATGGGGGGTTGTGATGATTGACATCGAGCAAACTCCGAGCTTTCTGTAGCTAAAAGCTAACCGAGCTAAGCGGAGATAACAGGAGCTAACCAGCTAACGGAGGTAAGCGGGCTAAAGCTAAGTCACGTTGTTAACCGGCTAAAAACCGCGGTTGTTCTACGTTCTTCTGACTTTAAGCGGGAGATCAGGTATCTGTCAATCAAAAGGACACACGCCTAAATATGCCAAACTTCGAGATTAAATTACTTTTAAACGGGCGAGTTAGAAAAAAATTCACTCCCCCCACAGTTGTCATGAAGGTAAACCTGACCTATTAAACCTAAAATGGATTTTTGTACCAGGCTGTAAACACGTTTATTTCTGCTGTAAACATGTTTATTCCTGCTGTAAACATGTTTATTCCTGCTGTGAAGTTGGTCTTTTTAACATGGGAGTCTATGGGGATTTGCTCTGTTTTGCAGCCCCTATTGGATGAAGGGGGAACTGCAGTTTTATGCACTTCTGCATCGGCTTCACTTTTAACCACCGGAGGTTGCTGCTAATTGCACGAACACAAAGTTTTCTCTGTCTTTGCAGTGTTCCCTCTGCAGTCAGTCGTGGCTCAGCAGTCACATGACCACAGCGCGGCGACCGAGCAGCACAAGCAGACTTCATGTCAAGCAGACAGGGAATGAAACATAAAAAAGCAGCTGAAACAGAGGAGGACAAAGTTCCTCCTCTGGACTCAGCATGGCTGGAGGACAGTGGGATTTGGTGAAGCGCATTCCCCACTCGTGATCTTGTACCTGAAAAGTAGAGACAGCTGGCGTGTCCTTTAGCCTACATAGAGATCGATGCATACGAGTATCAGCCAATATGCAGCGCAGATGGTGCATAAAACCGACTCCAGGATGTTTTTTTCTCAGGTGAAAATGTGTAGAATGCAGAATTACATGGTTGCCGCTGCTTTCTGTAAAAACCAGGGTACAGTTACTTCTGTTCATACAGTCTAATTTCACAGACCAGGTTGGCTAAAGCGGGCGTTTCCGTGCGATACGCTCACATATTGCCAGCGAACCCGCCGTGTGGATGAGGTAAAACCTTATGGTAGCAAAAACAAGACAACTGATGAGGATGCATCTTCCCAGACGAGCAGAAGATGACATCTCGAGGAAAACTTAATAGACTGTAAGTACATAAAATATCAAATCCTGGAGGGTCCAAACCAACCTCTATATGATGGAATGGGTCACATTAAGCAGGTCGTTTTAGTCACTAATCTCCCCACAAAGACCAACAAAAGGAGAAAACCGCTCCAGTTTTTACATGAACCAGAACACAGTTACTCTGTCAGGCACAAGTTTATCTGATCCTTCATTATGAAATCAGGACAGACACTTTCTGGCGTGTTATATGTGGCTGTGTAGCTGTGCTCCAGAGGTGTCACCGTGTCTGATGCTAAAGCTGTACCTGGAGGATGCTGAATGGAAAACATGCCACCCTGCAGGACACCACACAACCTCAAGAACCGCTCTATCCTCCACTCGCCCTGCCTTCACAAGTGAACACTGCTTGTGAGTGTGTTAGTGTGTGTGTGAGTGTTGTCAGAGCAAACTAAAATCCAAGTTGACGTGCTGCCATTGATTTGTGTGGAAAAGGCTGCTGAGGGATAAGAGCTGCGATGCTTTTGGCATAAACAAATAAAAAGGCCCTGTCAGCTAGTGGTACGCACTGAGGATTGAGATGTAAAGACCAGCGCTTTTAACCAGCCGGCACCTGCTCCAAAATCAATACCTTCACTGTGATGGGCAAATCCACACACACACAGTCACGCACGTAAATATATTTGTACGTGGGCCGCTCAGCCCACCTTCCCACCTGTCAACAGTAAGTCTGAGTGTCAGGGATGAATATTGGAAGTGCTGCCAGTGTGACAGCCTCCACAGGGACTCCGTCTGAGCCACATGTGTACTTTTCTACTGTGTTCATTCAAGTGTCCTGTTAAAGAGAAATACAAAGAAATGCTGGGTGAAGATCCACTATAAAATACTATTTCTTTCCAATTTTGATGATGTGTTTGGTAAGATCCACTGAGAGTCCACTCACCTGCAATCCATCAGACACACTTCTTCATGAATCAGTGCAGGAAAAACACACCTGGAGGTCAGAGTACTTTGGTGTTTCTTTAGGAAATAAAACTGTGATTATGCAAATATAAATGGACATGAGCTCCATGAGCCCGCCGGCAGGATCTGGCCCGCCAGATTCTATCCGTAAAAACTGATTGCAAGACTCATTTGTCAATGTGTTAAAAGAACAGAGTGGGTCCTCTAAGAATGGTCGAGCTAGAGAGAGGAGAGAGAGAGACGCACAGCAGGTTGGCTACCTCAATAAACACCACACAGCTCCTGTGTGATCATGGGATAAATGTCTTGCTATCACGGCGTAACTGGTTTGCTTTTTTGAGATCACAACATAATTTTCCCGTGATCTTGAGATAACAGTGTTAAAAAAAAAACCTGCCACCCCAATCGCTCTCAGCTTCCATACAGATGGGTCCTGTGTATAATAATATAATATAATATAATATAATATAATATAATATAATATAATATAATATAATATAATATAATATAATATAATATAATATAATATAATATTTAATTCAATTCAACTTTATTTATATAGCGTCAAATCATGGCAATACTTTACAGACAGAGAAGAAAATATAATGAAAGCCAATTCATAACAGCCTATATAAGGAAACCAACAGATTGAGTTGAGTCCAACTCAATCTCCCATCCTGAGCAAGCACACTGGCAACAGTGGGAGGGAAAAAAACTTCCCTTTAACAGGAAGGAAACCTCCGGCAGAACCCGGCTAAAGGACAGGCAGCCATCTGCCTCTGCTGTGTGGGGGGAAGAGGACAGAAAGACAACAGACAACAGGAACTGCTACTCCCGGCCAGGGAGACCTGCTGAGACAGGAGACATACATGTTAATGATGCAACACTGTTATGGGGGGGGGGGGGTAAAAGAGAGAGATAAAGAGAGAGAGAAAGAAGCTTAATGTATCAGGAAATGTCCCTCAGAAGTCTAAACCTATAGCAGCATAACTAAGGGATGCTAACCATCCCTAGTTATAGGACTTATCAAAAAGATAAGTCTTCAGCCTAGTCTTAAAGGTGGGGAGGGTGTCTGCTTCCCTAACACTAACTGGGAGCTTATTCCATAAGAGAGGGGCCTGATAACCAAAGGCTCTGCCTCCTGCTCGGCTCTTTGAGACTCTAGGAACCACAAGTAAGCCTGCAGTCTGCGTACGAAGTACTCTGCTTGGCATATAAGGAACAATGAGGTCTCTGATATATAGTGGTGCCTGGTTGTGGAGGGCTTTATATGTAAGGAGAAGGATTTTAAATTCTATTCTAGATTCAACAGGCAGCCAATGAAGAGAGGCTAAAACTGGAGAAATATGATCTCTCCTGCTGGTTCTGGTCAGGACTCTGGCTGCAGAATTCTGGATCAGCTGAAGGCTTTTCAGGGCATATTTAGGACAGCCCAGTAATAGAGAGTTACAGTAATCTAGTCTCGAAGTAACAAAAGCGTGAACCAGTTTTTCTGCATCACTCTGGCTATATTACGTAAATGAAAGAAGGCTGTTTTAGTAACCTGCTTAATATGTGGGCCAAAGGACAGGTCAGGGTCAAATATTACTCCAAGGTTTCTCACTGTAGCACTGGAAGCTAAAGTAATGCCATCCAGGTTCATTACAAAACTGGAAATTTTAGCTCTGAGTTTTTCCAGATCCAAAGAGAATTACTTCAGTCTTATTTGAGTTTAAGAGGAGAAAATTTCTAGACATCCAAGTCTTTATGTCTGAGACAATTTTGTAGCCTACTGGGCTGATTTGTTTCATCTGGTTTAAAGGATAAGTATATTTGAGTATCATCTGCATAACAATGAAAGTTTATTCCATGCTGTCTAATAATTTTGCCTAAAGGGAGCATATATAGCGAGAAGAGTATTGGTTCAAGTAGAGAACCTTGAGGAACTCCATGACTTACTGTAGTTGTGATAGGTCTATAATTTGGATCCAGAGATTGCTTTTTAAGTAAAGGCTTGATTACAGCAGTTTTAAATGATTGTGGTACATATCCTGTCACTAATTTAATAGTGATGTATCAATTAAAGGGAGAATGTCCTTGAAGAGGCTCGTTGGGAGAGGGTCTAAGATACAGGTGGATGGTTTAGATGACGCTATTATTTTAGTTAATTCAGAGGGTTGGACAGGACAGAAACTATTTAGACACAAGTCAGATCCTGGTTCTAAGGATGCTTCGGAGACCACAACAGGCTCAACATTATAGGTAGAAGGAAGAGTATTGTGAATGTGATCTCTAATAGTATAAATTTTTATTCCTGAAAAAATACATGAAATCATCACAGCTAAGTGAGAAAGGAATACATGGCTCCACAGCGCTCCGGCTCCTAGTAAGCCTAGCTACAGTGCTGTTCATATGTTCTTACCATATGTAAGGCTTTTTTTTTGTATACAATTAAACTTTCTTTACAGGTTAAGCAAGACTCCTCTAATCCTGATGATCGCCATTTGTTTTCAAAACGCCTTGACGCCTGTTTTAGAGCTCGAAGCTGGGAATTAAACCAGGGAGCCTTCATAATCTTACCCAATTTCTTCTTCTTTAGGGGAGCAACATTATCCAAGGTTGTACGCATTGAAGCTGTTATAGTATCACCATGCTGATCAATCTGAGCAGGAGTAAAGCTTAAAGGGGGACTCTCAGTCATGCTAACACATGCTAGAGGTGAAAAAATTGATTTAATTGATTTTTTAAATTTTGTAATAATGTCTGATAAACACCTACTACAGTAGAAATTATTTTTGGTCAGTGAGTAATCAAATAAAGTGAATTCAAAGGTTAATAAGAAGTGATCAGACAAGACAGGGTTTTGAGAAGAACTTTAAGCTTGTCAGTCTCAATACCATATGTTAGAACCAGATCAAGAGTATGACCATGAGAGTGAGTGGCACCATGCACATTTTGTGAAAACCCAATTGACTCTAGAATAGAGCTAAAAGAAATGTTTAAACTATCTTTTTCATGGTCAACATGAATATTAAAATCACCTAGTACAATGACCTTATCAGTAGTCTGCACTAACTCAGACAAGAGATCAGAGAATTCGGTCAGAAACTCGGAGTAAGGTCCAGGTGGGCGATACACTAATGCTAAAAGGAGCGGTTTCTCTGAATTCCATTTTGGATGAGATAAATTTAATGTCAGGAATTCAAAGGATTTATAGTTAGTTTTGAGTTTAGGACTAATAAATAATTCTGACTGAAAAATAGCTGCAATACCTCCTCCTCTGCCTGTAGTTCTAGGAATGTGAAAGTTTAAATAGTTAGCTGGCGTAGCTTCATTAATACTAACATAATCCTCTTGCTGTAACCAGGTTTCCGTAAGACAGAATAAATCAATGTGGTGATCACCTATCAAGTCATTGACTAATAAAGACTTATTTGGGAGGGATCTAATATTCAGTAGGCCACACTTTATCGTCTTATTTTCAGATTTTATAACATCCATTGTTTTTATTTTATGAGGTTTTCAGGATTAACCCCAGAAGTGTTTTTGTGTTGTTTAATTCTTACTGCTGGGGAGTTGTATAAGGTCGGAATGGGGTCTTGGGTGGGTGGCAACAGGTGGGAAGCTGCAGAAAAGTGTGTAGGACTACAATTCTGCCTCCTGGTCCCAACCCTGAGTTGTCAATTTAGCTGACTAATAAAAGAGTCCAGATTGCTAGATAAGAGAGCGGCTCCATCCAACATGGGATGGATGCCATCTCTCCTAATAAGACCAGGCTTTCCCCAAAAAGTGCTCCAATTATCTATAAAAACCCACGTTGTTATCGGGACACCACCTAGACAACCAGCGGTTGAAAGATGACATGCGGATAAACATGTCATCGCTGATTAAATTTGGCAAGGGACCAGAGAAAACTACGGAGTCCGACATGCTCTTGGCAAAGTTACACACCGAAGGAACATTAATTTTAGTGACCTCCAATTGGCGTAACCGGGTGTCGTTACCGCCGACGTGAATTACAATCTTACAGTATTTACGTTTAGCCAGCAGTTTCAAATACAATTCGACGTACCCTGACGACTGCTCTGGCCCCAGGAATGCATTTGACTATGGTCCCCGGTGTCTCTAGTGCCACGTTTCTGACAAGTCCATTTACCATTCAAGTGTCAAGAGCACCATAAACTACCAGGTTAAATATTAATGGGAGACAAGGAAAACAAGCTGCTGTTAGTGAATAATCCTGCACACAACTCAGTGTCTCTGTCACATGCAGAACATACAGAGTGGAACGTGTTCAGAGAAGAGTGATCCCGCCCACACAAAGGCCAGAAGCAGGCCTACCCCGAGACCCAGGTGACCGGTAGCCACCCCCAAGCACAGGATCCAACCACCCCACCCCGAAGCCAGCTATAGACCGTCCCGGGAGGCAGTGGTGGGGAGCCCCAGCCGGAGTACCCTGCAGTCAGGGGGAACAGGCCCCAACGGGCCCAGACCGGCAGGAACCGGCCCCGCCGGGTACCGGCCGCTCAGGGCAGACAGAGCGCAGGCCTCAGGGCCCAAAGAGTCCAAAGGCAACCCCCAACACACACACACACACACGGAGGCATACACAAACATCACACACACGCACACACACGTACCAACTAACTCACATACTACCTCGTGACACACACCCTACCCGCCCCATCCATTACACATGCTCCATATCATCCATATCACACCCCCCTACCCCCCTTCCCCCACTCACATATTTCCTGATGCACACATACAACACATAACACAACACCCCTCACGTGCTCCCTCGACACACACCCCCTTTCTCACCCCCAGTTCACTCACTCCCTTATTTACACCCCATCCCACAAATATCCCCACCACACCTCAAATCATCCACTCCTCCCTACACACACACACCCCAACTCACCTTTCCGTCTCATTCACACCCCACCTCCTGTACGTGCCCACACCTCCAATCCCATCCGTCCCCCTCTACACCCCACTTACATACTCCCCCTTTATTCACACCCCCCCATTGCACACTCCCCCACCCCACTTCCACTCTACCCATACAACTCCCCCCCCCCCCCCCCCCCCCCCCCCGACCCCCCACCTCTATTCTCTTACATTCTATCCACAACTTAATCCATCCGCTCCTGTACACCCTCATCTTTCTTTCCCAACATGTCCCGTGTGGGACGCTCCTGGGGGAGCAGAAACCAATAAGGACCCGATCAGGGCCCCCACAGCTACCGCCACCCCCCAGACATAGCCGACCCAGTAACCCCCAGAGTTCTCCCCCCAGAGAAGAACCCCCAGAGTTCTCCCCCCAGTCAGGCCAGCCCAGACCCAGATCTACTGGGCAGCCCCCCCACCCTGCCTAAACCGCACCCCCCAGCGAAGCCCCGGAAATAAGGGCGTGAGAGGACCCCTTCTCCCCTTCCCCCCTCCCCGCTAATGATTGTGAAGTGTGTGATGTTTTTTAATTAAAATTGAGGGGCAGTAACCCCACCATGTTGGGAGAGGGACTGCCTAAGCGGCCCCGTCCACCATACACTGCATGGCCTGCCCCCCAAAAGATGTCCATGAGTTGTCAGTGTGTTTTTCGTGATATGGTGACTAAGTGTAATTAAAATTGGGAGGTGGGCCAGTACTGGGTCTAGTGATCAAGACCACCTTCATGGTCTCTCTCACCACCCAGGACACCGTGCACACCTACCTGTGTCTGGTGGAGAGCGGGGAAGGGAAAGGGGATTTAGGACCAGAGGGAAGTGACTCCCTCTAAAAGGTGAGCTGCCTTCGGCACTAGGCACGCCCCCATTGCCAGGGCCCCCGAGGCCAGGACAAGCAGGAGCAGCCGCCCCAACAGCCAGAGCCCTCACCAACGCCAACCAAGGAGCGACCGAAGGAGCGACCGCACCAATCAGCCACATTCAAAGGGCGGCAGGAAGGCAAGGAAGGGGAGGGGCGGCAGAAGGGGACCCCAGACCAACGGTCCACCATCCACACCCACCCAGAACACTCCCCACCTGGAGACATGCTGGAGTCCCTCCTTGCCTACACCCCAATAAGTTACCACACAAACACCTTTTTCACCTATATCCTACCCTCTTGATAGCCACTACCCCTCCACCCCCATACACACATACCACTATCCCTCCACCCACACGCACCTCAACACTCCTCTATGTGCCCCTCTATCCTCCCATCCCTCATACACATACACTATGCATTCATACACTTGCACCCTCACACACATTTATATACACACTTGCAAACCAACACACATGCCTACCCCAATCACCGTGTATCACTACACTCCCCCATACATCCCCCCTTACCCCTCATCCACATGCACCAACACACTCCCCCATACACGCACCCCTACCTCCCATCCACTTGCAGCACCACACTCCTCTCATACACACACTCCTACCCTGCTACCCTACCCTACCCTACCCTACCACCACACTTCCCTACTCTCATGCACCACAACTCTCCTCCATACATACCCCATGCACACATGTATACACATAAACACACACAGACACACAGACACACACACACACACAAACGCACGCACACACAAACCGAACCCCAACCATCTTGGTCCCAGGTCCACAACCAGGCACCAGGGCACGGACCTGCCCCCCGCTGCAGCGGCAGATCCAGGTCAGCCCAGCCCCCCACGGCAGAGGCCAACACCCCCCACCGCCAAGAGACAGGGGACAGCCCCGGGCACCGGGGCCCAGGGCCCCTGCCCAGCCCACCCCGCAGCGGCGTGGTCGCCCGCCACAGGGCCAGAACCCGCCGGCCAAGTCCTTGTCAGTGGCCTCGCCCCTCCGCCACGAGGCAACCCCAACCGCTGACCCACCCAAGGGCCCCCCCCCCCAGGGCCGGGAACCCAGCAACCCCAGTGGTGAAGCAGGCAAGATCTCCACTCAGGGGCCCACCACTGACCCACAGCCCCCAGAGACCTCCAACCCGCCCCCAACGCCCAGTGCATCGAGGTCACACTCTACCCCCCCACACTGATGTGATGGAGCTGATCACAGGGGGCCAGAGGGAATGAAATTCAGCTGATTGATCCTTTGAGGAGGCAGACAACCTCTCTATGCTGATGTCATCTAATAATAGATTTCTAAACTGCTGGATGCAAAGCTTCTGTTTGCTTTTACAGTTCACAAGGACAGTTTTCTTTGCGATGCACAGGCTAGTGAGGATTGGATCTGCAGAGTTGAACCCTATGTTATTTTCACCCAAGTGACCCGGTAGGCCCAGTGTGGGGTTTGTAGGTATATTACATTTAAACCAGTCTGACAGATCTTGACATACCTGAAGCCAGAATCTCTGGACAGGTGGGCAAGACCATAAAGCATGATAGTAGCTGTCAATTGTGTTGTCAGTGCAGTGTGAACAGATATTTGATTGTGACAGACCCATCCTGAACATCCTGTGTCCTGTATAATGAGTTTTATGCAGAATTTTGAATTGTATTAATTGCATGTTTGAATTCTTAGTCATTTTAAATGTGGTTGAACAGATTTGTGACCATTCATTTTGATTGAAGTTACTGGATAAGTCTGCTTCCCATTTAGAAGTTGGGAGACAGATGGAATCTTCTAGCTTTGTTAGTAATCTACATATTTTGGATAGTAACTTCGGGGCATTGAGATTTAATAATTCTGCAGCCCTGATAGGTAGCTCTAAGTTTAATTGATCAGGGGTGTATTTCTTACCTATGATAGATTTAAGTTGGTGGTATTCCAAAAATTTGGTGCTGCTGATTTCATATCGTGAATTACAGCAAAAGGCAGAAAGTTTATATTTTCTATTATATGTTCTAACTGATTTACTCCTTTATTCTTCCACTGAGGGAAGTTTATCAGCTTTCTGTTTTGCAGGATGTTGGGATTGTTCCAGATGGGTGTGAGCTTACATGGAATAAGTGCAGACTTGGTTACTTTCAGGAATCCCCACCAAGCCATTAGAGAGGAGCTGATGTTAATGCTTTTGAAACACTTTTATGATTTAACAGTTGAGCTGATGAATGGTAAATCAGAGATGACTAAGTCTTCACACAATGCTTGCGCTACATCTAGCCATGGCTCATCTAGAGAGAAACCAAGTGGAGGATGGTTTGGTGGGGATCATTGAAAAGTGATAATTAACTTTAGATAGAACCATCATTTTAATGGTGGAAACTCTCCCCATAAGTGATATGGGCAAGCAGTTCCCCCTTGATCGTAATTTAACTTTACTAATTCTGTTGGTCTGGGGGAAATATTTATCCCTAAAAACCTAATGTTTCCCGACTGTATAATGGTGTTAGATATATTTTTAAAGTCACAGTTAATGGGCATAGCTGTAGTCTTTAACCAGTTAATAGAGTAGTCTGATATTGATGAGAATTTATTAATGAGTGTGATTGTCTGATAAAGAGATGTTTGTGAGTTCTGAAGGAAAAGTAAAACATCATCAGACTTATTTTATGTTCTATATTTTTAGCATGGATTCCTTTGATTTCTTTATTCTGTCATATGGCAGCTGCCAGGGGTTCGATAAAACTGACAAAGAGGGATGGAGAAAGTGGGCAGCCCTGTCTGGTGCCTCTCTGTAAGCAGAAGCTTAGAGAGATTTGATCATTAGTCTTTACACATGCATTTGGGCTGCTGTATAATATTTTAATCCAGTCAATGAATGATGGCCCAAACCCAAATTTGTTTAGAGTTGCAAATAAGAATTTCCAATTTACACGGTCAAATGCTTTTTCTGCATCTAAAGAAATAACTGTTGACTCCAGATTATGTAGAGTTGAATAATCTATTATGTTAATTAATCTGCGCATGTTAGTATAGGAATGTCTACCTTTTATAAATCCTGTTTGATCAGGGTGAATAATGGAAGGGGTTATTTTTTCTATCTTTCTGGCTAGAGCTTTGCTGATTACTTTGAGATCTACATTTATTAATGGAATTGGACGATAACTGGACGGAAGTGCAGGGTCTTTTCCCGCTTTTAATAGTACTGTAATGTTAGCCAAGTTCATATTCGGGGTTATTCTTTGTTTTTCTTTTATTTCTGAAATCATGTTGTAAAAGGTTGGAGCCAGTGTTGTCCAGAATTCTTTGAAGAATTCAGCTGGATAACCATCTGGACCTGGTGCTTGATTGTTTGGCATACGATGGAGAGCTTCATGGAGCTCATGAACTGAAATGGGTGAATTTAAAGCCATTTTATTTTCATGTTTTAATTTTGGGAGATTAATATCGCTAAGAAACTGATCAATATTCTCATCTGTTGGGTTTATTTGTGATTTATACAATGTTTTGTAAAATTCTTTGAAAGTATTGTTTATCTTGTCAGGATCATGGCTGATATTTCCTTCTGAATCTTTTATAGAGGAAATTGTAGTTTTCTCCTTGTTTGCTTTAAGTTGCTTAGCCAGGAACTTTCCAGATTTGTTGCCATGTTCAAAACTGTCCAATTGAAGTCTTTGCACCATGAATTGTGTTTTTTTTGTCAATTATTTCATTATGTTCTAATTTGGCTTTTCTAATATCATTCAGTGTGTGTTCTTCTGGGGAGACATGGTAAGCTTCCTCTAGTGATTTAATTCTGAGTTCTAATTCTGATGCTCTCAAAGTTTCCTTCTTTTTCTTATGGGAAGAGAAGGATATTATTTTCCCTCTCATTACTGCTTTTCCTGCTTCCCACAGAACACACACTGAAGTTTCTGCCCTGTTATTGATTTCCAGATATGGACCATTCTCTTTTAAAGTAACTGATAAACTCAGGATCTTTAAGTAAAGATGTATTAAATCTCCAGTTTCTTGTGGCTGGCTTGCTGTTCGTACTGCTAAAGGTTAATGATACTGGTGTATGGATGGATCTTCATCTCTGATATGTCACTCATGAGTGAACTGCTGGTTAGGAAGTAGTCTAATCTAAAATAGGAGTGGTGAACTGCAGAGAAGAAGGTATATTCTCTCAGTGTCGGGTGATGAGAACGCCATGCATTGCAAAGACCAAAATCCTTCATGTACTGTTTAACCGTTTCAGCTGGTTTCCAACCTTGATGCTTCCCTGATGAACTGTATTTGTCTAGAATAACATTTAAGTCCCCTGCTACAATGATTGTGTTATCTAAGTGATCATAGAGTGAAGTAAAGAGGGAGTGAAAAAAAGATGAGTCATCAACATTTAGACCATAAACATTTGCAATAGTTCACATTTTGAATTGATAGTGTGACAATTAAAAATCTACCTTCTTGGATCTGTGATTGTTTGGTCAATATAAAAATTTAACTTTTTATTAATAACAGTGGCTACTCCTCTTTGTCTGGAATTATAGCAAGCTGAGTAAACATGTGGAAACTGGTCTGTTGAAAGATTTATTGCTGAATTACATTAGTGAGTCTCCTGTAAGAGAACAATGTCTGCCTTCATTTCCTGCAACTGATTAAAGATTTTTTACCTCTTCTCCCTTGTACCAGCTCCACGCACATTCCAAGTGACAAACCTCAGTGTATTCATAAACTGACAAAGATGAAGGCTACTTGCATATTACTGTAGCGTGTGTCTGTGTGCAACCCATTGCTTGTGCACCTGCTAACTGTGTGCGGGACCTGGATCTGCACATAAAGTGTCTCCGTGTGTGCTTTCCTCACCCTTATGTGTGTGTGTATTTGTGAATCGTGCCAAATGCTGGGTCTGATGTGCAATCGTGTGCATGCGCCGCGAGTCATATTTATAAAATAACAGGTGAAATTACTGATAGGGGTGACATGGTTGAAGAAAGGAAAAGTGGAAAGTGAAAAGTGTGACTGTGTGAAAGAAAGAAAATAATCCAAAAAACACATTCGTGTTGGGAGCGGTGTAGTGGAGACGGGCAGTGAAACTATTAACTATTTTTTTTAAAACACAATTTTATCGATATGACATGATTAAGTGAAAAGTAGCACATACCAACAGGTTAGTAGAGCCCCGTAGTGATGTTCGAGTCGCGGTACAGCTGTCCATTGAGAAATAGTTTGTTCACTGCGATAACAGCGCGAGCTCCTTCAGCGATGGATTTCTTCCTGATGGGAAACAGGAGTCTTCGCCGATCCAAGATTTCTTTAGGAAACTGGTCATTAACTCCGTATGGAAGACCACAAAGTTCACAACACTGACTCTTCACCTGCTCTTTCTGTTTGTAATTAACAAACTGCCACGATGGGTCTTGGTCTGCTGGCACCAGGGTTTTTTCCTCCCAGACGATGGACTCTGTGGAAGGAGATGTTTTTCACCGTTTCTTCCGGGAGCTTCAGGTGTGTTTGGATGAAGGTTTTCACCGTGGTTTTGGGGTCCTCCTCGGTCTGCTCCGGGATCCCTGAAAACACCAAATTCTCCCTCATACTCCGAGCCTGCAGATTGATCACCGTTTCTTTATTTTTTTTGTTTTCGTCTGAGAGTCAATATTAACTATATATATATAGATATAGATTACTTGACATTTAAGCCCGCTTTGTGGTTTGTATCTGCCGTCTCGCAGCAATTACGTCACTTCAGCATAGCGTCACTTTCCTGCATCTCTCACTTACCTGCCCCTCTCCTCTCCTCTTTTGTTCGGTTTTTCCTGAGTGGGTTTTATCTCCAGTTCCTGCCTCCCTTTGGTCTGGTTTCCAGGTTCTGGTTGATGGGTCGGCAGCTCACCTGGTATGGCCAGATCTATAACGTTCCCATCTGAAAGCTGTTTATGTTTCCACCTGTTCCAGGTCATAAATCAGCATTTTGTTCATTGAACTTTTTGTGTCTTTTCAAGCTTCTGTAAATAATCTGTCATCAGTCAGTCCAGTGGGTTCATCGTCCTCTGGCCACTCTGCTCCTGTCTGGAAAGTTCAGTGTCATGCACCTCCTTAAAACCTCCACAGTCAGTAGACCTCATCTGACTCAAGGTGGATTCCCCAGTACACACTTGTTTACTCAACAGTTTTACCTTCTCCACAGTACTCCCCCCCACCTCCACACATTCAGTCTCAACAACTTCAGCAACATCTTCTCAGTAACTTCATCAGAATGGAATAAACTGACAGCTGTCACAAGACTGGATGGGCTTTCTATCACAGTGCCGTAAAAACACAAAATATTGGACAAAGAAAAAAATATAAACAATGTATGAATAAGAAGTGATAACAAACATAAATCATTTCTAATTTGGCTTTTTCATCTTGGCCTCCTGGAACCTCTGGATGCATCTTTTCTCCAACATGCCTGAATCAGACGACTACAGAGCTGAATGATATGCGGCTGACAGAATTCATCAAATTAATTTGCATATTTAAATTAGAGGTGGGAATTGATTAAAAATCTAATTAATTACAGGTTTGTAAGTAATTAATCTTAATTAATCACATTTGAATTGCATAACAATATTTCCCCCAAAAGCCATTTTTTCTTTGATTTAAATGTGTCCCAATGGAGGATGAACTGAAATAATAAACAGTTTTATGTTTGATCTATTCATGTCTAGAAAAGTACATTAAATTTAAATTCTATTTAAACAGGAAAAGAAACAGAAAATATCTCTGAACAGACATAAAAGCTGGGGTAGGTAGGGAGCTAGCAGGATGTGAAAGTGGCGCTGTGTCTTGGCTCCTCCCCTTACATTGGCCCCTCCCCTTGTCTTGGCCCTTCCTCCTGCACTGGCCCCTCCGCCTGTCCTGGCTCTTCCCCCTCTGGTTCTGCTCCTTGCTTGATCCGAGGATTTTTCTTAACGTATCTGTTAGTTACGTTAACTAACAGGTAAACGTGAAGGTGAAGCCATGCTTCCAGGAGGACACATCATCTCTGTCAAGTCCCAAACACTGGATGTGAGTCACATTTTATCTACTGCCACTGACACACATCTGATCGTAACTGGCCAGTTATCACTGACATGAGCAAGCCAACAGTTGCACACGTAAAAGATTAGGATGTGTGTGATTACTGAAGCAAAGTGTGTATCTAATGCAACAGACCCGACAGATATCTGACGGATTATTTTTAATTACATCTGGTTCTTCCTTATCTGACACCATGTACGCAGAGAGTTCCTGCTGAAGGACACACCGCAATAAATTCTATTAAAACTACACCTTATAAAACATTCATGGCAAAGCCAAGAAGAGTACTTTTATCCATATGCTGCATAAGTTTAATAAACTCGAGTGCTATCATCTCATAAAGAGTCTTGGTAAAATCATTTCCACCACAGGCAGTTCAGCTAATTACTATATTATATATAATATATATTGTCAATGATCACAGCTATAAATATGCCCTTTTAAATGGACTCATTTTCAGGGTGTCCTTGAGGTCAGAGTGTTGTTATTTGTCCCTTTGAAGGGGTCGCCACGGTGAATCATCGCTCAGGTGAACTGGCACGTTTTATGCCGGATGCCCTTCCTGACCCGAACTCTGCATTTATCCGGGCTTGGGACCGACCCTCAGAGAACAATCCTCCTCACTGCAGCAGCGTAGGGAACCGCTGACCATGAGGTCACAAGACATACAGCTTAACCACCTGAGCCACCGCCAAGACCTGCTCTTGGGGTCAGAGTGTTAAAAGTTGTTAAAATGGTCGTGTGAAAATTAAGGCCCCTGAAAAGTTTTAATAATTCTTAATAATCAGCACAACTTTGGTAAAATATTGTAGATGTTGAGCTGTAAGGGGACCCAGAATGGAGCCCTGGGGAACTCCACAGGATACTTCAGTTCCTCTTTACTATTTACAGTTACTTATAGACACAAAGTAATCCCTGTGTTTTACACAGTATTCAGACCAATTAACTACAATGCAGTGGTGTTGTAGGCGTCGATAACTCATTAAAGTCTGGAATAGAGATGCACTGATCCACTTTTTGGAGTTCCAATCCGATACCGAAATCTGAAATGTGAACATCTGCCGATACCGATATTTGCAGATACCTGTTTATGTGAACATTATTGTGACTTATTGCTGTTATAACTGTGTAAGATTTCATTAGGTTGTAATAAATGATCCATCCTTTCTGAAGTTACCTCACCAATACAAATATAATAACATTACAGAGCTAACAAGTTTTATTCTGATTTGGCTATAAATGTGTGGTTTTGAAACAAGGATCTTGCTTTTAGTGTAACAAAAAATGTCACATTTTAACATTCAAGGCATTTATTTCTATTAAAACACGTCCGAAGCATGTCATCAAACACATCTGCGTTAGTTTGACTAGTGTGGTATCGGGTATCGGTACACTTTTATTAATACCAAGTACGAGAACACATGCTTGGTACTGAGCCGATACCGACACTAGCACCAGTATTGGGGTGGCTGTAGCTCAGGAGGAAAAGCAGTTGTCCTTCAACTAGAAAGTTGGGGGATCGATTCCAGGCCGAAGTGTCCTAGGGCAAGACACTGAACCCCAAGATGCCCCCCAATGTGCCTATTGGGGTATGAGTGTATGGGTGAATGTGACAAGTAGTGTAAAGCGCTTTGAGTGGTCTGCATGACTACAAAGGCGCTATAGAAGTACAAGACCATTTGACCATTTACCATCCCTACTTAAAGGATGGTTCACTCACTATTCATGCATCCTGGGGACACACTGCATTTTTCCAAGGAAAAACTAAACATTGTGAACTCGTGTTTAAACCACAGCAGACCTGACAAGCGCTACGTTAACTCTTTGTGCATATAAACGAACTGTACACACAGAAACACAACATGCTTGTGTCGCTATTACCAAAACAACTAGTCAATCACCGTGGGTTTCTTTTTTAACAATAAAAAACATGAACTTTCAGTGGGCTGGTATGCACTGGTATGGACCAGGGTTTTTTCTGGCTTTTCCCAGCAGTCAGTACCCGTCCCCCCAACCCTGTTTCCCTATAGCCCACAGCTTGTATTTGTTGATATAAAAACATTTCCTCATAAGAAACTTATTGTTTTGACACTCAGTGCTAGCCATACAACATCATAGCACAGGTTTTGTGTGATGACTCTGTACTGTGTACACATTCCAGTGGATGTAGGTGTGTGGATTCCTGGTTCAGAGAGGTGAGGAACTGGAACAGGGCTGAATGACAACAGCAGCTCTACTGAACAGCTCTTCACTCGACTAGCAAGCTAGCATCATGGCATCCAACAGTGAGCCTGCTCCTGTCGCCGTAGACACTGCCGCTGACAGAGACGTCAGTAATAACGTAGGACAAGATGACATGTGGCCAAACTCTTGGTCACAGAATCCAGTGCAGGAATGACGGGTTTATTGCCGAAGACAGAGAGCTTAGATGAAATGCATGATGCAAAGTTGTCTCACTGTTTGCTCAGACAAGTTTACCTTCTGCAGTCAGTTCAGAACAACGTGATCCTGCAGTTGTAACTTCCGTTCTCACCGATTACATCAATAACAACGTTCCACCGTTCATGTCACAATGCAAAGATTTGCAGAGAAACCTCCTCCCCAGCAGTTTTTTTACATTATATATTATATATATATGTACATTATATATTATATATATAATGTACAATATATATTATGTAGACATAAATTTCTTTTACATAAAAATATTTTTTGCAAACTTTTTTCCAATAAAATCCCCAAAACTTCCTATCAGAAGAAGCAGAAGAGAAAGGAATATAAAGGGCGGTCTGTAATGAGAATTTGGAGTTAAAAGACAGTGTGTTTTCCAGTGAGTTAGAAAGAGAGAAGGACCAGACATGAATAAAACATCCTGTGCAGATTGACTGTCAAGCAAGACAGAGAGAGGTTCCACAGAGAGAGAGGAAGCAAAGCGACTGATTCACATGCACGGCCCTCCTCTTCTTACAGCCATCTATTAAAGCTCGCAGCACATCCATTTACTCCCGTGTCAGAGCCGGCTGCCTCGCACAAACAGAAAGCCACATCTGTATACATAAATAATTACTAAGCTTATTGTCGCCGTGGTAACTTCCACTGAATGGTCTCTTCAGTCAGTCATGACTGGAGCTCACAATCTCAAAACGCTTTATCGCTCTGGTTTGAAGTGGGATGATAAAAGTTTATTTGTGTATTTTTATAGACGTAAAACACCATCATCACTTCCAACAGGATCTGAGTTAGTTTTAGCTACACTGCTGTGTGGAAACTTGCTCTGCTATGAAGGAGATTTTACTCATGAGGCTCCGTGTGAAGAACAGACAACCCATTTTCCTTTTCATACTAAAAAACATTAAAAAAATCAGGAAAACAAGATATTTCCTGTTGACCACTAAGTAAGCAAGAGATGGAAAGTGGGAAACTTATTTGTCATTTTTTATTTTTTATATACATATATATTTATATATAAAACTCCTCTCTAACCACCCCTCCCATCTCCCCAGGGTTGGGCGGGTGGCTGTTCATCTCTCCAGCTCGGGTTCTCTACCGGAGTCCTGGGAGCTTGAGGGTCCTCTTCAGTATCTCAGCTGTTCCGAGGACTGATCTTTTCTGGACGGAGATGTCTGATGTTTCACCAGGTATCTGTTGGAGCCACTTCTCCAGTGGGGGGGGGGGGACACGGCCCCCAGTGCTCCCATCACTATGGCTACTACTGTTGCTTTCACCCTCCAGGCCTTCTCCAGGTCTTCCTTAAGGCCTTGGTACTTCTCCAGTTTCTCCTTTTTCCTGATATTTCCATCATTGGGGATGGATCCATTGATCACTACGGCTTTCCTCTGCTGCTTATCCATGATCACTATGTCCGCTTGGTTGGCCACCACCATTTTATCTGTCTGGATCTGGAAGTCCCAGAGGATCTTAGCCCTCTCATTCTCCACCACCTTGGGGGGAGTTTCCCACTGGGACTTGAAGGTCTCCAGTCCATATTCTGCACAGATGTTCCTGTACACTATGCCGTCTACTTGGTTATGGCATTGCCATGATGTCACTCAGCTTTCTGAAGAGCTAAATTGAGTGGGCAGTTCCTACCATTGCCATCTTGCCAGCGTCCTGCGTGTCGTCTCTCCTGGAAAATACAAAAATGTGCAAAGAGGTGGAGCTTAGATGGCGGCGCATAATGTGTCATGGATGATTGACATCTCGCAACCTCCCTTTAACTAAGAGCTATCCAAGCTAACCTGGAGCTAACAGGCACGAACCAGCCAAGCAGGCTAAAGCTAAGTCACGTAGTTAACCGGCTATAAACCGCAGTTATTCTACATTCCTCCTGCTTGAGGCGGAATATCTGGTACCTGTCAATCAAAAGGACACGTCCCTAGATATGCTGATATCCTATATGACATTACTTCTAAATGGAGGAGTTAGAAAAAAATCCCTCCCCTCACAATTGTCTTGAAGGTAAACCTGACCTATTAAACCTAAAATGTTTTTTCTTACCAGGCTGTAACCATGTTTATTTCTACAGTAAACATGTTTATCTCTGCTGTAAACATGTTTATTCCTGCTGTAAACATGTTTATTTCTACAGTAAACATGTTTATCTCTGCTGTAAACATGTTTATTCCTGCTGTAAACATGTTTATTTCTACAGTAAACATGTTTATCTCTGCTGTAAACATGTTTATTCCTGCTGTAAACATGTTTATTCCTGCTGTAAACATGTTTATTTCTACAGTAAACATGTTTATCTCGGCTGTAAACATGTTTATTTCTGCTGTAAACATGTTTACTCCTGCTGTAAACATGTTTATTTCTGCAGTAAACATGTTTATTCCTGCTGTAAACATGTTTATTTCTGCAGTAAACATATTTATTTCTGCTGTAAACATGTTTATCTCTGCTGTAAACATGTTTATTTATGCTGTAAACATGTTTATTTCTGCAGTAAACATGTTTATTCCTGCTGTAAACATGTTCATTTCTGCTGTAAACATGTTTATTTCTGCTGTAAACATGTTTATTTCTACTGTAAACATGTTTATTTCTGCTGTAAACATGTTTATTTCTGCTGTAAACATGTTTATCTCTGCTGTAAACATGTTTATTTCTGCTGTAAACATGTTTATCTCTGCTGTAATGTTGTTTATTTCTGCTGTAAACATGTTTATCTCTGCTGTAAACGTGTTTATTTCTGCTGTAAACATGTTTATTTCTGCAGTAAACATGTTTATTTCTACAGTAAACATGTTTATGTCTGCTGTAAACATGTTTATTCCTGCTGTAACCATGTTTATTTCGACAGTAAACATGTTTATCTCTGCTGTAAACATGTTTATTCCTGCTGTAAACATGTTTATTTCTACAGTAAACATGTTTATCTCTGCTGTAAACATGTTTATTCCTGCTGTAAACATGTTTATTCCTGCTGTAAACATGTTTATTTCTACAGTAAACATGTTTATCTCGGCTGTAAACATGTTTATTTCTGCTGTAAACATGTTTATTCCTGCTGTAAACATGTTTATTTCTGCAGTAAACATGTTTATTCCTGCTGTAAACATGTTTATTTCTGCAGTAAACATATTTATTTCTGCTGTAAACATGTTTATCTCTGCTGTAAACATGTTTATTTATGCTGTAAACATGTTTATTTCTGCAGTAAACATGTTTATTCCTGCTGTAAACATGTTCATTTCTGCAGTAAACATGTTTATTTCTGCTGTAAACATGTTTATTTCTACTGTAAACATTTTTATTTCTGCTGTAAACATGTTTATTTCTGCTGTAAACATGTTTATCTCTGCTGTAAACATGTTTATTTCTGCTGTAAACATGTTTATCTCTGCTGTAATGTTGTTTATTTCTGCTGTAAACATGTTTATCTCTGCTGTAAACGTGTTTATTTCTGCTGTAAACATGTTTATTTCTGCAGTAAACATGTTTATTTCTGCAGTAAACATGTTTATCTCTGCTGTAAACATATTTATTTCTGCTGTAAACATGTTTATCTCTGCTGTAAACATGTTTATCTCTGCTGTAAACATGTTTATTTCTGCTGTAAACATGTTTATCTCTGCTGTAAACATGTTTATTTCTGCTGTAAACATGTTTATCTCTGCTGTAATGTTGTTTATTTCTGCTGTAAACATGTTTATCTCTACTGTAAACGTGTTTATTTCTGCTGTAAACATGTTTATTTCTGCAGTAAACATGTTTATTTCTGCTGTGAAGTTGGTCTTTTTAACATGGGTTAAAATTTGGTCTGCTCTGGAGCCCCTAGTGGATGAAGGGGGGACTGCAGGTTTTGTCACTCACTTCACTTTTAACCTCCGGAGGTTGTTGCTCGGTTTTGTGGGCCAGTGGTTTGGACAGAAAGTTCTGCGCCGCTCTGTCCCTCCACTCTGGTGTGAAGTGGAACTTATTTCATACCTTGTTAGAAGAAAACGAGGAAAGAGACGGAAACAACCTCAGCTTGTTTCCACCTGAATCTGTCCAGACTGTCCTCCAGCAGAATAATCTTTTAAACGAAAAGTTAACAGAACTCTTTCTGTACATCGTCTTGCCTGTAAGCATCTTCTTCCCCCTGCAGAGTCTGCAGCCAGACACACACTCTCCCGCTGAGGGTGTGTGTGTGTGCGTGTGTGTGTAAATGCAGTCTCCAGGCTGGCCTGTCTTATCAGTGGCAGGAAGACACACAGCTCAGTGAGGACACGCTGCTATATCATCCTGGCTGACTTCATAAAGCTCAACAAACTTAATCCTGGAGTTATTTGTTTGTGAGGATATGGAGGGCTGTTTGCTGATATGTCTGCAGGAAGTACACAGCCATCTTATAATAGAGACTTCCTCTCTATCTGTTTGTGCAGCTGAATATTACCTTCACACCGACTCTGTGTGTGTGAGAGATGTGCTAAAGGTAAGCCAGGGGTCAGCAGGGAGTGATGAGGCTACAGACTACACAGTGTTACAGTTTCTCCTGCTCTGATTATTGTTTTCATGGTAATCTGGACCGGTTCTCTGCAGGATCATCCGTCCCCATGAAGCCTCGCTGGAGCAGCAGAGCTCTGAGATCTGCACATGTATCAATCAATTCTGGATTATTTCATTCAGTTAGCTGTGAGGACGTTGTTAAATATCACATGGTGATACACACTCCCTGTGACTATAAGGATGCTTTTGACAGTTATCGTTCATCTTGTTATTAGTTGGTTTTATCTGTGTTTTATCTATAAAGTTGTTCTTGTGTCGGTTGTTTTCTTTTATTATTATGAAGCACTTTGTTCAGCCATGTTGCTGTTTGTTAAGTGCTTTATAAATAAAGACGGTAAGGTAGATTTATTAATACCAGGTTGGACCCCCGTCTCCTTCCAGAACTGCTTTAATTGTTGGTGTGACGGATTCCCCAGAGATTTTGCCTCATATTGACATGAAGCATCATGCAGTTGCTGCACATTCATGATGAGACTCTGGGATGAGACAATCTCCTCCAACCAGCAGCAGCCTGACGGCAGGATGGATCCGTGTTGTCGGGAAGTTTCCAGAAGAATCTGATCCCACCACCTGAACGTGGAGCCGAAATGGAGACTCATCAGACCAGATATGGATTCCAGTGTTTGGTCCATTCTGGTCCAGACAACCACAGCATGCTGTGTAAATATACCAGTAGATGAGAAGTTTCTAAAATCCCAACAACCTTAAAGCATTCAAAGTCACTTAAATCTCCTTTTTCCTTTATTCTTCTTCATCCTGATGCTAAGGGTTGAACTTCAGCGAGTCGTCTTCACCATGCCGACATGACGTCATGCATAGAGTTGGCTGGTTAGATAGGAAGTAGACTTTACATTGAAGTTTTAATTCCAAATAAAAGTTAAATCCACTTTAAACTGGTGAAAAATGACCATGTAAACTCCTAATTCTGAAGGAAAAAGTCACTTCAGATTTAAGATAAGATAAACTTTATTTATACAGCGCTTTTCATAGACACAAGGTCACAAAGTGCTTCACAACAATAAAACATAAAAAACCTGCAACATGTGGAAAACAAAAATAAATGAAAACAGTATAAATACAGAGGAGTGTCACCGAGTCTTTTTGGAGCTAAAATGTCAGAACAAAGATGTTTTTAAGAGGTTTTTAAAAGCATCTACTGAATCCAGAGAGTGCAGATTCTGGGGAAGCTCATTAAAACGGCTTAAAACGGCTTTGTGGGACCATCAACAGGTGTTTCCTGGTCGACCTCAGACTTCGAGCCGGACTGCAGGGCTTCACTAAATCCTCCATGTAGCTAGGACCCTGTCCATGAAGGGCTCGGAAAGTAAGTACTAGGATTTTAAAACGAGCACGATATTCGATATACATATAATATTTAAACAATTCCAAAGGAAGTGTCTGGTTTATTCCCATTTTAAATCCGAACTAATTAATTCCTCCGTCATGTAAACCTTCGTTCCGCTCTAAGCTAGTTCCGATCATCCTGAGCATGCTCCTTACCTCGTCCCGATGACGCACATATGACACGTTGTTTTCCCTCCGGTGTTCGTCTATCTTCCCTCTGCTACGCAGGTGACTAAAGTGAAGTAGTACGAAGTATGGGGTTGAACTGCTGCTTATTCATTATATTATTATTATAAATTATAATCAAAATAAAGGCGAAAACGTTTCTTATTATGTAGATTTCCACGTTACAACCGAAAGGACGACAAGCAGGAAGCTAACTTTGTTTATTTCCGGTAGACGTAAATACGTCCAATCAGAACCCTTTCCGACCCGCCATCTAAGGTGTAAATCAGTAAGTACGTGTTTCCATGGAAACCTACATTCAGAATTATTATTTCCATGTAAATGTGCAGAAAAATACTTCCAAATCATTTTATTGCGAATGATTAATTCCGAATTAAACACATCATGTTCAGTTCAGATTCAGAACATTTTTCTTACTCGTCGTGATCGACATGGAAGTCGTTGGAGGTAAACTGAGGTAGCGGTGCTGGAGTGTGTATGTTACGTCAACGTCAACACCAACGTCAATGGCAATTTCAACGTCAACGGCAGCGTCAACGTCAACGTCTTTCTCTGGACATTTTGTCAACAAAGAGCAGCAGGACGTAGGGCTAGCGTGATAAGACACCTCCCCCATCAGAACAGCAGCAAATGGTGGAACATAAAATGTCAAATGAAATAATCAGAATTCAGAAACTCATAGAAATACATGTGCAACACAGGCAGGTGCTAAGATCAGGGTTTCCAGCCTGCATCCGCCGCTCATCGTGACTTTTAAACCTAATGCAGTGTTTGTGATGTAGACCTCGGTCTGTGAGAAGCTTCACTCCCAGTTAGAAACACGGATGATTGTTTACTCGCTGTTTTGATCTGAGACAGTAAATGCAGTCTGAAAAACTTATTGTCATGCAAATGTCAGACATGCAACACAGTCAGAGGAGTTCACGCTTTTATGATGGAAATTCCTAAAAAAACTTCCTACTTATTCATGCGTGTAAATAACCCCAAACACCCTTCTAACTACGCATCCGTCCTGGTTTCCATCAGCAGCACACTGGCCGTTAAAAGCACCCAGTCAGAGGGAAAACCAGAGCAGCTCCAGATAATGCCCCATTACACTCCACACCAGAGGCTTTAGCAATTATTGAAACCAGTGGAGGAAGAATGAACAGAGGGAAAGCACAACAGAGAATGATAAGTGAGTGCGGTTGCTCCACCACTTATGAGATGCGTGGAAAATGAGATTTGCAGTTTCCCTCTGAGTACTGCTGCAGCAGACTTCCAGCTGCAGGCTTAATAAATGACCTTGGTGTTAATGCATGTGTGACTCTCTCCTACTCCCTCGCACCCTCAGAGTATTGACTTTTTCTCCACTGTGTTTATTTGAATTTCTCATTATCTTGATATTTTTAGGGAGGCTTGTCTTGGTTTATTGAAATCCTCTGCTTCAATGATTCATGGAGTCATGTTGGAGTGAGGAGAAGTCCTCCGAGAGGTGAAAAAACGGTGAGAAAAAGGCAGAATCCAAACTGTTCAGTCACTGTCAGAAATATCAGAAAGCCATTATCAGTCTGGATTTGATCTTCATGTAGTTTGTTCAGAATCATTCACTTCGCCGAGGATGAGAGGAGTTCAGGAAAATGACAAACCAAACATTAATGACTTGTCTGCAGCTCCAAGCAGCCTCCTGGCACGAAAATCAAGCCACACTGGTGATAAATGCATCACTGCTGATGTTAGAGGAAACAAGGCGAAAGGTGGGAAAATGTAACGGATTTTCTCTTTTCTCAGCATTTCGTAGAAAAGAACCGTGTTGCAGATCAGGAGGGGAGACAGGAATCCAGGAAAGCACAAATCAACATGTGGATGTTCATCATGCAACAATGCTGCAGAGGATTTACCAAATACAAAGCCACGTGTTTTTTTAATCATCTAATGAACGCAGCTCGGCCCGCTGTCGCCAAAACCATTTCGTAGAAAAGGATATTTCATCCAGAAGCAGATCGAAAGCAGAGGAAAACACTGCAAACAGCATAAACCTGGAAACACATGAAGCTGAAATATGAGGTGGAAATCTGCTCATAACTCCTGATTCATTCAGTCGATTTACATGATGGATCCTCATTATCATGATGTGATTCAGCAGAATTATGCTGATGTCATCATAATTACGTCCATCTCACCTATCATCAACGCTATGGGAGAAAATATCTCCGACACCTTTCCTCCTCCAGTCAAGTCCATGGAACCGGACTCTGGAACAGGTGGAGCTTTTATGGATGGAGGTTCTGCAGGCCAGACAACAACGTTGGTTTATTTTCAGACGTGAAACAGAATTTTGCTTCTTCTGCTTCTGGTTCGGTGAATCTCAGCTGGAGATGATGAACTCTCAGTGGAGACATCGTCCGTGTCCGTGTTCGCGCCATCGGTTGATCCAACATTTGTGTTTCCATCTTTCTGCAAACTTTAGTTATCTGCTCTTTTACTTTTTTGTCTTAAATGTGTTTGGTGGTGACAGAAATGGTTTTAATGAGCTTTTAGCTGAGATTCTGGACGTCTAGTGGATACCACACCTGTTTATTCACATACGTTTAAGTCCTCCAATAATTCCACCTTAACAATGGCAACATTTATATGGAAGTTTTAATTCCTGTTTACTTCAGAGAAAAAGTTAATTGAGGGGACGACTCTAATCCAAGGAATGGAAAAAACATCCAGGTCCAGCCATTAAAAGTGGTGAGAATTAAAAGAGCTTGATTAAAAATGGGCAAGAATAACAAAAATACACCAAAGCGTATCGTTGGTGTACAGTGACACAAACAGTCAGAGCAATCATAATTATCACAGGTTTGCACAATTAACACCATGTAGTACTGTATTCTTGGCCTCTAGGGGCCTTTGCTAATTGGCCTATTTTTATGATTCTTTTCAAAAGTTAATTCTGCTTTAAACTGATGAAAAACAACCATGTAATCAACCTTATTCCTAATGCAAATTTCTATCCGGAATTAAACTTAATTCCAATGTGCCTGGTTTATTCGCATTTTAATTCCGAACTATTTAATCCCTCTGTCATGTAAACCTTCGTTCCGCTCTAAGTTCATTCCAGTCGTTCTGAGCATGCTCGTTACCTTGTCCTGTCCCGATGACGCGCCTTGTTTTACCTCCCGTGTTCGGTGCTCTATCTTTCTTCTCCTTCTCAGCTGCTGCAGAAAGTGAAGTAGTATGCTGGTGTTGAGCTGCTACTTCACATTTAGAATAAAAATAGCGGTGAAACTAGTACTTATTATGCAGTTTTTATAAGTTACGACTTTGTTTATTTCCGGTTTACATTATATGTCACGTCCAATCAGAACCCTTCCCAACCCGCCGCTCTAAAGAGGAATTAAGTGAGGATGTGTTTCATGTAAACCATCATTATTATTTTTATACAAATAATACGTTAATTCCGAATTATTTTATTCCGAATTATTAATTCCGAATTAAAAAACACCAGGTAAACGTAGGCATTGGCCTTTTTGGTTTTTACTGAGTCATAAAACCGAAGTTGCAAAATAAAACATGTCCGCATCATGTATATACATCACAGAGCACACACGCACGCGCACACACACACACACACACACACACACACACACACACACACACCTTGAGTCGCGCTGCATTGTATTCAAACAGACATGAGGGAACAAGTTGCTAAAAGTGACAAGTTTTCTATCTGACAGCAACAAAAGAAAACAGGCAGAGTGAAGACAAGACAGAGGTGAGTTGACCAGGAATCTGGACATTTATTCAGGACATCTTCCACCAGATGCTCAGGTAGCTTCACTCATAGATCTCCTCCTGACTGCAACACAAACAGGAACTCTGCTTTGTGTTTGCTGTGTAGCATCCTGTTAGCAGTGAGGAGCCGCATCATCGCAAGAGGAACACAACATGATGTGCTGGGATTGTACAAAGTTTCACTGATTTTCCAGCTGACATGGTCTGCTTTGAAATGACCATTTCCTTACTGTGGCTTTTAGACTCACACCAACACTGCTGTTCAACCTGAGTTCTACTGTTGGTCCCATTTGGATAAAAGACAAAGAACAGGAAGTGCACACGAGCGATACTGCATGAATAAAAGTAGCTGGTTTAATTAAAACGGGATCAGGGAAGTTGTGTCTGCGAACGCTCAGAGGGATTAACTCTGCTGCGTCCTCCTGTCTCTGAGGATCTGATGTACGCTGATGGCTGATTGCTTCATCTCTACCTCTCTGTAACTCTCATTCCATCTCTGTCTGCTCTTCTTTTGCCTCCTGAGACCTCCATCCCAACTTTCTTTGTAAGATGATAAAGCAGGAAAAACAGTGAATCCATCTGAAGTAAAAGTAGAAATTTAGTTTGGCCAGATTTCTTCGTGAGAGATCATGTTTCCATCTTCTTCACAGCACAAAATGCTCCAGCATCTCTGTAAATATGAAATACTCCAACGTGAGCCGAAGAGGATCCCAAATTTCTTGCAAGACTGGAGACAGAGATAAACAGAAATAAAAGGAGACAAAGGTTCATTTTTGCTTCCTTTTATGTGGACATCTGCATTGCCTTGTCGTACGTCACTGCCTTCATGCTTCCATGTACGGTGGCCCTGAAGTGTCACAGCAAAAAAAAAAAGGCCACAACACTTTAAGCTACAACGGAAGTGACATGCTTTTTATTTTTTTTAATTCATTTTTATTTTTTTATTTTTACCATCAGTGTTTTATTTACTTCTCAAACTTTTTCAAAAGATTTTTCGCTTATCTGTACTGAAAACTGCTGAGTATCGGTGACGTAAATTCCATTACGATGGTCCTGCGACAAAAATAATACAAAGTATGTAATTTCCGTTGTAGCTTAACATGCTGTGATGTGGCTAATTGTGTTGTGATGTGGCTAATTGTGTTGTGTTGTGGCTAATTATGTTGTGTTGTGGCTAATTGTGTTGTGTTGTGGCTAATTGTGTTGTGTTGTGGCTAATTGTGTTGTGATGTGGCTAATTGTGTTGTGTTGTGGCTAATTGTGTTGTGTTGTGGCTAATTATGTTGTGTTGTGGCTAATTGTGTTGTGTTGTGGCTAATTGTGTTGTGTTGTGGCTAATTGTGTTGTGTTGTGGCTAATTGTGTTGTGTTGTGGCTAATTGTGTTGTGTTGTGGCTAATTATGTTGTGTTGTGGCTAATTGTGTTGTGTTGTGGCTAATTGTGTTGTGATGTGGCTAATTGTGTTGTGTTGTGGCTAATTGTGTTGTGTTGTGGCTAATTATGTTGTGTTGTGGCTAATTGTGTTGTGTTGTGGCTAATTGTGTTGTGTTGTGGCTAATTGTGTTGTGTTGTGGCTAATTGTGTTGTGTTGTGGCTAATTATGTTGTGTTGTGGCTAATTGTGTTGTGTTGTGGCTAATTGTGTTGTGATGTGGCTAATTGTGTTGTGATGTGGCTAATTGTGTTGTGTTGTGGCTAATTGTGTTGTGATGTGGCTAATTGTGTTGTGATGTGGCTAATTGTGTTGTGTTGTGGCTAATTATGTTGTGTTGTGGCTAATTGTGTTGTGTTGTGGCTAATTATGTTGTGATGTGGCTAATTGTTATGTATTGTAGCTTTTGTTTTGCTGTGACACTTCAGGGCCACCGTATCTATCTGCCGTTCCATAGATCAGTCCGTTCAACCACTAGAGGGCAGCGATGAGTTTTACACTGCCTGGTAGCAGTAAAGTACCGATGTAAAGAAGTTTATAATCGTCCTAGAACACCAGCAGAACTACAAGAATTCAGCCACAAAGTATTTTGCTGCTATCATAAACTTTTTTGCGTCTTCTTCTGGTGCTTTCTGTTTGGTGGTTTCTGTGCTATCTTCCTGTTCTGCTTCTTCTTCTCTGGTTTATTTCTTTTGTTGTTTATATGTCAGCTACACAACAATGCAACTTCTGGTGGTATTGTTCCGTTTTCTACATCATCTGACAGCTCACGAACAAAACAAACTAAATTTTGTAAGGAACCGGTCTGACTGCTTACCCGTCTTCTGCACCGAGCAGAAATGAGCCTTAGGATCAGGCTGAAAGACTAAAGTTTGATTATGCTTTGATGACTCTGAGCCCTCCCTTTATGCCTCCTACTGAGTAAAAGGCTCTTTTTTTTCCGCCGAGCTCTCCATAATGTGTTGGTCTGTTCCAGAAGAAGCTCTGCTGATCTTTTTCCTACAGCTCTGTTCGGCTCTGATGGAAAGATCAGCGTAGAGGTGGGACTTTAGACAACTCGCCTGTCAACGCTACCGAGCAAACTAGCTCAACAAGGATCTTTAATTTTATGCCCAAAGTTTTATCCAAAGCTAGGACGCCTTCTTTCAACAGGAATCCGTTTTACAATCTGACAGAGGAAAACCAAGACAAGGTCACATCTTAGTTCCGTAAGACATTTTCTCCTTTTTAAAGTGGAACTTTGACAGCGAAAGACCTAGGCGTTGATCATCCCGAAAGCAAGCAAGCAAGAAGTAAAAACGCTACCACCAGAGCTTCTCTTAAGGCTATCTTGCTGTGGCACATCCAGCCTGGATGGTGAGCGATGTGCAGCACCTTCCTGAGAAAGTAAAAGAACAAAATGACCAGGATGAACACGCATAACTCAGACAAGCTCGCCATAACCCTGCTGGATCGAAGGACAGTTAGGAGCCGGATAAAACCAGCATGTTTGATCAAAAATAATTGATTGTCTGAACTTTTGTGCTGCTTTTGGATTGAGTTTGTTTGGTAGTGATTAGACTTACCTCTGAATGGCAGCATTTCTTAAAGACTGGTAAATTTGGTTGCTTTCCTGGATAATCTTCAGGAGGAGCACCGGAGGACAGCAACTGTTTTAATGGCTCGTCAAAAAATGGTCCATAATGAGCTGCTGGGTTTCATAGTGACTATTATAAGAGATGATGGAAGTTGGGTTGCTGATTTTATTTCCACTCAAACAGACGAGATGATTGACATTTACACCCGGCATGGTACACTGATGCCAACAAAACCATCTAAGTGGGCTTTTTTGAGTTAATTAGCATCCTGACAGCAGACAGCATCACCTGGAGAAGCTAAACAACATTCCTCCAAGTACACATTAGACCAAGCTTATTGCACAAGTTTCTGACATGGCTTCTGTAATGAGGCGCACACTGTGCAAATAATGATGTGATGACTTCTCATGACGCAGGCAGCATTACACATATATGATGGCTCTAACACATTCCTGAATTGCTGGATTTGTTTTGCAGACTTTTCCATTTAACCAAAGCAAACATCAGTTCCTGTCCAGGCGGTAGGCCACCAGCTGGCCACAGCCTCCACAACATGGTGAAAGTTCATACCATCAGCACTACCAACCCCAGAAGGACCGTTCATTTTAGAGTTTCCAGACAATCACGCTGGGAAAACTCAAACTGTCAGAAAGGTTTGTGAAGATGTTTAAAACAGGGCTTATCAGGTTTTCTGTTTGTTTTGTTTTTCCTGCTATTGTTCCATAAAACCATGCGTAATGGGGACCTGTTGCTCCGTTAGCTGGGAAAAAGGAAGATCGAGCCAGTCTCTTCATTAAATATTTTCTCCTGAGCCTCACAGCCAGCATAATGATGAGGTCAGTTACTCGTCCAAGCCTGTGAGAAGCTAAATTTGGCTTCTTGTCATATTAAATAAATATCACGGTATCCTTATCTCAGTCTGTTTAAAACTAAGAGAAACAAGAGTTGGATAACAGCTCACATGAAGAATTTATTAGCATGTATCAGGTACGTCTGACAGGTGTATGAAAAAGTTTATTTAAAGTTAAACTCTTGCTTTCTGATGGACAAGTGTAGATACAGCTGGGAAAACTTAAAATGCAACAGGTAGATTTGGCAACGCTAATGCTTTTTATCAGGTTACGTCCCAGTAGCAGAATGCTGGCAACCTGCCCAGTGTTTACTGGGATAGCTCCAGCTTCCCTGCAACCCTTAATTGTAAAATGCGTAGATGGATTTAGCTGCTGATTTACATCTGCGGTCTTGTAGCGGGTCGCAAACTAACATTTAATAATATTTAATCACCAGGTCCACACATTAACAGTAAAGTCTGATGGCTGAGCAGCCTGCATGGGTAACCAATCCATCTGCGGTGGCGAAATCAGAAGACAACGGCTCGTTCTACCTGGACAATGCCCGTGTGTATGTGTGTGTGTGTGTGTGTCTGCATTGGAGGGGCTGCTGAGAAGCTTCTCTAGGCTGGTGGTCTACACCATAAAACACTCCCTCTGGCATCTACAAGGAAAGAGACTCTGATGTTAGTCTTGGAAAAGCGTATTGGTGACCTGCTGGCACCGACTCAGATGGCCATTATGGACAGGCTAACCATCACGGAGAGGCTAACCATTATGGACAGGCTAATCGTTATGAACAGGCTAACCATTACAGACAGGCTAACCATTATGGACAGGCTAATTGTTATGAACAGGCTAACTGTTATGGACAGGCTAACCGTTATGGACAGGCTAACCGTTATTGACAGGCTAACCATTATGGACAGGCTAACTGTTATGGACAGGCTAACCGTTATGGACAGGCTAATCGTTATGAACAGGCTAACTATTACAGACAGGCTAACCATTATGGACAGGCTAACCGTTATGGACAGGCTAACCGTTATGGACAGACTAACCATTATGGACAGGCTAACCTTTATGGACAGGCTAACCATTATGGACAGGCTAACCATTATGGACAGGCTAACCGTCATGGACAGGCTAACCATTATGGACAGGCTAACCATTATGGAAAGGCTAACCATTTTGGACATGCTAACCGTTATGCACAGGCTAACCGTTATGGACAGGCTAACCATTAGCATGGAGAAGCTGGCAGCCATTGTCATGTGTTTGGTGGGGTTGTTTTGTCTGTCGGCAACATAACTTAAAAAGCTACGTATGGAAACTGATTAATTTTTCAGGAAATCTCAGAATGAAATAAGAAACACGTGATTAGATTTTGGGGATGATCTGGACCACCACCTGGATCCAGCAGGATCATTTTGAGCTTCTAACTCAAACGTTTGGCCCAGAATCTTTGGCAAGAAAAAGAAAAAGCCAACAAAACAACCTGTTACAATGGCCTGGTGGAGGTCTGAGCTCCCTTCTGGTTGCAGATGTCATTTCCTGCATTTGGTCGCCCGCCTGCAGAGAAAACTTTCCTGGTCTCTCCTGTGGGAAGTGAGCTGCCGCTGCTTCCTCTGTGACCGGGTTGTTGCTCCAATCTGATGCTTCATCTGTGTTGCAAAATATACATTTAATCTAATTTTAATCAGTTAGTTTAGGCACAATCAATGCAGATGATCGACTGCCAGCTTCAGGAACAGTTTGTTGGCAGCCGAAGCTGTGTCCAATCCAGTGGTGCATCAACGGGTTATTGTTTATATTGCAAAGGGTTAAATCATCTATCTGTGAGTTTGTATGATCAAACCTTGTCCAGTGTCTTCTTCATCACCTCCACCCAGGAGGAGGTTGGATTTGCCTTCATTGATCTGTCTGTTTCATTGATCTGCCTTCAACCGCACGGAAAAACTGGATTTTAGGGGGAATTTTTCCTCACAACGGGTTTTGGTCTAACTTGTATAACACTTTGGGAGTGTTGTGGATGAAACTGTGGACACTGGAATTTTTTAAAGGTTTGGCACAGTGTGGGTGGAAATGGGCAGCTTGGCGCGGGTCTGGCTCTCCCAGTGCTTTACTGGTAGATTAATGCTGGACCAGAAGTGATGTCAGAAGGACAGCGGTTTACAGAGCAGGATGAATGTCTAAGAACATTTCTGTCCCAAAACTATTATATTCTCCATAATGGAACCCAAACCACCACAAAGACACACAGCTCCTCAGACTATCACGTTTATTAAAAAAATCATATTTACTGGTTGTCATTGTGACCTTTGCCCTCTCAGGTCACCATGGTAACGGTGTCCACCACAGTGTCCACACTAAAACAGTGTCCACATAAACAGTACAGTAAGAAAAATACACACACACACACACACACACACACCGTGAGTGTTCACAGCCCACTGGCCGCCTGTTTGTGTCGACCGGAAACACAGAACTGGACCTGCGGCGCCTGATCAGACCCAACAGCTGATGTGGATCAGGCGTCAGGACAGGTAAAGAAAACACTAACTTGTGTCTGTGTGGACACACACACACACACACTGCAGGCTCGGGCTTTATCAAGCCGCCATGCTTCCTGTAATAATGCAGCGACTACACACACAGACACACACCTGCTCATCTGCTCAGTGTGTGAATGAACAAGTTATTTTGGAAGGCAGAGATTTTTATTAACACTAAACCTTTCCTCTCATTTCCTTCTCTCCCAGCGATGTTGGATGTTCTGGATCACACAGAGATATGGGGAGCTTTCAGGACTAACTGGAAACTCATCTAGCTGCTGCTGATCCTGATGTTCAGGGCTGGTTCTGGGTTTTCTCTGAGACATGTGACCTTTGCAGTTCTCATACTGTGTGGTCTGAAAGAGGAAGCTTCATAAAGACACTGCGTGATGCGACACTAATCCATAAATCATTTTGTGCTTTTGTTGAATTTAAAACTTAATAAGCAGCGTTTTAGAAGAAGCTTTTCCTTTATTGCCCTTTCTCAGCGTAAAACCAGATCAGAGGAGTGAAAAATTTCATTTCAAAAGAATAGAAATATGTCCCTGAGAAGCATGACTTGTCTTTGCGGTCGCACAGCGAGATGGAGACTAAGTTTAACTGAAAATCCAGGAAACTTGTTTCTTTCTTACATTTCATTTCTGTCTCAACACTGACCAGCTCTTTCTGAAGACTCCAGCATGTTCCTGACAACTTCAAACCCACATTTACAAACCAAACAGATCTGTCTGTATTTAGTTTTCTACCTGCAGTTCAGTAAAATAAGAAACTTTTCATCTTTTGCAGCTTAATGAACGTCTTTCTATCTGAGGACTAAAGGTCAGGAGGAACTGCTTCCGTTTTCTGCTGTAGCGTAAAAAAGAAGATGTTCATGGTGTTCTCTAGAGGAAACCAGTAACTCCAGCTTCCAGTCCTGCTGGCCTCCTGGCAGTCGAGGCCACATCCGCCCTCCATTCACATCTTCTAGCAGCGTTTCCAGAAAGAGGAGTTCACCTCTGGAACAGCTGCAGTAAAGAAATAAAATCATGTCAGTCAATAGGAAAATTTAAACAAATGATAAAAGATGAGATAATTGAAAGTTATGAGGCAAATAAGGTTATTTTTTTAAAGCAATATATGTTGAATTCTATGATTTATTGTGTGTATTATGACTGTATACTGTTTAAGTTTCATTGTAATGGAATTTAATGTGTATTAGTGTATTTTTCATGCTGTCATACGGTGTCATCGATAAGAGGGTTTGGACTAGATAAGTGCCCAACTTCTTCTAAAACCCTTTTTCGAACTTAAGAAGCTTATTTTATTTGTTGTTTGTTGTAACCAATATTTGTTCTCCAGCTTCCCCGCAACCCTGAATTGGATAAAGCAGTTTGGAAAATGAATGAATGAATGAACATTTGTTCTTTTAAAAGTCCTTTTTTTTAGTTCAAAATTTAAAAAAAAGAAAGAAAAAAAAAGAACCTTTTACCTGTGGATTTATTATGTGGTTTAATGGGAAACAAACCTTTTTACTGGGACTGTACACGGCCTTCCACCCAAAGACTGCTGGGATAGGCTCCAGCTTCCCTGAATCGGACCAAACAGATAATGAATGAATGAATGGTACTGGACACGACACTTACTGTTGTTTTTTGGTCACATTTTGTTAATAGGCTGAATAAAAGTAGGACTTTTCTGCCCGTTATTTTCTGAAATGGAGCTTTAAATTTGCTGCAGAGATGAGGAACAGTTTTAGTCTGGATGCTGAGAAACTCTTCCATCTGAGGGATTTCCACCTGCTGTTAGATTTCTCTTTAAAATAAGCTTCTCTTTATTCTTTTGTTTTGCTTTTCATCACATTATTTATTCATTTATTTGTCTGGAAACTTGACTTAAGTTGTGTTTTTGATAAAAGTTTCATGAGGAAACATTGGGACTTCCTGGAGGAACATGACGTTCAGTTGTTTCCGTCCCTAACTCTGTTTTTCTCCTCTGTTGGCTGAACAGTGTGTTGCTTTAGGTCCCAGACATGGCCTTCCCACCTGCTTGGCGGTGCAGAAGGAAGAAACGGGGCATCAGAGAGGAGCCCAGAGCCCTGATCTGTCTATTATTCACCCTCTCCATGAATAGGTGAAGGCGTGGAGATGCCAGCCGGAAACTTTAACAGTGAACCTTGCTGGCGGATAGATGCTGGAGCCTAAAACTAGCCAATAATCTCCAGGCAGCTGAAGTTTTACATTTATTTAGTTTCTATTCTGGGCTCCATTTTGTTAAAAACCCACATTTATAGAGTGTAAATCCCCACTGATCAGGATGTGAAGAATCCACAGCAGGAACGCTGCAGACGTGGAGTGGCGTCAGCTGAGGCCAACACGCTTCATCTCATACGACACTGAAGCGCTTGTTCAGACGGTGGAAAGCAGAAACTTCACCGCCTGGCTTCGATAAAAACCACAGTCACACACAGCGACAGGTGGACCGCCGTTCATACCAGCATTGATCTCTGCGTCATTGTTTTCATACGCTCCAGTAGTGTCACAAGATTTCTTTCCATCCAGTGTTGCATTCATTTTTCACCAAGACCACGCAAAAGAAAACGTCTTCTTGGCTTCATTCCAGCCATAGAGGATCATTATTTTCCTGCTTTTCTCATCACTTGTTGATCTTTGGCTGCTCCTGATTGGACGTTACCGTCAGTTTAAGGTCTCTGATTGGTGGAAAGTCTGACAGGAAGTGTCTTCATCATCATGTCCAGGTGAAAATAGAGGTCTCTTAGCAACATGGTGGTGATGGTGATGAAGATGTGATAAATAATGGTGGATTTACCATCTAGAGTCTCTGAATAAACACTACATCTGGATTGTAGACCTCCTGGACGGATAGAAATGCTGGAAAACCTCCGTAGATCAGCTGGAGCATTATTTGATGAATCCGTTTGGGTTACATGCAATGGGACCACAGTGAACTGGACTGAATTGGACTGAAGCTCAGGAGGAAGAGCAATTGGCTTGTAACTGGGAAGTTGGAAGTTCAATTCCATGCTTCCCCTGACTACGTGCCGAAGTGTCCTTGGACAAGACACTGAACCCTAAGTTGCCCCCTGATGTGCCTATCGTGGTATGATCATGTATGTAAGTCGCTTTGGATAAAAGCATCTGCTAAATGACTGTAGAATAGAATAGAATTGGACTGAACTGGACTGGATTGGACTGAACTGGACTGGATTGGACCATGTCTGTAAGCATACATCGGGGTATTCTCGTTGTGAATTGTTCCTGTATAAATAAAGCTAAATGGACTAAACGAGCTCCTCGCCTGTTGGGGTGGAACGTTGGTGTGAACAGCAGGATGCAGGTTTCCCAGGACAACATTCCCGTCTTCTCCCAGTGGTTCTGATGAGTGGAACAGTGTAAGATGGTGCTGCTTATGCGCTACATAACGTACGTTAAACAAGTGGATGTTCTCCCTGTATGTGTGTGTTCTCTCCAGGTTGTCCAGATTCCTCCCACCATGCAAAGACACACATGTTGGGTTACCTTATCACTCTAAATTCCCCCTCAGAGTGTGTGTGTGTGTGTGTGTGAATGGTATTGTGTCTCTCTGTGTTGCCCTGTGATGGACTGGCGACCTGTCCAGGTGTACCTGCCCCTCGCTGAACGACTGCTCCCCTGCAACCCCTAACTGGACTAAAAGGTTGGGAGAATGGATGACCTGCCTGTAAACAGCTGATCTTAATGTGAATGGAGACATCCACATCCGTCATCTTCTCCCATCAGCTCAGCTGTAGTGGTTCATGCCTCTAACTGGGACGGACACGGTTTTCTTTGCTGCTGCTTTTCTCCAGATTCCAAACAAAAACCTGCTGAGAAGACAGAAAAGCTTAGGGTTGTGTTCTTTGCAGGGTTTTTCTGGGTTTTCACACAAAAGAAGAACACAAAGGTTTTATCTTTGGTTCAGTCTTCGCACACCGATCACCCTTAAATCAGAATTTAAAAAGTTACCACTTTTAGTGGTACGTAGTCTCACAGGAGGCGAGTGAAAGACTGGAACATGGAACTACATGACAGGAAGGAAGAAGACAAACTCCTGCTTTGTTTCTGGTTCTTATCTTCTTTCTGTTGAATCACAATGATATCGTGCTATCTGGCTCATATACACTGACCTCTGACATGTAAGGATACGGTTGCCGTGGAAACACATCAGCGATCAGGGTTTAGCTAATTAAACCGTACTCCTCGTAACCGTAGTCTCCATTAACGTACATGAGAGGGCTGTCGGCCTGTGGTTCCAACAAGCCTGCTGGGTCCAGGTCCGGACGACCCGGGTTCCCAGGCTGGCAACAGAGCTGAACCACTGTGGACCATCTTAGATCACTCCCTGAACACCAGAAAATAGCAGCACTGTGTTCGTAGCGTAAGTAGTGAAGGACTAAAAGCAGAGGACTCCTTTTTGTGTTCTGTGACATAAATACTCACAAATAAAGCCGATGAATGTCAGTGTGCCATCAAAAGAAGACAAAAACATAGAGTTTAAGATTAAAAGTGGTTTTATAACAGAACACTTCATTTTATTGGGTTGTTTTCAGCAGGACGCTGTATGTCCCTCCAGTGTTACCATACACGCCGCATAAAATCTGCAATATTCTAGTTATTCCACTGTAGTTTTTTTTTAAAATTTACTACAAATTTATACGCCCACTAAAAATAACCAGAAAAATTAGGTAAAATACACAGAATGAAAATAAAATGGGAATAAAATGAGATCACAAAGAGGTTCTGTTGCTCCACTTCACAGCTTTGTTTCAGATCTTCTCTCTGGTGAAAATAGCTGCTTCATTTCTTTTGATCAGCAAAATATCCATGTTGGCGTCAGCCTTTAAAACGCGCCATCAGCTGCTTTCGTTCCTGCTAGTCGTCATAAGTGTCGGCATCATGTGCAGAAACTTCCAGACCTCCAGCTGTGTGACGGCCGAGGCTTTTCTGGGCCTCCTGCGCTGAAGGTGCTGAGCGTGAGGAAGAGGAGGGTGAAAGCTGTTTGTGGTGAATGGGTCCTGCTTCCGGATCATGACTTAGTGACGAGCTGACTGTGTGTCCTCTCATTCAGCTGGAGGTAGTGGAGAGGCTGTTTTCTGTTTGCGGCTGCGCCTTCACCGTCTTTTGTAATGCCGCTTAAACACTTGTCAAGAGCCTTTAGTTGGAGTCTGAAAGGGGATTTTTCATCCCACACACAGAGTACAAACAGAAAAGCTTCATCCTCCTCAGTCCTTCATGTTGCTTTATGTTCTTTGTAATCAGTTGTTCTTTGATGGTTTCTGGGAGCCGCTGGAAACAGAACTAAACAATCATGCTTTTGCAGCAGTGTTCGATGTGGGTCAACATTAAAATACTTCGTTTGAATTTCTTTCCTCTGGATGTTGACGTCCAGACTGGAGCAGAGTTTCCAACACGGAGCCAGTTTGTCTTCATCTGGAGCTGCTCAGCTTTTGTTTTTCACCACAAGCTTCTGCTAGCATCCATCTGCAGCCAACACAGCCTCTCCAGGTGATCTGCTGGCTTCAGTTCTGCAAGATGTAGCTCTGCTTGTGTAACCGTCTGACATGACTGCTCAGAGAAAACAACGTCATAGCAGAGATCGAGATCTGCACATTTATTCCTTTATGCACCTGAAGGGTTAGCATGAGGTTAGCATGAGAGTTAAGACAGAGTCGCTCGCTGTCTTCTGTGTTTTTAAGCTTTCTTCTTGTTAAGAAGAAATAAAAGAAAATATGATAAAATAAAAACTACTTTCAAGTCCCCACAGTTGTTTACCAATATTTATGAATCAAACATCCATAACAACATGAGGAAAATAAATAAAAATGACATGGTGACTTCGATCAAGGGCCTTCCCCGCAGCAGAAGACCACAGCGGGTTCCTCCTGTCAGTAAGAACAGGAAACTGAGGCTACAATTCCCACAGACTCACCAGAACTGGACAATAGAAGATGGAGAAACGTTGCTGGTCTGATGAGTCTCCAGTTCAGCTCCACATTCACATGGTAGGATCAGAATCTGCTGGAAACATCATGACAACATGGATCCATCCTGCTGTCAGGATCAACACTTCAGGCTGCTGCTGGTGGAATGGTGGGGGGAGGTTTTGTGGTCCCACTTTGGTCCCCTTAGTACCACCATGACATGGTTTAACCTCCACAGCCTACCTGAGTCCTGCTGCTGACCATGTCCATCCCTTTCTGAGCACAGTGTAGCATCTTCTGATGGAAACTTCCAGCAGGATGATGCACCATGTCACAAAGCTCACATCACCATGACGATGAGTTCACTGTCCTCCAACGGCTCCACAGTCACCAGATCTACATCCAGGAGAGCAGCTTCGGGACGTGGTGGAACGGGAGGTTCTCATGGTGATGAGGTGGAACGGGAGATTCTCATGGTGATGAGGTGGAACGGGAGATTCTCATCATGATGAGGTGGAATGGTAGATTCTCATCATGATGAGGTGGAACGGGAGATTCTCATCATGATGAGGTGGAATGGTAGATTCTCATCATGATGAGGTGGAACGGGAGATTCTCATCGTGATGAGGTGGAACGGGAGGTTCTCATGGTGATGAGGTGGAATGGTAGATTCTCATCATGATGAGGTGGAACGGGAGATTCTCATCGTGATGAGGTGGAACGGGAGATTCTCATGGTGATGAGGTGGAACGGGAGATTCTCATGGTGATGAGGTGGAACGGGAGATTCTCATCATGATGAGGTGGAACGGGAGATTCTCATCGTGATGAGGTGGAACGGGAGATTCTCATGGTGATGAGGTGGAACGGGAGATTCTCATCGTGATGAGGTGGAACGGGAGATTCTCATCATAATGAGGTGGAACGGGAGATTCTCATCATGATGAGGTGGAACGGGAGATTCTCATCATGATGAGGTAGAATGGGAAATTCTCATGTTTCATGTCAGTATGGAGCAAAATGTCAGAGGAATGTTTCCACACTATGAATTAATGCTGTTCTGGTGGAAAAAGGGGTCTAACCTGGTACCAGAACTCCTTTGGTTGCAACAGATCTAACATTAGAATTTCCAGGATTTTCCTTTGTCTAACAAAGGTAATTACCCTTTTACTAATACTGTTTATCAAATCAGCGTGTTACTCCTCCACCCAGATTACAACCTTCCCTTCAGTTCAGATCTGTAGAGACGACTGAATCTTTATTCTGCTGACAGTAGATACATTTTCGCTACACTGTAGCTGTTTGGTGCCATCACCACTTGTTTTAGTGAAGATTATTTATTCCAACATGAAGCAGTGCCAAGTGCTTTGCATATATTAAAACAAGGAATACAGATAGTTCTGTGATTCCGCAGCTGCTGCACACTTGAATTTCTCTCTAAAGTAAGAAATAGTTTCTGTCTAGCGATCTGTTCAGAGTTAATGCCGTCACAATAACGAAAGAGACCCAGTGTAAAATAACACATTGTGTCATTTTTTCATTTTTTAAAATTATTTTTGACCACATTGAACTGAAAAGTGACTCAATCATTGTGTGAATTATTTTTTATTAGATGGTGATAGTGGATTACAACTTGTAATTATGAGTAACTTTCGACGCAAAGTGCTCAAACAGGAAGAGTTTTCTGATGATGATGAAGGTGACTTGCTTCCCCACTCTTACTGAAACGACTCGCATCTCTTCTTCATGTAGATTCTACATGGAGGCGACTTTCAAGAAGTGAAAGCACGGACATGTGACTGACACGTGATCCAGCTGGAGGATCAATCTAAATGACTATCAGCTTTTCTATTTTAACTTATTTTCATCTCACTTTGACACTATGATGTGTTTCCGGTTGAGGTTCGTTGGAGGATGCAGCTCTTCGCTGAGATCATCTCTTACGAAACCTTTTTGTTCAGCATAACCAGTTTGAATGCACAGAATCCCAGACTGGTTCACACCAATTTGAATGTTTTCACAACACAGGAAAACTATCAGAATGAGTGAGGAATGGATTTCTACTCTGATTACAGTTAGCTGGAGTCTAACTACAGTCATCTGACTGCTTTCATCATGCAGAAGCTGAAGGAGCAAAACATTTAGGCTCGGAATGTTCTGGATTCTCCGTAAACCAGATATCTTACATTTATTCATCACGATGAAGGAATGACAGCTGGATGAATTTCTACATGGTGGGTTTATATGAGCCTTGTGAAAATCCTGTGCCGGACTTTTGCAGATTTCACAATCAATAAAACCTCTCCAAATCTCTCCTGTTTTCTGTGTGCCAAGGCCAGAAGAAGATTTAATGAGTCTGTGGAAGTGGATGTTTTGTCTGCTGAAACCTAACATGCAGACAGAAATGTGCAGAGCAGGAAACAGCAGGTCTTTAGTGGTCACCATACAGGTTCCTGTTGCTGGAGCCAGATGCTTAGTTTAGGTTGCAGGACAGGTTAAACCAGTTTAAAGTCACCATGAAGAGAAAAAAAGTTTGGTTCCTGCAGGCTCAAAGCGCCTCTACATTTCCTCTCTGATCTACATTAAAGTCCAGCTCAGGATTTTTTTTAATTTAAATTCAGTGACTTAAAACAGAAAAATCTTAATTAGAACAGTTTTTTTTTTTACCAAAGTGAGCTTTTTTTTTTTTTAAAAAAACCCAAAAAAACCAGGCTGAAATAATTTAATGTTTGAATGAAAATTAAGTAAGGCCAAACTTAGTTTACGTATTATTTTATATCTGTGTCTGACGTGTACACATCGGCTGTATAAAAGAGCGATGGAGCCTCTGTGACGTCACCGGTAGGTTTCTGAGAAGCTGAAGCGAAGCTCATTGGGCTGTAAGCGTGGGGCTGGATGGTTGTTATCACAGTCTGTAGCTAAGCGCTAACTAAGCTAAACTGGTGCTAAACCAAGCTGTTTAGTTGTGTAACATCTTGCCTTCTTGCAGCCAGAGATTAGGTGCCTGTCAGTCAAAAGGACACGCCCCCAAATTTCAAGATTTAATTACTTTTAAATGGAGGTTATAAAAAAAAAATCCCTCTCCCCACAGTTTTCATGAAGGTAAACCTGACCTGGTAAACTGGTTGAAATGGTTTTTTGTACCAGGCTGTAAACGTGTTTATTTCTGCTGTGAAGTTGGTCTTTTTAACATGGGAGTCTGTGGAGATTTGCTCTGTTTTGGAGCCCCTAGTGGATGAAGGGGGAACTGCAATGTTCCCTGCTAACCTGCGGAGGTTGTGTTACTCCTGGTTGTTGGTGTTGATTTCCTGTTTCTACAGACTCTGGATTGTTTGTCATTCATGCAGCTGACTGATTACAGAGACTACAGATCAGACAAAACAAAGTCAACATCTGATTTGTGTATTTAATGTCTTTCATGTCTTTTTTAACCCTTAAAACTCAGTTAGATCAGAGGTTCCCAAACTTTTTGAGCCACAACCCTTATGATAACAAACACATACGGGGGTGTCTGTCACCCCCACCCCGCAGCAACGACTGACTTAGTAATAGCGTGACACATCAAATGAGCCATCTTGCAGCCATCCTGGAAATGTAAGACTCAAAACTGTGAAAATCTTTATAAATATGGAGGATGAAGTGTGTTTTGGTAGAATTGGTTTACCTCGGTGACCAGGCACCTACATGCCCAACATTTGCAGAGAGATTGATGTGGGATAGCGCTGTTGTTTTTGCGCTGTTAAAAATTCCAGGTGCCAATTTACAATACTCTATGTTAATGATTTCTTTTTGTCAGCCATTGGTAAAAATCCTAAATTTATTTTATAAATGTAGCCTGTACAGCTTTTTACCGTTGTCTGGTGACATGCTGGAATGATGTTGCAACCACCATGGGGGTCCCGGACCCAGATTGAGAACCACTGTGCTAGATAGTCTTCCTTAAGGACCATCACTTACAGTTAGTGTCAAAAGTTTGGGCACCTTTTGTGCTAAATCTCATGAGAAAACTATTGTCTGGTTCTGTACAACACCATCAGCTGTTAGTAATCGTAGTGTGTAACTCTGTGATGGTCATGTGACCCTCCAGCTGGTCTATGGAGGTTTTCCAGCGTTTCTATCCGTCCAGGAGGTTTACAGTCCAGATGGTAAATCCAACATTATTTATCACATCTTCATCACCATCACTACCATGTTGCTAAGAGACCTCTATTTTCACCTGGACATGATGATGAAGACACTTCCTGTCAGACTTTCCACCAATCAGAGAGCTTAAACTGACGGTAACGTCCAATCAGGAGCAGCCAAAGATCAACAAGTTGCTCTTCATGCTATTTTAGCTTCATAATCTGACAGCTGAGGCTGAAAACATCATGTCTCCAGGCTGACTGAGATTAACTTCTACATGCAGTTTGACATTAAAAGGAACAATAACAGCTTGGAGCTGTTTGTGTTGAAGTAAACTGTGTCACAGCAGATATTATCTGGTGTTTCCACCTTTTTCCTTAATGATGGAAGATTCCTGACTTCTCTGTCATTCCCAGCTAAGTTTGAATCAAAGACAGAAATATTCTAATTTAGTTTATTGTTCTACAAACCTCTGTACGATCTGCGTCCCTTCTGTTCAGTACTTATTCACTATCATAGATTTAGCCAAACATTACTAAAACATGACAGTTTTTAATGGCGTCTCATGAAGAGAGAAAACGTCCGTCAGGTGAAAGAATTCGCTGCATGACTCAGGAGAGCTATACTCCACATTGTCAAAGATTAGCTCCAAAGCTGAACATGCTTTAGATAAGATTTCCTTCAGTTTAAGTCACATAATAACTGGAATTTATCTCCAGGAAATGAAAAGAAGCCCGGATCATGTGTCCATGTTGTCGGAAGACAGGCCTCCATGACTTCACATGACTTGGAACAGCTGTGAGACCGGAATGTGTGTGTTCTACCACACCCACCTAATCATCTAACTGTGTCTTGTTCTGTCTTGTTGATGGGAAGAAAACAACCCGAACAAGTTGAGCAATCCTGGCCTGGATCTGAAAGGAGGAGAGGAAAAACCAGGAAGAGCTCCAGATAATGTAGCCTGGAGGAGAACTTGCCATGTCATGCTTACCTTGCACCAGAGCAACGTCATACCCGGTGAGTTTTAGAAAAGAGGCAGGACTCTGTGACCGGGGGAAGGTGGTGGGAAGGACGGCTGGGATGAACAGAGATAAGAAGGCAGAGTGACAGAGGAAGAGCTGGGTGCAGAGCCGGCGCCCCGGGGCTCTGAGGTGATTTGTGAGCAAGGCATGAATGACAATACAAGAGAGGAGGTCTTCCCTCGCTGGGCCGGACCTTTACTCTGAGGTCTCTATCTGCACCAGTCCCCCAGACTGGGTCAGATCCACTTCGACAGAGAGGCAGAGGTGAAGAAGATGAAGAGCAGGTCTGCTCACAGCCATGGAAGCGTGTCTCGGAACGGGACGGAGCCCAGCGGGAAGCTGCCGGACGAGGACAGCAACACAGTGGGACTGGGGAGGAAGGTGACCCTGCTCAGAGGGATCTCCATCATCATCGGGACCATCATTGGAGCTGGGATCTTCATCTCACCAAAGGGAATTCTAAAGCACTCTGGGAGCGTGGGAATGTCCCTGGTGGTGTGGATCGCCTGTGGGGTGCTGTCTCTCTTCGGTGAGTTTTTCTTCTCATTTCGGAGATTTTCAAATCAACACAAACGTGTCAGACAACACAGAACAGACTTGGTTGAACGAGAGGAGTCTTTCCTCGCTTCTGGAGGTTTTAGGATGAAGTCCTGTCTGAGACGGCGTGCTGATGCTGGCGCACACCGGCGTCTCAGCGAAGGGCCCGCCGTCCAGCTGTTGACCCTCACATGCTGCGCTTCCACACACACACACTCACACGGCTCCGCCGCAAACAGCCTGGAGTTTATTCTCTCTGGATCAGTGTGTTAGCATGTCAAGGTCTCGCTTGTGAGTCGGACTTATTGTGTCTAACTGGTGACATCATGGCGTGTGAAGGCTTCAGGGCGACCTGCTGAACATGCCAGACTCATGCTTTCCAGAGGCATGACGACTTCGTGCCTTTAACAGCTTAACCGTCCTCTAACCTGCAGGGTTTTAGGCAACGTAGAGACAGAAAATACAAACCAAACCGAGACAGGACAAAGTGTCACACAGGGGTGGTCCAAAGCCACCAAGGGGTCTGGCCTGGGACGAGACAGTGTGGCACAGTAAACCCTGATTTGTGCTGTGTTCCCATAGCAACTGTGCCCTAACCTGGTAGGTGGTGGCGTACTGATGCAACATCCGGCAGGTTCTGTCTTTCTGGAATCATTCTTGCTTCATTCTTTGTGCCAAGTCGCACACAGAGAGAGGAGTGTCTCTACCAATGGATCATAGCATGTCAGGCTCCACCATGGAGGGTCAGATCAGTGAGACTGGGACCCCCAGCAGGAAGGGTCCCATGAAGTCGGCTGGGTCAGACTACATCGGCCACAATAACTGAGATGTTGTCTGAGTGTTTCCACTGTTTACAAGATTTAAATACAGAACCGCTAAAGGTTTGTCTATGTTATCTCAGGATTAATCAACTTGAGCTAAAGCCTAACTCGCATGTTGTTGCTTAGCAACAAGCTTGACAGATAAAACCAGAAAGCAGTCCCAGCTTTTACTGCTGACCAACCGGATCACTCTGACATGATCTGGATTTAACCCCAAACAGTCGTTCTGACTTTTCATTCAGTCATTGACTTACTCTCACATTTATATGATGAGGAACCATGAAGGACTCTCCATCAGCTTCCTTGTTTGATCAATAATTTCAGTTTAGCTTTATTTGTACAGCACCACTTCACAACAATGTTGTCACCGGACACTTTACATACACATCATTCCAGTTCATACATATCCTATAACAGAAACCAACTGATTGTATCGAGTCATGACTTGGATCCAGTCCTCCATCCTGAGCTGCACGAGGCGACAGTGGGAAGGAAAAAACTCCCCTTTAACAGGAAGAAAACCTCCGGCAGAACCCGGCTCAGGGAGGGCAGCCATCTGCCTCGACTGGTTGGGGTGGAGACGACAGGAAAGACAGAACAACATGTACAACTGCACTTATTCAGGAAGACCTGCGGAAAAAAGGAGAAATAAGTTAGAGACGGCCATATTGGCATATATTTATACATTAATATATTAGAGAAATAGAGCGAGGTACTTCTCAGTGCATCAGGTAACATCCCCATTGCTACATAAGTAATGGATGGCTAGACTACCCATAACTATAAGAGCAATGAGCATAACCTGGACAGTTGGGTCCCGTGCATGCAGACTCCAACTCAGCAGATGCTCATATCCTAACTATAAGAATCATGGAAAAGGAAGGTTTTCAGCTCCATCTTAAAGGTGTGGAGGGAGTCTGCTTCCCGAACCCACGGTGGGAGCTGGTTCCATAAGAGAGGAGCCTGATAGCTAAAGGCCCTTCCTCCCATAGGACTCTTTGAGACTCTGGGAACCACCAGTAAACCTGCAGTCTGAGAGCCAAGTGCTCTATTTGGAATATATGGAACTATAAGATCTTTTATGTCCAATGGAGCTTGGTCATGGAGAGCTTTATATGTGAGGAGAAGAATTTTAAACTTTATCCTGGATTTAACAGGGAGCCAGTGTAGAGAGGCTAAAACTGGTGAAATATGATCTCTCCTGCTAGTCCTCATCAGAACCCTCGCTGCAGCATTTTGGATCAGATGGAGACTTGTCAGGGCATATTTGGGACAACCCATAAATAAGGAATTGCAGTAATCCAGTCTGGAAGTAATAAAGGCATGGACTCATTGCAACATAAATGTGAGGAATTTTCCAGCAACTTTCAACACTCTGGTCCACAATGAGTTGGTTGATCCCCACTTCCTGTTACGCAGAACTGACTGGGATGATGCAACATTTCTGGATTTGCTGGAGTATCATTAGATTTTTAGCTTCCATCTAAAACCTGGCTGTCGTACCTGGATTTGTCCTGAACTCTGCGTGAGGAGCTTTGTGTCTCGGTTTCCATGCAAAGCAGGATCAAACTGCTGGTTCAGCCGTGTGTGGACTGTAGCAAATAAAAACATGGAAGAAGCTGCATCCATGTGTCAGGTTGTGCTTTTAGTCTGTCTGGTTTTCATCTGGGAAAGATGAAGTTTGGTGGTTTTATCATCTGGATCTTCCTCTTTTCCTCCATGTTTGACTGTGTTATTTCATGTTCTGCTTCCTGTTGTATCTGCAGGTTGTTTCCTTGCCTTGTCCCATCTGTTCCTTCTTTATCCTGCGCCGTCCTCCTCAGACCATCCCCGACACAAACATACCAAAGCAAATCTGAGGTACACTACCAGTCAAAAGTTTAGACACACTTTCCCATTGGATTTAATGTAAAAGTGTGTCCAAACTTTAGATTGGTGGTGTATCGTATAAAAGCCAAGTCTAATATTTTTCGGATCCCACTAAGCATCAGTTCTTTGCTGTTCATGTTTTTGCAGAGGATTTCTCTGCTGGCGGATGCTTTTCTTTGTGTGTGAAAAGCTGTTCTTTACTAAAACAAACAAACAAAACAAAAACCAGAAAGTCAGAATGTTGTTGGGCCACTCTCTGCGAGCAGCAGGAGTCATTAATCTTGACTCCGCTGTGAAAACAAACAGCTTGAATGAGGTTTTATACTGTCTGAAGAAATGTTGATGGGTTGCCAGGTTGCTTTATTAAACGCATCCTGTTCCCCTGAATGACTGTTTCTGGGAGGTGTGTGTGTTTTTCCACTGCTTCACACAAAACTGCACCTGCTTGTTGACGTTGCCATGACAACAGAGTCCCAGTGCCGAGTCCCTCTGAAACAGACACAAAGTGTGCGCTCTCAGCTGCTTTATGGCGTGGTAAACCTCTCTAGTGATGGGTGACTGAAACCGAAGATGTTCAGCTGGAATAAGTTTAGGCGGCGTTAACTTAGCACTGCATCTACCATGAATACAAGTAGGAAGGAACCAGTTTTCTTCTTTGGAGATCTTTAATAATGCATCCTCTACATTACAATGAGGCATTCAGGGTCTGTATGAGCAGGACAGTCCTGCTCAGATAAAGACCTTTATCTTTATATGGTTCTGATGATAGATTAGTGATTGATAGAGCCTGGAGGCATCGACTGGTCCCTGCAGACGTCACGTCCTCATGCCAAACCTCTGGTATGAGCAGCATTTAACGTTCTCCCTGCAACCCTTCCAGCTGCATTCACCACCACAACGGGAGAAATTAGGAGACATCTGAACTGCAGCAGAACTTTTCTCTGAATGTAGACCTGGTGAAAGTGCTGCAGCTCTGAGGAAGTGTACGGCAGCACGGCAGCAGAACATCCTGAAATCCTTCCATCTTCACGTTGAAATGAAAACTGCAGCCATCATCTTGGAAAATCCTCCTCAGCCTCTTCCCCGCTCTCCCTAAAGCCTGTAGGATTCAGCCACCTGAATCCTACTTTCTGAGTTATGGACCGGGCCCCGCGGAGGTATTTGGGGTTGTGTTGGGATGCGGGGCCTAGCAGGGGCCTTTCAGCTCAGACAGATTAACAGCCTCGGATCTGCACCTACCTTCTGTTCACACAGCCACGACTAACTTTGTCTTTGTCTCTACAGGGGCCCTGTCCTATGCCGAGCTGGGGACTTGTATAAAGAAGTCTGGAGGACATTACACATACATAATGGAGGCATTTGGACCTCAGATGGCTTTCATCCGACTCTGGGTGGATCTCATTGCTATAAGGTAAAACCTGCCTCCTCAATTTAAGTCTATAAGTCCAACAACCATCAGGCAGGCAGCTTTTTCACCGATAACTGGTGCTTTTTATGAATAAATGCTCATCTGAATGCATTATGTGTACTGAGGACCTGCTGCAGGAGGAGAAAAAGGAGCAGATTCTTCATCTGTTGTAACAAACGTTACTTGGAAATAAATCTGAACTTGAGCTTCGTAAGGAGCTGTGGGATGAGGAGCATCGTTCTCTGCCGATGCAAACAGCTGGTTCTGGTATCGACTGCCGGTCTGAGCTTCTCCAAGCCCGACAGTCTGCTGGCGGATCTGGATTCTGCAGGTGGAGCGTCGGATCGAAGGGTGGAGAAGTTCTGCAGAGTTCTGCTTAGGGCTGGATAGGTGGAGGCAGTGTGATGGTATGGGAACACACCTCTCTCACTGGGAAACATCGGATCACTGGGACAGTTAAAGCAGAGATCCTGTATGAGGAGGCAGCAGACTGGAAACCAGTATGAGAAGGCAGCAGACTGGAGACCAGTATGAGGAGGCAGCAGACTGGAAACCAGTATGAGGAGGCAGCAGACTGGAGACCAGTATGAGGAGGCAGCAGACTGGAAACCAGTATGAGGAGGCAGCAGACTGGAAACCAGTATGAGGAGGCAGCAGACTGGAGACCAGTATGAGGAGGCAGCAGACTGGAAACCAGTATGAGGAGGCAGCAGACTGGAAACCAGTATGAGGAGGCAGCAGACTGGAAACCAGTATGAGGAGGCAGCAGACTGGAGACCAGTATGAGGAGGCAGCAGACTGGAAACCAGTATGAGGAGGCAGCAGACTGGAAACCAGTATGAGGAGGCAACAGACTGGAAACCAGTATGAGGAGGCAGCAGACTGGAGACCAGTATGAGGAGGCAGCAGACTGGAAACCAGTATGAGGAGGCAGCAGACTGGAAACCAGTATGAGGAGGCAGCAGACTGGAAACCAGTATGAGGAGGCAGCAGACTGGAGACCAGTATGAGGAGGCAGCAGACTGGAAACCAGTATGAGGAGGCAGCAGACTGGAAACCAGTATGAGGAGGCAGCAGACTGGAGACCAGTATGAGGAGGCAACAGACTGGAGACCAGTATGAGGAGGCAGCAGACTGGAAACCAGTATGAGGAGGCAGCAGACTGGAGACCAGTATGAGGAGGCAGCAGACTGGAAACCAGTATGAGGAGGCAGCAGACTGGAGACCAGTATGAGGAGGCAACAGACTGGAGACCAGTATGAGGAGGCAGCAGACTGGAGACCAGTATGAGGAGGCAGCAGACTGGAAACCAGTATGAGGAGGCAGCAGACTGGAGACCAGTATGAGGAGGCAACAGACTGGAGACCAGTATGAGGAGGCAACAGACTGGAAACCAGTATGAGGAGGCAGCAGACTGGAAACCAGTATGAGGAGGCAGCAGACTGGAAACCAGTATGAGGAGGCAGCAGACTGGAGACCAGTATGAGGAGGCAGCAGACTGGAAACCAGTATGAGGAGGCAGCAGACTGGAGACCAGTATGAGGAGGCAGCAGACTGGAAACCAGTATGAGGAGGCAGCAGACTGGAGACCAGTATGAGGAGGCAACAGACTGGAGACCAGTATGAGGAGGCAACAGACTGGAAACCAGTATGAGGAGGCAGCAGACTGGAAACCAGTATGAGGAGGCAGCAGACTGGAGACCAGTATGAGGAGGCAGCAGACTGGAGACCAGTATGAGGAGGCAGCAGACTGGAAACCAGTATGAGGAGGCAGCAGACTGGAGACCAGTATGAGGAGGCAGCAGACTGGAAACCAGTATGAGGAGGCAGCAGACTGGAGACCAGTATGAGGAGGCAGCAGACTGGAGACCAGTATGAGGAGGCAGCAGACTGGAAACCAGTATGAGGAGGCAGCAGACTGGAGACCAGTATGAGGAGGCAACAGACTGGAGACCAGTATGAGGAGGCAGCAGACTGGAGACCAGTATGAGGAGGCAACAGACTGGAGACCAGTATGAGGAGGCAGCAGACTGGAGACCAGTATGAGGAGGCAACAGACTGGAGACCAGTATGAGGAGGCAACAGACTGGAAACCAGTATGAGGAGGCAGCAGACTGGAGACCAGTATGAGGAGGCAGCAGACTGGAGACCAGTATGAGGAGGCAGCAGACTGGAGACCAGTATGAGGAGGCAGCAGACTGGAAACCAGTATGAGGAGGCAACAGACTGGAAACCAGTATGAGGAGGCAGCAGACTGGAAACCAGTATGAGGAGGCAGCAGACTGGAAACCAGTATGAGGAGGCAGCAGACTGGAAACCAGTATGAGGAGGCAGCAGACTGGAAACCAGTATGAGGAGGCAGCAGACTGGAGACCAGTATGAGGAGGCAGCAGACTGGAAACCAGTATGAGGAGGCAGCAGACTGGAAACCAGTATGAGGAGGCAGCAGACTGGAGACCAGTATGAGGAGGCAGCAGACTGGAAACCAGTATGAGGAGGCAGCAGACTGGAGACCAGTATGAGGAGGCAGCAGACTGGAAACCAGTATGAGGAGGCAGCAGACTGGAAACCAGTATGAGGAGGCAGCAGACTGGAAACCAGTATGAGGAGGCAGCAGACTGGAGACCAGTATGAGGAGGCAGCAGACTGGAGACCAGTATGAGGAGGCAGCAGACTGGAGACCAGTATGAGGAGGCAGCAGACTGGAAACCAGTATGAGGAGGCAGCAGACTGGAGACCAGTATGAGGAGGCAGCAGACTGGAAACCAGTATGAGGAGGCAGCAGACTGGAGACCAGTATGAGGAGGCAACAGACTGGAGACCAGTATGAGGAGGCAACAGACTGGAAACCAGTATGAGGAGGCAGCAGACTGGAAACCAGTATGAGGAGGCAGCAGACTGGAGACCAGTATGAGGAGGCAGCAGACTGGAAACCAGTATGAGGAGGCAGCAGACTGGAGACCAGTGTGAGGAGGCAGCAGACTGGAGACCAGTATGAGGAGGCAGCAGACTGGAAACCAGTATGAGGAGGCAGCAGACTGGAAACCAGTATGAGGAGGCAGCAGACTGGAAACCAGTATGAGGAGGCAGCAGACTGGAGACCAGTATGAGGAGGCAGCAGACTGGAAACCAGTATGAGGAGGCAGCAGACTGGAAACCAGTATGAGGAGGCAGCAGACTGGAAACCAGTATGAGGAGGCAGCAGACTGGAAACCAGTATGAGGAGGCAGCAGACTGGAGACCAGTGTGAGGAGGCAGCAGACTGGAAACCAGTATGAGGAGGCAGCAGACTGGAGACCAGTGTGAGGAGGCAGCAGACTGGAAACCAGTATGAGGAGGCAGCAGACTGGAAACCAGTATGAGGAAGCAGCAGACTGGAGACCAGTATGAGGAGGCAGCAGACTGGAGACCAGTATGAGGAGGCAGCAGACTGGAGACCAGTATGAGGAGGCAGCAGACTGGAAACCAGTATGAGGAGGCAGCAGACTGGAGACCAGTATGAGGAGGCAGCAGACTGGAGACCAGTATGAGGAGGCAGCAGACTGGAGACCAGTATGAGGAGGCAGCAGACTGGAAACCAGTATGAGGAGGCAGCAGACTGGAAACCAGTATGAGGAGGCAGCAGACTGGAGACCAGTATGAGGAGGCAGCAGACTGGAAACCAGTATGAGGAGGCAGCAGACTGGAGACCAGTATGAGGAGGCAGCAGACTGGAGACCAGTATGAGGAGGCAGCAGACTGGAGACCAGTATGAGGAGGCAGCAGACTGGAAACCAGTATGAGGAGGCAGCAGACTGGAGACCAGTATGAGGAGGCAGCAGACTGGAGACCAGTATGAGGAGGCAGCAGACTGGAGACCAGTATGAGGAGGCAGCAGACTGGAAACCAGTATGAGGAGGCAGCAGACTGGAGACCAGTATGAGGAGGCAGCAGACTGGAGACCAGTATGAGGAGGCAGCAGACTGGAAACCAGTATGAGGAGGCAGCAGACTGGAAACCAGTATGAGGAGGCAGCAGACTGGAGACCAGTATGAGGAGGCAGCAGACTGGAAACCAGTATGAGGAGGCAGCAGACTGGAAACCAGTATGAGGAGGCAGCAGACTGGAGACCAGTATGAGGAGGCAGCAGACTGGAAACCAGTATGAGGAGGCAGCAGACTGGAAACCAGTATGAGGAGGCAGCAGACTGGAGACCAGTATGAGGAGGCAGCAGACTGGAGACCAGTATGAGGAGGCAGCAGACTGGAGACCAGTATGAGGAGGCAGCAGACTGGAAACCAGTATGAGGAGGCAGCAGACTGGAAACCAGTATGAGGAGGCAGCAGACTGGAAACCAGTATGAGGAGGCAGCAGACTGGAGACCAGTATGAGGAGGCAGCAGACTGGAGACCAGTATGAGGAGGCAGCAGACTGGAGACCAGTATGAGGAGGCAGCAGACTGGAGACCAGTATGAGGAGGCAGCAGACTGGAAACCAGTATGAGGAGGCAGCAGACTGGAGACCAGTATGAGGAGGCAGCAGACTGGAGACCAGTATGAGGAGGCAGCAGACTGGAAACCAGTATGAGGAGGCAGCAGACTGGAAACCAGTATGAGGAGGCAGCAGACTGGTTCCTGAAGCTCCAGCCAGCAGGGAAATCAGATGAAATAGAAAAATAAAAACTAGAAAAGCGTTCATCTTGCAGAAGAGTAAATGTGAATGCCCTTCTATGCTGAATGATTGATATGAAATTGCACAACTATGCAACTTAATTTATTATGGCAATGCATCAGGATTTGAACCCACAAACATCTGAACAAGAGCACATTTCTTTCACTACTACACCAGCACAGCTCTCCGATCCATCATGGCAGAATCATCAACAGTTTTTATAATTGGAATGGTTATTTTTCTTTTACACTATTTGGCAAAAGAGCTTAAGATTTAAATGTGTAAAGTAGCACACAGGATCTATTAGATATAGATCAGCAGAAGAAGTACAACCATCTGATATGATTTATGACAATCTAGCACCTGGATTTGAACTCACAACCTTCTGAATGAAAGACAATTCACTTTACCACTATACCTCTACAACACTTCTTTGCAACCTGGCAGGCTGGCAGGTCTAATATTTTTTGCCGTTGGTATGGGATTGCCTTTGCCACCAGTGTGTCATCAGCAGAACTGCAAAAAGATGTGAACAGTTGAACTGCTGTCAAGAAGCCAAAGTTTATTTTAAATAGTTTGTAAATACGACTAAAATTCTGAAGTCAGTAGTTAACTACATCAGACATTGCAGAAAACCATTTAGAACTGCTTGTGTAATCAGTTAAAGACTTTATTGTTTAACTTTAGCAATGTTGCTTCATTTGAAGCATTTAAACAACAAAACTGTAATATTTTACTGTCATTTCTGCAGTTTATTTATTTATTTTTTTACCTTGAACTAACCCTTCATATTAATTGCAAAAGTTTTGAAGCCAGACCTTGGACAGGATCTGTCTTATTTGTGCAGACAGCCCACACTTTAACTGCACAGTTTGCAGCCAAAACCAAAACCAAAGCTCTTTGATCAGATCGGTCCACAGCATTCTGTGTGCAGAACTGACAACATCACAGTGCACAATGTTTAAGACTGGATTTGAACCCTTGCCTTGTGTACCAATGCGTACCTGTGTACCAGTGCAGAAAATGGACCAATTACTGAGCTCCAGGTTTACTTCTGACTCTGGACCAGAAAGTAGACCTGATCCTGGTGACCTGAAGGGTCTGCTTCAGTCAGAACAAACCACAAGATCCTGAATGGGAACAATCAGCTGACAGGAAACCAGCATGAAGACCTGGAGGACTGGAGTTCTATCGTCCAGGTTCCTGGTCTTAGTGAGGACAGGAACAGCAGCATTCTGGATGACCTGCATCTGTCTGATGGACTTTACGGAGACCAGTAAAGTCATTCTAGTCTAGAGAAATCCTGCTGAGTCATCAGTCCTTTAATCTTCCAGACGTTCTCTAAGTCAGTTATCCCTAATCCTGGTCCTCGAGGACCAGCCTCCTACAAGTTCTCCTAGTGTCCCTGCCGGTCGGCGTCCTGCAGGTTCTCCTAGTGTCCCTGCCGGTCGGCGTCCTGCAGGTTCTCCTAGTGTCCCTGCCGGTCGGCGTCCTGCAGGTTCTCCTAGTGTCCCTGCCGGTCGGCGTCCTGCAGGTTCTCCTAGTGTCCCTGCCGGTCGGCGTCCTGCAGGTTCTCCTAGTGTCCCTGCCGGTCGGCGTCCTGCAGGTTCTCCTAGTGTCCCTGCCGGTCAGCGTCCTACAAGTTCTCCTAGTGTCCCTGCCGGTCGGCGTCCTGCAGGTTCTCCTAGTGTCCCTGCCGGTCAGCGTCCTACAAGTTCTCCTAGTGTCCCTGCCGGTCGGCGTCCTGCAGGTTCTCCTAGTGTCCCTTGCGGTCGGCGTCCTACAAGTTCTCCTAGTGTCCCTGCCGGTCGGCGTCCTACAAGTTCTCCTAGTGTCCCTTGCGGTCGGCGTCCTACAAGTTCTCCTAGTGTCGCTGCCGGTCGGCGTCCTGCAGGTTCTCCTAGTGTCCCTTGCGGTCGGCGTCCTGCAGGTTCTCCTAGTGTCCCTGCCGGTCGGCGTCCTACAAGTTCTCCTAGTGTCCCTGCCGGTCGGCGTCCTGCAGGTTCTCCTAGTGTCCCTGCCGGTCGGCGTCCTGCAGGTTCTCCTAGTGTCCCTGCCGGTCGGCGTCCTGCAGGTTCTCCTAGTGTCCCTGCCGGTCGGCGTCCTGCAGGTTCTCCTAGTGTCCCTGCCGGTCGGCGTCCTGCAGGTTCTCCTAGTGTCCCTGCCGGTCGGCGTCCTGCAGGTTCTCCTAGTGTCCCTGCCGGTCGGCGTCCTGCAGGTTCTCCTAGTGTCCCTGCCGGTCAGCGTCCTACAAGTTCTCCTAGTGTCCCTGCCGGTCGGCGTCCTGCAGGTTCTCCTAGTGTCCCTGCCGGTCAGCGTCCTACAAGTTCTCCTAGTGTCCCTGCCGGTCGGCGTCCTACAAGTTCTCCTAGTGTCCCTTGCGGTCGGCGTCCTACAAGTTCTCCTAGTGTCCCTGCCGGTCGGCGTCCTGCAGGTTCTCCTAGTGTCCCTTGCGGTCGGCGTCCTGCAGGTTCTCCTAGTGTCCCTGCCGGTCGGCGTCCTACAAGTTCTCCTAGTGTCCCTGCCGGTCGGCGTCCTACAAGTTCTCCTAGTGTCCCTGCCGGTCGGCGTCCTACAAGTTCTCCTAGTGTCCCTGCCGGTCGGCGTCCTACAAGTTCTCCTAGTGTCCCTGCCGGTCGGCGTCCTGCAGGTTCTCCTAGTGTCCCTGCCGGTCGGCGTCCTACAAGTTCTCCTAGTGTCCCTGCCGGTCGGCGTCCTACAAGTTCTCCTAGTGTCCCTGCCGGTCGTCGTCCTGCAGGTTCTCCTAGTGTCCCTGCCGGTCGGCGTCCTGCAGGTTCTCCTAGTGTCCCTGCCGGTCGGCGTCCTGCAGGTTCTCCTAGTGTCCCTGCCGGTCGGCGTCCTGCAGGTTCTCCTAGTGTCCCTGCCGGTCAGCGTCCTACAAGTTCTCCTAGTGTCCCTGCCGGTCGGCGTCCTGCAGGTTCTCCTAGTGTCCCTGCCGGTCGGCGTCCTACAAGTTCTCCTAGTGTCCCTGCCGGTCGGCGTCCTGCAGGTTCTCCTAGTGTCCCTTGCGGTCGGCGTCCTACAAGTTTTCCTAGTGTCCCTGCCGGTCAGCGTCCTACAAGTTCTCCTAGTGTCCCTGCCGGTTGGCGTCCTGCAGGTTCTCCTAGTGTCCCTGCCGGTCAGCGTCCTGCAGGTTCTCCTAGTGTCCCTGCCGGTCGGCGTCCTGCAGGTTCTCCTAGTGTCCCTGCCGGTCGGCGTCCTGCAGGTTCTCCTAGTGTCCCTGCCGGTCGGCGTCCTGCAGGTTCTCCTAGTGTCCCTGCCGGTCAGCGTCCTACAAGTTCTCCTAGTGTCCCTGCCGGTCGGCGTCCTGCAGGTTCTCCTAGTGTCCCTGCCGGTCAGCGTCCTACAAGTTCTCCTAGTGTCCCTGCCGGTCGGCGTCCTGCAGGTTCTCCTAGTGTCCCTTGCGGTCGGCGTCCTACAAGTTCTCCTAGTGTCCCTGCCGGTCGGCGTCCTACAAGTTCTCCTAGTGTCCCTTGCGGTCGGCGTCCTACAAGTTCTCCTAGTGTCCCTGCCGGTCGGCGTCCTGCAGGTTCTCCTAGTGTCCCTTGCGGTCAGCGTCCTGCAGGTTCTCCTAGTGTCCCTGCCGGTCGGCGTCCTACAAGTTCTCCTAGTGTCCCTGCCGGTCGGCGTCCTACAAGTTCTCCTAGTGTCCCTGCCGGTCGGCGTCCTACAAGTTCTCCTAGTGTCCCTGCCGGTCAGCGTCCTACAAGTTCTCCTAGTGTCCCTGCCTGTCGGCGTCCTACAAGTTCTCCTAGTGTCCCTGCCGGTCAGCGTCCTACAAGTTCTCCTAGTGTCCCTGCCGGTCAGCGTCCTTCAAGTTCTCCTAGTGTCCCTGCCGGTCGGCGTCCTGCAGGTTCTCCTAGTGTCCCTTGCGGTCGGCGTCCTACAAGTTCTCCTAGTGTCCCTGCCGGTCGGCGTCCTACAAGTTCTCCTAGTGTCCCTTGTGGTCGGCGTCCTACAAGTTCTCCTAGTGTCCCTGCCGGTCGGCGTCCTGCAGGTTCTCCTAGTGTCTCTTGCGGTCGGCGTCCTGCAGGTTCTCCTAGTGTCCCTGCCGGTCGGCGTCCTACAAGTTCTCCTAGTGTCCCTGCCGGTCGGCGTCCTACAAGTTCTCCTAGTGTCCCTGCCGGTCGGCGTCCTACAAGTTCTCCTAGTGTCCCTGCCGGTCAGCGTCCTACAAGTTCTCCTAGTGTCCCTGCCGGTCGGCGTCCTGCAGGTTCTCCTAGTGTCCCTGCCGGTCGGCGTCCTACAAGTTCTCCTAGTGTCCCTGCCGGTCGGCGTCCTACAAGTTCTCCTAGTGTCCCTGCCGGTCGGTGTCCTACAAGTTCTCCTAGCGTCCCTGCCGGTCAGCGTCCTACAAGTTCTCCTAGTGTCCCTGCCGGTCGGCGTCCTGCAGGTTCTCCTAGTGTCCCTGCCGGTCGGCGTCCTGCAGGTTCTCCTAGTGTCCCTGCCGGTCAGCGTCCTACAAGTTCTCCTAGTGTCCCTGCCGGTCGGCGTCCTGCAGGTTCTCCTAGTGTCCCTGCCGGTCGGCGTCCTACAAGTTCTCCTAGCGTCCCTGCCGGTCAGCGTCCTACAAGTTCTCCTAGTGTCCCTGCCGGTCGGCGTCCTGCAGGTTCTCCTAGTGTCCCTGCCGGTCGGCGTCCTGCAGGTTCTCCTAGTGTCCCTGCCGGTCAGCGTCCTACAAGTTCTCCTAGTGTCCCTGCCGGTCGGCGTCCTGCAGGTTCTCCTAGTGTCCCTGCCGGTCGGCGTCCTACAAGTTCTCCTAGTGTCCCTGCCGGTCAGCGTCCTTCAAGTTCTCCTAGTGTCCCTGCCAGATTCCTGGCTTTGTGTTGGTTTTTAACTTTCCTGTAAGGAGCTTTCTTTGGGATTCGTCTTCGTCAAACACAAGGAAGTTCTGGGAATAAAAACAGCAGGAAGGTTCGGAGTTTTCAGGAACAAACCAGGACGTGTTGAAGAGACATAAAAACACTCAAACTAACGGGGATGTTTGATGTTTCCACATGTTTCAGGATTTTAACATGCAGCTTCTGTGCAGAACGATGATGAAATGTTGGAAACACCAGGATGAGACGTCTAGTCTCTCCTGCTTCCAGCTGTGGTCGGTTCATCGCAGCTTCTGCCATGTGAACGGGAAGCGGCCTGACCCAACGCTGCAGCTGCAGGAAGGAAAACGTTTCAGGCTGTTGAATCGTGAACCTGTGAAGGACAAGGTGGTCTGGAAACCTGCAGCGGATGAGGAACAACAATCTTTGTGAAAAGCCGTAAAAATGACCATTTCTCTGGTTTCTTTATGAAAGTTGGACGTGGAGAAGCTGATGGAGGCGTTGCTGCTGGACTCAACCACTGACTGAATGTAGATGGATCGCCATTTGGTCACATTAAACCGTTTTTCTCTGCACACTTCAGAATTGATGATAAATCCATCGAAACAAAACAAAACAACCCAAATAAAGCAAAGAAGAGAATCTGGTTGGACTGCTCCCCAGTTTCCAGTTCTTCCTGGACTGGACTTGCTCCAGTCAGCTGCAGGTAGGACTCATGCTGACCACGCCTCCTGGCGTTCCACCTCGTCTCTGTCCCCACGACCCCGTCAGGCTACGGAAAAGAAAAAGACGAAGATCTTTGGTTTTGGAGTAAACAAGCTGTTTTACTCTGATTCATTTAAATCTGCTACAGAAGCAAAACTGTCATCGACATGTACGTATGTGAAAGGTTCAGGTGCAAAGATCGGTGTCTGGGCGCTGAAATATTACAGCATGTTGCTAGTAGCAACGACCCCCCCCCAGCTCCTCCACACAGCCAGCGACTGTGTATGACTCCTTTCTACGTTAATCTGACAGGGCGACCATCTGATCCCATGTAACCCATTCTATGTGTGTTTTCTACAAGACATAGCAGACTGTGCCTGCTGACCCCCCCCACAGCCCGTATGCCGGTAGCCTAATGCAGGATCAGAGAAAAAGCCCACCATGTGTACTCTGCCAAGCCCAAGCAGTACAAACAGTGTCAGAGCTGCCCAGTTCAATGCTGGCCCCGGGCTGCTGGGACGCTGTGGAAGCCCTGGGAAATGAACAGAGAGTGAAAACAAGGATGAGGAGGACAAAGAGAGATTTTCTGGGCTGCAGCGCCTCAGTGTCTGCGGCGGGAAATGAGAAGGGATCCACAGATGAGCCGTGAGATCAGCGTGGAGGCAAGCAACCTGGTTCGGTTCTGACCCGCCGCACATGGAGACGAGTCGGAGGAAACACTTAGTATGACTGTAACTACAGAACCAACTTTAAAGCAGATGAGATTACACAGGAGTTCTGGTTACTAAGTACTAATTATTACTGTTAATAAGTACTAATAGTGCTATCATGACAAAACGTCTGGAATGGCTGAAACCCAAAATTCCCAAAAAGATGGAGACACTGCAAACAAGCAATCATTTCCAAACATCATCAATCTGATTTGAAGGAGACAAACAACATGTCAGATGAAGAAACGGAGATGTTTCATCATTTCATAGAAAATATGAATCAGAAGCAGCAACACATCTGTAAACAGCTGGATCAGGAGCAACAAAAGACTGGAAAAGTAACATCTGGAGGAGAATCTGCCACCTGGTCAGGTTACCTGGCAACAGGTCAGCAGCATGAAAGGAGCACTTCAGAGAGTCTCTCAGAGGGAAAGACGGACAGAACTTCACCAGTCTGAGACAAACTGGGTCTGAAAATGGACCAGTTTCAGAAAAATGTTCCCGATACTCCAAACATCCTGATACACCTTCTGCAGTGTGTAATATCTTCCACAGATTCCGAGAATCAGGAGGAATCTCTGTATTCTGGGGACAAGACTGGAACCTGGTGATCTTCTATTCTATTCTATTCTATTCTATTCTATTCTATTCTATTCTATTCTATTCTAGTCTATTCTATTCTAAAGAGGAGAGGGAGCATCCAGCTTGTTATCAGCCTGCATCTCTGATGGGATGGGGTTGCATTAGTGCCGATGGCGTGGGCAGCTTCCACATCTGGGAAGCTCCATCAATGCTGAAACATCTGCTCCCATCCAGACAACGTCTCTTTCAGGGAAGACCTTGCAGGTTCCACCATGCTGGACCACATCCTGATGGTGGAACGGGAGAACTGGTCTGCTGCAGTCCAGTTCCACCAGTACAAAACATCTGGAGCGTCATGGAAGCAGAAATCCAGCAACAAGGACCAGTAGAACAGCTGGAATACTGCATCAGGACCAGTAGAACAGCTGGAATCCTGCATCAGGACCAGTAGAACAGCTGGAATCCTGCATCAGACCAGTAGAACAGCTGGAATCCTGCATCAGACCAGTAGAACAGCTGGAATCCTGCATCAGGACCAGTAGAACAGCTGGAATCCTGCATCAGGACCAGTCGAACAGCTGGAATCCTGCACCAGGACCAGTAGAACAGCTGGAATCCTGCATCAGACCAGTAGAACAGCTGGAATCCTGCATCAGGACCAGTAGAACAGCTGGAATCCTGCATCAGGACCAGTAGAACAGCTGGAATCCTGCATCAGGACCAGTAGAACAGCTGGAATCCTGCATCAGGACCAGTAGAACAGCTGGAATCCTGCATCAGGACCAGTAGAACAGCTGGAATCCTGCATCAGGACCAGTAGAACAGCTGGAATCCTGCATCAGGACCAGTAGAACAGCTGGAATCCTGCATCAGGACCAGTAGAACAGCTGGAATCCTGCATCAGGACCAGGATGTTCAGATCAGGAACATGATAAAAGTCATCAGGTTGCCTCTGAAATCCTCACATCTCAGCCTTGAGCTGTTGTTATGCAGTGGGCAGCTTCCCAGTAACACCAGTCACATGGACTGGGAGCTCCTGAAAAGGATCTTCTACACCTGCTTCCTGGAGTAACCTGGTGTTCCTGGTGTGACCTCGAGCAGAGTGCAAACAGCTGTGAGCTTAAACCTCTTCCTGTCAGCAGACACGGTTTGTGTCTGTTCGCAGCTCTGGTTTTAACTCCACCTACTGCAGGTTACATGTTAGAGTCTCCTACTGCTGGTTTCTGGGTCTCCATGAACTCCATCAACTCTGTTCAGCAATGGGGGGGGGGGGTTGGAGGATCTTGTTGACACATGTGTGATGTTGTGTTGTGTCCTGCAGGCCTGCAGCCATGGCAGTCATCTCTCTGGCGTTTGGACAGTACATCCTGGAGCCGCTGTTCATGCCGTGCGACATCCCCCCCATGGCCGTCAAACTGGCCACAGCCATCGGCATCAGTACGTCGTCTGTCTGTCTGCATGGCGTGTCATGGCTTCTTGCTGTTTGAATGAGGGGATGGGAAGACATGCAGATGTGCAGCTAGAGGGAGGGAGGAGGAAGAGGAGCGTGATAAAAAGGAAGGAACTCGGCTGCAGAAAGCAAATTCTCACCATGACAACGGACTTTATTTACCAGAGTAAAACTACATTCAGGGAACTTTTATGTTTTAATATTTTACAAGCTGATGATGTTTAAACTTTCAGCCTCCGAAGAAATCACAGCAAATAAAAGCACTTGTTTAACGTACGTTATGTAGAGCATAAGCAGCACCATCTTACACTGTTCCACTCATCAGAACCACTGGGAGAAGAACAATTCACAACGAGAATACCCCGATGTATGCTTACAGACATGGTCCAATCCAGTCCAGTTCAGTCCAGTTCAGTCCAATTCTATTCTATTCTACAGTCATTTAGCAGATGCTTTTATCCAAAGCGACTTACATACATGATCATACCACGATAGGCACATCAGGGGGCAACTTAGGGTTCAGTGTCTTGTCCAAGGACACTTCGGCACGTAGTCAGGGGAAGCCTGGAATTGAACTTCCAACTTCCCAGTTACAAGCCAATTGCTCTTCCTCCTGAGCTTCAGTCCAATTCAGTCCAGTTCACTGTGGTCCCATTGCATGTAACCCAAACAGATTCATCAAATAATGCTCCAGCTGATCTACGGAGGTTTTCCAGCGTTTCTATCCGTCCAGGAGGTCTACAATCCAGATGTAGTGTTTATTCAGAGACTCTAGATGGTAAATCCACCATTATTTATCACATCTTTATCACCATCACCACCATGTTGCTAAGAGACCTCTATTTTCACCTGGACATGATGATGAAGACACTTCCTGTCAGACTTTCCACCAATCAGAGACCTTAAACTGACGGTAACGTCCAATCAGGAGCAGCCAAAGATCAACAAGTGATGAGAAAAGCAGGAAAATAATGATCCTCTATGGCTGGAATAAAGCCAAGAAGACGTTTGGGATGCAGCTGAGGTGGAGGTGCTGCAGTGAGGACAGCAGGTAGATAGTAGCAGGAAGACGTGTGGAAACATGGAAAAGTGTTGTTTAGTAATAACTTCAGTTTCTTCTTCTCTATATTCTGCTATATGTATTGATCCATTGATCTGGCACCATTTCAGCCTGCTGGTCTGACAGCTGAGGCCGTCCTGAAGGCATCATGTCTGGATGCTGACTGGGATTAACACAGTTCATCGTCTCCATGCAGTTTGATATTTACAGTAAAAACAGAAAGCAGATGGAGAGAAAATCTCCTCAGAATAAAAGATTCTGTGTCTCCGAACAGCTTCGGTCATGTACCTGAACAGTATGAGCGTCACGTGGACGGCCAGGATCCAAATTCTGCTGACCCTCAGCAAGCTGCTGGCCATCGCCACCATCATCGTGCCCGGGGTGTACCAGCTCTTTAAAGGTAACATTCATCATCATGTGTAAGATGTGCGCTTGGCACCATGCTGCTGTCCCAAGCATCATGGAAATGTCCCCGGCTTCATGCAGAGCTCTCAGCTGTAACAATTATCATGCCTTCCCACATTCCATGTGCAACACTGTAAATATAACCTTGAGGCCTTGCAGGCCGCAGAGCACAGCTGCTCACAGCAAGCAGCAGCTCCAGCGTCCCACCATGTCCTCCAACAGGTGTTCAGAGGGAATTACTGTCGCTTTTAAATTGGACTTTGCGTCTCTGAGGCATGACTGCCATGGCAGTATTACTGGTAATCATTTCAGCTTAAACTTCACTGGTTTCGTGTTGGTGATGCCTGCCTTCTCCGTGACGCAGAGCAACACAAGCGTCTCAGATCGGTGGAGCTATTGACTGGGAGACGGATCGTACCTGCAGGCTTTCACCAGCTGGATGTTTACAGTGTGTTATTTCCTCTGTTTTTGCTCTTTCCTTTCTTCCTTCCTCTCCAGGTCAGCATGTCCTGAGTCTGATGGTGCTCAAGCTGATGTGATGCAGTACAAACAAACCAAATGTTTTCAGCATGTTAAAAGGTTTCTGCTGGAAAATGACACCCAAAGCGAATTAACACTGAGTCGGTGTAAACAACGTTGACATGACAGTAAAGCAAACGCTGCGGAGTTTCCTCCAGATGTGGAAGCATCATAACTGTATTAGTTACTGAGGAAGCAAAGGCCGGGTCTTCTCTTTACCTGAATTTAATTTAGCATTTTGTTTAATTTGATTTCCGCTTCAGCAGACAAAAAAACTTCTGTTATGTGTCCAAAGCATAGACCGTATATGAAAGATAGACGGAGCCTTCGGCAGTTAAAAGTGAACCTTATGCAAAGTGCATAAAACTGCAGTTCCCCCTTCATCCACTAGGGGCTGAAAACAGCGCAAACGGCAGAAAGAACATGTTTACAGCAGAAATAAACATGTTTACAGCAGGAATAAACATGTTTACCGCAGGAATAAACATGTTTACAGCAGAAATAAACATGTTTACAGCAGGAATAAACATGTTTACAGCAGAAATAAACATGTTTACAGCAGGAATAAACATGTTTACAGCAGGAATAAACATGTTTACCGCAGGAATAAACATGTTTACAGCAGAAATAAACATGTTTACAGCAGGAATAAACATGTTTACAGCAGAAATAAACATGTTTACAGCAGGAATAAACATGTTTACAGCAGGAATAAACATGTTTACCGCAGGAATAAACATGTTTACAGCAGAAATAAACATGTTTACAGCAGGAATAAACATGTTTACAGCAGAAATAAACATGTTTACAACAGAAATAAACATGTTTACAGCAGGAATAAACATGTTTACAGCAGAAATAAACATGTTTACAACAGAAATAAACATGTTTACAGCAGAAATAAACATGTTTACAGCCTGGTTCAAAAATCCATTTTAGGTTTAATAGGTCAGGTTTACCTTCATGACAACTGTGGGGGGAGTGAATTTTTTTCTAACTCGCCCGTTTAAAAGTAATTTAATTTTAAAATTCGGCATATTTAGAGGCGTGTCCTCTTGATTGACAGTTACCCGATCTCCCGCTTCAAGTCAGAAGAACGTAGAACAACCGCCGTTTTTAGCCGGTTAACAACGTGACTTAGCTTTAGCCCACTTACCTCCGTTAGCTGGTTAGCTCCTGTTATCTCCAGGTTAGCTCGGTTAGCTCTTAGCTACAGAAAGCTCGGAGTTCGCTCGATGTCAATCATCCACCATGACGTTCACAGCCCCCCTCTCAGCTCCACCTCTTTGCCCATATTTGTATTTTCCAAGAGAGACGAGACGCATGCCCCTGCCAAGAAGGTGATGGTAGGAACCGCCCACCGAGCTTCAATTCAGCTCTTCAGAAACCTACGGGTGACGTCACGGAGGCTCCGCCCATCTTTTATATACAGTTAATGGTCCAAAGATTCGGGGAGCTGAAGTGAAACAAAGTTCCAAAGTTTTTCTCTGATGTCCTGATCATCCAATGAGTAATGTCAGACACACACACACACACACACACACACACACACACACACTCCTCCTAACACCCCCTCTGTGGTGGAGCATCTCTTCCATGTTGGCGTTCCCAGGCTCTGACCTGTGAGTCCTGATTGATTTGGCGTGTAAAGCCTGTCACAGTGACACGGTGACCTTGTTGACTTTGTGGGTTTTGGAGGAAACTGAAACTCCAGGACATCAGATGAGCATAAACACACCAGCAGGCGCTGATGAGCCGAGGTGCAGCCCAGTCTGAGTTAACCCTGCTGGAACCTGCAGTTACCAGTTTACACAACCATAAACCCCATTTCAACAAACAAATCTTATCAAACCACATTTTATACCCAGCAGAACATAAAATACATACTTAATGTTAAAACTGTAACATTTTACCATTTCATGGATGATATTAGCAATGCTGCTGTGATGATGCTGGATGTGGTTCAGCATGGTCCTACTGGACCAGTTCTCCTGTTCCACCATCAGGATGTGGTTCAGCATGGTCCTACTGGACCAGTTCTCCTGTTCCACCATCAGGATGTGGTCCAGCATGGTGGAACCTGCAAGGTCTTCCCTGAAAGAGACGTTGTCTGGATGGGAGCAGATGTTTCAGCATTGATGGAGCTTCCCAGATGTGGAAGCTGCCCACGCCATCGGCACTAATGCAACCCCATCCCATCAGAGATGCAGGCTGATAACAAGCTGGATGCTCCCTCTCCTCTTTAGTCTGCAGGACACGCCGTCCATGCTGTCCACACACAACTAATAAATAATAATAATGATAAAAATGATAATAATAATAATTTGAAATGAAAGTTTTACAATCTGGAAATATAAAAAAAGGATTTCTTTCCACAGACACGGCATGATGTTGTGTTTATGATTTATTAATTACACTTCATTGTCGGTCAGTGTTTGCTGCCAAAATGTAAACAAGTTGTTTATCTTAAACAATAATTAATAAGAAGAGATTGATTAAACATTTGTTTAATCCTGAGGCAAAAGCCCAACTCAACAGATGAACCGCTTTTAACACAACTTAATAAAAGACTGATTAACACATCGCTGTTTAGGGAATGTTTTTATCGCTGCAAGCAAACACGTGTTTTATTCAACATGAGCCGAGTTCACAGCAACGTTCAGAAAACGAAGCTGTTCTGCCATTTCAGTTATGAACAAACAAACACTACAGAGCTTCAGTTTAAAACAGGCCAAAACACACTAATAATCACACACAGATGATAACCGGATGTTCGCCGTCGTTTCTTCTCTCATCACACCCTGGAAATCCTCACCCTGCCAAATGGATTCATGTGTTCGTATGAACTTAAAGCTGATCACACCTGAATGGGATTCAGTCTGTCCCAGGGACTGGAAGAATAATGTGGTTTTCTGAGTTAACAAGACAAAGTGCCGCTTCGTTCATTCTTTTTAGTGTCTTTTACTTGTTTTTCCTTCTTCTAATCTTATCGGAGATTACTGTGGATATATATTTTATATGTTTTATATATAAAATATATATTTTATGATAAATATTATATATATACATACATATATATATATTTATTTTATAATATATACATACATATACATATATATATATATATATATATATATATGTATATATATTTATTCATTTATTTTACAATAAATATGCATATACATACATACATACATATATATATATATATATATATATATATATATATATATATATATATATATATATATATATATATATATATATATATACACACACACACACACACACACACACATATATGTAAAGAGAGAGAGAGAGATAAATAGATATATGTGAAATGGATATTTATATGCACACTAAATGGTGTGTGTGTGTGTGTGTGTGTGTGTGTGTGTGTGTGTGTGCGTGCGTGCATGCGTGTGTGTGTGTGCTTGTGTGTGTGTTTGCAGGAGAGACCAAAAACTTTGAAAACGCCTTTGATCTGAGCAACGTGGAACTGTCTGGGATGCCGCTGGCCTTCTACTCTGGGATGTACGCATATGCTGGGTGGTAGGTATGGTCCTCATAAACACTTTAAGATACAAATACAGGCACACACACACACACACACACACACACACACACACACACTCACACACACTTATATAGGGCTCTGAATGACCATCCATTAACCCTCCAAATTAAACTCATGTCGTTGGGCATGAATGGAAACTTGTCCAGTTCAGCTGGTCATTCCAGTTGTTGGGTCGTCAGTTCTCACCACAATTCCCAGCATTCCCAACATTTGTCATAAATGTCTTTCATCCATTGGCTGCACAGTGTTGTTTACCAGCTACTGCCTGGAGAAAGCGGCAGTAGCTGTGACACTGTGTAGCCTGAACACAGTGAAGGAGGAGAGAAAAGACGTGCAGAAGGTAAAACAGAAATGTGGAGATGGTGGAAAGAGGCCAGTTACTGGAAAAGGAGGGTAGAGGAGGATGTCCACAGCCTGAGGAGCAGAAAACCACCAAGATCTGGCATGAAGACAGTTTAAATTCATGTTCATGACAGAACACCAAGCTAACGGATAAAATCCAGAGAGGAAACAGATTCAGACTGAAGATGAAAGTTCTGATGAAGATCTGCAGATAATTATCTGTCATTTAGATGAATATGTAGTTAAAATGACACCATAAATTTCCAACCTTAAACATTGCCTCTAGCTGGTTTTTATGGCACTCTGGTATTTATTATGTACATTCCAGGAGCCACTGTTGCCCTGCAGCATTGCAAGGCAGAGAAACCAGAGTTCTCAGCTTTATTTCCAGCCAGGGCGTCACGTTGCTGCCACGTCGCACTTTACCGCCCCACGTCACAGGCCAAAATACCAGTCACCATGGCCCAATCCATAAGGAAATCCAGGAAGACTTTACTAGAGGAGGACAAGAAAATAATATTTTATTTTATTAAAAGTACCTTTGTGGAAACCAAAGGACTTACATCAACATCAAAGCAACAATCAAAGGGCCAAAAATGGTGTCCAAATGCCTTAAAGAAGGTAGACAGCAATGAACAGAAATAAGACGAGAGTCTTCTCACACACTTGATGTCAGGAGAGGTCTCAGAGAAGAGACAGACAGAATTTCACATCTAATCAGTGATAATGTTACTCGACAGAAAAGATGAACATTTCAGTTAATCTAAATATGTCGGATTAAATACTTTCAGTCGAGACATCATCTAGATAAACAGAAAAATGAATTAATGATGACAAATTATGTTTACTAAGTATTAGACTGGCGAGCTGTCCGGGGTGTACCCTGCCTTTCACCCAAAGCCTGCTGGGAATGAATGAATGAATGAATGAATGAATGAAGTATTAGATAAGTAGAGAGAATTGAAATAGCTGAGAAGCAGAGGAAGGCATGTAAATGGTTGATATGACAGAATCACCATGCCAGTGTTTTCATTTCACCGTCAGTAATCAAACATGTGATCATCATGTGCTGAGGCTCCCCATGTGGCTCTGATGTCCCTCTGCTTTGCTTTTCCAGGTTCTATCTGAACTTTGTGACGGAGGAAGTGGACAACCCTGAGAAGTAAGCCCTCCTTTTTGTTTTTAGATGCTCAGCATCCAAACAAAACTGTTTTCTTGGTGTGAACAGAACTAAACTGAGGGAACATGTCACAAGAGAGATATTTGAAGCTGGGATGGTTGTAGTGACAAATAAAGTTAAACAGCTACCATGTAGTGCAGCGGATTTCCCTTTAGGCCCACTGAGTGTTTCATTCAGCTCTTTTATACAATCAGAGACAGACGAGGACAGACATATTCTAGCCGGTCCCAGTGGAAGTTCACACACATGAGCTGGTTGAGTTTCTGCTGTGGAAATACTGGAGACACACAAAGCAGTGGACTCCATGGACTCATGGACTCATGGACTCCATGGACTCATGGACTCATGGACTCCAAACTAAAGCAGTTGTACAACCCAAGTCCCAAAAGGTTGACTCTGTAAACAAGTCTCGCCAAACCAGATTTTTATTCCCAACACAACAAAAACAACATATCAGATGTTGAAACTCAGCCAGCATGCGTAATATTTCAAGTCAGTAGTTCTGAAATGACGTACCACTCAGGGTGCTTGGAGACACTGTGGGGGTCCGACTGACCTGGCGTCAGATTATATGATGAGTCAGCATTTCACATGCTAAAATGTTCATGAATGGACGTTTAAAATATTGTTCAGATCAAGGAATGTCACTGTAATTATAATGCGAAACACTGGATTTTTAAGTCCTGTTAAAGGTTTTATGATCCTTTAGATTCATCGTGATCTGGTGATGTCAAATAAATACAACAGAAAGTAAACACATAAAAAAATTAAATGTGTTAAAGAAATTCATATGAAAAGTCTAACAATGTATAAAATTAAAATATAACATATTTAATGTATAGGAAGTTTATAAAATCTTTATATAATACATCAGGTAGGGGTGTGGGGTGCGTGTTAACTTAAAAACATGGATGAATATAACACAGTCTCTCTAATAAGGGCGTCATTTATTTCTACTAAGGATTTCATAAACTGACCCGCCTACAAGCCAGCTAAAAAATAACAGCTTGCAAAGTGGACTGTTTTCAAAATAAAAGCGTCATTCACTGAGATATTTTGCACATGGTTGTAATCATTCGCTAATATTTAAGAAATTCAGATTCTGAAAAAAAACGTAGTAACCATAACCATCCAGTGACACATGACATTACGGACTTGGACAGCAAATCTGGAGGATTCCAGCTGTGACACGCAACACCTGTCATCTGCAGATATGTGTGACTCCTCACCACATCCACCCTGTGTTCCTCCAACAGCTCCAACACGCTGGAAAAGCCATGTTTGGATGATTCTTTTCTCCTTCTTCCCAAAAATATTCAGACGAGGGTGAAAAATGCGTTCTCTGCGTCACCACTGATGTACATTTTTTCCTCACAACACATAGAATAGCATGCAAACGCCTCATATTGCATATTTATTGATATTTTTTTTTAAAAAGCAATGTCTTCAATGAGTCAAATACAACCGAGTGAGGGAGGAGAAAAAGCAAGGTTGTAATGGTGAAAAACTCTGATCAATCCCTCTGCTTACAGGACTGTGCCACTCGCAATCTGTATCTCCATGGCGATTGTGACTTCCTGTTATGTGCTGACCAACATTGCCTACTACACTGTGATGTCAGCTGAGGAACTCCTGGCCTCCGAGGCTGTGGCTGTGGTAAGTCCATCCATCCATCCATCCATCCATCCATCCATCCATTCATCCATCCATCCATCAATCCATCCATCCATCAGTCCATCCATCCATCCATCCATCCATCCATTCATCAATTCATCCATCCATCAATCCATTCATCCATCCATCATCCATCCATCTATCCATCCATTCATCCATCCATCCATCCATCCATCATCCATTCATCCATACATCAATCCATTCATCCATCCATCCCTTCCCCTCTCCCCCCTCCATTCATTCATTCATTCATTCATTCATCATCCATCCCTCCCTCGCTCCCTACATCCGTCCATCCATCCATCTATCCATCCATCCATCCATCCATCCATCCATTCATCAATCCATCCATCGATCAATCCATCCATCCATCCATCCATCATCCATCCATCCATCCATCTAGCCCTCCCTCTCTCCTCCCTACATTCATTCATTCATTCATTCATCATCCATCCATCTATCCATCCATCCATCGATCACCCATTCATTCATCATCCCTCCCTCCCTCCATCCATCCATCCCTCCTTCTCTCCCTCCCTCCCTCCATTCATTCATTCAATCATTCATTCATTCATTCATTCATCCATCATCCATTCATCCATCCATCCATCATTTCAGAGTTTGGGTGTAACCTAGAGGAAAATGTAAACTGAAACTGATGTAAGATGATTTTTGACTTTTTGACAGCGTGAGTCAGTAGTTTCAGCTGTTTAATGTGATTGGAAATTAATAAATCCATCAGATATGTTCAGCACAACTAAACTGATCCATGTGGAATTAGGAAGTAATTGATGGTAATATTATATTTTCTATCTTTCTATATTTTCTGAATCAGATTAAAATAAGACTTTCTTCTTCTGCTGAAAACGTTGTATGAGGGTATTAAAGTATGGTTGTGGTTTCATCTTGGCAGTGTGGTGATGTTCACATGATCACCACCTTCCTGCACTTTACGTGTCAATATTACTGACACGTTTCTGACGGTTGGTTTCCCAGCAGCTGTTAATGCAGTTGTTCCAGCCCAGCCCTGTTAATGCTAATCACATCATCCCCCAGTAACATCCAATGACCCTTGTTAGTCTGGGGACTGCTATCAGCACAACTGTAAGCCCAAAGTTGCTAAAGACTCCATCACTCAGAGATCCTGCTCTTTTGTAATGCGATTAGTTTTATTACCCTGATACAAACCAACGTTAAGAGTGCCTTAAGAAAGGCGGTAAGAGCATTCCTGTGTTCTTAGAAGGCTGCAATGAGATAACAGGATTATACTCCCTTCTTCCTTTCTGGGAGACGGCAGACAGAAGTTTACACCCAAAACTCAATTTAAGAATTTAACTCGTGTCTCCAAGTTGTGTTGGAAAACTCGCCATGGAGGATAATTTTATCCAGTATGAGTCAGAGGTGTGAACACAGACAGCATTAAAGATGTAAGTTTACAGAACATTTGCAACCAAAGACAAAGAAATGGGAGTTGAAGAATCTAATTTCTTTCTTTATTTTGATCCAAAACATTGAAAATCTTTAGAGAAAGGATTTACTTACGCAATGATCTGCAACAAAAAATGGACAGCGGACTTTATATTAAGCACAGACAGAATAGCTTCATGAATGCTGATCAGCTTTTTCTCCCACAAGGCCCCTCTCTAACAGCTGCCAGCGGTCTTTTCTACCGCTACCTTTTCATCAAACACACTTATATTAAAAATGTAATTCTGTAAAAGTTTGAAAATTTTCACTAAAGAAGTTAAATTCTTCCAAAGATGTTGAAAAGCTGCGCGCAGAAATCCCGTCATAACTGGAAACACCTCTGAAAAGGTTCCGTTTGACTCTTCCTCCCACCATTAATTCCTCTTCCAGTTAGAAGACTGGTCCTTTATTGGTCTCACACAGGAACATTCCAGTTTTTACAGCAGCAAGCAAATGATTAAGAGTACTATCTTGTAATTGTAATAGTAGGGTGGGTTAAAGTATCCATATTTACAGTTTTGATAAGGAAATTACATGTGTACAAAAACACATAAGTTGTACACAGGCAGGTGAAGACGATGTCCGGCAGCAACAAAAAGAAAAGACACTGTAGACGGATTGTTGTTGAGGAGAATGTTCAGTGAAAACACCGTGGCGTGAATAGTGTGGAGAGCGCAGTCCATCATACATGACATCACATGACACCGCACGACATCACAGCCATCACATGACATCTCATGACATCTCATGACACCGCATGACACCGCATGACACCGCATGACACAGCATGACACAGCATGACACAGCATGACATCGCATGACATCACAGACATCGCATGACACTGCATGACATCGCAAGACACCGCATGACATCGCATGACATCTTATGACATCTCATGACACCGCATGACACCGCATGACATCTTATGACATCTCATGACATCTCGTGACACTGCATGACATCTCATGACATCTCATGACAGCGCATGAAATCTCATGACATCTCATGACAGAGCATGACACCGCATGACATCTCATGACATCTCATGACATCTCATGACATTTCATGACACCGCATGACATCTCATGACAGCGCATGACAGCGCATGACACTGCATGACACTGCATGACATCTCATGACATTTCATGACACCGCATGACATCTCATGACATCTCATGACAGCGCATGACACCGCATGACATCGCGTGACACCGCATGACATCACATGACATCACAGCCATCGCATGACACCGCATGACATCGCATGACATCTTATGACATCTCATGACACCACATGACACCGCATGACACTGCATGACATCTCATGACATCTCATGACAGCGCATGACACCGCATGACATCGCGCGACACCGCATGACATCACATGACATCACAGCCATCGCAGGACACCGCATGACATCGCGTGACACCGCATGACATCACATGACATCACAGCAATCGCAGGACACTGCATGACATCTCATGACATCTCATGACAGCGCATGACATCGCATGACATAGCATGACATCTCATGACACCACATGACACCGCATGACATCTCATGACATTTCATGACACCGCATGACATCTCATGAGAGCGCATGACACCGCATGACACTGCATACATCTCATGACAGCGCATGAAATCTCATGACATCTCATGACAGTGCATGACACCGCATGACATCGCGTGACACCGCATGACATCACATGACATCACAGCCATCGCATGACACCACATGACAGCGCATGACATCGCATGACACTGCATGACATCGCATGACATCTTATGACATCTCATGACACCGCAAGACAATGCATGACATCTCATGACATTTCATGACACCGCATGACATCGCATGACATCTTATGACATCTCATGACATCTCATGACACCGCATAAATTCGCATGACATCTTATGACATCTCATGACACCGCATGACACCGCATGACATCTTATGACATCTCATGACACCACATGACACCGCATGACACTGCATGACATCTCATGACAGCGCATGACACCGCATGACACTGCATGACATCTCATGACATCTCATGACACCGCATGACACTGCATGACATCTCATGACATCTCATGACACTGCATGACATCTCATGACATCTCATGACAGCGCATGAAATCTCATGACATCTCATGACAGCGCATGACACCGCATAACATCGCGTGACATCACATGACATCACAGCCATCGCATGACACCGCATGACATCGCATGACATCTTATGACATCTCATGACACCACATGACACCGCATGACATCTCATGACATTTCATGACACCGCATGACATCTCATGACAGTGCATGACAGCGCATGACAGCGCATGACACCGCATGACACTGCATGACATCTCATGACATCTCATGACATCACAGCCATCGCATGACACCGCATGACACTGCATGACATCTCATGACATCTCATGACACTGCATGAAATCTCATGACATCTCATGACATTTCATGACACCGCATGACATCTCATGACAGCGCATGACACCGCATGACACTGCATACATCTCATGACAGCGCATGAAATCTCATGACATCTCATGACAGCGCATGACACCGCATGACATCGCGTGACACCGCGTGACATCACATGACATCACAGCCATCGCATGACACCACATGACAGCGCATGACATCGCATGACACTGCATGACATCGCATGACATCTTATGACATCTCATGACACCGCAAGACAATGCATGACATCTCATGACATTTCATGACACCGCATGACATCGCATGACATCTTATGACATCTCATGACATCTCATGACACCGCATAACATCGCATGACATCTTATGACATCTCATGACACCACATGACACCGCATGACACTGCATGACATCTCATGACAGCGCATGACACCGCATGACACTGCATGACATCTCATGACATCTCATGACACCGCATGACACTGCATGACATCTCATGACATCTCGTGACACTGCATGACATCTCATGACATCTCATGACAGCGCATGAAATCTCATGACATCTCATGACAGCGCATGACACCGCATAACATCGCGTGACATCACATGACATCACAGCCATCGCATGACACCGCATGACATCGCATGACATCTTATGACATCTCATGACACCACATGACACCGCATGACATCTCATGACATTTCATGACACCGCATGACATCTCATGACAGTGCATGACAGCGCATGACAGCGCATGACACCGCATGACACTGCATGACATCTCATGACATCTCATGACATCACAGCCATCGCATGACACCGCATGACACTGCATGACATCTCATGACATCTCATGACACTGCATGAAATCTCATGACATCTCATGACAGCGCGTGACACCGCATGACATCACATGACATCACAGCCATCGCATGACACCGCAAGACACTGCATGACATCTCATGACATCTCATGACATCTCATGACACTGCATGACATCTCATGACATCTCATGACAGCGCATGAAATCTCATGACATCTCATGACAGCGCATGACACCGTATGACATCGCGTGACACCGCATGACATCACATGACATCACAGCCATCGCATGACACCGCATGACATCGCATGACATCTTATGACATCTTATGACATCTCATGACACCACATGACACCGCATGACACTGCATGACATCTCATGACAGCGCATGACACCGCATGACACTGCATGACATCTCATGACATTTCATGACACCGCATGACATCTCATGACATCTCATGACAGCGCATGACACCGCATGACATCGCGTGACACCGCATGACATCACATGACATCACAGCCATCGCATGACACCGCATGACATCGCATGACATCTTATGACATCTCATGACACCACATGACACCGCATGACACTGCATGACATCTCATGACATCTCATGACAGCGCATGACACCGCATGACATCGCGCGACACCGCATGACATCACATGACATCACAGCCATCGCAGGACACCGCATGACATCGCGTGACACCGCATGACATCACATGACATCACAGCAATCGCAGGACACTGCATGACATCTCATGACATCTCATGACAGCGCATGACATCGCATGACATAGCATGACATCTCATGACACCACATGACACCGCATGACATCTCATGACATTTCATGACACCGCATGACATCTCATGACAGCGCATGACACCGCATGACACTGCATACATCTCATGACAGCGCATGAAATCTCATGACATCTCATGACAGTGCATGACACCGCATGACATCGCGTGACACCGCATGACATCACATGACATCACAGCCATCGCATGACACCACATGACAGCGCATGACATCGCATGACACTGCATGACATCGCATGACATCTTATGACATCTCATGACACCGCAAGACAATGCATGACATCTCATGACATTTCATGACACCGCATGACATCGCATGACATCTTATGACATCTCATGACATCTCATGACACCGCATAAATTCGCATGACATCTTATGACATCTCATGACACCGCATGACACCGCATGACATCTTATGACATCTCATGACACCACATGACACCGCATGACACTGCATGACATCTCATGACAGCGCATGACACCGCATGACACTGCATGACATCTCATGACATCTCATGACACCGCATGACACTGCATGACATCTCATGACATCTCATGACACTGCATGACATCTCATGACATCTCATGACAGCGCATGAAATCTCATGACATCTCATGACAGCGCATGACACCGCATAACATCGCGTGACATCACATGACATCACAGCCATCGCATGACACCGCATGACATCGCATGACATCTTATGACATCTCATGACACCACATGACACCGCATGACATCTCATGACATTTCATGACACCGCATGACATCTCATGACAGTGCATGACAGCGCATGACAGCGCATGACACCGCATGACACTGCATGACATCTCATGACATCTCATGACATCACAGCCATCGCATGACACCGCATGACACTGCATGACATCTCATGACATCTCATGACACTGCATGAAATCTCATGACATCTCATGACACCACATGACACCGCATGACATCTCATGACATTTCATGACACCGCATGACACTGCATACATCTCATGACAGCGCATGAAATCTCATGACATCTCATGACAGCGCATGACACCGCATGACATCGCGTGACACCGCATGACATCACATGACATCACAGCCATCGCATGACACCACATGACAGCGCATGACATCGCATGACACTGCATGACATCGCATGACATCTTATGACATCTCATGACACCGCAAGACAATGCATGACTTCTCATGACATTTCATGACACCGCATGACATCGCATGACATCTTATGACATCTCATGACATCTCATGACACCGCATGACATCACATGACATCTTATGACATCTCATGACACCGCATGACACCGCATGACATCTTATGACATCTCATGACACCACATGACACCGCATGACACTGCATGACATCTCATGACAGCGCATGACACCGCATGACACTGCATGACATCTCATGACATCTCATGACACCGCATGACACTGCATGACATCTCATGACATCTCATGACATCACAGCCATCGCATGACACCGCATGACACTGCATGACATCTCATGACATCTCATGACACTGCATGAAATCTCATGACATCTCATGACATTTCATGACACCGCATGACATCTCATGACAGCGCATGACACCGCATGACACTGCATACATCTCATGACAGCGCATGAAATCTCATGACATCTCATGACAGCGCATGACACCGCATGACATCGCGTGACACCGCGTGACATCACATGACATCACAGCCATCGCATGACACCACATGACAGCGCATGACATCGCATGACACTGCATGACATCGCATGACATCTTATGACATCTCATGACACCGCAAGACAATGCATGACATCTCATGACATTTCATGACACCGCATGACATCGCATGACATCTTATGACATCTCATGACATCTCATGACACCGCATAACATCGCATGACATCTTATGACATCTCATGACACCACATGACACCGCATGACACTGCATGACATCTCATGACAGCGCATGACACCGCATGACACTGCATGACATCTCATGACATCTCATGACACCGCATGACACTGCATGACATCTCATGACATCTCGTGACACTGCATGACATCTCATGACATCTCATGACAGCGCATGAAATCTCATGACATCTCATGACAGCGCATGACACCGCATAACATCGCGTGACATCACATGACATCACAGCCATCGCATGACACCGCATGACATCGCATGACATCTTATGACATCTCATGACACCACATGACACCGCATGACATCTCATGACATTTCATGACACCGCATGACATCTCATGACAGTGCATGACAGCGCATGACAGCGCATGACACCGCATGACACTGCATGACATCTCATGACATCTCATGACATCACAGCCATCGCATGACACCGCATGACACTGCATGACATCTCATGACATCTCATGACACTGCATGAAATCTCATGACATCTCATGACAGCGCGTGACACCGCATGACATCACATGACATCACAGCCATCGCATGACACCGCAAGACACTGCATGACATCTCATGACATCTCATGACATCTCATGACACTGCATGACATCTCATGACATCTCATGACAGCGCATGAAATCTCATGACATCTCATGACAGCGCATGACACCGTATGACATCGCGTGACACCGCATGACATCACATGACATCACAGCCATCGCATGACACCGCATGACATCGCATGACATCTTATGACATCTTATGACATCTCATGACACCACATGACACCGCATGACACTGCATGACATCTCATGACAGCGCATGACACCGCATGACACTGCATGACATCTCATGACATTTCATGACACCGCATGACATCTCATGACATCTCATGACAGCGCATGACACCGCATGACATCGCGTGACACCGCATGACATCACATGACATCACAGCCATCGCATGACACCGCATGACATCGCATGACATCTTATGACATCTCATGACACCACATGACACCGCATGACACTGCATGACATCTCATGACATCTCATGACAGCGCATGACACCGCATGACATCGCGCGACACCGCATGACATCACATGACATCACAGCCATCGCAGGACACCGCATGACATCGCGTGACACCGCATGACATCACATGACATCACAGCAATCGCAGGACACTGCATGACATCTCATGACATCTCATGACAGCGCATGACATCGCATGACATAGCATGACATCTCATGACACCACATGACACCGCATGACATCTCATGACATTTCATGACACCGCATGACATCTCATGACAGCGCATGACACCGCATGACACTGCATACATCTCATGACAGCGCATGAAATCTCATGACATCTCATGACAGTGCATGACACCGCATGACATCGCGTGACACCGCATGACATCACATGACATCACAGCCATCGCATGACACCACATGACAGCGCATGACATCGCATGACACTGCATGACATCGCATGACATCTTATGACATCTCATGACACCGCAAGACAATGCATGACATCTCATGACATTTCATGACACCGCATGACATCGCATGACATCTTATGACATCTCATGACATCTCATGACACCGCATAAATTCGCATGACATCTTATGACATCTCATGACACCGCATGACACCGCATGACATCTTATGACATCTCATGACACCACATGACACCGCATGACACTGCATGACATCTCATGACAGCGCATGACACCGCATGACACTGCATGACATCTCATGACATCTCATGACACCGCATGACACTGCATGACATCTCATGACATCTCATGACACTGCATGACATCTCATGACATCTCATGACAGCGCATGAAATCTCATGACATCTCATGACAGCGCATGACACCGCATAACATCGCGTGACATCACATGACATCACAGCCATCGCATGACACCGCATGACATCGCATGACATCTTATGACATCTCATGACACCACATGACACCGCATGACATCTCATGACATTTCATGACACCGCATGACATCTCATGACAGTGCATGACAGCGCATGACAGCGCATGACACCGCATGACACTGCATGACATCTCATGACATCTCATGACATCACAGCCATCGCATGACACCGCATGACACTGCATGACATCTCATGACATCTCATGACACTGCATGAAATCTCATGACATCTCATGACACCACATGACACCGCATGACATCTCATGACATTTCATGACACCGCATGACACTGCATACATCTCATGACAGCGCATGAAATCTCATGACATCTCATGACAGCGCATGACACCGCATGACATCGCGTGACACCGCATGACATCACATGACATCACAGCCATCGCATGACACCACATGACAGCGCATGACATCGCATGACACTGCATGACATCGCATGACATCTTATGACATCTCATGACACCGCAAGACAATGCATGACTTCTCATGACATTTCATGACACCGCATGACATCGCATGACATCTTATGACATCTCATGACATCTCATGACACCGCATAACATCGCATGACATCTTATGACATCTCATGACACCGCATGACACCGCATGACATCTTATGACATCTCATGACACCACATGACACCGCATGACACTGCATGACATCTCATGACAGCGCATGACACCGCATGACACTGCATGACATCTCATGACATCTCATGACACCGCATGACACTGCATGACATCTCATGACATCTCGTGACACTGCATGACATCTCATGACATCTCATGACAGCGCATGAAATCTCATGACATCTCATGACAGCGCATGACACCGCATAACATCGCGTGACATCACATGACATCACAGCCATCGCATGACACCGCATGACATCGCATGACATCTTATGACATCTCATGACACCACATGACACCGCATGACATCTCATGACATTTCATGACACCGCATGACATCTCATGACAGTGCATGACAGCGCATGACAGCGCATGACACCGCATGAAGCTGCATGACATCTCATGACATCTCATGACATCACAGCCATCGCATGACACCGCATGACACTGCATGACATCTCATGACATCTCATGACACTGCATGAAATCTCATGACATCTCATGACAGCGCGTGACACCGCATGACATCACATGACATCACAGCCATCGCATGACACCGCAAGACACTGCATGACATCTCATGACATCTCATGACATCTCATGACACTGCATGACATCTCATGACATCTCATGACAGCGCATGAAATCTCATGACATCTCATGACAGCGCATGACACCGTATGACATCGCGTGACACCGCATGACATCACATGACATCACAGCCATCGCATGACACCGCATGACATCGCATGACATCGCATGACATCTTATGACATCTCATGACACCACATGACACCGCATGACACTGCATGACATCTCATGACAGCGCATGACACCGCATGACACTGCATGACATCTCATGACATCTCATGACAGCGCATGAAATCTCATGACATCTCATGACAGTGCATGACACCGCATGACATCACGTGACATCACAGCCATCGCAGGACACCGCATGACATCGCATGACATTGCATGACATCTCATGACACCACATGACACCGCATGACATCTCATGACATTTCATGACACCGCATGACATCTCATGACAGCGCATGACACCGCATGACACTGCATGACATCTCATGACAGCGCATGAAATCTCATGACATCTCATGACAGCGCATGACACCGCATGACATTGCGTGACACCGCATGACATCACATGACATCACAGCCATCGCATGACACCGCATGACATCGCATGACATCGCATGACATCTTATGACATCTCATGACACCACATGACACCGCATGACACTGCATGACACAGCATGACATCGCATGACATCACAGACATCGCATGACACTGCATGACATCGCATGACATCGCATGACATCTTATGACATCTCATGACACCGCAAGACAACGCATGACATCTCATGACATTTCATGACACCGCATGACATCGCATGACATCTTATGACATCTCATGACATCTCATGACACCGCATGACATCGCATGACATCTTATGACATCTCATGACACCGCATGACACCGCATGACATCTTATGACATCTCATGACACCACATGACACCGCATGACATCTCATGACAGCGCATGACACCGCATGACACTGCATGACATCTCATGACATCTCGTGACACTGCATGACATCTCATGACATCTCATGACAGCGCATGAAATCTCATGACATCTCATGACAGCGCATGACACCGCATGACATCGCGTGACACCGCATGACATCACATGACATCACAGCCATCGCATGACACCGCATGACATCGCATGACATCGCATGACATCTCATGACACCACATGACACCACATGAAATCTCATGACATTTCATGACACCGCATGACATCTCATGACAGCGCATGACAGCGCATGACAGCGCATGACACTGCATGACATCTCATGACATCTCATGACAGCGCATGAAATCTCATGACATCTCATGACAGCGCATGACACCGCATGACATCGCGTGACAGTGCATGACATCACATGACATCACAGCCATCGCATGACACCGCATGACACTGCATGACATCTCATGACATCTCATCACACTGCATGACATCTCATGACATCTCATGACAGCGCATGAAATCTCATGACATCTCATGACAGCGCATGACACCGTATGACATCGCGTGACACCGCATGACATCGCATGACATCTTTTGACATCTCATGACACCACATGACACCGCATGGCACTGCATGACATCACATGACAGCGCATGACACCGCATGACACTGCATGACATCTCATGACATCTCATGACAGCGGATGAAATCTCACGACATCTCATGACAGCGCATGACACCGCATGACATCGCGTGACATCGCGTGACACCGCATGACATCACATGACATCACAGCCATTGCAGGACACCGCATGACATCGCATGATATCGCATGACATCTCATGACACCTCATGACACCGCATGACATCTCATGACAGCGCATGACACCGCATGACACTGCATGACATCTCATGACAGCGCATGACACCGCATGACACTGCATGACATCTCATGACAGCGCATGAAATCTCATGACATCTCATGACAGCGCATGACACCGCATGACATCGCGTGACACCGCATGACATCACATGACATCACAGCCATCGCATGACACCGCATGACATCGCATGACATCGCATGACATCTTATGACATCTCATGACACCACATGACACCGCATGACACTGCATGACATCTCATGACAGCGCATGACACCGCATGACACTGCATGACATCTCATGACATCTCATGACATCACAGACATCGCATGACACTGCATGACATCGCATGACATCGCATGACATCTTATGACATCTCATGACACCACATGACACCGCATGACACTGCATGACATCTCATGACAGCGCATGACACCGCATGACACTGCATGACACAGCATGACATCGCATGACATCACAGACATCGCATGACACTGCATGACATTGCATGACATCGCATGACATCTTATGACATCTCATGACATCTCATGACACCTCATGACACCGCATGACATCGCATGTTACCGCATGACATCACAGACATCTCATGACACTGCATAACACCTCATGACACGCATGACACGCATGACATCACATGACAACTGATGACATTGCATGACATCGCATGACAACGCATGACACCGCGTGACATCGCATGACATCTCAAGACACTGCATAACATCTCATGACACTGCATAACATCTCATGACACCGCATGACATCTCATGACACTGTATAACATCTCATGACACGCATGACATGCATGACATCGCATGACATTGCATGACAACTCGTCACTGCATGACATCTCATGACACCTCATGACATCACATGACACCGCATAACATCTCATGACACTGTATAACATCTCATGACACGCATGACATGCATAACATCACATGACAACTGATGACAATGCATGACATCGCATGACAACGCATGACACCGCGTGACATCGCATGACATCTCAAGACACTGCATAACATCTCATGACATTGCATAACATCTCATGACACTGTATAACATCTCATGACACGCATGACATGCATGACATCGCATGACAACTCGTCACTGCATGACATCTCATGACACCTCATGACATCACATGACACCGCATAACATCTCATGACACCACATGACATCTCATCACACTGTATAACATCTCATGACACCGCATGACATCTCATGACACTGTATAACATCTCATGACACGCATGACACGCATGACATCGCATGACATCGCATGACAACTCATGTCACCGCATGACATCCCATGACATGACACCGCATGACATCACATGACAACGCATGACATCTCATGACATGACACCGCATGACACCTCATGACATCTCATGAGATTGCATGACATCACATGACATCTTGTGACACCGCATGGCATCTCATGTTACCGCATGACATCACATGACAACGCATGACATCTCATGACATGACACTGCATGACACCTCATGACATCTCATGACATTGCATGACATCTCATGACATGACACCGCATGGCATCTCATGACATCTCATTACATCTCATGACATGACACCACATGACATCGCATGACATCTCATGACATCGCATGACATCGCATGACACCGCATGACATCTCATGTTACCGCATGACATCACATGACAACGCATGACATCTCATGACATGACACCGCATGACACCTCATGACATCTCATGACATCTCATGACATGACACCGCATGACATCGCATGACATCTCATGACATTGCATGACATCGCATGACACCGCATGACATCTCATGACACTGCATAACATCTCATGACACGCATGACATCGCATGACATCTCAAGACACTGCATTACATCTCATGACACGCATGACATCGCATGACAACTCATGTCACCGCATGACATCACATGACAACACATGACAATGCATGACAACGCATGACAACGCAAGACACCTCATGACATCTCATGACATCTCATGACATTGTATGACATCTCATGACATGACATCGCATGACATCTCATGACATTGCATGACACCGCATGACATCTCATGTTATCGCATGACATCGCAAGACAACTCATGACACCGCATAACATCTCATGACACCACATGACATCTCATCACACTGTATAACATCTCATGACACCGCATGACATCTCATGACACTGTATAACATCTCATGACACGCATGACACTGCATGACATCGCATGACATCGCATGACAACTCATGTCACCGCATGACATCCCATGACATGACACCCACCGCATGACATCACATGACAACGCATGACATCTCATGACATGACACCGCATGACATCTCATGACATTGCATGACATCACATGACATCTTGTGACACCGCATGGCATCTCATGTTACCGCATGACATCACATGACAACGCATGACATCTCATGACATGACACTGCATGACACCTCATGACATCTCATGACATCTCATGACATTGCATGACATCTCATGACATGACACCGCATGGCATCTCATGACATCTCATTACATCTCATGACATGACACCACATGACATCGCATGACATCTCATGACATCGCATGACATCGCATGACACTGCATGACATCTCATGTTACCGCATGACATCACATGACAACGCATGACATCTCATGACATGACACCGCATGACACCTCATGACATCTCATGACATCTCATGACATGACACCGCATGACATCGCATGACATCTCATGACATTGCATGACATCGCATGACACCGCATGACATCTCATGACACTGCATAACATCTCATGACACGCATGACATCGCATGACATCTCAAGACACTGCATTACATCTCATGACACGCATGACATCGCATGACAACTCATGTCACCGCATGACATCACATGACAACACATGACAATGCATGACAACGCATGACAACGCAAGACACCTCATGACATCTCATGACATCTCATGACATTGTATGACATCTCATGACACGACATCGCATGACATCTCATGACATCGCATGACACCGCATGACATCTCATGTTATCGCATGACATCGCAAGACAACTCATGACACCGCATAACATCTCATGACACCTCTTGACAGCACATGACACCGCATAACATCTCATGACACCGCATGACATCTTATGACATCTCATGACACCGCATAACATCTCATGACACCGCATGACATCTTATGACATCTCATGACACCGCATGACACCGCATGACACTGCATGACATCGCATGACATCTCACTACACCGCATGACATCGCATGACATTGCAGGATATCTCATGACACCGCATGACACTGCATGATATCTCATGACACTGGATGACATCTCATGACACTGGATGACATCTCATGACACTGCATGACACCGCATGACACCGCATGACATCTTATGACACCGCATGAGATCACATGATATCTCATGACATCGCATGACATTCCATGACATCGCATGACATTCCAGGACACCGCATGACATCACATGAAACCGCATGACATCTCATGACACCGCATGACATCTCATGACACGCATGACATCTCATGTTACCACATGACATCGCAAGACATCACATGACATCTCGTGACACCGCATGACATCTCGTTACCGCATGACATCACATGACACCGCATGTCTTCTCATGACACTGCATAACACCTCATGACACGCATGACACGCATAACCTCACATGACAACTGATGACATCGCATGACATCGCATGACATCTCATGACACCGCATGACATCTCATATTACCGCATGACATAACATGACACCGCATGACATCTCATGACACCGCATAACATCTCATGACACGCATGACATCGCATGAAAACTCATGTCACCGTATGACATCCCATGTCATGACACCGCATGACATCTCATGTTACCGCATGACATCACATGACAACGCATAACATCTCATGACATGACACCGCATGACACCTCAAGATATCTCATGACATCTCATGACATTGTATGACATCTCATGACATGACACCGCATGACATCTCATGACATCTCATGACATTGTATGACATCTCATGACATGACACCGCATGACATCTCATGACACCGCATGACACCGCATGCCATCTCATGAGATGCATGACATCTAATGTCATGTGATGTCATGACATCGCATGACGTCACATGACATCTCGTGACACCGCATGAAATCTCATGACATCGCATGACATCGCATGACATCTCATGACATCGCATGACATCGCATGACACCGCATGACATCTCATGACACTGCATAACATCTCATGACACACATGACACTCATGACATCGCATGACAATTCATGACACCGCATGAAATCGCATAACATCTCATGTCACGCATGACATCGCATGACATCTCAAGACACTGTATAACATCTCAGGACACGCATGACATCGCATGACATCTCATGACACCGCATGACATCACATGATATCTCATGACATCGCATGATATCGCATGACAACTCATGTTACCGCCTGACATCACATGACAACGCATGACAACTCATGACATGACACCGCATGACATTCCATGACATCGCATGACATTCCATGACACCGCATGACATCACATGACACCACATGACACCGCATAACATCTCATGACACCGCATGACATCTCATGACACGCATGACATGATGATGAAAAATAACCAGTAAGTGACTGGTTTATTCCCATTTTAAATCTGATCTAAGTAGTTCCTCCATGATGTGAACGTTCATTCACTCCGATTATTCTGTGTATGTTTGTTACTTCGTCCTGTCCCAATGACGCACATTTTCTGCACATTTTCTGCACATATTCTGCACATTTTCCTGCCCCTCGTCTCCGGGACTTTATCTTCTGATAAAACAGCTGATAAAACAGATTTATTATTGTGGGAAAACATTGTCCTGAATGAGTCATTAGGCGGTTAAAATCCACGTGAATCTGAGTGTCACTTTAACACTGGGAGGAAATAACTCCAGGAAAGCTACTGTCACTCATCTGCTCTAAAAAAATCAAGTGTTTCTTCATCTTTTTTCTTTGTTTCTCAGACCTTTGCAGAGAGGCTTCTGGGGAATTTTTCCATCGCAGTCCCAGTGTTTGTGGCCTTGTCCTGCTACGGCTCCATGAATGGCTGCCTATTTGCTTTGTCAAGGTAAAAATTCTCTGCTTTTGGGGATTTTAACTCACGTCTACAGAATGCACACAGTGACAGCAGGAACGGAAACTTGCATGTTTCACTTGACTATGAAGCACAACACTTACAGTTGTGAGGGTCTCAATGTGGGGTAAGATGATGGCCTTACAAGACAAATGAATCCAAACTCACCGTTCACTTAATCCGCTCCACATGTTCATCTTCATGTTAATGCAAAAATCTAACCAGCCAATCACACGAGAGCAACTCAACACACTGGGTCATGAAGACATGAAGACGGCTTGCTGAAGTTCAAACTGAGCATCAGAATGAGGATAAAAGGAGATTTAAGTAACTAAAAAATGTTGCTGGTCTGATGAGTCTCTAGTTCAGCTTCACATTCACATCAGAATCTGCTGGAAACATCATGACAACATGGATCCATCCTGCCGTCAGGATCAGCGCTTTAGGCTGCTGCTGGCAGAATAGTGTGGGGCGGGAAATTTTCTTCTCCCACTCTGGTCCCCTTAGTACCAGTATGACCTGGTTTAACTACCACAGTCTACCTGAGTCCTGCTGCTGACCATGTCCATCCCTTTCTGAGCACAGGGTAGCATCTTCTGATGGAAACTTCCAGCAGGATGATGCACCATGTCACAAAGCTCACATCATCTCCACCATGACGATGAGTTCACTGTCCTCCAACGGCCTCCACAGTCACCAGATCTACATCCAGCAGAGCAGCTTTGGGATGAGGTGGAACGGGAGATTCTCATCATGATGAGGTGGAACGGGAGATTCTCATCATGATGAGGTGGAAAGGGAGATTCTCATTATGATGAAGTGGAACGGGAGATTCTCATCATGATGAGGTTGAACGGGAGATTCTCAAGGTGATGAGGTGGAACGGGAGATTCTCATCATGATGAGGTGGAACGGGAGATTCTCATCATGATGAGGTGGAACGGGAGATTCTCATCATGATGAGGTGGAACGGGAGATTCTCATCATGATGAGGTGGACCAGGAGATTCTCATCATGATGAGGTGGAACGGGAGATTCTCATCATGATGAGGTGGAACGGGAGATTCTCATGGTGATGAGGTGGAACGGGAGATTCTCATCATGATGAGGTGAAACAGGAGATTCTCATGGTGATGAGGTGGTGGAAAGGGAGATTCTCATCATGATGAAGTGGAACGGGAGATTCTCATGGTGATGAGGTGGTGGAACGGGAGATTCTCATCATGATGAGAAGGAACGGGAGATTCTCATCATGATGAGGTGGAACGGGAGATTCTCATCATGATGAGGTGGAACGGGAGATTCTCATCATGATGAGGTGAAACAGGAGATTCTCAAGGTGATGAGGTGGTGGAAAGGGAGATTCTCATCATGATGAGAAGGAACGGGAGATTCTCATCATGATGAGGTGGAACGGGAGATTCTCATCATGATGAGGTGGAACGGGAGATTCTCATCATGATGAGGTGAAACAGGAGATTCTCATGGTGATGAGGTGGTGGAAAGGGAGATTCTCATCATGATGAAGTGGAACGGGAGATTCTCATGGTGATGAGGTGGTGGAACGGGAGATTCTCATCATGATGAGAAGGAACGGGAGATTCTCATCATGATGAGGTGGAACGGGAGATTCTCATGGTGATGAGGTGGAACGGGAGATTCTCATCATGATGAGGTGAAACAGGAGATTCTCATGGTGATGAGGTGGTGGAAAGGGAGATTCTCATCATGATGAAGTGGAACGGGAGATTCTCATGGTGATGAGGTGGTGGAAAGGGAGATTCTCATCATGATGAGGTGGAACGGGAGATTCTCATCATGATGAAGTGGAACGGGAGATTCTCATGGTGATGAGGTGGTGGAAAGGGAGATTCTCATCATGATGAGAAGGAACGGGAGATTCCCATCATGATGAGGTGGAACGGGAGATTCTCATCATGATGAGGTGGAACGGGAGATTCTCATCATGATGAGGTGGAACGGGAGATTCTCATCATGATGAAGTGGAACGGGAGATTCTCATGGTGATGAGGTGGTGGAACGGGAGATTCTCATCATGATGAGGTGGAACGGGAGATTCTCATCATGATGAAGTGGAACGGGAGATTCTCATGGTGATGAGGTGGTGGAAAGGGAGATTCTCATCATGATGAGAAGGAACGGGAGATTCCCATCATGATGAGGTGGAACGGGAGATTCTCATCATGATGAGGTGGAACGGGAGATTCTCATCATGATGAGGTGGAACGGGAGATTCTCATCATGATGAAGTGGAACGGGAGATTCTCATCATGATGAGGTGGAACGGGAGATTCTCATCATGATGAGGTGGAACGGGAGATTCTCATCATGATGAAGTGGAACGGGAGATTCTCAAGGTGATGAGGTGGAACGGGAGATTCTCATCATGATGAGGTGGAACGGGAGATTCTCATCATGATGAAGTGGAACGGGAGATTCTCATCATGATGAGGTGGAACGGGAGATTCTCATCATGATGAGAAGGAACGGGAGATTCTCATCATGATGAGGTGGAACGGGAGATTCTCATGGTGATGAGGTGGAACGGGAGATTCTCATCATGATGAGGTGAAACAGGAGATTCTCATGGTGATGAGGTGGTGGAAAGGGAGATTCTCATCATGATGAGGTGAAACAGGAGATTCTCATGGTGATGAGGTGGTGGAAAGGGAGATTCTCATCATGATGAAGTGGAACGGGAGATTCTCATGGTGATGAGGTGGTGGAAAGGGAGATTCTCATCATGATGAGGTGGAACGGGAGATTCTCATCATGATGAAGTGGAACGGGAGATTCTCATGGTGATGAGGTGGTGGAAAGGGAGATTCTCATCATGATGAGAAGGAACGGGAGATTCCCATCATGATGAGGTGGAACGGGAGATTCTCATCATGATGAGGTGGAACGGGAGATTCTCATCATGATGAGGTGGAACGGGAGATTCTCATCATGATGAAGTGGAACGGGAGATTCTCATGGTGATGAGGTGGTGGAACGGGAGATTCTCATCATGATGAGGTGGAACGGGAGATTCTCATCATGATGAAGTGGAACGGGAGATTCTCATGGTGATGAGGTGGTGGAAAGGGAGATTCTCATCATGATGAGAAGGAACGGGAGATTCCCATCATGATGAGGTGGAACGGGAGATTCTCATCATGATGAGGTGGAACGGGAGATTCTCATCATGATGAGGTGGAACGGGAGATTCTCATCATGATGAAGTGGAACGGGAGATTCTCATCATGATGAGGTTGAACGGGAGATTCTCAAGGTGATGAGGTGGAACGGGAGATTCTCATCATGATGAGGTGGAATGGGAGATTCTCATCATGATGAGGTGGAACGGGAGCTTCTCATCATGATGAGGTGGAACGGGAGATTCTCATCATGATGAGGTGGAACGGGAGATTCTCATCATGATGAGGTGGAACGGGAGATTCTCATCATGATGTGGTGGAACGGGAGATTCTCATCATGATGAGGTGGAACGGGAGATTCTCATCATGATGAGGTGGAACGGGAGATTCTCATCATGATGAGGTGGAACGGGAGATTCTCATCATGATGAGGTGGAACGGGAGATTCTCATCATGATGAGGTGGAACGGGAGATTCTCATCATGATGAGGTGAAACAGGAGATTCTCATGGTGATGAGGTGGTGGAAAGGGAGATTCTCATCATGATGAGAAGGAACGGGAGATTCTCATCATGATGAGGTGGAACGGGAGATTCTCATCATGATGAGATGGAACGGGAGATTCTCATGGTGATGAGGTGGAACGGGAGATTCTTATCATGACGAGGTGGAACGGGAGATTCTCATGGTGATGAGGTGGAACGGGAGATTCTCATCATGATGAGATGGAACGGGAGATTCTCATCATGACGAGGTGGAACGGGAGATTCTGATCATGATGAGGTGGAACGGGAGATTCTCATCATGATGAGATGGAACGGGAGATTCTCATCATGATGAAGTGGAACGGGAGATTCTTATCATGATGAGGTGGAACGGGAGATTCTCATCATGATGAGGTGGAACGGGAGATTCTCATGGTGATGAGGTGGAACGGGAGATTCTCATCATGATGAAGTGGAACGGGAGATTCTCATGGTGATGAGGTGGAACGGGAGATTCTCATCATGATGAGATGGAACGGGAGATTCTCATCATGATGAGGTGGAACGGGAGATTCTTATCATGATGAAGTGGAACGGGAGATTCTCATCATGATGAGGTGGAACGGGAGATTCTTATCATGATGAGGTGGAACGGGAGATTCTCATCATGATGAGGTGGAACGGGAGATTCTCATGGTGATGAGGTGGAACGGGAGATTCTCATCATGATGAAGTGGAACGGGAGATTCTCATGGTGATGAGGTGGTGGAAAGGGAGATTCTCATCATGATGAGAAGGAACGGGAGATTCTCATCATGATGAGGTGGAACGGGAGATTCTCATCATGATGAAGTGGAACGGGAGATTCTCATGGTGATGAGGTGGAATGGGAGATTCTCATCATGATGAGATGGAACGGGAGATTCTCATCATGATGAGGTGGAACGGGAGATTCTTATCATGATGAAGTGGAACGGGAGATTCTCATCATGATGAGGTGGAACGGGAGATTCTCATGGTGATGAGGTGGAACGGGAGATTCTCATGGTGATGAGGTGGAACGGGAGATTCTCATGGTGATGAGGTGGAACGGGAGATTCTCATCATGATGAGGTGGAACGGGAGATTCTCATCATGATGAGGTGGAACGGGAGATTCTCATGGTGATGAGGTGGAACGGGAGATTCTCATGGTGATGAGGTGGAACGGGAGATTCTCATCATGATGAGGTGGAACGGGAGATTCTCATCGTGATGAGGTGGAACGGGAGATTCTCATCATGATGAGGTAAAACGGGAGATTCTCATCACAAAAATAAATTTAATCTGCTTTGTCCAGTTCAGGGTCTCTGGGAAGCTGAAATCCATCCCAGGCGCTAACACCCTGAACACGCTGCCACTCCACTTTTTGTTTTCATAAAATAAAGGGAAAAAACGGATTAAACCACATGTTAACTGATTTTTCTCTTATGACTCAGTAAATATTTAATCAGTTTTCCAGAGCTTTACTTGCATGTGTTTCAGTCAGTTTGTAGGCTTGGTTTCTTTCACCTTGTGTTGGCTGACAAAAACCACGTCAAACACCTGAAGTGAAACACTAACGTTGAGATGTCACTTAAAGCTTTACAAGCTGCGGTGAAATTAAACCTCCTTCCTGCAGTTTCTGCACTGATTGTTCCTTCTTGGTTTTCTGATCCGTGTCCTCCTGCTTCTCGCTCAGGTCCTCATCAGTCATCACCTAAGATCAATAAGAAGTGGGTTCATTTGTGGGACGTATCACTTGTTTCCTGTTGCTCTGCTACCAATAAAATATTCCTATGAGATGTTTTCATGGTGAACAAACTGAGTGTGGTCTTTATGTGCAGCTGACTGTTTCTCTGTTTATCTAAACGTCTGACTTGCTTGTTCACCAGAATGTTCTACGTCGCCTCACGAGAAGGACAGCTCCCTGAGGTCCTGTCTATGATCCACGTGCGCAGACACACTCCACTGGCTGCCGTCCTCATACTGGTCAGTAAACAACTGGCATGTAAATGAGGGAACGCTGCAGAGTGAGGCAGGAAGCAGCTGAAGGAATCACAACCAGTGTATGTTTGTGTGTGTGTGTGTGTGTGCAGTACCCGATGACCATGCTGCAGCTGTTTGTGGGGGACATCTACAGCCTGTTAAACTTCATGAGCTTCCTGCGCTGGCTGTTCATCGGTGTGGTGGTCGTGGGTTTGATCTACCTGCGATATACCAAACCTGACCTTCCCCGTCCCTTTAAGGTCAGTGGTTCCACATCTGCACACAGCTGTTCCAGCTGGATCCAGACTCAGACTGCCGTACATGTACCTGAACCGTGTTGAGATGTTGAGCGGCATCCTGAATTCGTCATCACAGACTAAAATGTTGTTTAAATCCCTAAACCAGCAGGTACCGCAGGATCTAAGAGGTTTACAGGGTTCATGTACTCGTTTGCACACGTGCACGTTTGTACATGTCATATATACATGTTCAGCTTGTCTGCAGAAACACAATGAGACATCAGTAACAACACGAGGAGGAATAATAAACTGTTCTAATGAGAATAAGAGCAAGAATACAAGTCCAACAGAAATATTTACAGATTATTCACAATGAAAAGAATCATAATAAATTAATGTAATCTGATTAAATAATAATAGAATATTATTAAAATGATAATCTTTCCCACTGCAGAACGACTGACTCCATGTCGTCACAGCAGCTGAGATCAGAACTGTGTTTAAAGAATTCTTTAATGTTTCTAAATCACGGCTAAAAAGTGCTTCATATGGCAGTAAATACACAGAAATTCATACTAATACACATGTAATAAGTAAATTTAGCTCCTGAGCTCTGAGCTTGGAACATAAAAATAAATAAGTTTCATAATTGATTCAAACCAAAGAGAAGATTTAACAGATTTACAGTATGAAGACTTCCAGCGTTGAGCAGCCGTAAGGTCACACATCTGCAGCAGCTAGCGCTGCCTCTGCGCGTGTTTGCAACAGCAGCTTTGTTTGTCTGGGGGGAGTAAGGTGTCAAACAGACCACAGAAGAAGACAGCACACCTGCACACAATGAGGAAGTAGTTACCTGTACGGCAGTTATGGTTGCAACTGGATCCAGTTAGGGATAAAAATGTCTGGGAGAGTTTTGGCCACTGACAGCCACCGTACTTTCACAGCGTGTTACGCCATTTCTCACCCATCCGACTCGATGCTTTTACCACTCTGTGGTTCCACAGCACGCCGTCCCGTCGCTCCTCATGTCTGTCATACAGCAGATGAGTCTGAGCTGCTTTTATACACAGAAACCATGAGAAGGGTGAATTCACGCATCTTATCTTGTCCACAGGTCCCGCTCTTCATCCCGGTGGTCTTCTGCTGTACGTGTTTCTTCATGGTCTTCCTGTCCCTGTACTCCGACCCCGTCAACACAGGCATCGGCTTTGCTATTTCGCTCACCGGCATCCCTGCTTATTACACGTTTATCTACTTCAGCAACCGACCCAAGTGGCTCCAGAGAGCGATAGGTAACACTGGCAGCTGGAAATGATCAATAAGCTATTCTATTCTATTCTATTCTATTCTATTCTATTCTACAGTCATTTAGCAGACGCTTTCATCCAAAGCGACTTACATCTGAGTGAGAACAACACAAGCAGGAAATCAGACAGTAGAGGACATGGTAGGAAGGTTCTGGTGGACTGTCCAGTTGGACGCAGGTCCTTCCATGAAGTGCTACAGGCTTTTTATTTTTTTTATTTATTTATTTTTTTGTTTTATTTATTTATTTATTTATTTTTTTTTTACTCCCTTCCCACCCCATAATATGTTAAAATACAAAGAATTAATAGCTATACTAAGTGTGGAAGTTCTCCTTGAAGAGCTGAGTCTTCAGCTTGTTATTAAAAGTAGACAGGGACTCTGCAGAGCGGACAGAGTTTGGGAGATCATTCCACCATCGTGGCACAACAGAGGAAAAGAGTCTGGCTGGTGATTTAGTCCCACATTGTGGTGGTAACACGAGGCGTCTTTCACTGGTGGAACGTAGCTGTGGAGAGGGAGTGTAGGTCTGGATTACGGAGTGAAGGTAGACGGGAGCCGTTTGAGTTATTGTTTTGTAAACCAGAAGCAAAGCGTTAAATTTGATGCGTGCTGCGAACCCTAACTTGGGGTTCAAGTTAGGGTTCATGTTGGGGTTCAAGTTGGTTCAGGTTGGTTCAGGTTGGGGTTCAGGTTGGGGTTCAGGTTAGGGTTCATGTTGGGGTTCAAGTTGGTTCAGGTCGGGGTTCAGGTTGGGGTTCAGGTTGGTTCAGGTTGGGGTCCAGGTTGGGGTCCAGGTTGGGGTTCAGGTTGGGGTTCAGGTTAGGGTTCATGTTGGGGTTCAAGTTGGTTCAGGTCGGGGTTCAGGTTGGGGTTCAGGTTGGTTCAGGTTGGGGTTCAGGTTGGGGTTCAGGTTGGTTCAGGTTGGGGTCCAGGTTGGGGTCCAGGTTGGGGTTCAGGTTGGGGTTCAGGTTAGGGTTCATGTTGGGGTTCAAGTTGGTTCAGGTCGGGGTTCAGGTTGGGGTTCAGGTTGGTTCAGGTTGGGGTCCAGGTTGGGGTCCAGGTTGGGGTTCAGGTCGGGGTTCAGGTTGGGGTTCAGGTTGGTTCAGGTTGGGGTCCAGGTTGGGGTTCAGGTTGGGGTCCAGGTTGGGGTTCAGGTTGGGGTCCAGGTTGGGGTTCAGGTTGGGGTCCAGGTTGGGGTCCAGGCTGGGGTCCAGGTTGGGGTCCAGGTTGGGGTTCAGGTTGGGGTCCAGGTTGGGGTCCAGGCTGGGGTCCAGGTTGGGGTCCAGGTTGGGGTTCAGGCTGGGGTCCAGGCTGGGGTCCAGGTTGGGGTCCAGGTTGGGGTCCAGGCTGGGGTCCAGGTTGGGGTCCAGGTTGGGGTTCAGGTTGGGGTCCAGGTTGGGGTTCAGGTTGGGGTTCAGGTTGGGGTCCAGGCTAGGGTCCAGGTTGGGGTTCAGGTTGGGGTCCAGGTTGGGGTCCAGGTGATCCAGGGAGGATCTGGAGGAGGAACAGGTGCATCTGGAACTAGTTCACTTTTCCATTCAGTCAGTTTCAGCTTGAACTCAGTTCAACAACTTTTATTTGTTTTATTTCCATTCAGTTTAGTTCAGTTTTTTTCACAATCTCAATAAATTAAATTAAAATTAATTTCAGTTAAAATAAACTCTATTTATTTAACTTTTTTCCAGGTCAGTTAAATGAAATAAATTATTTTATTAACTTCAGTTCGACTGGTTCCAGTGAGATAAATCCATTGCACCGACCTGCCTGCTGTTTGCTTTTGGAGTTCATACAAAACTTTTTTTTATTCCTTCTTTCTTTCCACATCGTATTTGTTTGTTTATCTCGGAGGTTATTTCTATGTTTTTGTTGTCTTTCAGATTCCTTCAACAGAACGTTGCAGATCCTGCTGGAGGTGGTCCCAGCAGACCAGTAGCAACGTAGAGACTCGGATGTTCTGCTGCTGGTTGAAACGCAGCAGGACCAGTTCAGTGTCTCTCAAACTGGAGTCCAGCTCGCCGCCGTGGAGACGCCGCGAGTTCACATCAACCTGCAGAAAAACTGACTCACAAACTGAACCATAATGATGATTTTTATTGAAAGAATAGAAATGTGTGTTGGAAGCAGCATCATGATCATATTTTATACTCTTTGTTATATTTCCTGTTTGAAGTGTGAAATTTCTGTATTTTTATCTCATTTAAATCAACATTCACTTGAATTCAGAGCAGCCATCTTTGTTATTCATGTTTTTGTTTATAGTTTATTAAACAGTCTCAGTATTCCAGTAATATTCACAGAAATAAAACACAAGTTCAAGCAGTGTTTTCACCTTCAGTTCTATTTATTCATTTCTTCAACTATTGCTCAGATCAATGAGTTGTTTCTAATGTTCACGTCAGATAAAACTGTTTACAACTGCATGGTTACTAAGAACGCGTGCAGTACCAGAGAAACAGGCATTTTCCTGAGTTTTGTGATGGAGGTTGGGCTGTGAACAGTGTGCTGCTGCTGCTCTGCTTTTAGCATGCAGATGGTCCAGTTCTCCCATTAGGACCTTTGCCATTTGACTCAATCATTATTATGACTTTCCATCACCACTCTGACCTTATCTGCTCTCTCTCCCTCACATTTCACGTTTGCCAGTCAGACAGCATCAGCACCACCTCCTCCTCCTGCATCAGGAATGAAGCGGCTTGGCCCCCTGTGACCTGGTGTGGTTACATTCTTACTGAGCTGTGTGTGGAACTGGTGTGCAGGCTGCTGATGTGGCTCCTCTCCGTTCCCCCTGGGTGGGATTTGCAGGTAATTTGTCTGTGTAACTGCTGCCTTGTGGCTCCTGCATCCCTCTCAGCTGTGTGTCCTGGAAACGGAGGGCTTTTACAGCAGATGACAGGATGGCAGGCTGGAGACAAAATGACCTGAGCCATGAAAAAGTCGGCTTCAACTCAACAAGCAGCGGCCTTTGTGTGAGAGTAGCCACGCTGCCGCCACGCTGCCGCCACGCTGCGGGCATGTGCAGCGCCGCCATGGTGCCGCCACGCTGACGCCACGCTGACGCCACGCTGCCGCCACGCTGCCGCCACGCTGCGGGCATGTGCAGCGCCGCCACGCTGCCGCCACGCTGCGGGCATGTGCAGCGCCGCCACGCTGCCGCCACGCTGCCGCCACGCTGCGGGCATGTGCAGCGCCGCCATGGTGCCGCCACGCTGACGCCACGCTGACGCCACGCTGACGCCACGCTGATGCCACGCTGACGCCACGCTGACGCCACGCTGCGGGCATGTTCAGTGTCGCCACGCTGCCGCCACGCTGTGGGCATGTGCAGCGCCGCCACGCTGCCGCCACGCTGCCGCCACGCTGCGGGCATGTGCAGCGCCGCCACGCTGCCGCCACGCTGCGGGCATGTGCAGCGCCGCCACGCTGCCGCCACGCTGCCGCCACGCTGCGGGCATGTGCAGCGCCGCCATGGTGCCGCCACGCTGACGCCACGCTGACGCCACGCTGACGCCACGCTGATGCCACGCTGACGCCACGCTGACGCCACGCTGACGCCACGCTGACGCCACGCTGATGCCACGCTGACGCCACGCTGACGCCACGCTGACGCCACGCTGACGCCACGCTGATGCCACGCTGACGCCACGCTGACGCCACGCTGCGGGCATGTGCAGCGCCGCCATGGTGCCGCCACGCTGACGCCACGCTGACGCCACGCTGACGCCACGCTGATGCCACGCTGACGCCACGCTGATGCCACGCTGACGCCACGCTGCGGGCATGTGCAGCGCCGCCATGGTGCCGCCACGCTGACGCCACGCTGACGCCACGCTGACGCCACGCTGATGCCACGCTGACGCCACGCTGATGCCACGCTGACGCCACGCTGCGGGCATGTGCAGCGCCGCCACGCTGTGGGCATGTGCAGCGCCGCCACGGTGCCGCCACGCTGCGGGCATGTGCAGCGCCGCCATGGTGCCGCCACGCTGCGGGCATGTTCAGCGCCGCCACGGTGCCGCCACGCTGCGGGCATGTGCAGCGCCGCCACGCTGTGGGCATGTGCAGCGCCGCCACGCTGTGGGCATGTGCAGTGCCGCCACGCTGTGGGCATGTGCAGCGCCGCCATGGTGCCGCCACGCTGCGGGCATGTTCAGCGCCGCCATGGTGCCGCCACGCTGCGGGCATGTGCAGCGCCGCCACGCTGCCGCCACGCTGCGGGCATGTGCAGCGCCGCCATGGTGCCGCCACGCTGCCGCCACGCTGCGGGCATGTGCAGCGCCGCCATGGTGCCGCCACGCTGCCGCCACGCTGCGGGCATGTTCAGCGCCGCCACGCTGCCGCCACGCTGTGGGCATGTGCAGCGCCGCCACGCTGTGGGCATGTGCAGTGCCGCCACGCTGCGGGCATGTGCAGCGCCGCCACGCTGCCGCCACGCTGCCGCCACGCTGCCGCCACGCTGCGGGCATGTTCAGCGCCGCCACGCTGCCGCCACGCTGCGGGCATGTGCAGCGCCGCCATGGTGCCGCCACGCTGCGGGCATGTGCAGCGCCGCCATGGTGCCGCCACGCTGCGGGCATGTGCAGCGCCGCCATGGTGCCGCCACGCTGCGGGCATGTTCAGTGCCGCCATGGTGCCGCCACGCTGCGGGCATGTGCAGCGCCGCCATGGTGCTGCCATAGTCCACCACGCCGCCGCCACGCTGCCTTCTCAGGCCTCTTCCAGTGGTTTCTAACCAGCGACAATACATGAAGATCAAACCACGTCTACATAATTCCATTCTCAGTCAGAGGCAGACATCAGTCTGCATCGACACGTCAGTTAATAGATGATCCAATAACATCGATCCAAACAGAAAATCCTGATCAATCATGGATCCAGTCATCATCTGTCAGACGTGGAATTTGTAATCAGATCAGGAAAATATCGACAGTCAGACTGTTTCCACCTGGTTGTTGTAATGTTGTGGTCTGAAACATGAGGAAGTTTTAACCTAAATCCTGTAACATCTGTAAAACAAAACGTTTTTTCCATGCATGAACATTTTAAAGCTGGACATCCAGAATGTGTATCAGTCTGGTTTTCTGACAGCAAACAGACACGACTTCATCGGTATTTTCACAGCAGGTTTCACTCTCTGTCCCTTAAATCTTCAGTCAGGACAGTAACGCAACGTGCCATTAATAAGAACTCCATCTCCACCTACGTTTCCCTGAAAAAAGCAGAGTTTTATCATTTTCTCTATGTTGTACATGGACCGGCTTTAACTGTGAAAAACGAGGGAGTGACGCAGTCCGTCTGTTACGAACTGAATCCTCTTTCTGCACAGTTAGCATTGTTTGCTGGTGAAGCTGAGCTGGTAAGTAACGCTGTAGTTATTTTCACATAGAATCTACATGTGTGGTCTATAGTTGTTCACATGTACGTGCCTTTAATGTTTTATTTATCTTTGTTTTCCCAGTTTTTTACCTGTATACCGCACAGTTACAGTTGTGCTCATATTTATTCATTAAAGAAGGAAAAAAAAAACAGCTGTCTGTAAAATAAGATGAAATGACTAAAGTAATAATAAATAAGAATTTTATGAAAATCATGACATTATTTTCTAATTCTGATTCAACTGAAATGTCTTTTAAAAAGCAAACAAACAATATAATTTATTACATGTTACATCAGTCATAAAGTAATATTTAGTTGAACAATGCTTTAATGTTTCCGCTCCAGGCAGGTGTTTTCTGTTCCTCTCAGTCAGACTTCTGCACCTGTTGACAGGTATTTTGTCCCACTGTTCAACAGAAAAGTCTCTAGTTTGTCCAGGACACATTTGTTTGGTTGTTTTTTTTCCTTTCTTCAACTCAATTAAATGAAAAAACAGTGCCTTATATTACTAAAGTATATTTTTGCAAATTTTTAGTTATTTTTCCTTTTTAAGTCTCCAGTTATTTGAGTGACTGTTTTAAATTCAGCCTTTTCTTTAATGAAAGGGGACGAATACATATGAGCACAACTGTACATGTGGAGATAATAATGTAGTTAGCATATGTGTTTCATGCATATTTAATAAATGCTTGCAGTCCAGTAAGCTCTTGTTTGAGTGAGACACTGTTTTCACCAGTAAGCTCACCCTTTACGGTGGGAGTTGTTGGGCTAACGGTAGATAGCGTAATAACACCGTACACACACAGTCAAGATGGCAAACAGCCGTTGCACTGATTTATTTAAACAGAAACCAGTCAGAGAGCATTAAACAGACAACCGCTGAGAAGGTTCCTGAAAGTGCAGCCAAGATTTCTGCTGCAGAGCAGAAGTCAGCGTCTGCCTTCCCGGCCCCTTCAGAGGCATCATCACAAGCCCCATCTCTGTGGGTCCTTCCACAGCAGTTACAGCCATCAGGGACCCCATCAAACCCACGTTGGACTGATCTAAACAGAAACCAGTCAGAGCGCCTGAACAAGCATCAGCTTTGCAGGTACCTGAGAACACCTGAACAAAAGTTCTGCAGCAGACCAGAAACCAGAGCCTGAAGCAACCCTTTTCCAGTCAACACCTTCATCTGGCATGCTGGCTCCACCCCATGTCCCTGCTCTGGAGAAACCAGACCCAGATAAAGAACCAGAACCTAGAGACCTCCAGACCAGCAGCATCAGAGACACTCCTGCTGGTCTCCCTGCGGCGGTGGTTCTTCTAGACAACATGGCCACAGCCTGGATGAATCCCTTACAGTTTATATGCCCCACTACAAGAGTCCCCATGTCCAGTCCTTCAACTATCACAGAGCAAAGACTCTGCAGAAAGAAAAGACATTCCTGAAAACAAGAGTCACAACTTCCACCCCCATAAAAGAACCAGAACCTAGAAAGACCACCAACCAGCCAGTACCTTCATCTGGTATGCTGGCTCCACCTCTCCATGGACTGGGACAACTTATGACTTCAGCCTCAGCAATTCAGCCACAGTCTACCAACACCTCCAGACAACCTGGAACAGTAACGAGGACGTCTGGAGAACCAGAGAAGGAAGTCCTCCCTGCTAGAAACGATACCTACTCTGACCGAGACGCTCGCAGAGGAAGAAGAGGATCCTCAGAGAGTCTGACGGAGAGAATTAAGAAGCAGAAAATGGCGTCCATCAGAGGACAAACCAAAGAAGACGTCTTCAAGAAAGAGAAGATCTGAATAGATTCCAACTCAATGCAGCCATGATGGTTCCTCAGAGAACCCTTCCACTCCAACAATCTAATCTTTATCTAAACCCTTCATCATGTACAATCAGTCCTCGTCTTCTCCCCTTGAACCCCTCTCTCATTTTTCATGTTTCAAACCAGCTTTCTGTATGTAAGAAACGTCATGAGAAGATTCAGCTGGTAAGATTTCCTGAAATCAGAAGAAATTTTTCGGCTTTATCGAGGTGAGAAATGTTTTACAACAAATTGTGAAAAACTGTGAAAAAATCTTTCCTGTACATTGTTTTTGTCATCAGTTTAACGCAGCAGCACGAGTTGGGACGGTGTGGTGATATTCATGGGCTCATCTGCCTGGATTGAGGAGAAATCACTGCTCATGGATTCAGTAATTATTTTCCCCCTTGCAACAGACAACATGCAGTCCAGCAGCTCGTTCTGCACAGTGTCAGAAGTTCCCCTAAATACAGGGGCATTAACGTGCTCTTTCAAAGAGAAGCCATGGAATATCTCAGCTTTTCAGAGCTCTCGCTCTCTTCTTGGCCACCTAAAGCCAACTCAAAGGCTCCACAGAGCATGACACAGTCAGTCATTCTGGACAGTGTATGACCATTTACTGTCCTCCTGAAGCCAACTCTGCTGCCGACATCGAGCTCTTCAGCAATACTGACTCTGCAAAGGGATTCTAGCTTCATGCTATTCTCCAGATGGCTGTGGCTACTTTCATGCCACTTGCATGTTTCAGAAAGAGGTTTTAGATCTATAACTCCTGTTCTTGTCCACAACTCTTCAGTATTGACACTTTGAAAAAAGCAAGCAGGGAAAGCAATCAGAAGCACCGCTAACATCACATCCAGCTAGCCAACTTCGTTTGTCATAACATGAGCGGGAGAAGCCCTGAGTGCAACTTCGTCCTCGGTCACTTGCCTGTTTCTGGATTTTTACATCTGACTGGTAGGATCCAGGCTCCTTTAATCTCTAATATTCTTTCAGGAAACGCCGTGTGAATGGCTCAGCTTTGCGCTGTTATGTTTGCACAGTTGGACATCAGGGGTGTGATTGTGTATGACAGGTCTAATATCAACATCATTCACTAAATAAAGAAGCTAAATTAATGCTGATGGGCCAGGGGCTCATAGAGCTGTGTCCCAGGTAGGATCTTGACAAAGCCAATGAGAGAGCAGCCTCCAGTCACCTGTCTGCCAAACGTTTTATCTGTCACATACACACCCATTTGTCCCGCGCCCATCGCCTATGAAAGGTATGTATTTATACAAAAAGCAAATAAACAAATCCACTTCCCAATAAATCGGAGGAGATTACATACCAGACACAATATTGTTTAAATTATTTGCAAACTATTTGAATTTCAGAAGAATTTTGCCCCATCTAAATAATTCATGTTTAGTAGTGGAAGCAGATGTTGTGATGGGGAGGTGACCCAGCGCCCTGCGCTAACAGAGTCCAATCACCTTCACATCCAAATGAAAGCATTCTGCTCGCTTAGAAGGACTTATTTCTAATTAAATAAATGAAAGATTCAATCAATAATCTTATTTGTGGTGTTTCATTGGGATGTGTGAATGTGTCCCATGATCACAGAGAAGCCTGGACACACTGATTCAGTCATGACACATCCGTGTCTTGTCTTTCCTTTCTGTTCCTCTGGTTCTGCTGGAAGTGTCCAGATCGACTTTCTGATGCTAAAACTCTGTTTCTGGCTCGTCCTGATGTCACACTGGCCGTCAGGATGTCCCTTCCTGCAGCTGCTGCTGTCCTTCATCGTCCTGACAAACCACTTCACTACTTTTCTCCCAACCTGGAGCTTCAGGTCGCAGCAATACTTCACTGTTTGGCTGCAGCTGGTTGACATGATTTACCGGCTAGTTGATCCCAGTCCGTAGTGTGTAGGCCTCAGGTGGAGCTGATGAAGATGACCATGACTGCTGAAATGTTTGGAAACAAGCTACAGAACGTTTACATTTATAAATATTCTCAACTTAACTTAATTTTCATTTTATATTCATTTAATTGCGCCTGATTTTATTTTTTTCTTCTCTTTTCTTTGTTTCAGAGTTTTAAGGCTGAATTTAGTTTTCATGTTTCAAAATAGAAATAAGTTATTTTGCTACATGGACTGTTCCCAGGATGGGTTTTAACTCCTGAGAGCTGCTTCTGCTTGTTGTGTTGAACTGTTCGTCCTGATAGAGTCGACAAGTAGAAATGCACAAACAAGTGTCCTCTAAGCAGCTCAGCAGATGGAAAACATTCAGACGCTGGTTGATGAAGGTCACACTGACATCTTAGATCATTCATTTCCTTTTTTCTTTCTCTCTGAAGGCATGTTGAAATGGAAACTAGTTTACAGAGACAGCCTGGAGGAGATGTAAGTATCTCTTCTCCTCTTCCGCTTCTCATTCTCTCCTTCGCTGCTCTGTCTCCTTTCTCACCACCCACCTCTTCACATGACGACCTTTCACTGTGGTACAAACAAAACAGCAACACACACACACACACACACACACACACACACACACACACACACAGCGTCTCCCATTTTTATGAAGCGAGCCGAGCCAGTGCAGTTCCACTAGGTGCCACTTGGAGGCGCTGCAGTGCTTCACAACTCCTGGATGCTTCTGCAGCTTAGCTTGCTGATAAACAAGGAGACACTGCCAAACACTGAAATAACACTGAATGGATGCTAGGAAGAGATATTGTTCGGTTACAGTAAACAGTATGAAAAGTAAACGGAGGATTTTTGTTCCATATGATAACTGGCATCTGTTTCCGCGCGAAGCAACAAAGAGGCAGAAATGAGAAGGTTAGCAGGATGTGGACCTGGAATACAAAGACACATCTGAGAATAAATGATAACTTTCCTTATGTCAAGGACTCCCAGTGCTTCATAAATATAGTGAAGCTTCACTCTGACAAAAAGTAGCTCAGTCTTTATCCGCAACCTTTACTCATCTTCAGCATCAAGGTTTTGTGAGCAGAACAACATGGCAGGTAGATGAACGAGGAGGTGAGGAGAACGCAGGTACTGATCAGGATCAAACCATCAGATCAGAACTTCACTGTCCTCCACCTGCTTGTGATGTCTGTCCCTCTCTGATTACTGAGTCCCAGTCACGGCATCCCAGCCTGTCGACTGGTTTCACACTGGTTTCAGTTTTATTGTTGTTGTAATATATATATATATATATATATATATATATATATATATATATATATATATATATATATATATATATATATGTGTATATATATATATATATATGTGTATATATATATATATATATATATATGAAATGAATAATTTATGCTTTTACTGTTTCTTTGGCTTCAACCGACATGTTTTTTCCTTTAACAACACTTAGAATATTTTAACTGCACAGAAATGAGTCCACACAGGTTCATTTCATGTTCAGCTCATGTTGATTTTACATTTCAAATACCAGAAGAATAAATATTTACTGCATTTGAATGTAATTCACATTTTTCGGAGGCCAATTTGCATCACATCCACCTGACTGTGTGTATTCTGTCTGTTTCCAGCTTTTCCTGGGTCTGTTCCATTTCTTAGGTGTGTGTTTTAATGCTTCTGGGAACTCTTTGAACTCCAAGCGGTTTTTTGATCCACCTGATGTTAAACCCCGTTCATCCCAGGCAGCATCCAGTCTTTTTTTTCAGGACACCCCCAGCTGTCAGATTCTGGGGATAAAATGATGTAAAATGAATGTATGAACAGATAAAGCAGCATAAAGAGCAACCAGAAGTTAGTAGAAATAACACACATAGATCAGCAGTGACCAAGTCTTTTCCCATCTGCACATCATTCTCTCACGTCTTGACTTTCAGCAGAAAAAACAAAATGATGGATTTCTGTCTGTAGTGACGCCCCTCAAAGTGCCTTTTCACCCGTTACTCACCTGTTCCATATTCATACTGGTGACGGTAAACTAAATGTGGAGCCGCAGCTGCCCAGGAGCAGAATGATGGAACCGACGGGAAACGTGCCCCTACGACCATCATCAAAGAGGGTACAGTCTAGCCCAAGGGCACAAGAACAGATGACTGGAGTGGGATTCAAACCACCAAAACCTTTTCTTGGCTTGATTCCAGGCACAGAGGAGCATTTCCTTCTGTTCTCCTCACTTGTTGATCTCTGGCTGCTGCTGATTGGATGTTACCACACTCTAACATATGACAAGTTATGTTATGTTGGAAAAATCTTGGAAACCGATTGCCTTGAAAAAAGTAGGTAAATTCAGCTATTAGTCTTAAGTTTTGTTTACTTAAACTAATCAAGTATATTTAACTTACTACTAATTATATGTACTTAACTTTGTGAAGTTCTCTTAACGTTGGTGAAGTTGTTGCTACTTTGAAATAATAAGTGAAATAAACTTGTTATTTACTTAAATATATCAAGTTACTGTAACATACATGAACAGTACCATTTACTCCGTAAAATTAAACTGATTGCCTTACAAATATCAAATAAACACAACAAAGAATGGTTTACAAGGATCAATGTTTATTTTCAATGTAGTATCTTAACTAAAGACCAAGCTGCTGGTTTCTCACATACAGCCATAATTTGCTATTTAAACCCTTTACCTAACTTGGGGGTGATTATGTTTCACAAATCTGACAAATGTCACAATAACAACACATTGCACTACAGTAATGCTGATGGTATTAGAAATCAAGCTTGTTTGTTTTGTTTCCAGCTTTATCAAACAAATCAGCTGTAAAGTATACCCCATGTACTGAAACACTAAATGGAACATTACACAGTTTGGTAATATGTTAATTACCAAATCTAACAGTAAAACCTGAAATAACTGGTTAATATTGGCAAATTTCTGCAACTATCAAATAAAGTAACTGATTATGCTTCTGCATATTTAACTTTTTTAAGTAGGTGTGTGCAGCTGTGAGCCTCTACAGCAAAAGTGAATTTTTCAAGCTCTGAAGTTTTGGTCTGAGGTTACCAAGACCCAGATTGAACATCACTCTCTGAATGAAGTCAAAGGTGTTTTTTTAGTGCTTTTGGATAGTCAAGATGAAGGGCATAGATTAGTCCAAATACAAGACAAATTGCTTGATCGTGGCTTTCAATGTCATCCATGACAACTGTACCCTCGAGAATGACCCCAATGCTGGATGGTTCAAGGTGCAGAGCATTTGGACCTGGCTGCTGACTTGCTTCAGGAATAACAGTCAATAACCCCACTGGAACCTGGAGGAAGTCTGCCATGACATCTGAATCCTGTAAACATTAAAAGATTTTTTTTTTTTTAGAAAATCAGGTTAACTCTTGGCTTCCTAGTGTCCTGCAATATACCAAATCTGGCAATACTTACAAAACAGACATTGTAGAAATCTCTTCCATCATCCCCAAGGTAAACTGAAAGACATCGCAGGACAGCAGTCCTCTTGGCAGCGACATCATTGGTCTGCCAGTGGGGGGAAAATAGTAAAACTAAGCAAACGCATTTTTTGTAAAATCTTCATCACATTTTTCCAAATTGGTATAAAATTATTGTTCCTTAAGTGCACTTGTTTATAGTCTTGCTAAAATAGATAAGAATATCATTATGATTTTTTTGGCTGATATGTATGGAGGATCAGGAGTGTCTTTGGTGAAGCAATACAGCCTTTTATTAAGAATTCTCAGCATCTTTTTACATTTAAAAATTTTTTTGAAAATGCAGGGTGGAAAAGAAAATGGAAAAGGTATAGAGAATCACCATTTTTATTATAAGATATAAAAAGGTATTTCCAACTACATTTAGGAATTGTGTTATTCAATTCAAAACACAATGCAAAGTAATCTTTTTTATTGTATTAATTTTAAAATAATATTCAGCTATTTTTGTTTTATTACAATTTTTTAAGCCTTATGAAAATGCTGCATTGCTTTTCCAAAGATTCTCCTGGTCCTCCATATGAGACAAAACTGATTATACATAACATAATTACTGTAAATGAGAGCGTTTTAAAAAGTAATATTGTACGTGTGCATGTGAAAGTGAACATCAATTAAAGTAAGAACTTCCAGAATTTCCTGAACCTTACACAAAATGAAAATAAATACTAACCTTTTTTTCAACCTGGACAAGTGTATTTCCAACAATTCCCTTCTTGGACTTGAAGATCTCCATGAAACGTGGTGTGTGGCGGTCCAAGGACTCAAAGAAGTCTTGCTCTAGATCCTTACTGGCCACTCTGGTGAACTCTGCAAAAACCTGTAAGGACAAAACAGAACAAAAACAACACCTTGTATAAAAGTGAAGACAGAACCACAAACTTGATAAATAAATTGACCTTGGTCTTAATGACTTCAGAGTATCCGTGTGCCTTGACAGTATTTGTCTTACAAAGAAGAGCCAACTGTATAGAGTTGAGAGAAGAGCAAAATCTTGGTGCAAGATTAACAAATACCCAATACATTGCACACATTTTGTGCTTCTTTTTAGATGTTCCGAGTGGATTTGCTACTTCAAAGTCATCTATGTAGAGACCCAAAGCAATGGTAAATTGTTCTTCCGGCAGTAAAGTATTTTCTTTAAAACATGAACCATCCCTGAATGTGTTGTATCCTTGCACATCACCACTGTTAACTTTGAGAGCCTTGTTCAAGATTTCCTCTTAAAAGTGACGTTTTCCTTAGCGTTAGCTGCTAGCTTGAATGTCGTGGTGAGGCTCATCTCTTTCTTCCAACTTTTCATCGTGTTAAAGAGCTAGAGCGGGCTGCTACTAGATATATACATTATATGTTTTTTTTGTGAGGTATGTGGTCAATTTCATGATCCATTTTGTATGATTCTCATGTGGGAGCGGAGCTGGAGCTGGTTGCTTGTGTTAATATTAACATGAGTCAGCAAATATTTCACCTATGAAAAATGAAAAAATAATCACCTATTGCAATAATATGTGAATAATAAAGTCCTAAAGGACAAATGAAACAAATGTATTTAAGTTGAATAACTTACCTAAAGAGGAGGTCAGAGTCTTCCAACGGTCAAGTCTGCAAAGTTTCCAGAAGCTTCTTGCAGTGCTTTACTGCGCATGTGCACTGCTGAACTCAAGCAATTCCTCCAGTAAAAAAATTTCAAGTCCAGTGAACACAAAAGAACTGAGTCTTACATCTCTTTTGGACTAAAGAGGTACATTACTCACATTCCTTGAGTTCAATCAACAGGATAGTAAGACTTAAGTAAAGTATACAATAGTAATTTGAGTAAGAACAGAAATTAACTTTTAGAGTGCATCAATATGAGCTCCCTGATTGGTGGAAAGCTTGACAGGAAGTGTTTCCAGGTCTGAATAGAGGTTTCTTAGCAACACAGGAGTGGTAGTGATCGATCTTTATGATGAAAATGTGATACATAATGGTGTTGCCATGGATCATTGTGGATTTACCACAATGACCCAGGATTATGACCCACTGTCACTACTTTGTTGCTAGGAGACCCATATTCTGACCTGGAAATTGACCTGGTGAAGCTGTTGAAGAATCAAATCACCTAAATAATGCAGAGCAGCCAAAGATCATGATGACAGGATGAAGTTTTTTCAGTTGTTTAGTAAAAAATTCTGTTTTCTTCTCCTGGTTGACCTTCATGCTGCTTCATCTATTGATACGTTGTCATAAGCTGACAGCCGATGTCGTCATGGAGACATCATGTCTGCAACGACAAAGTTTCAGCTTTTACATGTAGTAAAAAATAATAAAAAGTAGCAAAAACTGGCCCCCTATAGCCCCCTAACTCGGCCTCCATCCTGCATCCTACCGGACCTGTCAGCTCTCTCCAGCCAGCAGACCATCTGACCATGACTCCTGTTTTGTCTCTTTTAATCTTCTTGCATTTCTTTGCTGAATCAGCGATGTTGTGTGTTTAAAACAACCAGTTCCTGATCATACTGTGATGCAAAACTCTGCTACAACGTCACGTCGCGTCCCGGATATAAAAGTATCGTGTCAGTTTCCCAGCCTCCGGATGCTGATGGGCGGCAGCAGATCTAGACATACACATGATAGATATCACTGTGTCATCCAACACGTCCAGGATGCAGAGTTTTATGGTCAGAAAGTTACTTAACGCGTCTTCACAGGTTCATTTGTTCTTTTAAATCCAGACACATTGAGTGTGTGTTGGTGCTGAGAGGTCAAATGAGGAGGAGCGAACTGGAAAGCAGGAGGAAGGAAACGGTAAACTGGTGTCAGAAGTGGGGAAATGACTGGTTTTATAGATGATCTCGTCCAACAACAAGCTAGCAAGAGGGTTAGTTCATCACAATACAGACTTATTGTTTCATAAGCGTGTGTGTGTGTGTGTGTGTGTGTGTGTGTGCGTGAGCTTGTTATAATGGGACCATGACTCAAGCGAGTAGGGCTGGGGTGGGGAGGGTATCCTGCGGCAAAGTGTGACTAATGGGGCATGCATGTGTTCGTGTGCATGTGTGGCGGATTGTCCCCATAACCAGGAAGCTTCAGACCCCACTTCCCCCAGGTAAGAGGGCTCCGCCCACAGGCTTACTCGTGGCCCAAATGGAAGTGACAAGACGGTGTGTGTGTGTGTGTGCATGTGTGTGTGTTGTTCTCTTCTTTAAAGCAGAGATGAATGTGAGCTCGTTTTAAGGAGCTTTGCAGTTTGTTTCTGTATGTAAATGTGTTGCAGAGGAGGCAGAGCGGCCTGAGGGTGCTGCTGTCAGAGAGGCTGACTGATGCACGCACACACACACACACACACACACACACACACACACACAGACTGACACACTGCCGCTTGTGAGTCAGGTCTAGTGAGCAACACTCAGCTTAGGAGTTAGGTAGTGAGGATGGCTGATGAGACAAAGCCACTAATCCGAAGCGACCAGCGGCTGGCTCCAGATGGACAGCCGTCATCGCTGCTCCACAAACACATGCCAGATATTCCCAAACCAGTTTCACAAAGTACAAAATGATCCACTTAGTAAGAACATTCATTCGGTTTCTGTTGTCCAATTAAGGGTTGCAGGGTTAGTGGGAAGATTCATTCACTCATTCATTCATCATCCTAACCGCTTAGTCTGATGAACGCAGCCAGCCAGACTCTTCCTCTGTTGTGTCACGATGGTGGAATGATCTCCCAAAGTATCTGTCCACTCTGCAGAGTCCCTGTCTACTTTTAAGATCCAGCTGAAGACTCAGCTCTTCAAGGAGAACTTAGTATAGCTGTATTTGTTGGAAAGTTGGAGAACTTAGTCCAGTTCCTTGCAACAAACCTTATGGTATTAATTCTTTGTATTTTAACATAGGTGGTATTATGTAGTGGGAAGGGAGTAAACAAACAAACAAACAACAAAAAAAAACGGTAGCACTTCATGGAAGGACCTGCGTCCAACTGGACAGTCCACCAGCACCTTCCTACCATGTTCTCTACTGTTAGATTTTGTGCTTGTGTTGTTCTCACTCAGATGTGAGTCGCTTTGGATAAAAGCGTCTGCTAAATGACTGTAGAATAGAATAGAATAGAATAGAATAGAATAGAATAGAATAGAATAGAATGAAGGGTGGCGGTGAAGCTGGAGTCTATCCCAGCAGTCTGGGTGAAAGGCAGGGAACACCCTGGACAGCTCAGGGCTAAGAGCTAATATTTACATATATCAGCATTTGTTTGTTTGGCTGTGATGGAAACTCCTCACGATCCCCGGATGAGCTGGGAGAGCTGGGAGAGCTGGGAGAGGCAAGCTGGGAGAGCTGGGAGAGGTGAACTGGGAGAGCTGGGAGAGGCAAGCTGGGAGAGCTGGGAGAGGTGAACTGGGAGAGCTGGGAGAGGTGAACTGGGACATGGAAGTCTGGCGGACATGGTGACACAGCGAGGAAAGTGGATGACAGAAACATATCTGCATATTTTCCACAAACACAACTAACTGAACAGTCTTCGTCATCGTGAACCTGAGCTGGACATGCATACTGGTGACATTGTAAACTGGTGACTGCTGCCCAGTTGCCAGCTACATACCAGCTGTATGGTACTGGTTTAAAGTGGTTCAGGTCTAATCTTACAGACAGAAAATGCTTTCTTTGGTATTACATTAGTTTCAACATCTCAGCATTGGCTTCCGGCGTGTTTTTAAACTTGGTTTAAAGGACTTTATTAGTATTTAAAGCTCTTTGTCTGCGAGCCTCCCATCATGTCATCACCAACATGGACCTAAAAGCTCCGGACAGGAAACGTTTTAATGGAAAAACCTTCCAGATGACTTCAGGGCATTTTGGATTCTTGATATTTTGTTCAGAAAGCTTTAAAATTACATCATAGTAAAGATTTTTAATAAATTATCTTTCATATCAACTTTATCTCTGTTTTGATTTAAAGTACTTCTCTGCTGTGGTCTTGTGTTAAATCTGGTTTTATTATTTCTGATTCTGTTTTACCAGTTTATTAAGTGATTGACACATTTATATTTGCATTATTAATGCACTTGTTAACCTATCTAATCCATGTCTCCTGTGCCAGTTTATTTCCCATTCCCTTTGTTAATTTTATTTTATTTTCTTTTGCTAAAAGATAGAAGAGGCATCGTTCTTCGTACGTGTGTGCATGTTTGTGTGACTCGTCTGTTTTCCTTCCCTCCTTCCAGATTTTAACCTGGTTTTATTTAAACCAGGTTGAAGCGACCAGGTAACGTGTGTCCAGGCACGCGGCTACTGGGCAGCGTATTATCTGTGTATGGGACACACACTTTACACACTATAGCTTTGGTATCTCAACATTCATCAGAACCAAATTATAAATCCCCAGTTATTTTTTAAAATGTGACTAAATCATTATTGTAATTTTAGTTTATTTTAATGAGCCGACAGCAGAAAAACTCAATGAGATGGACTTCTGCATCGTTTTAAAGTCCTGAGAAATGTGAGAAGTAGGAGTGAGTACTCGCTGCAGCGGCACCACCTGCCTCTCAGAGACCGTGATGATACGTTCAGGGCATCTTAACACCGGTGCAGAGGAGAGACACTGCAATGAAGGATATCTTGTACATTTGGCCTGCTGCTGTTGCCGATGCACACCAGAGGTACCGGTGCAGCTGCATCACAAACATCTGACTTGGAACACTGATTCAGGTCGGAGAATCACTCCATCCCGACTGAAGTTGTTTGCTTTCAGGCAGCTCCTCCATGACTGAAGCAGCAGCTTCCGTCTGAACCGAGACGAACCAAGAGAAGAACCTGAACCTGTAATCTGTGTCAAACAGTCAACATTTATTTTCCAACTTGGTTTCAAAACGTTCAGGATTGTGACTGAACGGACATTCTGTTGATAGAGCTGCTTTCTGTGCTTGTTGCCTGGCAAATCTGCCTTTCTTTCAACGGCCTTCTGACCAGCCTCACCATTGGCTGCAGAAGCCCCACAATGCGACTCACTGTTGCCATCGGCTTGGTTCCTCTGACGCAGGGAAACGGGGATGAGAGTGACAGGAGCGAAGCCTGGAAACAAAAAGAGAAGAATCAAGAGAAAAATGAACCTTTTGCTCCACGGCAGTAATGGAGGTGTTAGGAAAACTCTCTGGTGGGATGTAGCTTCACAGGGAAGTCAGAGTGATTTGATAAAGACCAATATTAAGACAATTGTCATGGTGTGTCTTTAGTTCTAGTTTCCCCATTTTATGTTGTAGTTTAGTTCCCTTGTGTCCTGTTTCACTTTCCTGTTCATTAGGTTCACCTGGACTCATTAGTTAAGTCATTCCACCTGTGTGTGTGTGTGTGTGTGTGTGTGTGTGTGTGTACCTCTTGGTGTCTGTTCCCACTTGCTGGTTCATTGTGTGTTAGTTTGTGTATTTTCTCCGTCCCGTTTTGTGTTCCATTAAACCTTTTTCCTGCTTCTGGTCTGCCTCCTGCCGATTGGGCCCCCACACCCCCTACTCACCATGACAGAGATATTTCTGCAACAGGGCGTAATGTTGGCCCAGAGTAAACCAATAGCTGGGTTTCTGAGGAGCACTGACAGTCACACAGTTCTGTAAGTAAAATATATTCAGTTTATTCTAAAAAACACAAAAGGAGGAGTCCTAGTTCCATCCACGGCCGGCATGGGAAAGTATACTCCGCTGACAGACGGCCTTTGACCCCTCTGGGACAACCTCGGCCACTGCTCCAAATGCCGACATCAGATCCCCTGCAAACCAAATGAGAGTCTCTAAACGGCACAATGGAAACAAACAAACTAAAATCAGGCGACAACAGAGCGATTGTAACAGTGGTCTGCTCTCCTCGCACGCCTCCCCCCTCCCACGTGTGGTGAGGGGGGAGGCCCAGTCCGTGGCGTCCTCGGCGTCTCTGTACGCCGTTGAAGTTCCAACTCCGGATTTTTTAAAGCGGCATCTTGTGCCCGGTGTATTCAACTGCCTCCGTACTCCTGCAGGCGCTCTGTCGCTTCGGTGTAGCCGTATGTCTCTTCGTACGGCCTTGGTTCACTGCTGCTTGTGTGCAACTCACTGCAAGCTGCCTGTCCTGCTTGGAAGGAGCCGGGTGCAAACACACACACACACACACACACACACACACACACACGCACACACACACAAACACACACCCCTGTGACATTTTCATCTGACATCACAGATGGAATGAGGCATTTATAGCATCAATGTTCTACATTTTCCTGGTATCTTCTCCTGCCTTCCACTGACTGATGACCCTTTTTCATGTTTTGCTTTGTTAAGGACACCTTTTCTCCTGTTGCACCAGTTTAACTTCCCTGCTTTTATCTGGAGGAGAGCAGCTCCACTGCTACGACCACCTGGGGAGTTTTGTGGCACATTCAGGATTGTCTGGGAGACTCGGTTCGGTTGGGTGGGAATGCCAAGACCTTTAGCTCCTTCCTTTGGTTTGGTTTCAAACTGCACTGAACTGAGGACCAAACCTTCTGGTCATCATGCAGCTACATCATCTGCTCACTAGGGAGAGGTAAATTACTGCTGACCAGGAAGAAAAAAGAAGAAAATCCAGCCCATTGATTGGCCAGGACTGAAAACGTCTCATTCCCTGCAAACAACGGAGCAACATTAGACTTCTGCAGTCTGGTTTTTACTTGGTGGTCAAACTTAATCCGGTTTTCACCAGAATCTGCCCAGTTTGAGCAGGACAGGCAGCAGATCTACTTCACCACCTCTCCTGGGTGCTACCTTTCCTTTAAACAAACAGTACTCCAGGTTTCCAATGGACCACAGTATGCCTCTGTGGTCCAAATGAACATTCACACCACTCCAAATGGAGAGGACTGTCTGTGGAAGTGGATCAGGATTTGTTCAAAGTGGAGCAAGCAGTGCCAGTGTAGACGCAACCCATCAATTCAGCAGTTTAACTGATGTCTTTCACTGACGGCATCTTCTGTTTGCTGGATGATCAACATCCTCTTCTGTGATAGAGACTCATCATCATTTGAGGAGTTTTGTGGAGGAAAGGAAGGATGATAAGCTTGTAATAAAACGTTGTTTTAATCTCATCCCAGTCTCTGCTTATGGTCCGTTTGCTGCGAACCTTAACACAGACCAGAAGGACATGGACCAGAGCAGGATGAAGAAATGGTGGCTGGTTCAGAGCTCTGTCTAATCAGCTCTACTACCTGGACAACATGAATAGTTAATCTGATCTCTTGTAATTGTTAATCAGAGTAGCCCAGCCTCAGGCTCAGGCTGCATATAATCTGCCTCCGTAACGCCTGCAGGTTTGGAGGCTGCAGATTCAGCTTCACAAGCTCTGTTTCTCTGTGGTCCTCTGGCCTCTGCTGTGTTTCAGGAACCTCTATGGTACGTCTTTTAATGGGGCTGCTCAGGAGTCGGGCTGTAGTTTGGGCTCAGGCATTTGATGCTAAAACTCTGACTTTCGGGAGGTTTTATTAAAAAACTTAAAGCTTATTTATTATTGTGTAAGGATGATGGTTCTCAGCATCTTTTTCAGTGTTTGTCAGGAGTGTGTGGATCTGAAAACAGGCTGGTGACTTCCGTCAAGAATAAATCACTCAAGAATTCCCCTTAAGTATTAATAACGTACTTCTGATTCTGAACCACCCCAGCTGCGTTTCATACTCGCTGCTGCACCTGTTTATTCTTAGTAAGCCCAACTAGCAGGATGGAAAGTCTGGCTGAGATCATCTCCACAACTATGGAAACGCTGCTTCCTGGTAGTCATGTAGCGGAGATGGCGCCATCTCAGCCGGTCGGCCGTCTCGCCTCTGTGGAGGACAACATGACCTGCAGGACAGGTAATTACTGGTTCTGTGTCCCAGAGGTTTCTGTCATGCCCTGGCTTGATCACCTCATCATCCCGACTGCACCACAGACCTGTAGCGCTCCTCCCCATCAGCAAATGATCATCTTCAGGAACTTCACAGACATAATCCGTCCAAGCAAAATCATTGTGATCCATCCATTTCTCTGTTCCCATGTACTCCAACGCAGCATCCATAAAAACCAAATCTTCTTTATCTACCTGAACATCTGTAGGGTGGCGGGAGACAGTGGAAAGAAAAAGGGGTGGCTAACCATCATTTATTGTAAGTTTAATCTGAAAGGAAGCGTCTGCTTCTTGAAACCAAGCAGGAAGTCTGTGCCTGATGGCAGAAATGAAAGGGTATATCTCTCATTCTTATGCGCCAGGTGTCGTTGGTTTCTTCCACTCCAAAGTCCAAAGAGATGACTAGGTTTTCATTTTTTTTTTTTCTAAGGAAGAATGTGAGTCCATGAAGAGGCCAGTTGTCTTTTTGGCCCATATCATCCAACAGGGACAGACAAGGTGGTCTCTGAGAAAGTTTAGGTGGTGAAGAACTGGCCTTGTTGGACACCTGGAAGCAGCTCCAGATCCTCCTTCCCTCAGTCAACACCGCCTTCATCGAATAAAAGACCCATCGCAGCCAGTTGTTCATTCTGGCAGTTGGAAGGAAACATGCTGCTGATGTTGGTGCGGGCTTCGTTCTTTCTCTGCATTCTGGAGAACCAAAGCCCCAAAGCTCAACAAATGTCAGACCTACAGCCACTTGCCTGGAGAGTTTCATTTATACGAGTTACTGCATTCAGCATAATCCCTGACAAAATGTCTGTGATAATAAATTGATCTGGTTTCTTGTCATTTAATTTGTCTGTCTTCACTGTATCTTTTCTAATAATCAAAGACAGATGAACATCCATCCATTTTCTAAACTGGTTGTTCAAGGTGGGAGGAAGCTGGAGCCCATCCCAACGTTTGGCGAGAGGCAGCTACACCCTGGACAGGTCACCGGGGACCATCACAGGGGACTGCTCAGCAATAAAATGAAATTTCGTCAGAAATGAGGGGATAATCCAGGTGATCAAAGCCTGCAGTTTGGCAGGAAGCATAAGGGACTTTGCATAATAATTCAATCAATGGTCTGAAAGCTTTGTTGATGTGTTGATAACACAGTGTTGACATGTAGACACACATATGTTGTGATTTTTGGGAAGAGATTTTGAATTATTGAGTAAAACTTGGAACTTAATTGATTAGATTTTCTTAACTCATAAAATGCTGAAGCGTTAATAAGATACTGCACCCGACTATCTGATGTTTGAAGATCTAACAAGGTTCACTGATGGTTCTAAATGTAGGATTATAGTGGCAGAAGGAGTTCTCAGTTTGGCTCCAGGAAGTAAAGTCACGTGTTTCATCTCTACCGGAAAACACAAAAATTTATCAAAGAGGTAGAGCTGAGGCGGGGGCTCGTAGCGTGTCTTGGAGCAGTTACATCTAGCGATTTCCGATCTGCCTGTAGCTAAGCACTAACCGAGCTAACCCGGAGCTAACAGGAGCTAAGGGGAAGCTAAGCCATGTTGTTAACCAGCTAAAAACGCTGGTTGTTTTACATTCCTCCTTCTAGAAGCAGGAGTCAATCAAAAAGACACGCCCCTAAAGAAAACAAATTTCAAGATTTAATTACTTTTAAACGGGCAAGTTAGAAAAAAAATCCCTCTCTGCACAGTTGTCATGAAGATAAACCTGACCTATTAAATCTAATATGGATTTTTGAACCAGTCTGTAAACACGTTTAATTCTGCTGTAAACATGTTTATTTCTGATGTAAACATGTTTATTTCTGCTGTGAAGATGTTTATTTCTGATGTAAACATGTTTATTTCTGCTGTGAAGATGTTTATTTCTGACGTAAACATGTTTATTTTTGCTGTGAAGTTTGTCTTTTTAACATGGGAGTCTATAGAGATTTGCTTTGTTTTGGAGCCCCTTGTGGATGAAGGGGGAACTGCAGGTTTTCACACTATCGCTGAGGGTAAACCTTTTACTGCTGGAGGCTCTGTCCATCTTTATATACAGTCTACGGTGAGGAGATGGATCTTGGGACAGAGAGCCAGTAGAGCGATGTGTTCAGGTTTTTAGTTTTATAAGCTGACCACATTGATCTGAATGGACTGAAGTTTTTTGACAAGTGTTGAACGGCGACTTGCAATACTTTTGAGATGAAAGAACAAAATTTTACAGGCTGTTTAAATATAAGAGCTGAGTGAGAGGTGGGATTTACACCGGAGACATAGTTTACAGAAGGATTCCACGACCAGAGAATAACGTGGCTGCGAAGGGAGATGATGGCACCTGATTGGGACTGCCAACACAAATAACTTGAGCTGCTGAGATATAGAATGTTCTGCTTCACCCAAACCTTCATCTTCTTCGGAAGCAGAGTGTGGAGATGTATGTTGGAGGTAAAGTCAATGGTGAAATAGAAAATGAATGACAGTTCATCCATTCATTCATTTTCCATAATAAATCCCATTAAAGGAAACTGGAGTCCATCCCAGCAATCATCAGGCGAGAGGCAGGTAGACCTGGACAGGATGCCAGTCCAGATTGTATAAATGTTGGTATCATCAGTGAAGGAAGGTTTTCCTTCCAGCCTGTGGTTCTGATGGAGGTTTTCTGTCCAGGTCGTGGTTCTGATGGAGGTTTTCTGTCCAGGTCGTGGTTCTGATGGAGGTTTTCTGTCCAGGTTGTGGTTCTGATGGAGGTTTTCTGTCCAGGTCGTGGTTCTGATGGAGGTTTTCTGTCCAGGTCGTGGTTCTGATGGAGGTTTTCTGTCCAGGTCGTGGTTCTGATGGAGGTTTTCTGTCCAGGTCGTGGTTCTGATGGAGGTTTTCTGTCCAGGTCGTGGTTCTGATGGAGGTTTTCTGTCCAGGTCCTGGTTCTGATGGAGGTTTTCTTTCCAGGTCGTGGTTCTGATGGAGGTTTTCCGCTCAGGTTGTGGTTCTGATGGAGGTTTTTCTTCCAGGTCCTGGTTCTGATGGAGGTTTTCCTTCCAGGTCCTGGTTCTGATGGAGGTTTTCCTTCCAGGTTGTGGTTCTGATGGAGGTTTTCCTTCCAGGTCCTGGTTCTGATGGAGGTTTTCCTTCCAGGTCCTGGTTCTGATGGAGGTTTTCTGTCCAGGTCGTGGTTCTGATGGAGGTTTTCTGTCCAGGTTGTGGTTCTGATGGAGGTTTTCTGTCCAGGTCGTGGTTCTGATGGAGGTTTTCCTTCCAGGTTGTGGTTCTGATGGAGGTTTTCTGTCCAGGTCCTGGTTCTGATGGAGGTTTTCCTTCCAGGTCCTGGTTCTGATGGAGGTTTTCCTTCCAGGTCCTGGTTCTGATGGAGGTTTTCCTTCCAGGTCCTGGTTCTGATGGAGGTTTTCCTTCCAGGTCGTGGTTCTGATGGAGGTTTTCCTTCCAGGTCGTGGTTCTGATGGAGGTTTTCTGTCCAGGTCGTGGTTCTGATGGAGGTTTTCTGTCCAGGTCGTGGTTCTGATGGAGGTTTTCCTTCCAGGTCCTGGTTCTGATGGAGGTTTTCCTTCCAGGTCCTGGTTCTGATGGAGGTTTTCCTTCCAGGTCCTGGTTCTGATGGAGGTTTTCCTTCCAGGTCCTGGTTCTGATGGAGGTTTTCCTTCCAGGTCGTGGTTCTGATGGAGGTTTTCCTTCCAGGTCCTGGTTCTGATGGAGGTTTTCCTTCCAGGTCCTGGTTCTGATGGAGGTTTTCCTTCCAGGTTGTGGTTCTGATGGAGGTTTTCCTTCCAGGTCCTGGTTCTGATGGAGGTTTTCCTTCCAGGTTGTGGTTCTGATGGAGGTTTTTCACATAATAGTCTGCAGGCAGTGTTGATACTCTGGTTCCCAGTTTATCCAGTTCACACCGTTTGCATCACAGAACCATCTTTGAACATCTTCCTCTCAGTGATAGTCATCTGTGTCCTGAGTGTTGTGAAACACTCTGGAACTTTTACTTGCTGAACGCTCAGACTGGCAGACAAACATGATGAGTCACTTCCCATGTTAACCCACTTACTGGCCTGACAGACACGTTAACATCCTGAATGAGCTACAAAAACTCGATCAGCTGTTTTTCATGTTAACAAGCCTGCAGCAGATGTTTGCTGCTTTCTACAAGAGGTGACGTGGAAGCAGCTGTCATTTAACATTTCAACCCACAGACCGTCGTCACGTATTCAGATGTCAACACAAACATGATGGTGGTTCCGGGGGCACAGAATGATTCAGGGAAGTACATTTTTATGCACCAAAATTTGCTACTGTGTGATTCCATGCAGTCAAAACTGTCTTCTGTTCTTCATGTTGGGAGCTGGTGAGTTTTTAGACTGCTGGCTTGTAGGTGGGTCAGTTTATAACATTTATTCATTTTCCTAACCTGTTAATCCAATTCAGGGTCGCGGGGAAGCGGGAGCCTATCCCAGCAGTCCCACCCTGGACAGCTCGCCAGTCCATCGCAGCAGTTTATAACATTCTTAGTGAGAATAAACGTGTCATGTGACGGTTCCCTTCGGCTTCTCAAGCTTCCCTGTTTGTGACTCTGTTTCTCCTCCCTCTCCACCTGCAGCTGCACCTAATAAGAAGCACGCCTGTTCCTCATCACCACCATTATATAAGCAGTTCACTCCATTTTGGCAGTTACCAGATCGTCGTCAATCTTACCTCTGAGTTCCTGTCTACAGTTTGTGAATAAATCCTTTACCTTTTTGACCGTTCGCAGCTTGAGTCCTCTTTTTTCTGAAGGAAACATGACAAAACGAGGCCTTAATGAGAAATAAGAGACTGTAGCTGCGTTTCCATTACATCTTTTAGCAAAATAAAAGCAATATTTGTCAGTTTCAACAAACAACAATTGCGATTGGTGGGCGTTTCCATTGAACAGTGTTTAGCGTGTTAGCCTCAAGTCTCGTAAAAATTCACAAGAGCAACAAGATTTTATGAAAACTGTGACTTATGCAAGGTAGCCACGTAGCGTTTTGTTGGCATTTTTTTATTTGTTACAGAGAATTTGCTTCGGCTTTTCAAATATTTTTAATATATATTAATATTTTCTAAAACTTTGAAATTCGCTGTTGTTTGCTCCACATCTGGTCACACGACCCCCACGTCATGTCTGAGGACACGTAAATGCGAAAAAAAAGTGTTTCCATCATATTTTTCTGTCAAAATCTCTGAAAAATCACCTCATGAGAGCATAAAAACTTTCAAGCAATGATTTTTATTATTATTTTTTAAAGTAGCAGTTTTTAATTTTTAGTTTTTTGAGCAATTCTAGGTGTGATGGAAATGCACCTTGTAACCCTAATCCATTCACCTAATGTCTTTATACATTGTACGTCTTTACTTCGTCTCCTGTTTGCATCATTTTACCGACAGCATTAATTTTTTCTTAAATTTGCTTCCATACAGCTTTTGTTTGTGTGTCAGGCAGATTTCTCTGCTGTAGGCTGTGTTTCCTCTCCAAACTTGCCCTGCTGCAAACTACGACATGTGCAAAGCGCTCATTTAAATAGGGAGTCTGCAACACGTTTGCACCTGCCGCCCATTTACACAATCACTCTTAGTAAATCCCTCACAACCCGCGGTTTAACCCCACGCATGAATTTCTAGTTCGCACACGCAAATTACTGAACAAATATCACACACACAGCAAGTAAAAAATCTCTTAGTAAACTAACAGAGCTGAAAGTTCGTGCTTCTAAAGCTCAGAGATTCACACAAGCCATCACACAAAGAAAAGCTACCAGTGGCTTAGCTTCAGGTTTCAGCGGAGCAGTGTGTAAGCATCATTACCTTTCTACATGAAGCAGGAGATGTTTTTGGCTTCAACCAGCATTTGACCACATTTAACACCAAGTACACAGAAAACTACCAGCAACGACTTCATCCATCATGTTGGACAGCTGCAGGCGATGAGCAGGTTTACCAGCAGACACGTCCTCATGCTGCTTCATGGTGTTCAGATTCAGGCTCTGGATCTGGTTCCGACTCACATGGAGGACATGTTGCTGTCGTCATGCTTAAAAACATGTAGCGTGTTTTTCAAATATGTTTGACTGTTTGAGTTTTAGAGCTTCCTGAAGTTAAGCTACACACCTGGCTGCAGAACATCTAGATGATTTGTGTCACCATGGCAACTGCAGGTGGAGATTAGAGACAATAATTTGAGCTGGAAGGAGGGAACGAGGATGGCCTTCCTTCAGCGCACTGTGAGGTAACAGGACAGCATGGAGATGTTTGCTGAACTGAACCACCTTCACTTTGCTGACTGCTGCTTGTGCACGGCTGCTGCTTGTGCACGGCTGCTGCTTGGTAGCAGTGAAACACACCAACCTGACTTTGTTTGGCTGATTGGATTCCCTCGGAGACGTGTGCGCTGCCGGTGAGACATCACACAGTCTGATCTGGGTTTGATGTGATCCAGTGATTTCAGTATTTGCACAACGGGTGCTGCTGTTTTTCTCCCCTGAATGCTGCTGAGCAAAGCGAGCTCTTGTCTCAGTTTAATTGGTTCAGAAATCAAAGCATGCACAAAGAATGGGGCGAGCTGAAGGTTGGGGAAAAAAGAGCTTTGAGAAAGACTCTGATCCTGGACTTGTAATTGTTTCAGACACTTTGGCTGAGAAATCAGACAAAAACCAAGGGAGGCTCTTTCACTGATGTTGTTTTGTCTTGAGAAGAAGCGAGGGCGTCTGATAGGATTCTTTGGCATCTTTTTCTGCTTCCTTTGTTAATTCATTCAAGCTCCTCTGGCTGAATCTCATTTTTAGAGATCGTGAAAGCCTCTCCACCCACTGTTCATTAGTTCTACCAGCACAAAGTGGCATTAATCTGCTCTTTTTGTGAATAATGAGGGCCTCCATAATGTTCTCATTGTTGATTACACCCATCTGGTATTCTAAATCGTGACTTCCAGCTCATTCCATGCGTCATGTCTTACAGTAGAGATCAAACATAAACAAGTCTCCGACACACACCAGTCCGTCATACAGTATAACTCCCCGTGATAGCAACTGCTGTTGGAAAACAGTTCCCACAAGGCGAGAGTCCATGAGGCTGAAGTCGGAAAAGAAAATACATCAGCGTGTCGTTTGCTAACCCAAGGCCAAAGAGAGGACGTCCTGCTGTCCTTACAGGATGAGAACATCATCCCATTTACATGAAGAACAAAAGAATGAACGTCAAGACGTCGTGGATGATGTTTCAAAATGAAACCAGCACATTGAGAAACATCTTGTCCAAACTAATTTCTTTTTTATGGAAGTGCAGTCAAACCAAGGATGCAGGAAATGTTTGGCTTGAGGGCAACTGACTCCAACATTTACCATTATGAACTGGATGGAAATGCAGCAGAGATTTAATAAAAACCTCAAAATGTGTGTTTTTCTTTCAAGGCTGGGGTGGGGGTCCTGAATCACCGAGTGTTGCTGTCAAACTTTGGCCTGTTAAGCTGATCGGAATCAGTTGGAGGAGGAGGAAACAGCACATCTCATCACATTGTGATCAGGCTACAGGGACACTAAGCCGTCCCAGTTTTCCAATCATAAAACCTGCTTTCAAATAAACCAGTCAGAAAAAGTTATTCTGCCTTTCATGTCAGTTAGACATCATTGAATTAATGTGATTCCTCAGACAGAAACTGTTTGTTTAACTAGCTGACATCCATGCTGAAATATAAAACACACACCTGGTTATAAGATCAGAAGTTTGTGAAGAATCGTAACCAGCTAATGTTTATCCTGCTGTGTCACCACGCCAGGTGTGTTCACAGAGGACATCCTGGACTTTTATACCGCAGATAACGCAGTTTACTTCTATTTTTCCCTTTATGAAGTATTCATACCCAAAAGTCAGAATGACAAGGTGCGCCGCAGGTGTGTGTGTTGTGACGTTAAGTCGGAGTTACGTCTGAGAAAATAAATCCCACACAGCAGACAGAAGGTCCAAACGTGTCTGAAATCACAAGTCCAAGTTGAGTCTGAGGTCACTGAAGCCTTCAGTCCCGGTGTCTGACACACATGACAAAGATGTAACCGTAACAGCCGCTGCGTGCTTCATCTGACGGCTTAGAGCTGATGTTTGTGATGTCAGGTTAACAAAGCTGTAAACAAGTTGACCTCCAGCTGCTGGCTCACAGAACTGAGTCCAGATGCATAAAGTATCAATCAACATCCGGTCCCAGCAGAGCAGACTCCGGCCTTCATGAATGGTTGAACAGATTTCTGTCTTTCCTCTCAGAACATACCAGAGATGGACAGGTCCTGTGCTAACTTCATTATTTTCAGCCAACAGGACTCACAAAGTTAAATCTTTACTCATTCTGGATGCTTTTAAGTTAAAACAAGTTGTTGTGAACACCAAACTTCAAGGCTGCACAACTTCTTCTGAACAGAGCAGAACTAACTGGCAACAGTATTAATAAACATTTGTTAAACCAGTCTGTCAGCTGGTTCCTGAGGGGGACAAAAAATGACATTACTTCAAATGAATTTTCCTTTTGCAAAAGCAGCTCTGTCACCTTTTGAGTTGCCAGGATAGACTAAGGGTGCATTAACATCAGGATAGTCCGCTAGACTCGGTCCGGTTGAGGACTCGGTCCAGCTGTAGGGGGGTGTATCCAAGTGGACCGAGATCGTGTTCACGCTGCTTTCTGGTCAAACCAGCCAAACCATTAGAATAATATCTCCCCATTCCCACCAGAGGTGGCGCTGCACTGGTATTTAGTTAAAGAGAGGACAAGACCGGCGTGAAGAAGAAAACTGTTTCCTCCACCTGCCAGTTAAACATGGAGACCAAACTATGGCTGTTTTGGGTTTTTATTGTGTCTTATGCAAGTATCCTGCAGAAATCCACTGCAACAATGGACGCAGTATTAACACCAGACGAGGCAGAGGACCCTTAATGCCATCGCTATGGATTTACCCACAATGCAATTTTTTGTAGTCCGCTCACTGTATTTGGTCCAGTTGAAACAGGCCGAGATCTGTGCTGGAGTCCGCTTCTTTGGTCTGAATCGTTTGGTGCGTTCACATTTCCCCAAATGAAGCAGACTTTCCGAGCAAACGGACTCCGATTTGAATCAAAAAAGTTTAAGTGAATATGCCCTAAATTTGTGTTTGTGTGTCTCAGGAAATGTATCATTTTCTGTGTCTGCATCCATTTTATCAGCTGCTGCATATAAATTGCTCCTTATTTGTATGTTTAAAGGGACACCATGTCACCACACACCCTCTTTCCTCCTCCTCCTCCAACCAAAGTTTGTCATGGCTGAAAGAAGTGAGAAGGAGAAAACGGTGTCTGAGGAGGCCAGCGAGAGGAAGCGGGAAAAGAATCGATCCAGAAGTTTTTTGGACAGAAAGGCCACTGTTCAAACCCCGCCCCAGCCAAGGATCGAAAATGCAATTACATTAAAATGAAAACTATTAAACACTTATTTGTATCATTTGTGTGTTGTTATATTTTAACTTTGTGTGGGCTTCCCGCGTCCTTTATTGTCAAGCAGTAGATGAGAATCAGGGAGATGTGGGAATTTAGGGTTACACCTCAGAAGCAGCTACTCTACAGGGTGAACAAAACAGCAACATGAGCATTCAGCTCCAACAAAACCAGTTATTTTCCTCGTCTTTCTGTCTGTCATATTTTTGGTCCTGAAGTAGAACCTTTCTTTGACGGTTTGGTAACCGGTTTGTTGCTGCTTTGGTTTGTTGCCTCCATGATCTGAAAACTCAGACAGAAGCACCTGTTAGGCTTTCCACCTGAAGTAGATCCTGTCGATCCGGCTCACAGCTCGGTGCAGAGGAGAGTTTAGGAATTTAATTTGAGGGAGCAAGGTGTTAGTGTAAGCAGGTGTTTCCCCCTCTCGCCCCTTCCTTAAGTCGGACTTGGTTTATTTTTGTCTTTCCTGCCTGAACAGGTCGCCACAGCAGCTTCCAGCTACCGAGCTAGTACAGAAGCCCCATTTGCATGGTAGTACTTTGGCACATTTTACTTCTAGCTTTGTTCAGTGCAACAACAGTTCATTATTCTGGCCTGCCAGTGTCTGTCTGTCAAGGATCTGGAAAAGTCAGCTCGCTGTAATCCTGCTTGACAGTTACGCGGAGAAGTTGAGGGAAGAAGTGGGAGTCCTCAGCTGGGGTTGTTCTGCTCACAGCTGCAACTCGTCCGGCATGACGGCATCAGCGATGCTTTCTTTAACGGCTACACATAAACCTGTGGAGCATTTCAAACATCCACAACTAGTTCAGTTACTTTACAGGATCTTCAAACTGAAATAAAGTTTCTTGCAAATCAACTCCACAAAAACATCATGGCCAAACTGAACCAATGAAATGCCTCCTGAGCCGATACTGCAGACCATCAATCTGCTGTCAGACTGTTTAGTGTTATCAGATTATTAACACATCCCTTTCAGTACTTTTGCTTGAATCTTAAGTTTTAAAAGATCACTTGTTACTGATAAATTCTAACCATCATTGTTGGTATTAAGGTTATGAAGCAGCTACAGATTTAATTTAGGAGTTTTTTTCTTATTGACAGTTTTGGAAAAACACTTTAAATACATTTTTGTTCACCAGTTCCTCTTTCACAAAGGGTGCTGTGTGTTTTACTGCAATCTGCTGAAACCAGACACAATAATAACAGCAATAATGATTATAATGTTCCCATAAACAGATTTTATATATACACATATCAGTATCTGCCAATGTCCAAATTCCAGATCAAAACTCCAAAAAGGCAGATTGGGTCTCTAGATTTTATGCACAAAACTCCAAAGAGTTTGGCACACTGGAGCTGGTGGATGTTTGAAGCCTCGGCAGCTTGTGTGCAGTTGAGAAGCCTGCATATCTGATGGGATGGATATGTATGTGGGCAGCTTCCACATCTGTGAAGCTCCTGGACCACATCCTGCATCCATCACAACAGCATTGCTTCAACTGGTCTGCCTGCTATCTGGAGCATCATGGAAGCTGAAGTCCAGAAACACGGTCCAGAACTGTTGCTGGACTCCTTCATTAGACCAGAATGGGAACGTTCCTCCTAAATTCAATTCAATTCAACTTTATTTATATAGCGTCAAATCACGGCAATGCCATCTCAAGACGCTTTACAGACAAAGGGGAAAACATAATGAAGGCCAATTCATAACAGCCTATATAAGGAAACCAACAGATTGAGTTGAGTCCAACTCAATCTCCCATCCTGAGCAAGCACACTGGCGACAGTGGGAAGGAAAAAACTCCCTTTTAACAGGAAGGAAACCTCCGGCAGAACCCGGCTCAAGGACAGGCAGCCATCTGCCTCTGCTGTGTGGGGGGAAGAGGACAGAAAGACAACAGACAACAGGAACTGCTACTCCCGGCCAGGGAGACCTGCTGAGACAGGAGACATACATGTTAATGATGCAACACAGTTATGGGGGGGTAAAAGAAAGAGACAAAGAGAAAAAGAAAGAAGCTCAGTGTATCAGGAAATGTCCCTCAGCAGTCTAAACCTATAGCAGCATAACTAAGGGACGCTAACCATCCCTAGCTATAGGACTTATCAAAAAGATAAGTCTTCAGCCTAGTCTTAAAGGTGGGGAGGGTGTCTGCTTCCCTAACACTAACTGGGAGCTTATTCCATAAGAGAGGGGCCTGATAACCAAAGGCTCTGCCTCCTGCTCGGCTCTTTGAGACTCTAGGAACCACAAGTAAGCCTGCAGTCTGCGAACGAAGTACTCTGCTTGGTATATAAGGAACAATGAGGTCTCTGATATATAGTGGTGCCTGGTTGTGGAGGGCTTTATATGTAAGGAGAAGGATTTTAAATTCTATTCTAGATTCAACAGGCAGCCAATGAAGAGAGGCTAAAACTGGAGAAATATGATCTCTCCTGCTGTTTCTCGTCAGGACTCTGGCTGCAGAATTCTGGATCAGCTGAAGGCTTTTCAGGGCATATTTAGGACAGCCCAGTAATAGAGAGTTACAGTAATCTAGTCTCGAAGTAACAAAAGCATGAACCAGTTTTTCTGCATCACTCTGAGACAGAATGTCCCTAATTTTGGCTATATTACGTAAATGAAAGAAGGCTGTTTTAGTAACCTGCTTAATATGTGGACCAAAGGACAGGTCAGGGTCAAATATTACTCCAAGGTTTCTCACTGTAGCACTGGAAGCTAAAGTAATGCCATCCAGGTTCATTACAAAACTGGAAAATTTAGCTCTGTGATTTTCAGATCCAACGAGAATTACTTCAGTCTTATCTGAGTTTAAGAGGAGAAAATTTCTAGACATCCAAGTCTTTATGTCTATGAGACAATTTTGTAGCCTATTGGGCTGATTTGTTTCATCTGGTTTAAAGGATAAGTATAGTTGAGTATCATCTGCATAACAATGAAAGTTTATTCCATGCTGTCTAATAATTTTGCCTAAAGGGAGCATATATAGCGTGAAGAGTATTGGTCCAAGTACAGAACCTTGAGGAATTCCATGACTTACTGTAGTTTGGGAGGAGGACTTGTCATTTACATGAACGAACTGAAGTCTATCAGATAAATATGATTTAAACCAGCTTAACGCTGTACCTGTAATTCCAACCACCTGTTCTAGTCTCTGTAACAGAATGTTATGATCGACTGTATCAAATGCAGCACTAAGATCAAGCAAGATAAGTACGGACACAAGTCCTTTGTCTGAGGCCATAAGAAGGTCATTAGTAACTTTCACCAATGCTGTCTCAGTGCTATGATGAGCTCTAAATCCTGACTGAAACTCCTCGCATAAATTATTTCTGCTCAGGTGGGCATGTAGCTGAGCGGAAACTGTTTTCTCCAGAATTTTGGACATAAACGGGAGGTTAGATATAGGTCTATAATTTGCTATCACCTCTGGATCCAGAGATTGCTTTTTAAGTAAAGGCTTGATTACAGCAGTTTTAAATGATTGTGGTACATATCCTGTCACTAAAGACATATTGATAAGACTTAGTAGTGATGTATTAATTAAAGGGAAAATGTCCTTAAAGAGGCTCGTTGGGAGAGGGTCTAAGATACAGGTGGATGGTTTAGATGAAGCTATTATTTTAGTTAATTCAGAGGGTTGGACCGTACAGAAACTATTTAGACACAAGTCAGATCCTGGTTCTAAGGATGCTTCGGAGACCACAACAGGCTCAACATTATAGGTAGAAGGAAGAGTATTGTGAATTTGATCTCTAATAGTGTCAATTTTATTCCTGAAAAAATACATGAAATCATCACAGCTAAGCGAGAAAGGAATACATGGCTCCACAGCGCTCCGGCTCCTAGTAAGCCTAGCTACAGTGCTGAAAAGAAACCGGGGGTTGTTTTTGTTTTCCTCTATCAATGATGAATAATAAGCTGTTCTTGCCGTATGTAAGGCTTTTTTGTATACGATTAAACTTTCTTTCCAGGTTAAGTGAGACTCCTCTAGTCCTGATGAACGCCATCTGTTTTCCAAAAGCCTTGATGCCTGTTTTAGAGCTCGAAGCTGGGAATTAAACCAGGGAGCCTTCATACTCTTACCTAATTTCTTCTTCTTTAGGGGAGCAACATTATCCAAGGTTGTACGCATTGAAGCTGTTATAGTATCAGCATGTTGATCAATCTGAGCAGGAGTAAAGCTTAAATGGGGACTCTCAGTCATGCTAACACATGGTAGATGTGAAAAAATTGATTCAATTGATTGTTTAAATTTTGTAATATTATTGTCTGATAAACATCTACTATAGTAGAATTTATTTTTGGTCAGTGAGTAATCAAATAAAGTGAATTCAAAGGTTAATAAGAAGTGATCGGACAAGACAGGGTTTTGAGGAAACTCCACTAGCTGCTCTCCTCGCTTCCCAGATGTTTCAGACAGATGTTAAAAATAGAGAAGATGCAACTAAACATCATCCTGGAACTACTTTTTACAGATGTGTTGCTGCCATCAGGATGGAAATGACCTCATATGAAATGATAAAATGTCTCAGTTACATCTGATAAGTGTTTATTGTTACGTCCCCTGGGAGGGGCGCAACCTGACGACCACAGAGGGAGACAGGACGAGTATAGAGGGTTGACACGTTTATTTACAAGTTTTGGATATGGCAGGATTATGGAACCTGTGGGAGAGGATGGGACATTTAGGCTGTGCCAAAATCAAAGAAAACAAAACAAAACGAGGCCTAACTCAGACTGTATCTGTGAACCAAATAAAAACCAAATAAACTCCTATCTAACTGATCTAATAACCAGCTTAACCAAAACGTTTACAAGGGGTGGCAACAACCTCTAGCCCTAGTGTGTCTATACAATGTTTTCTACATGTGGAAAATGTAAAGGGCGCCCAAACTTACCTGGTCCTCATGCCTCCCCACGTACCTGTTCCACCATGCCATTAACAAACACAAGCAAAAGCAAAGAAGAGCTTGATGGCCTCCAGGTGCTGCTCTTTTAAAGGGTGCCTTTAGTGCTCATTGGAGCATCTGAATTTGAACCAGCCAATAGATCCCAGGCTAGGCAGATCTCCACTTCAGCTACTTGGAAACACCTGGAGATAACAGGGATGACAAGTTTGATGATGCACGTAACATTATGTTCTAGTCGGAGTAAAATATGTCTTGATAAGATTGAGAAAATCTTTCCACTGCTCTGAACTGGGGTTGTATCGTTGCAACCGACATAGTTCGGTTTCTTAAAACTCTGCTGATCCAAATTTCATATAAAGTCTCGTTTCTTCTTGTACATTTATGTTTCCTAATGAAGCACAAAATGTCGATACATGTCAGAAACATTTAGAGCGGCCCAAAGATCATCGTGAAACCTTTAAAAAAGGATGGAACAGTAAAAAAAGCACTGGCCTGTAGCTAAAGCAAAGGAAGGAAGGCTTCCTCTCGACGGCAGTGGAGGAGCCGCCATGCCTCTTTTCACGCCATGAAGTTAGACTTCAAGTATTTCAAAGGTGACATGGAGAATCTGGAGTAGTTTCTGATTTGGGCTGAAGATCAGAGTACAATCAGATTAGCTGTTGCCTCGGTCCATCTCAGCCTTTCTCTGCTGAATAAGATCAAAGAAAGGAAAATGCATGTTGCAGTGTGTGTGTTGTGTGACGGAGGAGTCTGATAGCCTGCAGGACGGATATTTGGACTCAAAGACTCAGAAGAAATTCTGAGTTTAGTGATGAGAATTTGCTGTTGGAAGACAAAAAGAACGATGACCTTGTGAAAAATTTCATTTCACCCTTTTTGTGCCGGACAAAGTGCTGAAAATATCCCCATTTTCTTGTGAAAAAGAATACTTGACTATAAAACCTTCTTCATCTCCATGGAAACCAGCAGGACCTTCATGATTCATTCCAAACAAAAGCAGAGTCTCAGGTGCAGCAGCGTCCTTTAAAGCTGGAAAAACATTTATCACCACAAAACAGCAAAAATGAGACAAGATGTGTAACTGTGGTTGTGTAGTTTTGTACTCAGTTGATGCATTTTATAGCATTTAAAATGTCCAAACACACAAAAACCGCTATAAAATAATCATATGGGATCTTTTTTTTTTTAAAATTACGTAAAATAAAACCTTCAGTCATGCTTAAAACAACCCAAAATATAATCATTTTTGAGACTTTAAGTTAAATGAATGAAATGACTGATTTTTCACAACTTTTCTTCTAAATTAAATTCTGACATTAAAGAATGAATTATTTTAAACTAAGATAAGCTTTAATGAAAGTCGAAAGGGTGGTTTTGGACATATAGATCACCAGTGTGAGTATTTATATAATTTCTACACATGATTGTGTGACGGGGCCGAACTCCAGGGTTTTATATGGAATTGTCTTGTTGCATGTGTTTAATTCTGATTGCTGTTCCAGTAACCTCCGAGCCACAACTTTTTTTTTTTTTTTTAAACTTGTTTTTATTTAATTTATTTTGCTTTAATATGCCCTGGTCACCAACAAATGCATTAGAATTAGTGGCTTTACTGATCTTTGAGTTGCCCATCACCACCTGCTATTCATTTATTCATTCATTCATTCATTTTCTGAACCGCTTATTCCAATTCAGGGTTGTGGGGAAGCTGGAGCCTATCCCAGCTGGCTTTGGGCGACAGGCAGGGTACACCCTGGACAGCTCGCCAGTCCATCGCAGGGCCACACACAGAGAGACGAACAACCACACTCACACTCACTCCTAGGGACAATTTAGAGTGACCAATTAACCTATCATGCATGTCTTTGGATGGTGGGAGGAAGCCAGAGTACCCGGAGAGAACCCACGCATACATGGGGAGAACATGCAAACTCCACACAGAAAGGCCACTGACCAAACCAGCCAAGGATCAAACCAGCGACCTTCTTGCTGTGAGGCCACAGTGCTAACCACTGCGCCACCGTGCAGCCCCTATTCATTTATTTTATGGAAAATAATTCAGTTTTGGTTATTTGTCTGATTTTTTGGTCGGTAAATTTGAGCAGGTCTGAAAATGTTTTATGGTTTTAAAAGTTTTATTTTACTGCAGTTTTTGTGGCTGGTCATCCATCCGAAGCAGCTGGTCTGATCTGCCTTTTGGTGACATTCTCCAAACGCTACATGGAAAGTTGTTCATTACCTCCGGCTTGGAAGTTATGTTTTTACCAGCATTTATCTGTTTGTCTGTTTGCAAACACGGGGAGAACATGCAAACACACAGGCAACTGTTCTAATCTCCATCCAGTTGAGGCTCAAACCAGCAACCTCCTTGCTGTGAGAGCACGGTGCTAACCACTTGGCCACTGTGCAGCCCCATGCTGGTATTAACATCTTTAATACACATTTTAGAACTCACGTTGCTGCTGTTGCTAAGCAACATCCAGCAGGTTTCAGATTCTCTGCTGAATGTGTGGGGCTGAATTTCTGCTTTGACGCTTTGTGACATCATTAAGACACCATTTATCCAGTAAAGGCCCTCCAGATCATTCTAACTTTTTGGACCAGAGGAAACACATTAGTGTTTGTTCCGATTGTTAGGAAGAACTTCACCAATCAGATGAGCAGACATTGTGAATTTCAAGTAGAAGTACTTTTTTCCAACATGCTACGAGGATACACGATTCACAAAGCCAACAATCACAGAGTTTGCATTTGCAGATTCTGACTACAAATCGATGGACGACATCCATGATGACTCCCTCCTGGATGATTTTCCACCTGACTTCCAGGATAACGGTAAGTGTATCTCTGCTGAGTCCTTCAGTGATGAGGATTACCCGGTGTTGCTGATGAAAACTCCTGAACAACGTCAGAAGTAACGTACTGAAGTATAAACTTTATTGGTGATGTTGTGTGCCCTCATTCATTGGTGTTGTGGGAAGAGAATCCTGTTTTGCAGAGCTGCTTGCTTATATCACTGAAGAAGGTAAACTGAGCGTGTGAAACAACAAAAATTATGGTCTCATGGTGTGTGTGTGTGTGTGTGTGTGGGGATGGTTGGCCACCTCCCTAGCGCTCCCACGTTATGTTGCAGAATGAGGGGTATTAAAGCGGGGAAGCCCCAGACTTCGGTGGAGTCTGCTGCGGGTCTATCTGATCAGGACGCCCAGCTGGTTTTGGCACTCTCTACCGGGGTTGTGGGCTCCCCAACCTATCCGCGTTACGGTAAGAGCTGGAAACTGAAAAGTGCCTTAACCGATGTGCTTACTCTTGTGCTGCAAGGTTAATAAAACGCTGAGTTAATCATTGGGCAGAGAGTTTGTGTGTTCATTATTTGCCGACTTCCTACGATCCTGCAAAATAAATAAAAGTGTTTCATTACACGTACGGATGCTGCAATGTGTGACAAAACTAAAAACACAAGATCAACATTTAGAGTCACAAGAAGGAAATCTTACCGGAATACCATCTGTCTGCAGCCGGTAATCAGAGGACTTGAAGGAGAAGTAGCCGAGAATTTACCTGAAAATATGGGCAGGACTTCTGGTTTCTCCTCTGGCACCCATCGGACCTCCTCACCTATAGAAGGCTCCAGCAAGCGACCAATGGCAAGACGTATTTTCAAAGCAAACTTGTGGAAAATGGAATAAAACATTAATCAGAAGACAATCAGGATCTGACAATCCACAGGTGCCAAACTCCAGTCCTCAAGGGCCTGCAGGTTTTTGTTGTCTACATGCTCCAACGCACCTGACCAAAATTTATAAATAGGTTCTATTTTATTTGAGGCAGCTGTGTTGGTAGAGGGAAACAGCAAAAACCTGCCGGATACTGGCCCTCGAGGACAGGAGTTTAACACCCTAAAGAGACAAAAGCTGTTGGTGAAGCAGTTGGTACGTAAAGAAAGGGACAGAAAGAGATTAGCGTTGGTTTTGTGTGAGAGTGTGATGTCTGTCACTATAGACAATCTTCACATATACCTTCTGGGTCTCCCTTAAAATAAAGAGTGGTGCCTTCGATATTTTCAGGCGCCAACTACAGAACCACCAACCACCAACCAGTAGCAGCATGTTGTTGTGGGGTGAATGATGCCAGTGTGGCAGAGAGGTGTGAAGTGAACTAGTTGTCAGATCTAAAGGTGGAGGAAGATGGCGTGTCCCTGCCAGAATGTGTCTGCAGCAGGTGGAAGTTCCGGCTTACACAGTACATGTCTTGTTTACAGGAGGGGTTAGATGAGGACTGTTTTCCTGAGCTGATTCTTCCAGTGGCTGATCCCTGCACAGTCCTGACTGAGGAGCTGGGAAACAGAGGAGAACCAGTTCAAAGGCAACAAAAACCTCTTTTTAAGTGTTGGAACGGAACAGACTCGGACACCAGATAAACTGGTACTGCCTGAAGAGGAAACCCAGGCTGAAAGGCTGCAGTAATCTCTTGTTCCAGGTGAGCAAACAGCCCAGACACTGGAGGCTACGCCCAAAGGAAGGCAGGAGCTGCAACAGTGCCTTCCACAGATGCATGTTTTAGCTCCTGCAACAGGAGTTTAGTGGGATTTAGATCAACGATCACAGAAGGACATTTCAAAAGGATCCAATGATTTTTGCTCTTTATCCATTCATGTTTTTTTTAGTTGTGTGTTTTTGGTCATAATCCTATTGATGGGATGTCGAGCTCCGGTCCTTGAGCGCCAAAATCCTGCAGGTTTTCCAAGCATCCCTGCTCCAACACCTGACTCTAACTAATCAGTCAGAGTACAGAACTTCATAGGCTGTTGGATCCATTCAGTGTAGGCAGGTGAGTTTGAACAGACACACATGGAAACCTGCAGGACAGCGGGCCTGAACACCGATTTTGGACACGTCTGTCCTTTTAGAAGACCAGTTAGACACAACGGAGAATGAGTTTTCTGACAGCAGGCAGAGTGCTTTGGTAGTCTTAACATTTTGTTGTATCCTGCAAAGACTCAAGAAACTCTATTCCAGATGCAGCCAAGCAGCCCCAAAGCATCACCCAGTCTGCTCCACGTTCCACTGTAGGGACCAGAACATCACCCAGTCTGCTCCACGTTCCACTGTAGGGACCGGAACATCACCCAGTCTGCTCCACGTTCCACTGTAGGGACCGGAACATCACCCAGTCTGCTCCACGTTCCACTGTAGGGACCGGAACATCACCCAGTCTGCTCCACGTTCCACTGTAGGGACCGGAACATCACCCAGTCTGCTCCACGTTCCACTGTAGGGACCGGAACATCACCCAGTCTGCTCCACGTTCCACTGTAGGGACCGGAACATCACCCAGTCTGCTCCACGTTCCACTGTAGGGACCGGAACATCACCCAGTCTGCTCCACGTTCCACTGTAGGGACCGGAACATCGCCCAGTCTGCTCCACGTTCCACTGTAGGGACCGGAACATCGCCCAGTCTGCTCCACGTTCCACTGTACGGACCAGAACATCACCCAGTCTGCTCCACGTTCCACTGTAGGGACCGGAACATCGCCCAGTCTGCTCCACGTTCCACTGTAGGGACCGGAACATCACCCAGTCTGCTCCACGTTCCACGTTAGGGACCGGAACATCGCCCAGTCTGCTCCACGTTCCACTGTAGGGACCGGAACATCGCCCAGTCTGCTCCACGTTCCACTGTAAGGACCGGAACATCGCCCAGTCTGCTCCACGTTCAACTGTAAGGACCGGAACATCACCCAGTCTGCTCCACGTTCCACTGTAGGGACCGGAACATCGCCCAGTCTGCTCCACGTTCCACTGTAAGGACCGGAACATCGCCCAGTCTGCTCCACGTTCAACTGTAAGGACCGGAACATCACCCAGTCTGCTCCACGTTCCACTGTAGGGACCGGAACATCGCCCAGTCTGCTCCACGTTCCACTGTAGGGACCAGAACATCACCTAGTCTGCTCCACGTTCCACGGTAGGGACCGGAACATCACCCAGTCTGCTCCACGTTCCACGTTAGGGACCGGAAGATCACCCAGTCTGCTCCACGTTCCACTGTAGGGACCGGAACATCACCCAGTCTGCTCCACGTTCCACTGTAGGGACCGGAACATCACCCAGTCTTTTCCACGTTCCACTGTAGGGACCTGAACATCACCCAGTCTTCTCCACGTTCCACTGTATAGACCGGAACATCGCCCAGTCTGCTCCACGTTCCACTGTAGGGACCGGAACACAGTCTGCTCTGTGTTCCACTGTAGGGACCGGAACATCACCCAGTCTGCTCCACGTTCCACTGTATAGACCGGAACATCGCCCAGTCTGCTCCACGTTCCACTGTAGGGACCGGAACACAGTCTGCTCTGTGTTCCACTGTAGGGACCAGAACATCACCCAGTCTGCTCCACGTTCCACTGTAGGGACCGGAACATCGCCCAGTCTGCTCCACGTTCCACTGTAGGGACCGGAACATCGCCCAGTCTGCTCCACGTTCCACTGTAGGGACCGGAACATCGCCCAGTCTGCTCCACGTTCCACTGTAGGGACCGGAACATCGCCCAGTCTGCTCCACGTTCCACTGTAGGGACCGGAACATAGCCCAGTCTGCTCCACGTTCCACTGTAGGGACCGGAACATCGCCCAGTCTGCTCCACGTTCCACTGTAGGGACCGGAACATCGCCCAGTCTGCTCCACGTTCCACTGTAGGGACCGGAACATCGCCCAGTCTGCTCCACGTTCCACTGTAGGGACCGGAACATCGCCCAGTCTGCTCCACGTTCCACGTTAGGGACCGGAACATCGCCCAGTCTGCTCCACGTTCCACTGTAGGGACCGGAACATCACCCAGTCTGCTCCACGTTCCACTGTAGGGACCAGAACATCACCCAGTCTGCTCCACGTTCCACGGTAGGGACCGGAACATAGCCCAGTCTGCTCCACGTTCCACTGTAGGGACCAGAACATCACCCAGTCTGCTCCACGTTCCACTGTAGGGACCGGAACAACGCCCAGTCTGCTCCACGTTCCACTGTAGGGACCGGAACATCACCCAGTCTGCTCCACATTCCACGGTAGGGACCGGAACATCACCCAGTCTGCTCCACGTTCCACGTTAGGGACCGGAACATCACCCAGTCTGCTCCACGTTCCACTGTAGGGACCGGAACATCACCCAGTCTGCTCCACGTTCCACGGTAGGGACCGGAACATCACCTAGTTATTTCCACCTTCCACTGTAGGGACCGGAACATCACCCAGTTATTTCCACCTTCCACTGTAGGGACCGGAACATCACCCAGTCTGCTCCACGTTCCACGGTAGGGACCGGAACATCACCCAGTCTGCTCCACGTTCCACTGTAGGGACCGGAACATCACCCAGTCTGCTCCACGTTCCACTGTAGGGACCGGAACATCAACCAGTCTGCTCCACGTTCCACTGTAGGGACCGGAACATCACCCAGTCTGCTCCATGTTCCACTGTAGGGACCAGAACATCACCCAGTCTGCTCCACGTTCCACAGTAGGGACCGGAACATCACCCAGTCTGCTCCACGTTCCACTGTAGGGACCGGAACATCGCCCAGTCTGCTCCACGTTCCACTGTAGGGACCGGAACATCGCCCAGTCTGCTCCACGTTCCACTGTAGGGACCGGAACATCGCCCAGTCTGCTCCACGTTCCACTGTAGGGACCGGAACATCACCCAGTCTGCTCCACATTCCACGGTAGGGACCGGAACATCACCCAGTCTGCTCCACGTTCCACGTTAGGGACCGGAACATCACCCAGTCTGCTCCACGTTCCACTGTAGGGACCGGAACATCGCCCAGTCTGCTCCACGTTCCACTGTAGGGACCGGAAAATCGCCCAGTCTGCTCCACGTTCCACTGTAGGGACCGGAACATCGCCCAGTCTGCTCCACGTTCCACGGTAGTGACCGGAACATCACCCAGTCTGCTCCACGTTCCACGTTAGGGACCGGAACATCACCCAGTCTGCTCCACGTTCCACTGTAGGGACCGGAACATCGCCCAGTCTGCTCCACGTTCCACGGTAGGGACCGGAACATCACCCAGTCTGCTCCACATTCCACGGTAGGGACCGGAACATCACCCAGTCTGCTCCACGTTCCACGTTAGGGACCGGAACATCACCCAGTCTGCTCCACGTTCCACTGTAGGGACCGGAACATCACCCAGTCTTCTCCACGTTCCACGGTAGGGACCGGAACATCACCCAGTTATTTCCACCTTCCACTGTAGGGACCGGAACATCACCCAGTTATTTCCACCTTCCACTGTAGGGACCGGAACATCACCCAGTCTGCTCCACGTTCCACGGTAGGGACCGGAACATCGCCCAGTCTGCTCCATGTTCTACTGTAGGGACCAGAACATCACCCAGTCTGCTCCACGTTCCACTGTAGGGACCGGAACATCGCCCAGTCTGCTCCACGTTCCACTGTAGGGACCGGAACATCACCCAGTCTGCTCCACGTTCCACTGTAGGGACCGGAACATCGCCCAGTCTGCTCCACGTTCCACTGTAGGGACCGGAACATCACCCAGTCTGCTCCAGGTTCCACTGTAGGGACCGGAACATCGCCCAGTCTGCTCCACGTACCACGGTAGGGACCGGAACATCGCCCAGTCTGTTCCACGTTCCACTGTAGGGACCGGAACATCGCCCAGTCTGCTCCACGTTCCACTGTAGGGACCGGAACATCGCCCAGTCTGCTCCACGTTCCACTGTAGGGACCGGAACATCGCCCAGTCTGCTTCACGTTCTACTGTAGGGACCGGAACATCACCCAGTCTGCTCCACGTTCCACTGTAGGGACCGGAAAATCGCCCAGTCTGCTCCACGTTCCACTGTATAGACCGGAACATCGCCCAGTCTGCTCCACGTTCCACTGTAGGGACCGGAACATCACCCAGTCTGCTCCACGTTCCACTGTAGGGACCGGAACATCGCCCAGTCTGCTCCACGTTCCACTGTAGGGACCGGAACATCACCCAGTCTGCTCCACATTCCACGGTAGGGACCGGAACATCACCCAGTCTGCTCCACGTTCCACGCTAGGGACCGGAACATCACCCAGTCTGCTCCACGTTCCACTGTAGGGACCGGAACATCGCCCAGTCTGCTCCACGTTCCACTGTAGGGACCGGAACATCGCCCAGTCTGCTCCACGTTCCACTGTAGGGACCGGAACATCACCCAGTCTGCTCCACGTTCCACTGTAGGGACCGGAAAATCGCCCAGTCTGCTCCACGTTCCACTGTAGGGACCGGAACATCGCCCAGTCTGCTCCACGTTCCACGGTAGTGACCGGAACATCACCCAGTCTGCTCCACGTTCCACGTTAGGGACCGGAACATCACCCAGTCTGCTCCACGTTCCACTGTAGGGACCGGAACATCGCCCAGTCTGCTCCACGTTCCACGGTAGGGACCGGAACATCACCCAGTCTGCTCCACATTCCACGGTAGGGACCGTAACATCACCCAGTCTGCTCCACGTTCCACGTTAGGGACCGGAACATCACCCAGTCTGCTCCACGTTCCACTGTAGGGACCGGAACATCACCCAGTCTTCTCCACGTTCCACGGTAGGGACCGGAACATCACCCAGTTATTTCCACGTTCCACTGTAGGGACCGGAACATCACCCAGTTATTTCCACCTTCCACTGTAGGGACCGGAACATCACCCAGTCTGCTCCACGTTCCACGGTAGGGACCGGAAAATCGCCCAGTCTGCTCCACGTTCCACTGTAGGGACCGGAACATCACCCAGTTATTTCCACCTTCCACTGTAGGGACCGGAACATCACCCATTCTGCTCCACGTTCCACGGTAGGGACCGGAACATCGCCCAGTCTGCTCCACGTTCCACTGTAGGGACCGGAACATCACCCAGTCTGCTCCACGTTCCACTGTAGGGACCGGAACATCACCCAGTCTGCTCCACCTTCCACTGTAGGGACCGGAACATCACCCAGTCTGCTCCACGTTCCACGGTAGGGACCGGAACATCACCCAGTCTGCTCCACGTTCCACGGTAGGGACCGGAACATCACCCAGTTATTTCCACCTTCCACTGTAGGGACCGGAACATCACCCAGTCTGCTCCACGTTCCACGGTAGGGACCGGAACATCGCCCAGTCTGCTCCACGTTCCACTGTAGGGACCGGAACATCACCCAGTCTGCTCCACGTTCCACTGTAGGGACCGGAACATCACCCAGTCTGCTCCACGTTCCACTGTAGGGACCAGAACATCACCCAGTCTGCTCCACGTTCCACTGTAGGGACCGGAACATCACCCAGTCTGGTCCACGTTCCACTGTAGGGACCGGAACATCACCCAGTCTGCTCCACGTTCCACTGTAGGGACCGGAACATCGCCCAGTCTGCTCCACGTTCCACTGTAGGGACCGGAACATCGCCCAGTCTGCTCCACGTTCCACTGTAGGGACCGGAACATCGCCCAGTCTGCTCCACGTTCCACGTTTGGGACCGGAACATCGCCCAGTCTGCTCCACGTTCCACTGTAGGGACCGGAACATCGCCCAGTCTGCTCCACGTTCCACTGTAAGGACCGGAACATCGCCCAGTCTGCTCCACGTTCCACTGTAGGGACCGGAACATCACCCAGTCTACTCCACGTTCCACGTTTGGGACCGGAACATCGCCCAGTCTGCTCCACGTTCCACTGTAGGGACCGGAAAATCGCCCAGTCTGCTCCACGTTCCACTGTAGGGACCGGAACATCGCCCAGTCTGCTCCACGTTCCACGGTAGTGACCGGAACATCACCCAGTCTGCTCCACGTTCCACTGTAGGGACCGGAACATCACCCAGTCTACTCCACGTTCCACGGTAGGGACCGAAACATCACCCAGTCTGCTCCACGTTCCACTGTAGGGACCGGAACATCGCCCAGTCTGCTCCACGTTCCACTGTAGGGACCGGAACATCACCCAGTCTGCTCCACATTCCACGGTAGGGACCGGAACATCACCCAGTCTGCTCCACGTTCCACGTTAGGGACCGCAACATCACCCAGTCTGCTCCACGTTCCACTGTAGGGACCGGAACATCACCCAGTCTGCTCCACGTTCCACGGTAGGGACCGGAACATCACCCAGTTATTTCCACCTTCCACTGTAGGGACCGGAACATCACCCAGTCTGCTCTACGTTCCACGGTAGGGACCGGAACATCACCCGGTCTGCTCCACGTTCCACTGTAGGGACCAGAACATCACCCAGTCTGCTCCACGTTCCACTGTAGGGACCGGAACATCACCCAGTCTGCTCCACGTTCCACTGTAGGGACCGGAACATCACCCAGTCTGCTCCACGTTCCACTGTAGGGACCGGAACATCGCCCAGTCTGCTCCACGTTCCACTGTAGGGACCGGAACATCACCCAGTCTGCTCCACGTTCCACGGTAGGGACCGGAACATCACCCAGTTATTTCCACCTTCCACTGTAGGGACCGGAACATCACCCAGTCTGCTCCACGTTCCACGGTAGGGACCGGAACATCGCCCAGTCTGCTCCACGTTCCACTGTAGGGACCGGAACATCACCCAGTCTGCTCCACGTTCCACTGTAGGGACCGGAACATCACCCAGTCTGGTCCACGTTCCACTGTAGGGACCAGAACATCACCCAGTCTGCTCCACGTTCCACTGTAGGGACCGGAACATCACCCAGTCTGGTCCACGTTCCACTGTAGGGACCGGAACATCACCCAGTCTGCTCCACGTTCCACTGTAGGGACCGGAACATCACCCAGTCTGCTCCACGTTCCACTGTAGGGACCGGAACATCACCCAGTCTGCTCCACGTTCCACTGTAGGGACCGGAACATCACCCAGTCTGCTCCACGTTCCACGTTTGGGACCGGAACATCGCCCACTCTACTCCACGTTCCACTGTAGGGACCGGAACATCGCCCAGTCTGCTCCACGTTCCACTGTAAGGACCGGAACATCGCCCAGTCTGCTCCACGTTCCAGTGTAGGGACCGGAACATCACCCAGTCTACTCCACGTTCCACGTTTGGGACCGGAACATCGCCCAGTCTGCTCCACGTTCCACTGTAGGGACCGGAACATCGCCCAGTCTGCTCCACGTTCCACTGTAAGGACCGGAACATCGCCCAGTCTGCTCCACGTTCCACTGTAGGGACCAGAACATGACCCAGTCTTCTCCACGTTCCACTGTAGGGACCGGAACATCACCCAGTCTGCTCCACGTTCCACTATAAAGACTGGAACATCGCCCAGTCTGCTCCACGTTCCACTGTAGGGACCGGAACATCACCCAGTCTACTCCACGTTCCACTGTAGGGACCGGAACATCACCCAGTCTGTTCCACGTTCCACTGTAGGGACCAGAACATCACCTAGTCTGCTCTACGTTCCACGTTAGGGACCGGAACATCGCCCAGTCTGCTCCACGTTCCACTGTAGGGACCGGAACATCGCCCAGTCTGCTCCACGTTCCACTGTAGGGACCGGTACATCGCCCAGTCTGCTCCACGTTCCACTGTAGGGACCGGAACATCACCCAGTCTGCTCCACGTTCCACGGTAGGGACCGGAACATCACCCAGTTATTTCCACCTTCCACTGTAGGGACCGGAACATCACCCAGTTATTTCCACCTTCCACTGTAGGGACCGGAACATCATCCAGTCTACTCCACGTTCCACGTTTGGGACCGGAACATCGCCCAGTCTGCTCCACGTTCCACTGTAGGGACCGGAACATCACCCAGTCTGCTCCACGTTCCACGGTAGGGACCGGAACATCACCCAGTTATTTCCACCTTCCACTGTAGGGACCGGAACATCACCCAGTTATTTCCACCTTCCACTGTAGGGACCGGAACATCACCCAGTCTGCTCCACGTTCCACGGTAGGGACCGGAACATCACCCAGTCTGCTCCACGTTCCACTGTAGGGACCGGAACATCACCCAGTCTGCTCCACGTTCCACTGTATGGACCGGAAAATCACCCAGTCTGCTCCACGTTCCACTGTAGGGACCGGAACATCACCCAGTCTGCTCCACGTTCCACTGTAGGGACCGGAACATCGCCCAGTCTGCTCCACGTTCCACTATAGGGACCGGAACATCACCCAGTCTGCTCCACGTTCCACGGTAGGGACCGGAACATCGCCCAGTCTGTTCCACGTTCCACTGTAGGGACCGGAACATCGCCCAGTCTGCTCCACGTTCCACTGTAGGGACCGGAACATCGCCCAGTCTTCTCCACGTTCCACTGTAGGGACCGGAACATCACCCAGTCTGCTCCACGTTCCACTATAAAGACCGGAACATCACCCAGTCTACTCCACGTTCCACTGTAGGGACCGGAACATCACCCAGTCTGTTCCACGTTCCACTGCAGGGACCAGAACATCACCTAGTCTGCTCTACGTTCCACGTTAGGGACCGGAACATCGCCCAGTCTGCTCCACGTTCCACTGTAGGGACCGGAACATCGCCCAGTCTGCTCCACGTTCCACTGTAGGGACCGGAACATCGCCCAGTCTGCTCCACGTTCCACTGTAGGGACCGGAACATCACCCAGTCTGCTCCACGTTCCACGGTAGGGACCGGAACATCACCCAGTTATTTCCACCTTCCACTGTAGGGACCGGAACATCACCCAGTTATTTCCACCTTCCACTGTAGGGACCGGAACATCACCCAGTCTGCTCCACGTTCCACGTTTGGGACCGGAACATCGCCCAGTCTGCTCCACGTTCCACTGTAGGGACCGGAACATCACCCAGTCTGCTCCACGTTCCACGGTAGGGACCGGAACATCACCCAGTTATTTCCACCTTCCACTGTAGGGACCGGAACATCACCCAGTCTGCTCCACGTTCCACGGTAGGGATCGGAAAATCACCCAGTCTGCTCCACGTTCCACTGTAGGGACCGGAACATCACCCAGTCTACTCCACGTTCCACGGTAGGGACCGAAACATCACCCAGTCTGCTCCACGTTCCACTGTAGGGACCGGAACATCACCCAGTCTGGTCCACGTTCCACTGTAGGGACCGGAACATCACCCAGTCTGCTCCACGTTCCACGGTAGGGACCGGAACATCACCCAGTCTGCTCCACGTTCCACTGTAGGGACCGGAACATCGCCCAGTCTGCTCCACGTTCCACTGTAGGGACCGGAACATCACCCAGTCTGCTCCACGTTCCACGGTAGGGATCGTAACATCGCCCAGTCTGCTCCACGTTCCACTGTAGGGACCAGAACATCACCCAGTCTGCTCCACGTTCCACTGTAGGGACCGGAACATCACCCAGTCTGCTCCACGTTCCACTATAAAGACCGGAACATCGCCCAGTCTGCTCCACGTTCCACTGTAGGGACCGGAACATCACCGAGTCTGCTCCACGTTCCACTGTAGGGACCGGAACATCACCGAGTCTGCTCCACGTTCCACTGTAGGGACCGGAACATCACCCAGTCTGTTTCACGTTCCACTGTAGGGACCAGAACATCACCTAGTCTGCTCTACGTTCCACGTTAGGGACCGGAACATCGCCCAGTCTGCTCCACGTTCCACTGTAGGGACCGGAACATCACCCAGTCTACTCCACGTTCCACTGTAGGGACCGGAACATCACCCAGTCTGTTCCACGTTCCACTGTAGGGACCAGAACATCACCTAATCTGCTCTACGTTCCACGTTAGGGACCGGAACATCGCCCAGTCTGCTCCACGTTCCACTGTAGGGACCGGAACATCGCCCAGTCTGCTCCACGTTCCACTGTAGGGACCGGTACATCGCCCAGTCTGCTCCACGTTCCACTGTAGGGACCGGAACATCACCCAGTCTGCTCCACGTTCCACGGTAGGGACCGGAACATCACCCAGTTATTTCCACCTTCCACTGTAGGGACCGGAACATCACCCAGTTATTTCCACCTTCCACTGTAGGGACCGGAACATCATCCAGTCTACTCCACGTTCCACGTTTGGGACCGGAACATCACCCAGTCTGCTCCACGTTCCACTGTAGGGACCAGAACATCACCTAGTCTGCTCTACGTTCCACGTTAGGGACCGGAACATCGCCCAGTCTGCTCCACGTTCCACTGTAGGGACCGGAACATCACCCAGTCTGCTCCACGTTCCACTGTAGGGACCAGAACATCACTAAGTCTGCTCCACGTTCCACTGTAGGGACCAGAACATCACCCAGTCTGCTCCACGTTCCACTGTAGGGACCGGAACATCACCCAGTCTGCTCCACGTTCCACTGTAGGGACCGGAACATCACCCAGTCTGGTCCACGTTCCACTGTAGGGACCAGAACATCACCCAGTCTGCTCCACGTTCCACTGTAGGGACCGGAACATCACCCAGTCTGGTCCACGTTCCACTGTAGGGACCAGAACATCACCCAGTCTGCTCCACGTTCCACTGTAGGGACCGGAACATCACCCAGTCTGGTCCACGTTCCACTGTAGGGACCGGAACATCACCCAGTCTGCTCCACGTTCCACGGTAGGGACCGGAACATCACCCAGTCTGCTCCACGTTCCACTATAGGGACCGGAACATCGCCCAGTCTGCTCCACGTTCCACTGTAGGGACCGGAACATCACCCAGTCTGCTCCACGTTCCACGGTAGGGATCGGAACATCACCCAGTCTGCTCCACGTTCCACTGTAGGGACTGGAACATCACCCAGTCTACTCCACGTTCCACGGTGGGGACCGAAACATCACCCAGTCTGCTCCACGTTCCACTGTAGGGACCGGAACATCACCCAGTCTGCTCCACGTTCCACGTTAGGGACCGGAACATCACCCAGTCTGGTCCACGTTCCACTGTAGGGACCGGAACATCACCCAGTCTGCTCCACGTTCCACGGTAGGGACCGGAACATCACCCAGTTATTTCCACCTTCCACTGTAGGGACCGGAACATCACCCAGTCTGCTCCACGTTCCACGGTAGGGACCGGAACATCACCCAGTTATTTCCACCTTCCACTGTAGGGACCGGAACATCACCCAGTCTGCTCCACGTTCCACGGTAGGGACCGGAACATCGCCCAGTCTGCTCCACGTTCCACTGTAGGGACCGGAACATCACCCAGTCTGCTCCACGTTCCACTGTAGGGACCGGAACATCACCCAGTCTGCTCCACGTTCCACTGTAGGGACCGGAACATCACCCAGTCTGCTCCACGTTCCACTGTAGGGACCGGAACATCACCCAGTCTGCTCCACGTTCCACTGTAGGGACCGGAACATCACCCAGTCTGCTCCACGTTCCACTGTAGGGACCGGAAAATCGCCCAGTCTGCTCCACGTTCCACTGTAGGGACCGGAACATCGCCCAGTCTGCTCCACGTTCCACGGTAGGGACCGGAACATCACCCAGTCGGCTCCACGTTCCACGTTAGGGACCGGAACATCACCCAGTCTGGTCCACGTTCCACTGTAGGGACCGGAACATCACCCAGTCTGCTCCACGTTCCACGGTAGGGACCGGAACATCACCCAGTTATTTCCACCTTCCACTGTAGGGACCGGAACATCACCCAGTCTGCTCCACGTTCCACGGTAGGGACCGGAACATCGCCCAGTCTGCTCCACGTTCCACTGTAGGGACCGGAACATCACCCAGTCTGCTCCACGTTCCACTGTAGGGACCGGAACATCACCCAGTCTGCTCCACGTTCCACTGTAGGGACCAGAACATCACCCAGTCTGCTCCACGTTCCACGGTAGGGACCGGAACATCACCCAGTCTGGTCCACGTTCCTCTGTAGGGACCGGAACATCACCCAGTCTGCTCCACGTTCCACTGTAGGGACCGGAACATCACCCAGTCTGCTCCACGTTCCACTGTAGGGACCGGAACATCGCCCAGTCTGCTCCACGTTCCACTGTAGGGACCGGAACATCACCCAGTCTACTCCACGTTCCACGTTAGGGACCGGAACATCACCCAGTCTGCTCCACGTTCCACTGTAGGGACCGGAACATCACCCAGTCTGGTCCACGTTCCACGGTAGGGACCGGAACATCACCCAGTCTGGTCCACGTTCCACGGTAGGGACCGGAACATCACCCAGTCTTCTCCACGTTCCACGGTAGGGACCGAAACATCACCCAGTCATCTCCACGTTCCACTGTAGGGACCGGAACATCACCCAGTCTGGTCCACGTTCCACTGTAGGGACCGGAACATCACCCAGTCTGCTCGACGTTCCACGGTAGGGACCGGAACATCACCCAGTCTGCTCCACGTTCCACTATAGGGACCGGAACATCGCCCAGTCTGCTCCACGTTCCACTGTAGGGACCGGAACATCACCCAGTCTGCTCCACGTTCCACGGTAGGGATCGGAACATTGCCCAGTCTGCTCCACGTTCCACTGTAGGGACCGGAACATCACCCAGTCTGCTCCACGTTCCACTGTAGGAACCGGAACATCACCCAGTCTGCTCCACGTTCCACGGTAGGGATCGTAACATCGCCCAGTCTGCTCCACGTTCCACTGTAGGGACCAGAACATCACCCAGTCTGCTCCACGTTCCACTGTAGGGACCGGAACATCACCCAGTCTGCTCCACGTTCCACTATAAAGACCGGAACATCGCCCAGTCTGCTCCACGTTCCACTGTAGGGACCGGAACATCACCGAGTCTGCTCCACGTTCCACTGTAGGGACCGGAACATCACCGAGTCTGCTCCACGTTCCACTGTAGGGACCGGAACATCACCCAGTCTGTTTCACGTTCCACTGTAGGGACCAGAACATCACCTAGTCTGCTCTACGTTCCACGTTAGGGACCGGAACATCGCCCAGTCTGCTCCACGTTCCACTGTAGGGACCGGAACATCACCCAGTCTACTCCACGTTCCACTGTAGGGACCGGAACATCACCCAGTCTGTTCCACGTTCCACTGTAGGGACCAGAACATCACCTAATCTGCTCTACGTTCCACGTTAGGGACCGGAACATCGCCCAGTCTGCTCCACGTTCCACTGTAGGGACCGGAACATCGCCCAGTCTGCTCCACGTTCCACTGTAGGGACCGGTACATCGCCCAGTCTGCTCCACGTTCCACTGTAGGGACCGGAACATCACCCAGTCTGCTCCACGTTCCACGGTAGGGACCGGAACATCACCCAGTTATTTCCACCTTCCACTGTAGGGACCGGAACATCACCCAGTTATTTCCACCTTCCACTGTAGGGACCGGAACATCATCCAGTCTACTCCACGTTCCACGTTTGGGACCGGAACATCACCCAGTCTGCTCCACGTTCCACTGTAGGGACCAGAACATCACCTAGTCTGCTCTACGTTCCACGTTAGGGACCGGAACATCGCCCAGTCTGCTCCACGTTCCACTGTAGGGACCGGAACATCACCCAGTCTGCTCCACGTTCCACTGTAGGGACCAGAACATCACTAAGTCTGCTCCACGTTCCACTGTAGGGACCAGAACATCACCCAGTCTGCTCCACGTTCCACTGTAGGGACCGGAACATCACCCAGTCTGCTCCACGTTCCACTGTAGGGACCGGAACATCACCCAGTCTGGTCCACGTTCCACTGTAGGGACCAGAACATCACCCAGTCTGCTCCACGTTCCACTGTAGGGACCGGAACATCACCCAGTCTGGTCCACGTTCCACTGTAGGGACCAGAACATCACCCAGTCTGCTCCACGTTCCACTGTAGGGACCGGAACATCACCCAGTCTGGTCCACGTTCCACTGTAGGGACCGGAACATCACCCAGTCTGCTCCACGTTCCACGGTAGGGACCGGAACATCACCCAGTCTGCTCCACGTTCCACTATAGGGACCGGAACATCGCCCAGTCTGCTCCACGTTCCACTGTAGGGACCGGAACATCACCCAGTCTGCTCCACGTTCCACGGTAGGGATCGGAACATCACCCAGTCTGCTCCACGTTCCACTGTAGGGACTGGAACATCACCCAGTCTACTCCACGTTCCACGGTGGGGACCGAAACATCACCCAGTCTGCTCCACGTTCCACTGTAGGGACCGGAACATCACCCAGTCTGCTCCACGTTCCACGTTAGGGACCGGAACATCACCCAGTCTGGTCCACGTTCCACTGTAGGGACCGGAACATCACCCAGTCTGCTCCACGTTCCACGGTAGGGACCGGAACATCACCCAGTTATTTCCACCTTCCACTGTAGGGACCGGAACATCACCCAGTCTGCTCCACGTTCCACGGTAGGGACCGGAACATCACCCAGTTATTTCCACCTTCCACTGTAGGGACCGGAACATCACCCAGTCTGCTCCACGTTCCACGGTAGGGACCGGAACATCGCCCAGTCTGCTCCACGTTCCACTGTAGGGACCGGAACATCACCCAGTCTGCTCCACGTTCCACTGTAGGGACCGGAACATCACCCAGTCTGCTCCACGTTCCACTGTAGGGACCGGAACATCACCCAGTCTGCTCCACGTTCCACTGTAGGGACCGGAACATCACCCAGTCTGCTCCACGTTCCACTGTAGGGACCGGAACATCACCCAGTCTGCTCCACGTTCCACTGTAGGGACCGGAAAATCGCCCAGTCTGCTCCACGTTCCACTGTAGGGACCGGAACATCGCCCAGTCTGCTCCACGTTCCACGGTAGGGACCGGAACATCACCCAGTCGGCTCCACGTTCCACGTTAGGGACCGGAACATCACCCAGTCTGGTCCACGTTCCACTGTAGGGACCGGAACATCACCCAGTCTGCTCCACGTTCCACGGTAGGGACCGGAACATCACCCAGTTATTTCCACCTTCCACTGTAGGGACCGGAACATCACCCAGTCTGCTCCACGTTCCACGGTAGGGACCGGAACATCGCCCAGTCTGCTCCACGTTCCACTGTAGGGACCGGAACATCACCCAGTCTGCTCCACGTTCCACTGTAGGGACCGGAACATCACCCAGTCTGCTCCACGTTCCACTGTAGGGACCAGAACATCACCCAGTCTGCTCCACGTTCCACGGTAGGGACCGGAACATCACCCAGTCTGGTCCACGTTCCTCTGTAGGGACCGGAACATCACCCAGTCTGCTCCACGTTCCACTGTAGGGACCGGAACATCACCCAGTCTGCTCCACGTTCCACTGTAGGGACCGGAACATCGCCCAGTCTGCTCCACGTTCCACTGTAGGGACCGGAACATCACCCAGTCTACTCCACGTTCCACGTTAGGGACCGGAACATCACCCAGTCTGCTCCACGTTCCACTGTAGGGACCGGAACATCACCCAGTCTGGTCCACGTTCCACGGTAGGGACCGGAACATCACCCAGTCTGGTCCACGTTCCACGGTAGGGACCGGAACATCACCCAGTCTTCTCCACGTTCCACGGTAGGGACCGAAACATCACCCAGTCATCTCCACGTTCCACTGTAGGGACCGGAACATCACCCAGTCTGGTCCACGTTCCACTGTAGGGACCGGAACATCACCCAGTCTGCTCGACGTTCCACGGTAGGGACCGGAACATCACCCAGTCTGCTCCACGTTCCACTATAGGGACCGGAACATCGCCCAGTCTGCTCCACGTTCCACTGTAGGGACCGGAACATCACCCAGTCTGCTCCACGTTCCACGGTAGGGATCGGAACATTGCCCAGTCTGCTCCACGTTCCACTGTAGGGACCGGAACATCACCCAGTCTGCTCCACGTTCCACTGTAGGAACCGGAACATCACCCAGTCTGCTCCACGTTCCACTATAAAGACCGGAACATCGCCCAGTCTGCTCCACGTTCCACTGTAGGGACCGGAACATCACCCAGTCTGCTCCACGTTCCACTGTAGGGACCGGAACATCACCCAGTCTGCTCCACGTTCCACGGTAGGGACCGGAACATCACCCAGTCTGCTCCACGTTCCACTATAGGGACCGGAACATCGTCCAGTCTGCTCCACGTTCCACTGTAGGGACCGGAACATCACCCAGTCTGCTCCACGTTCCACGGTAGGGATCGGAACATCACCCAGTCTGCTCCACGTTCCACTGTAGGGACCGGAACATCACCCAGTCTACTCCACGTTCCACGGTAGGGACCGAAACATCACCCATTCTGCTCCACGTTCCACTGTAGGGACCGGAACATCACCCAGTCTGGTCCACGTTCCACTGTATGGACCGGAACATCACCCAGTCTGCTCGACGTTCCACGGTAGGGACCGGAACATCACCCAGTCTGCTCCACGTTCCACTGTAGGGACCAGAACATCACCCAGTCTGCTCCACGTCCCACTGTAGGGACCGGAACATCACCCAATCTTCTCCACGTTCCACGGTAGGGATCGGAACATCACCCAGTCTGCTCCACGTTCCACTGTAGGGACCGGAACATCACCCAGTCTACTCCACGTTCCATGGTAGGGACCGAAACATCACCCAGTCTGCTCCACGTTCCACTGTAGGGACCGGAACATCACCCGGTCTGCTCCACGTTCCACTGTAGGGACCGGAACATCACCCAGTCTGCTCCACGTTCCACTGTAGGGACCGGAACCTCACCCTGTCTGCTCCACGTTCCACTGTAGGGACCAGAACATCACCCAGTCTGCTCCACGTCCCACTGTAGGGACCGGAACATCACCCAGTCTGCTCCACGTTCCACTGTAGGGACCAGAACATCACCCAGTCTGCTCCACGTCCCACTGTAGGGACCGGAACATCACCCAGTCTGCTCCACGTTCCACTGTAGGGACCAGAACATCACCCAGTCTGCTCCACGTCCCACTGTAGGGACCGGAACATCAACCAGTCTGCTCCACGTTCCACTGTAGGGACCGGAACATCACCCAGTCTGCTCCACGTCCCACTGTAGGGACCGGAACATCGCCCAGTCTGCTCCACGTTCCACTGTAGGGACCGGAACATCACCCAGTCTGCTCCACGTCCCACTGTAGGGACCGGAACATCGCCCAGTCTGCTCCACGTTCCACTGTAGGGACCGGAACATCACCCAGTCTGCTCCACGTTCCACGGTAGGGACCGGAACATCGCCCAGTCTGTTCCACGTTCCACTGTAGGGACCGGAACATCGCCCTGTCTGCTCCACGTTCCACTGTAGGGACAGGAACATCGCCCAGTCTGCTCCACGTTCCACTGTAGGGACCGGAACATCACCCAGTCTGCTCCACGTTCCACTGTAGGGACCGGAAAATCGCCCAGTCTGCTCCACGTTCCACTGTAGGGACCGGAACATCGCCCAGTCCTCTCCACGTTCCACGGTAGTGACCGGAACATCACCCAGTCTGCTCCACGTTCCACGTTAGGGACCGGAACATCACCCAGTCTGCTCCACGTTCCACTGTAGGGACCGGAACATCACCCAGTCTGCTCCACGTTCCACGGTAGGGACCGGAACATCACCCAGTTATTTCCACCTTCCACTGTAGGGACCGGAACATCACCCAGTCTGCTCCACGTTCCACGGTAGGGACCGGAACATCGCCCAGTCTGCTCCACGTTCCACTGTAGGGACCGGAACATCACCCAGTCTGCTCCACGTTCCACTGTAGGGACCGGAACATCACCCAGTCTGCTCCACGTTCCACTGTAGGGACCGGAACATCACCCAGTCTGCTACACGTTCCACTGTAGGGACCGGAAAATCGCCCAGTCTGCTCCACGTTCCACTGTAGGGACCGGAACATCGCCCAGTCTGCTCCACGTTCCACGGTAGGGACCGGAACATCGCCCAGTCTGCTCCACGTTCCACGTTAGGGACCGGAACATCACCCAGTCTGCTCCACGTTCCACTGTAGGGACCGGAACATCACCCAGTCTGCTCCACGTTCCACTGTAAAGACCGGAACATCGCCCAGTCTGCTCCACGTTCCACTGTAGGGACCGGAACATCACCCAGTCTACTCCACGTTCCACTGTAGGGACCGGAACATCACCCAGTCTGTTCCACGTTCCACTGTAGGGACCAGAACATCACCTAGTCTGCTCTACGTTCCACGTTAGGGACCGGAACATTGCCCAGTCTGCTCCACGTTCCACTGTAGGGACCGGAACATCACCCAGTCTGCTCCACGTTCCACTGTAGGGACCAGAACATCACCCAGTCTGCTCCACGTTCCACTGTAGGGACCGGAACATCACCCAGTCTGCTCCACGTTCCACTGTAGGGACCGGAACATCACCCAGTCTGCTCCACGTTCCACTGTAGGGACCGGAACATCACCCAGTCTGCTCCACGTTCCACTGTTGGGACCGGAACATCACCCAGTCTGGTCCACGTTCCACTGTAGGGACCGGAACATCACCCAGTCTGCTCCACGTTCCACTGTAGGGACCGGAACATCACCCAGTCTGGTCCACGTTCCACTGTAGGGACCGGAACATCACCCAGTCTGCTCCACGTTCCACGGTAGGGACCGGAACATCACCCAGTCTGCTCCACGTTCCACTATAGGGACCGGAACATCGCCCAGTCTGCTCCACGTTCCACTGTAGGGACCGGACCATCACCCAGTCTGCTCCACGTTACACGGTAGGGATCGGAACATCACCCAGTCTGCTCTACGTTCCACTGTAGGGACCGGAACATCACCCAGTCTTCTCCACGTTCCACGGTAGGGACCGAAACATCACCCAGTCATCTCCATGTTCCACTGTAGGGACCGGAACATCACCCAGTCTGGTCCACGTTCCACTGTAGGGACCGGAACATCACCCAGTCTGCTCGACGTTCCACGGTAGGGACCGGAACATCACCCAGTCTGCTCCACGTTCCACTATAGGGACCGGAACATCGCCCAGTCTGCTCCACGTTCCACTGTAGGGACCGGAACATCACCCAGTCTGCTCCACGTTCCACGGTAGGGATCGGAACATCGCCCAGTCTGCTCCACGTTCCACTGTAGGGACCAGAACATCGCCCAGTCTGCTCCACGTTCCACTGTAGGGACCGGAACATCACCCAGTCTACTCCACGTTCCACGTTAGGGACCGGAACATCACCCAGTCTGCTCCACGTTCCACTGTAGGGACCGGAACATCACCCAGTCTGGTCCACGTTCCACGGTAGGGACCGGAACATCACCCAGTCTGGTCCACGTTCCACGGTAGGGACCGGAACATCACCCAGTCTTCTCCACGTTCCACGGTAGGGACCGAAACATCACCCAGTCATCTCCACGTTCCACTGTAGGGACCGGAACATCACCCAGTCTGGTCCACGTTCCACTGTAGGGACCGGAACATCACCCAGTCTGCTCGACGTTCCACGGTAGGGACCGGAACATCACCCAGTCTGCTCCACGTTCCACTATAGGGACCGGAACATCGCCCAGTCTGCTCCACGTTCCACTGTAGGGACCGGAACATCACCCAGTCTGCTCCACGTTCCACGGTAGGGATCGGAACATTGCCCAGTCTGCTCCACGTTCCACTGTAGGGACCGGAACATCACCCAGTCTGCTCCACGTTCCACTGTAGGAACCGGAACATCACCCAGTCTGCTCCACGTTCCACTATAAAGACCGGAACATCGCCCAGTCTGCTCCACGTTCCACTGTAGGGACCGGAACATCACCCAGTCTGCTCCACGTTCCACTGTAGGGACCGGAACATCACCCAGTCTGCTCCACGTTCCACGGTAGGGACCGGAACATCACCCAGTCTGCTCCACGTTCCACTATAGGGACCGGAACATCGTCCAGTCTGCTCCACGTTCCACTGTAGGGACCGGAACATCACCCAGTCTGCTCCACGTTCCACGGTAGGGATCGGAACATCACCCAGTCTGCTCCACGTTCCACTGTAGGGACCGGAACATCACCCAGTCTACTCCACGTTCCACGGTAGGGACCGAAACATCACCCATTCTGCTCCACGTTCCACTGTAGGGACCGGAACATCACCCAGTCTGGTCCACGTTCCACTGTATGGACCGGAACATCACCCAGTCTGCTCGACGTTCCACGGTAGGGACCGGAACATCACCCAGTCTGCTCCACGTTCCACTGTAGGGACCAGAACATCACCCAGTCTGCTCCACGTCCCACTGTAGGGACCGGAACATCACCCAATCTTCTCCACGTTCCACGGTAGGGATCGGAACATCACCCAGTCTGCTCCACGTTCCACTGTAGGGACCGGAACATCACCCAGTCTACTCCACGTTCCATGGTAGGGACCGAAACATCACCCAGTCTGCTCCACGTTCCACTGTAGGGACCGGAACATCACCCGGTCTGCTCCACGTTCCACTGTAGGGACCGGAACATCACCCAGTCTGCTCCACGTTCCACTGTAGGGACCGGAACCTCACCCTGTCTGCTCCACGTTCCACTGTAGGGACCAGAACATCACCCAGTCTGCTCCACGTCCCACTGTAGGGACCGGAACATCACCCAGTCTGCTCCACGTTCCACTGTAGGGACCAGAACATCACCCAGTCTGCTCCACGTCCCACTGTAGGGACCGGAACATCACCCAGTCTGCTCCACGTTCCACTGTAGGGACCAGAACATCACCCAGTCTGCTCCACGTCCCACTGTAGGGACCGGAACATCAACCAGTCTGCTCCACGTTCCACTGTAGGGACCGGAACATCACCCAGTCTGCTCCACGTCCCACTGTAGGGACCGGAACATCGCCCAGTCTGCTCCACGTTCCACTGTAGGGACCGGAACATCACCCAGTCTGCTCCACGTCCCACTGTAGGGACCGGAACATCGCCCAGTCTGCTCCACGTTCCACTGTAGGGACCGGAACATCACCCAGTCTGCTCCACGTTCCACGGTAGGGACCGGAACATCGCCCAGTCTGTTCCACGTTCCACTGTAGGGACCGGAACATCGCCCTGTCTGCTCCACGTTCCACTGTAGGGACAGGAACATCGCCCAGTCTGCTCCACGTTCCACTGTAGGGACCGGAACATCACCCAGTCTGCTCCACGTTCCACTGTAGGGACCGGAAAATCGCCCAGTCTGCTCCACGTTCCACTGTAGGGACCGGAACATCGCCCAGTCCTCTCCACGTTCCACGGTAGTGACCGGAACATCACCCAGTCTGCTCCACGTTCCACGTTAGGGACCGGAACATCACCCAGTCTGCTCCACGTTCCACTGTAGGGACCGGAACATCACCCAGTCTGCTCCACGTTCCACGGTAGGGACCGGAACATCACCCAGTTATTTCCACCTTCCACTGTAGGGACCGGAACATCACCCAGTCTGCTCCACGTTCCACGGTAGGGACCGGAACATCGCCCAGTCTGCTCCACGTTCCACTGTAGGGACCGGAACATCACCCAGTCTGCTCCACGTTCCACTGTAGGGACCGGAACATCACCCAGTCTGCTCCACGTTCCACTGTAGGGACCGGAACATCACCCAGTCTGCTACACGTTCCACTGTAGGGACCGGAAAATCGCCCAGTCTGCTCCACGTTCCACTGTAGGGACCGGAACATCGCCCAGTCTGCTCCACGTTCCACGGTAGGGACCGGAACATCGCCCAGTCTGCTCCACGTTCCACGTTAGGGACCGGAACATCACCCAGTCTGCTCCACGTTCCACTGTAGGGACCGGAACATCACCCAGTCTGCTCCACGTTCCACTGTAAAGACCGGAACATCGCCCAGTCTGCTCCACGTTCCACTGTAGGGACCGGAACATCACCCAGTCTACTCCACGTTCCACTGTAGGGACCGGAACATCACCCAGTCTGTTCCACGTTCCACTGTAGGGACCAGAACATCACCTAGTCTGCTCTACGTTCCACGTTAGGGACCGGAACATTGCCCAGTCTGCTCCACGTTCCACTGTAGGGACCGGAACATCACCCAGTCTGCTCCACGTTCCACTGTAGGGACCAGAACATCACCCAGTCTGCTCCACGTTCCACTGTAGGGACCGGAACATCACCCAGTCTGCTCCACGTTCCACTGTAGGGACCGGAACATCACCCAGTCTGCTCCACGTTCCACTGTAGGGACCGGAACATCACCCAGTCTGCTCCACGTTCCACTGTTGGGACCGGAACATCACCCAGTCTGGTCCACGTTCCACTGTAGGGACCGGAACATCACCCAGTCTGCTCCACGTTCCACTGTAGGGACCGGAACATCACCCAGTCTGGTCCACGTTCCACTGTAGGGACCGGAACATCACCCAGTCTGCTCCACGTTCCACGGTAGGGACCGGAACATCACCCAGTCTGCTCCACGTTCCACTATAGGGACCGGAACATCGCCCAGTCTGCTCCACGTTCCACTGTAGGGACCGGACCATCACCCAGTCTGCTCCACGTTACACGGTAGGGATCGGAACATCACCCAGTCTGCTCTACGTTCCACTGTAGGGACCGGAACATCACCCAGTCTTCTCCACGTTCCACGGTAGGGACCGAAACATCACCCAGTCATCTCCATGTTCCACTGTAGGGACCGGAACATCACCCAGTCTGGTCCACGTTCCACTGTAGGGACCGGAACATCACCCAGTCTGCTCGACGTTCCACGGTAGGGACCGGAACATCACCCAGTCTGCTCCACGTTCCACTATAGGGACCGGAACATCGCCCAGTCTGCTCCACGTTCCACTGTAGGGACCGGAACATCACCCAGTCTGCTCCACGTTCCACGGTAGGGATCGGAACATCGCCCAGTCTGCTCCACGTTCCACTGTAGGGACCAGAACATCACCCAGTCTGCTCCACGTTCCACTATAAAGACCGGAACATCGCCCAGTCTGCTCCACGTTCCACTGTAGGGACCGGAACATCACCCAGTCTACTCCACGTTCCACTGTAGGGACCGGAACATCACCCAGTCTGTTCCACGTTCCACTGTAGGGACCAGAACATCACCTAGTCTGCTCTACGTTCCACGTTAGGGACCGGAACATCGCCCAGTCTGCTCCACGTTCCACTGTAGGGACCGGAACATCACCCAGTCTGCTCCACGTTCCACTGTAGGGACCAGAAAATCACCCAGTCTGCTCCACGTTCCACTGTAGGGACCGGAACATCACCCAGTCTGCTCCACGTTCCACTGTAGGGACCGGAACATCACCCAGTCTGCTCCACGTTCCACTGTAGGGACCGGAACATCACCCAGTCTGCTCCACGTTCCACTGTAGGGACCGGAACATCACCCAGTCTGGTCCACGTTCCACTGTAGGGACCGGAACATCACCCAGTCTGCTCCACGTTCCACTGTAGGGACCGGAACATCACCCAGTCTGGTCCACGTTCCACTGTAGGGACCGGAACATCACCCAGTCTGCTCCACGTTCCACGGTAGGGACCGGAACATCACCCAGTCTGCTCCACGTTCCACTGTAGGGACCGGAACATCGCCCAGTCTGCTCCACGTTCCACTGTAGGGACCGGAACATCACCCAGTCTGCTCCACGTTACACGGTAGGGATCGGAACATCACCCAGTCTGCTCCACGTTCCACTGTAGGGACCGGAACATCACCCAGTCTTCTCCACGTTCCACGGTAGGGACCGAAACATCACCCAGTCATCTCCACGTTCCACTGTAGGGACCGGAACAACACCCAGTCTGGTCCACGTTCCACTGTAGGGACCGGAACATCACCCAGTCTGCTCGACGTTCCACGGTAGGGACCCGAACATCACCCAGTCTGCTCCACGTTCCACTATAGGGACCGGAACATCGCCCAGTCTGCTCCACGTTCCACTGTAGCGACCGGAACATCACCCAGTCTGCTCCACGTTCCACGGTAGGGATCGGAACATCGCCCAGTCTGCTCCACGTTCCACTGTAGGGACCAGAACATCACCCAGTCTGCTCCACGTTCCACTATAAAGACCGGAACATCGCCCAGTCTGCTCCACGTTCCACTGTAGGGACCGGAACATCACCCAGTCTACTCCACGTTCCACTGTAGGGACCGGAACATCACCCAGTCTGCTCCACGTTCCACGGTAGGGACCGGAACATCACCCAGTCTGCTCCACGTTCCACTATAGGGACCGGAACATCGTCCAGTCTGCTCCACGTTCCACTGTAGGGACCGGAACATCACCCAGTCTGCTCCACGTTCCACGGTAGGGATCGGAACATCACCCAGTCTGCTCCACGTTCCACTGTAGGGACCGGAACATCACCCAGTCTGCTCCACGTTCCACGGTAGGGATCGGAACATCACCCAGTCTGCTCCACGTTCCACTGTAGGGACCGGAACATCTCCCAGTCTACTCCACGTTCCACGGTAGGGACCGAAACATCACCCAGTCTGCTCCACGTTCCACTGTAGGGACCGGAACATCGCCCAGTCTGGTCCACGTTCCACTGTATGGACCGGAACATCACCCAGTCTGCTCGACGTTCCACGGTAGGGACCGGAACATCACCCAGTCTGCTCCACGTTCCACTGGAGGGACCGGAACATCACCCAGTCTGCTCGACGTTCCACGGTAGGGACCGGAACATCACCCAGTCTGCTCCACGTTCCACTATAGGGACCGGAACATCGCCCAGTCTGCTCCACGTTCCACTGTAGGGACCGGAACATCACCCAGTCTGCTCCACGTTCCACGGTAGGGATCGGAACATCGCCCAGTCTGCTCCACGTTCCACTGTAGGGACCAGAACATCACCCAGTCTGCTCCACGTTCCACTGTAGGGACCGGAACATCACCCAGTCTGCTCCACGTTCCACTATAGGGAACGGAACATCGCCCAGTCTGCTCCACGTTCCACTGTAGGGACCGGAACATCACCCAGTCTACTCCACGTTCCACGGTAGGGACCGAAACATCACCCAGTCTGCTCCACGTTCCACTGTATGGACCGGAACATCACCCAGTCTGCTCGACGTTCCACGGTAGGGACCGGAACATCACCCAGTCTGCTCCACGTTCCACTATAGGGACCGGAACATCGCCCAGTCTGCTCCACGTTCCACTGTAGGGACCGGAACATCACCCAGTCTGGTCCACGTTCCACTGTATGGACCGGAACATCACCCAGTCTGCTCGACGTTCCACGGTACGGACCGGAACATCACCCAGTCTGCTCCACGTTCCACGGTAGGGACCGGAACATCGCCCAGTCTGCTCCACGTTCCACTGTAGGGACCGGAACATCACCCAGTTATTTCCACCTTCCACTGTAGGGACCAGAACATCACCCAGTCTGCTCCACGTTCCACGGTAGGGACCGAAACATCACCCAGTCTGCTCCACGTTCCACTGTAGGGACCGGAACATCACCCAGTCTGGTCCACGTTCCACTGTATGGACCGGAACATCACCCAGTCTGCTCGACGTTCCACGGTAGGGACCGGAACATCACCCAGTCTGCTCCACGTTCCACTATAGGGACCGGAACATCGCCCAGTCTGCTCCACGTTCCACTGTAGGGACCGGAACATCACCCAGTCTGCTCCACGTTCCACGGTAGGGATCGGAACATCACCCAGTCTGCTCCACGTCCCACTGTAGGGACCGGAACATCACCCAGTCTGCTCCACGTTCCACTGTAGGTACCAGAACATCACCCAGTCTGCTCCACGTCCCACTGTAGGGACCGGAACATCACCCAGTCTGCTCCACGTTCCACTGTAAGGACCAGAACATCACCCAGTCTGCTCCACGTCCCACTGTAGGGACCGGAACATCACCCAGTCTGCTCCACGTTCCACTGTAGGGACCGGAACATCACCCAGTCTGCTCCACATTCCACGGTAGGGACCGGAACATCTCCCAGTCTGCTCCACGTTCCACTGTAGGGACCGGAACATCACCCAGTCTGGTCCACGTTCCACTGTAGGGACCGGAACATCACCCAGTCTGCTCCACGTTCCACTGTAGGGACCGGAACATCACCCAGTCTGGTCCACGTTCCACTGTAGGGACCGGAACATCACCCAGTCTGCTCCACGTTCCACGGTAGGGACCGGAACATCACCCAGTCTGCTCCACGTTCCACGGTAGGGACCGGAAAATCGCCCAGTCTGCTCCACGTTCCACTGTAGGGACCGGAACATCGCCCAGTCTGCTCCACGTTCCACGGTAGGGACCGGAACATCGCCCAGTCTGCTCCACGTTCCACGTTAGGGACCGGAACATCACCCAGTCTACTCCACGTTCCACTGTAGGGACCGGAACATCACCCAGTCTGCTCCACGTTCCACTGTAAAGACCGGAACATCGCCCAGTCTGCTCCACGTTCCACTGTAGGGACCGGAACATCACCCAGTCTACTCCACGTTCCACTGTAGGGACCGGAACATCACCCAGTCTGTTCCACGTTCCACTGTAGGGACCAGAACATCACCTAGTCTGCTCTACGTTCCACGTTAGGGACCGGAACATTGCCCAGTCTGCTCCACGTTCCACTGTAGGGACCGGAACATCACCCAGTCTGCTCCACGTTCCACTGTAGGGACCAGAACATCACCCAGTCTGCTCCACGTTCCACTGTAGGGACCGGAACATCACCCAGTCTGCTCCACGTTCCACTGTAGGGACCGGAACATCACCCAGTCTGCTCCACGTCCCACTGTAGGGACCGGAACATCACCCAGTCTGCTCCACGTTCCACTGTAGGGACCGGAACATCTCCCAGTCTGCTCCACGTTCCACTGTAGGGACCGGAACATCACCCAGTCTGCTCCACGTCCCACTGTAGGGACCGGAACATCACCCAGTCTGCTCCACGTTCCACTGTAGGGACCAGAACATCACCCAGTCTGCTCCACGTCCCACTGTAGGGACCGGAACATCAACCAGTCTGCTCCACGTTCCACTGTAGGGACCGGAACATCACCCAGTCTGCTCCACGTCCCACTGTAGGGACCGGAACATCGCCCAGTCTGCTCCACGTTCCACTGTAGGGACCGGAACATCACCCAGTCTGCTCCACGTCCCACTGTAGGGACCGGAACATCGCCCAGTCTGCTCCACGTTCCACTGTAGGGACCGGAACATCACCCAGTCTGCTCCACGTTCCACGGTAGGGACCGGAACATCGCCCAGTCTGTTCCACGTTCCACTGTAGGGACCGGAACATCGCCCTGTCTGCTCCACGTTCCACTGTAGGGACAGGAACATCGCCCAGTCTGCTCCACGTTCCACTGTAGGGACCGGAACATCACCCAGTCTGCTCCACGTTCCACTGTAGGGACCGGAAAATCGCCCAGTCTGCTCCACGTTCCACTGTAGGGACCGGAACATCGCCCAGTCCTCTCCACGTTCCACGGTAGTGACCGGAACATCACCCAGTCTGCTCCACGTTCCACGTTAGGGACCGGAACATCACCCAGTCTGCTCCACGTTCCACTGTAGGGACCGGAACATCACCCAGTCTGCTCCACGTTCCACGGTAGGGACCGGAACATCACCCAGTTATTTCCACCTTCCACTGTAGGGACCGGAACATCACCCAGTCTGCTCCACGTTCCACGGTAGGGACCGGAACATCGCCCAGTCTGCTCCACGTTCCACTGTAGGGACCGGAACATCACCCAGTCTGCTCCACGTTCCACTGTAGGGACCGGAACATCACCCAGTCTGCTCCACGTTCCACTGTAGGGACCGGAACATCACCCAGTCTGCTACACGTTCCACTGTAGGGACCGGAAAATCGCCCAGTCTGCTCCACGTTCCACTGTAGGGACCGGAACATCGCCCAGTCTGCTCCACGTTCCACGGTAGGGACCGGAACATCGCCCAGTCTGCTCCACGTTCCACGTTAGGGACCGGAACATCACCCAGTCTGCTCCACGTTCCACTGTAGGGACCGGAACATCACCCAGTCTGCTCCACGTTCCACTGTAAAGACCGGAACATCGCCCAGTCTGCTCCACGTTCCACTGTAGGGACCGGAACATCACCCAGTCTACTCCACGTTCCACTGTAGGGACCGGAACATCACCCAGTCTGTTCCACGTTCCACTGTAGGGACCAGAACATCACCTAGTCTGCTCTACGTTCCACGTTAGGGACCGGAACATTGCCCAGTCTGCTCCACGTTCCACTGTAGGGACCGGAACATCACCCAGTCTGCTCCACGTTCCACTGTAGGGACCAGAACATCACCCAGTCTGCTCCACGTTCCACTGTAGGGACCGGAACATCACCCAGTCTGCTCCACGTTCCACTGTAGGGACCGGAACATCACCCAGTCTGCTCCACGTTCCACTGTAGGGACCGGAACATCACCCAGTCTGCTCCACGTTCCACTGTTGGGACCGGAACATCACCCAGTCTGGTCCACGTTCCACTGTAGGGACCGGAACATCACCCAGTCTGCTCCACGTTCCACTGTAGGGACCGGAACATCACCCAGTCTGGTCCACGTTCCACTGTAGGGACCGGAACATCACCCAGTCTGCTCCACGTTCCACGGTAGGGACCGGAACATCACCCAGTCTGCTCCACGTTCCACGGTAGGGACCGGAAAATCGCCCAGTCTGCTCCACGTTCCACTGTAGGGACCGGAACATCGCCCAGTCTGCTCCACGTTCCACGGTAGGGACCGGAACATCGCCCAGTCTGCTCCACGTTCCACGTTTGGGACCGGAACATCACCCAGTCTGCTCCACGTTCCACTGTAGGGACCGGAACATCACCCAGTCTGCTCCACGTTCCACTGTAAAGACCGGAACATCGCCCAGTCTGCTCCACGTTCCACTGTAGGGACCGGAACATCACCCAGTCTACTCCACGTTCCACTGTAGGGACCGGAACATCACCCAGTCTGTTCCACGTTCCACTGTAGGGACCAGAACATCACCTAGTCTGCTCTACGTTCCACGTTAGGGACCGGAACATTGCCCAGTCTGCTCCACGTTCCACTGTAGGGACCGGAACATCACCCAGTCTGCTCCACGTTCCACTGTAGGGACCAGAACATCACCCAGTCTGCTCCACGTTCCACTGTAGGGACCGGAACATCACCCAGTCTGCTCCACGTTCCACTGTAGGGACCGGAACATCACCCAGTCTGCTCCACGTCCCACTGTAGGGACCGGAACATCACCCAGTCTGCTCCACGTTCCACTGTAGGGACCGGAACATCTCCCAGTCTGCTCCACGTTCCACTGTAGGGACCGGAACATCACCCAGTCTGCTCCACGTCCCACTGTAGGGACCGGAACATCACCCAGTCTGCTCCACGTTCCACTGTAGGGACCAGAACATCACCCAGTCTGCTCCACGTCCCACTGTAGGGACCGGAACATCAACCAGTCTGCTCCACGTTCCACTGTAGGGACCGGAACATCACCCAGTCTGCTCCACGTCCCACTGTAGGGACCGGAACATCGCCCAGTCTGCTCCACGTTCCACTGTAGGGACCGGAACATCACCCAGTCTGCTCCACGTCCCACTGTAGGGACCGGAACATCGCCCAGTCTGCTCCACGTTCCACTGTAGGGACCGGAACATCACCCAGTCTGCTCCACGTTCCACGGTAGGGACCGGAACATCGCCCAGTCTGTTCCACGTTCCACTGTAGGGACCGGAACATCGCCCTGTCTGCTCCACGTTCCACTGTAGGGACAGGAACATCGCCCAGTCTGCTCCACGTTCCACTGTAGGGACCGGAACATCACCCAGTCTGCTCCACGTTCCACTGTAGGGACCGGAAAATCGCCCAGTCTGCTCCACGTTCCACTGTAGGGACCGGAACATCGCCCAGTCCTCTCCACGTTCCACGGTAGTGACCGGAACATCACCCAGTCTGCTCCACGTTCCACGTTAGGGACCGGAACATCACCCAGTCTGCTCCACGTTCCACTGTAGGGACCGGAACATCACCCAGTCTGCTCCACGTTCCACGGTAGGGACCGGAACATCACCCAGTTATTTCCACCTTCCACTGTAGGGACCGGAACATCACCCAGTCTGCTCCACGTTCCACGGTAGGGACCGGAACATCGCCCAGTCTGCTCCACGTTCCACTGTAGGGACCGGAACATCACCCAGTCTGCTCCACGTTCCACTGTAGGGACCGGAACATCACCCAGTCTGCTCCACGTTCCACTGTAGGGACCGGAACATCACCCAGTCTGCTACACGTTCCACTGTAGGGACCGGAAAATCGCCCAGTCTGCTCCACGTTCCACTGTAGGGACCGGAACATCGCCCAGTCTGCTCCACGTTCCACGGTAGGGACCGGAACATCGCCCAGTCTGCTCCACGTTCCACGTTAGGGACCGGAACATCACCCAGTCTGCTCCACGTTCCACTGTAGGGACCGGAACATCACCCAGTCTGCTCCACGTTCCACTGTAAAGACCGGAACATCGCCCAGTCTGCTCCACGTTCCACTGTAGGGACCGGAACATCACCCAGTCTACTCCACGTTCCACTGTAGGGACCGGAACATCACCCAGTCTGTTCCACGTTCCACTGTAGGGACCAGAACATCACCTAGTCTGCTCTACGTTCCACGTTAGGGACCGGAACATTGCCCAGTCTGCTCCACGTTCCACTGTAGGGACCGGAACATCACCCAGTCTGCTCCACGTTCCACTGTAGGGACCAGAACATCACCCAGTCTGCTCCACGTTCCACTGTAGGGACCGGAACATCACCCAGTCTGCTCCACGTTCCACTGTAGGGACCGGAACATCACCCAGTCTGCTCCACGTTCCACTGTAGGGACCGGAACATCACCCAGTCTGCTCCACGTTCCACTGTTGGGACCGGAACATCACCCAGTCTGGTCCACGTTCCACTGTAGGGACCGGAACATCACCCAGTCTGCTCCACGTTCCACTGTAGGGACCGGAACATCACCCAGTCTGGTCCACGTTCCACTGTAGGGACCGGAACATCACCCAGTCTGCTCCACGTTCCACGGTAGGGACCGGAACATCACCCAGTCTGCTCCACGTTCCACTATAGGGACCGGAACATCGCCCAGTCTGCTCCACGTTCCACTGTAGGGACCGGACCATCACCCAGTCTGCTCCACGTTACACGGTAGGGATCGGAACATCACCCAGTCTGCTCTACGTTCCACTGTAGGGACCGGAACATCACCCAGTCTTCTCCACGTTCCACGGTAGGGACCGAAACATCACCCAGTCATCTCCATGTTCCACTGTAGGGACCGGAACATCACCCAGTCTGGTCCACGTTCCACTGTAGGGACCGGAACATCACCCAGTCTGCTCGACGTTCCACGGTAGGGACCGGAACATCACCCAGTCTGCTCCACGTTCCACTATAGGGACCGGAACATCGCCCAGTCTGCTCCACGTTCCACTGTAGGGACCGGAACATCACCCAGTCTGCTCCACGTTCCACGGTAGGGATCGGAACATCGCCCAGTCTGCTCCACGTTCCACTGTAGGGACCAGAACATCACCCAGTCTGCTCCACGTTCCACTATAAAGACCGGAACATCGCCCAGTCTGCTCCACGTTCCACTGTAGGGACCGGAACATCACCCAGTCTACTCCACGTTCCACTGTAGGGACCGGAACATCACCCAGTCTGTTCCACGTTCCACTGTAGGGACCAGAACATCACCTAGTCTGCTCTACGTTCCACGTTAGGGACCGGAACATCGCCCAGTCTGCTCCACGTTCCACTGTAGGGACCGGAACATCACCCAGTCTGCTCCACGTTCCACTGTAGGGACCAGAAAATCACCCAGTCTGCTCCACGTTCCACTGTAGGGACCGGAACATCACCCAGTCTGCTCCACGTTCCACTGTAGGGACCGGAACATCACCCAGTCTGCTCCACGTTCCACTGTAGGGACCGGAACATCACCCAGTCTGCTCCACGTTCCACTGTAGGGACCGGAACATCACCCAGTCTGGTCCACGTTCCACTGTAGGGACCGGAACATCACCCAGTCTGCTCCACGTTCCACTGTAGGGACCGGAACATCACCCAGTCTGGTCCACGTTCCACTGTAGGGACCGGAACATCACCCAGTCTGCTCCACGTTCCACGGTAGGGACCGGAACATCACCCAGTCTGCTCCACGTTCCACTGTAGGGACCGGAACATCGCCCAGTCTGCTCCACGTTCCACTGTAGGGACCGGAACATCACCCAGTCTGCTCCACGTTACACGGTAGGGATCGGAACATCACCCAGTCTGCTCCACGTTCCACTGTAGGGACCGGAACATCACCCAGTCTTCTCCACGTTCCACGGTAGGGACCGGAACATCACCCAGTCTGCTCCACGTCCCACTGTAGGGACCGGAACATCGCCCAGTCTGCTCCACGTTCCACTGTAGGGACCGGAACATCACCCAGTCTGCTCCACGTTCCACGGTAGGGACCGGAACATCGCCCAGTCTGTTCCACGTTCCACTGTAGGGACCGGAACATCGCCCTGTCTGCTCCACGTTCCACTGTAGGGACAGGAACATCGCCCAGTCTGCTCCACGTTCCACTGTAGGGACCGGAACATCACCCAGTCTGCTCCACGTTCCACTGTAGGGACCGGAAAATCGCCCAGTCTGCTCCACGTTCCACTGTAGGGACCGGAACATCGCCCAGTCCTCTCCACGTTCCACGGTAGTGACCGGAACATCACCCAGTCTGCTCCACGTTCCACGTTAGGGACCGGAACATCACCCAGTCTGCTCCACGTTCCACTGTAGGGACCGGAACATCACCCAGTCTGCTCCACGTTCCACGGTAGGGACCGGAACATCACCCAGTTATTTCCACCTTCCACTGTAGGGACCGGAACATCACCCAGTCTGCTCCACGTTCCACGGTAGGGACCGGAACATCGCCCAGTCTGCTCCACGTTCCACTGTAGGGACCGGAACATCACCCAGTCTGCTCCACGTTCCACTGTAGGGACCGGAACATCACCCAGTCTGCTCCACGTTCCACTGTAGGGACCGGAACATCACCCAGTCTGCTACACGTTCCACTGTAGGGACCGGAAAATCGCCCAGTCTGCTCCACGTTCCACTGTAGGGACCGGAACATCGCCCAGTCTGCTCCACGTTCCACGGTAGGGACCGGAACATCGCCCAGTCTGCTCCACGTTCCACGTTAGGGACCGGAACATCACCCAGTCTGCTCCACGTTCCACTGTAGGGACCGGAACATCACCCAGTCTGCTCCACGTTCCACTGTAAAGACCGGAACATCGCCCAGTCTGCTCCACGTTCCACTGTAGGGACCGGAACATCACCCAGTCTACTCCACGTTCCACTGTAGGGACCGGAACATCACCCAGTCTGTTCCACGTTCCACTGTAGGGACCAGAACATCACCTAGTCTGCTCTACGTTCCACGTTAGGGACCGGAACATTGCCCAGTCTGCTCCACGTTCCACTGTAGGGACCGGAACATCACCCAGTCTGCTCCACGTTCCACTGTAGGGACCAGAACATCACCCAGTCTGCTCCACGTTCCACTGTAGGGACCGGAACATCACCCAGTCTGCTCCACGTTCCACTGTAGGGACCGGAACATCACCCAGTCTGCTCCACGTTCCACTGTAGGGACCGGAACATCACCCAGTCTGCTCCACGTTCCACTGTTGGGACCGGAACATCACCCAGTCTGGTCCACGTTCCACTGTAGGGACCGGAACATCACCCAGTCTGCTCCACGTTCCACTGTAGGGACCGGAACATCACCCAGTCTGGTCCACGTTCCACTGTAGGGACCGGAACATCACCCAGTCTGCTCCACGTTCCACGGTAGGGACCGGAACATCACCCAGTCTGCTCCACGTTCCACGGTAGGGACCGGAAAATCGCCCAGTCTGCTCCACGTTCCACTGTAGGGACCGGAACATCGCCCAGTCTGCTCCACGTTCCACGGTAGGGACCGGAACATCGCCCAGTCTGCTCCACGTTCCACGTTAGGGACCGGAACATCACCCAGTCTGCTCCACGTTCCACTGTAGGGACCGGAACATCACCCAGTCTGCTCCACGTTCCACTGTAAAGACCGGAACATCGCCCAGTCTGCTCCACGTTCCACTGTAGGGACCGGAACATCACCCAGTCTACTCCACGTTCCACTGTAGGGACCGGAACATCACCCAGTCTGTTCCACGTTCCACTGTAGGGACCAGAACATCACCTAGTCTGCTCTACGTTCCACGTTAGGGACCGGAACATTGCCCAGTCTGCTCCACGTTCCACTGTAGGGACCGGAACATCACCCAGTCTGCTCCACGTTCCACTGTAGGGACCAGAACATCACCCAGTCTGCTCCACGTTCCACTGTAGGGACCGGAACATCACCCAGTCTGCTCCACGTTCCACTGTAGGGACCGGAACATCACCCAGTCTGCTCCACGTCCCACTGTAGGGACCGGAACATCACCCAGTCTGCTCCACGTTCCACTGTAGGGACCGGAACATCTCCCAGTCTGCTCCACGTTCCACTGTAGGGACCGGAACATCACCCAGTCTGCTCCACGTCCCACTGTAGGGACCGGAACATCACCCAGTCTGCTCCACGTTCCACTGTAGGGACCAGAACATCACCCAGTCTGCTCCACGTCCCACTGTAGGGACCGGAACATCAACCAGTCTGCTCCACGTTCCACTGTAGGGACCGGAACATCACCCAGTCTGCTCCACGTCCCACTGTAGGGACCGGAACATCGCCCAGTCTGCTCCACGTTCCACTGTAGGGACCGGAACATCACCCAGTCTGCTCCACGTCCCACTGTAGGGACCGGAACATCGCCCAGTCTGCTCCACGTTCCACTGTAGGGACCGGAACATCACCCAGTCTGCTCCACGTTCCACGGTAGGGACCGGAACATCGCCCAGTCTGTTCCACGTTCCACTGTAGGGACCGGAACATCGCCCTGTCTGCTCCACGTTCCACTGTATGGACAGGAACATCGCCCAGTCTGCTCCACGTTCCACTGTAGGGACCGGAACATCACCCAGTCTGCTCCACGTTCCACTGTAGGGACCGGAAAATCGCCCAGTCTGCTCCACGTTCCACTGTAGGGACCGGAACATCGCCCAGTCCTCTCCACGTTCCACGGTAGTGACCGGAACATCACCCAGTCTGCTCCACGTTCCACGTTAGGGACCGGAACATCACCCAGTCTGCTCCACGTTCCACTGTAGGGACCGGAACATCACCCAGTCTGCTCCACGTTCCACGGTAGGGACCGGAACATCACCCAGTTATTTCCACCTTCCACTGTAGGGACCGGAACATCACCCAGTCTGCTCCACGTTCCACGGTAGGGACCGGAACATCGCCCAGTCTGCTCCACGTTCCACTGTAGGGACCGGAACATCACCCAGTCTGCTCCACGTTCCACTGTAGGGACCGGAACATCACCCAGTCTGCTCCACGTTCCACTGTAGGGACCGGAACATCACCCAGTCTGCTACACGTTCCACTGTAGGGACCGGAAAATCGCCCAGTCTGCTCCACGTTCCACTGTAGGGACCGGAACATCGCCCAGTCTGCTCCACGTTCCACGGTAGGGACCGGAACATCGCCCAGTCTGCTCCACGTTCCACGTTAGGGACCGGAACATCACCCAGTCTGCTCCACGTTCCACTGTAGGGACCGGAACATCACCCAGTCTGCTCCACGTTCCACTGTAAAGACCGGAACATCGCCCAGTCTGCTCCACGTTCCACTGTAGGGACCGGAACATCACCCAGTCTACTCCACGTTCCACTGTAGGGACCGGAACATCACCCAGTCTGTTCCACGTTCCACTGTAGGGACCAGAACATCACCTAGTCTGCTCTACGTTCCACGTTAGGGACCGGAACATTGCCCAGTCTGCTCCACGTTCCACTGTAGGGACCGGAACATCACCCAGTCTGCTCCACGTTCCACTGTAGGGACCAGAACATCACCCAGTCTGCTCCACGTTCCACTGTAGGGACCGGAACATCACCCAGTCTGCTCCACGTTCCACTGTAGGGACCGGAACATCACCCAGTCTGCTCCACGTTCCACTGTAGGGACCGGAACATCACCCAGTCTGCTCCACGTTCCACTGTTGGGACCGGAACATCACCCAGTCTGGTCCACGTTCCACTGTAGGGACCGGAACATCACCCAGTCTGCTCCACGTTCCACTGTAGGGACCGGAACATCACCCAGTCTGGTCCACGTTCCACTGTAGGGACCGGAACATCACCCAGTCTGCTCCACGTTCCACGGTAGGGACCGGAACATCACCCAGTCTGCTCCACGTTCCACTATAGGGACCGGAACATCGCCCAGTCTGCTCCACGTTCCACTGTAGGGACCGGACCATCACCCAGTCTGCTCCACGTTACACGGTAGGGATCGGAACATCACCCAGTCTGCTCTACGTTCCACTGTAGGGACCGGAACATCACCCAGTCTTCTCCACGTTCCACGGTAGGGACCGAAACATCACCCAGTCATCTCCATGTTCCACTGTAGGGACCGGAACATCACCCAGTCTGGTCCACGTTCCACTGTAGGGACCGGAACATCACCCAGTCTGCTCGACGTTCCACGGTAGGGACCGGAACATCACCCAGTCTGCTCCACGTTCCACTATAGGGACCGGAACATCGCCCAGTCTGCTCCACGTTCCACTGTAGGGACCGGAACATCACCCAGTCTGCTCCACGTTCCACGGTAGGGATCGGAACATCGCCCAGTCTGCTCCACGTTCCACTGTAGGGACCAGAACATCACCCAGTCTGCTCCACGTTCCACTATAAAGACCGGAACATCGCCCAGTCTGCTCCACGTTCCACTGTAGGGACCGGAACATCACCCAGTCTACTCCACGTTCCACTGTAGGGACCGGAACATCACCCAGTCTGTTCCACGTTCCACTGTAGGGACCAGAACATCACCTAGTCTGCTCTACGTTCCACGTTAGGGACCGGAACATCGCCCAGTCTGCTCCACGTTCCACTGTAGGGACCGGAACATCACCCAGTCTGCTCCACGTTCCACTGTAGGGACCAGAAAATCACCCAGTCTGCTCCACGTTCCACTGTAGGGACCGGAACATCACCCAGTCTGCTCCACGTTCCACTGTAGGGACCGGAACATCACCCAGTCTGCTCCACGTTCCACTGTAGGGACCGGAACATCACCCAGTCTGCTCCACGTTCCACTGTAGGGACCGGAACATCACCCAGTCTGGTCCACGTTCCACTGTAGGGACCGGAACATCACCCAGTCTGCTCCACGTTCCACTGTAGGGACCGGAACATCACCCAGTCTGGTCCACGTTCCACTGTAGGGACCGGAACATCACCCAGTCTGCTCCACGTTCCACGGTAGGGACCGGAACATCACCCAGTCTGCTCCACGTTCCACTGTAGGGACCGGAACATCGCCCAGTCTGCTCCACGTTCCACTGTAGGGACCGGAACATCACCCAGTCTGCTCCACGTTACACGGTAGGGATCGGAACATCACCCAGTCTGCTCCACGTTCCACTGTAGGGACCGGAACATCACCCAGTCTTCTCCACGTTCCACGGTAGGGACCGAAACATCACCCAGTCATCTCCACGTTCCACTGTAGGGACCGGAACAACACCCAGTCTGGTCCACGTTCCACTGTAGGGACCGGAACATCACCCAGTCTGCTCGACGTTCCACGGTAGGGACCCGAACATCACCCAGTCTGCTCCACGTTCCACTATAGGGACCGGAACATCGCCCAGTCTGCTCCACGTTCCACTGTAGCGACCGGAACATCACCCAGTCTGCTCCACGTTCCACGGTAGGGATCGGAACATCGCCCAGTCTGCTCCACGTTCCACTGTAGGGACCAGAACATCACCCAGTCTGCTCCACGTTCCACTATAAAGACCGGAACATCGCCCAGTCTGCTCCACGTTCCACTGTAGGGACCGGAACATCACCCAGTCTACTCCACGTTCCACTGTAGGGACCGGAACATCACCCAGTCTGCTCCACGTTCCACGGTAGGGACCGGAACATCACCCAGTCTGCTCCACGTTCCACTGTAGGGACCGGAACATCGCCCAGTCTGGTCCACGTTCCACTGTATGGACCGGAACATCACCCAGTCTGCTCGACGTTCCACGGTAGGGACCGGAACATCACCCAGTCTGCTCCACGTTCCACTGGAGGGACCGGAACATCACCCAGTCTGCTCGACGTTCCACGGTAGGGACCGGAACATCACCCAGTCTGCTCCACGTTCCACTATAGGGACCGGAACATCGCCCAGTCTGCTCCACGTTCCACTGTAGGGACCGGAACATCACCCAGTCTGCTCCACGTTCCACGGTAGGGATCGGAACATCGCCCAGTCTGCTCCACGTTCCACTGTAGGGACCAGAACATCACCCAGTCTGCTCCACGTTCCACTGTAGGGACCGGAACATCACCCAGTCTGCTCCACGTTCCACTATAGGGAACGGAACATCGCCCAGTCTGCTCCACGTTCCACTGTAGGGACCGGAACATCACCCAGTCTACTCCACGTTCCACGGTAGGGACCGAAACATCACCCAGTCTGCTCCACGTTCCACTGTATGGACCGGAACATCACCCAGTCTGCTCGACGTTCCACGGTAGGGACCGGAACATCACCCAGTCTGCTCCACGTTCCACTATAGGGACCGGAACATCGCCCAGTCTGCTCCACGTTCCACTGTAGGGACCGGAACATCACCCAGTCTGGTCCACGTTCCACTGTATGGACCGGAACATCACCCAGTCTGCTCGACGTTCCACGGTACGGACCGGAACATCACCCAGTCTGCTCCACGTTCCACGGTAGGGACCGGAACATCGCCCAGTCTGCTCCACGTTCCACTGTAGGGACCGGAACATCACCCAGTTATTTCCACCTTCCACTGTAGGGACCAGAACATCACCCAGTCTGCTCCACGTTCCACGGTAGGGACCGAAACATCACCCAGTCTGCTCCACGTTCCACTGTAGGGACCGGAACATCACCCAGTCTGGTCCACGTTCCACTGTATGGACCGGAACATCACCCAGTCTGCTCGACGTTCCACGGTAGGGACCGGAACATCACCCAGTCTGCTCCACGTTCCACTATAGGGACCGGAACATCGCCCAGTCTGCTCCACGTTCCACTGTAGGGACCGGAACATCACCCAGTCTGCTCCACGTTCCACGGTAGGGATCGGAACATCACCCAGTCTGCTCCACGTCCCACTGTAGGGACCGGAACATCACCCAGTCTGCTCCACGTTCCACTGTAGGTACCAGAACATCACCCAGTCTGCTCCACGTCCCACTGTAGGGACCGGAACATCACCCAGTCTGCTCCACGTTCCACTGTAAGGACCAGAACATCACCCAGTCTGCTCCACGTCCCACTGTAGGGACCGGAACATCACCCAGTCTGCTCCACGTTCCACTGTAGGGACCGGAACATCACCCAGTCTGCTCCACATTCCACGGTAGGGACCGGAACATCTCCCAGTCTGCTCCACGTTCCACTGTAGGGACCGGAACATCACCCAGTCTGGTCCACGTTCCACTGTAGGGACCGGAACATCACCCAGTCTGCTCCACGTTCCACTGTAGGGACCGGAACATCACCCAGTCTGGTCCACGTTCCACTGTAGGGACCGGAACATCACCCAGTCTGCTCCACGTTCCACGGTAGGGACCGGAACATCACCCAGTCTGCTCCACGTTCCACGGTAGGGACCTGAACATCACCTAGTCTGCTCCACGTTCCACTGTAGGGACCGGATCATCACCCAGGCTACTCCACGTTCCACTGTAGGGACCGGAACATCACCCAGTCTGCTCCACGTTCCACGGTAGGGATCGGAACATCACCCAGTCTGCTCCACGTTCCACTGTAGGGACCGGAACATCACCCAGTCTACTCCATGTTCCACGGTAGGGACCGGAACATCACCCAGTCTGCTCCACGTTCCACTGTAGGGACCGGAACATCACCCAGTCTGCTCCACGTTCCACGGTAGGGACCGGAACATCACCCAGTTATTTCCACCTTCCACTGTAGGGACCGGAACATCACCAAGTTATTTCCACCTTCCACTGTAGGGACCGGAACATCACCCAGTCTGCTCCACGTTCCACGGTAGGGACCGGAACATCGCCCAGTCTGCTCCACGTTCCACTGTAGGGACCGGAACATCACCCAGTCTGCTCCACGTTCCACTGTAGGGACCGGAACATCACCCAGTCTGCTCCACGTTCCACTGTAGGGACCGGAACATCACCCAGTCTGCTCCACGTTCCACTGTCGGGACCGGAACATCACCCAGTCTGCTCCACGTTCCACTGTAGGGACCGGAACATCACCCAGTCTGGTCCACGTTCCACTGTAGGGACCGGAACATCACCCAGTCTGCTCCACGTTCCACTGTAGGGACCGGAACATCACCCAGTCTGCTCCACGTTCCACTGTATGGACCGGAACATCGCCCAGTCTGCTCCACGTTCCACTGTAGGGACCGGAACATCACCCAGTCTACTCCCCGTTCCACGTTAGGGACCGGAACATCGCCCAGTCTGCTCCACGTTCCACTGTAGGGACCGGAACATCGCCCAGTCTGCTCCACGTTCCACTGTAAGGACCGGAACATCGCCCAGTCTGCTCCACGTTCCACTGTAGGGACCAGAACATCACCCAGTCTGCTCCACGTTCCACTGTAGGGACCGGAACATCACCCAGTCTGCTCCACGTTCCACTTTAAAGACCGGAACATCGCCCAGTCTGCTCCACGTTCCACTGTAGGGACCGGAACATCACCCAGTCTACTCCACGTTCCACTGTAGGGACCGGAACATCACCCAGTCTGTTCCACGTTCCACTGTAGGGACCAGAACATCACCTAGTCTGCTCTACGTTCCACGTTAGGGACCGGAACATCGCCCAGTCTGCTCCACGTTCCACTGTAGGGACCGGAACATCACCCAGTCTGCTCCACGTTCCACTGTAGGGACCAGAACATCACCCAGTCTGCTCCACGTTCCACTGTAGGGACCAGAACATCACCCAGTCTGCTCCACGTTCCACTGTAGGGACCGGAACATCACCCAGTCTGGTCCACGTTCCACTGTAGGGACCGGAACATCACCCAGTCTGCTCCACGTTCCACTGTAGGGACCGGAACATCACCCAGTCTGGTCCACGTTCCACTGTAGGGACCGGAACATCACCCAGTCTGCTCCACGTTCCACTGTAGGGACCGGAACATCACCCAGTCTGGTCCACGTTCCACTGTAGGGACCGGAACATCACCCAGTCTGCTCAACGTTCCACGGTAGGGACCGGAACATCACCCAGTCTGCTGCACGTTCCACTATAGGGACCGGAACATCGCCCAGTCTGCTCCACGTTCCACTGTAGGGACCGGAACATCACCCAGTCTGCTCCACGTTCCACGGTAGGGATCGGAACATCACCCAGTCTGCTCCACGTTCCACTGTAGGGACCGGAACATCACCCAGTCTACTCCACGTTCCACGGTAGGGACCGATACATCACCCAGTCTGCTCCACGTTCCACTGTAGGGACCGGAACATCACCCAGTCTGGTCCACGTTCCACTGTAGGGACCGGAACATCACCCTGTCTGCACGACGTTCCACGGTAGGGACCGGAACATCACCCAGTCTGCTCCACGTTCCACTATAGGGACCGGAACATCGCCCAGTCTGCTCCACGTTCCACTGTAGGGACCGGAACATCACCCAGTCTGCTCCACGTTCCACGGTAGGGATCGGAACATCGCCCAGTCTGCTCCACGTTCCACTGTAGGGACCAGAACATCACCCAGTCTGCTCCACGTTCCACTGTAGGGACCGGAACATCACCCAGTGTGCTCCACGTTCCACTATAAAGACCGGAACATCGCCCAGTCTGCTCCACGTTCCATTGTAGGGACCGGAACATCACCCAGTCTACTCCACGTTCCACTGTAGGGACCGGAACATCACCCAGTCTGTTCCACGTTCCACTGTAGGGACCAGAACATCACCTAGTCTGCTCTACGTTCCACGTTAGGGACCGGAACATCGCCCAGTCTGCTCCACGTTCCACTGTAGGGACCGGAACATCACCCAGTCTGCTCCACGTTCCACTGTAGGGTCCGGAACATCACCCAGTCTACTCCACGTTCCACGGTAGGGACCGAAACATCACCCAGTCTGCTCCACGTTCCACTGTAGGGACCGGAACATCACCCAGTCTGGTCCACGTTCCACTGTATGGACCGGAACATCACCCAGTCTGCTCGACGTTCCACGGTAGGGACCGGAACATCGCCCAGTCTGCTCCACGTTCCACTGTAGGGACCGGAACATCGCCCAGTCTGCTCCACGTTCCACTATAGGGACCGGAACATCGCCCAGTCTGCTCCACGTTCCACTGTAGGGACCGGAACATCACCCAGTCTGCTCCACGTTCCACGGTAGGGATCGGAACATCACCCAGTCTGCTCCACGTCCCACTGTAGGGACCGGAACATCACCCAGTCTGCTCCACGTTCCACTGTAGGGACCGGAACATCACCCAGTCTGCTCCACGTCCCACTGTAGGGACCGGAACATCACCCAGTCTGCTCCACGTTCCACTGTAGGGACCAGAACATCACCCAGTCTGCTCCACGTTCTACGGTAGGGACCGGAACATCTCCCAGTCTGCTCCACGTTCCACTGTAGGGACCGGAACATCACCCAGTCTGGTCCACGTTCCACTGTAGGGACCAGAACATCACCCAGTCTGCTCCACGTTCCACTGTAGGGACCGGAACATCACCCAGTCTGGTCCACGTTCCACTGTAGGGACCGGAATATCACCCAGTCTGCTCCACGTTCCACGGTAGGGACCGGAACATCACCCAGTCTGCTCCACGTTCCACTATAGGGAACGGAACATCGCCAAGTCTGCTCCACGTTCCACTGTAGGGACCGGAACATCACCCAGTCTGCTCCACGTTCCACGGTAGGGATCGGAACATCACCCAGTCTTCTCCACGTTCCACTGTAGGGACCGGAACATCACCCAGTCTACTCCACGTTCCACGGTAGGGACCGAAACATCACCCAGTCTGCTCCACGTTCCACTGTAGGGACCGGAACATCACCCAGTCTTGTCCACGTTCCACTGTATGGACCGGAACATCACCCAGTCTGCTCGACGTTCCACGGTAGGGACCGGAACATCACCCAGTCTGCCCCACGTTCCACTGTAGGGACCGGAACATCGCCCAGTCTGCTCCACGTTCCACTGTAGGGACCGGAACATCACCCAGTCTGCTCCACGTTCCACGGTAGGGATCGGAAAATCACCCAGTCTGCTCCACGTTCCACTGTAGGGCCCGGAACATCACCCAGTCTACTCCACATTCCACGGTAGGGACCGAAACATCACCCAGTCTTCTCCACGTTCCACTGTAGGGACCGGAACATCACCCGGTCTGCTCCACGTTCCACTGTAGGGACCAGAACATCACCCAGTCTTCTCCACGTTCCACTGTAGGGACTGGAACCTCACCCAGTCTGCTCCACGTTCCACTGTAGGGACCAGAACATCACCCAGTCTGTTCCACGTTCCACTGTAGGGACCAGAACATCACCTAGTCTGCTCTACGTTCCACGTTAGGGACCGGAACATCGCACAGTCTGCTCCACGTTCCACGGTAGGGACCGGAACATCACCCAGTCTGCTCCACGTTCCACTATAGGGACCGGAACATCGCCCAGTCTGCTCCACGTTCCACTGTAGGGACCGGAACATCACCCAGTCTGCTCCACGTTCCACGGTAGGGACCGAAACATCACCCAGTCTGCTCCACGTTCCACTGTAGGGACCGGAACATCACCCAGTCTGGTCCACGTTCCACTGTATGGACCGGAACATCACCCAGTCTGCTCGACGTTCCACGGTAGGGACCGGAACATCACCCAGTCTGCTCCACGTTCCACTATAGGGACCGGAACATCGCCCAGTCTGCTCCACGTTCCACTGTAGGGACCGGAACATCACCCAGTTATTTCCACCTTCCACTGTAGGGACCAGAACATCACCCAGTCTGCTCCACGTTCCACTGTAGGGACCGGAACATCACCCAGTCTGCTCCACGTTCCACGGTAGGGATCGGAACATCACCCAGTCTGCTCCACGTTCCACTGTAGGGACCGGAACATCACCCAGTCTACTCCACGTTCCACGGTAGGGACCGGAACATCACCCAGTCTGCTCCACGTTCCACGGTAGGGACCGGAACATCACCCAGTCTGCTCCACGTTCCACGGTAGGGACCGGAACATCACCCAGTTATTTCCACCTTCCACTGTAGGGACCGGAACATCACCAAGTTATTTCCACCTTCCACTGTAGGGACCGGAACATCACCCAGTCTGCTCCACGTTCCACGGTAGGGACCGGAACATCGCCCAGTCTGCTCCACGTTCCACTGTAGGGACCGGAACATCACCCAGTCTGCTCCACGTTCCACTGTAGGGACCGGAACATCACCCAGTCTGCTCCACGTTCCACTGTAGGGACCGGAACATCACCCAGTCTGCTCCACGTTCCACTGTCGGGACCGGAACATCACCCAGTCTGCTCCACGTTCCACTGTAGGGACCGGAACATCACCCAGTCTGGTCCACGTTCCACTGTAGGGACCGGAACATCACCCAGTCTGCTCCACGTTCCACTGTAGGGACCGGAACATCACCCAGTCTGCTCCACGTTCCACTGTATGGACCGGAACATCGCCCAGTCTGCTCCACGTTCCACTGTAGGGACCGGAACATCACCCAGTCTACTCCCCGTTCCACGTTAGGGACCGGAACATCGCCCAGTCTGCTCCACGTTCCACTGTAGGGACCGGAACATCACCCAGTCTGCTCCACGTTCCACTGTAGGGACCAGAACATCACCCAGTCTGCTCCACGTTCCACTGTAGGGACCAGAACATCACCCAGTCTGCTCCACGTTCCACTGTAGGGACCGGAACATCACCCAGTCTGGTCCACGTTCCACTGTAGGGACCGGAACATCACCCAGTCTGCTCCACGTTCCACTGTAGGGACCGGAACATCACCCAGTCTGGTCCACGTTCCACTGTAGGGACCAGAACATCACCCAGTCTGCTCCACGTTCCACTGTAGGGACCGGAACATCACCCAGTCTGGTCCACGTTCCACTGTAGGGACCGGAACATCACCCAGTCTGCTCAACGTTCCACGGTAGGGACCGGAACATCACCCAGTCTGCTGCACGTTCCACTATAGGGACCGGAACAACGCCCAGTCTGCTCCACGTTCCACTGTAGGGACCGGAACATCACCCAGTCTGCTCCACGTTCCACGGTAGGGATCGGAACATCACCCAGTCTGCTCGACGTTCCACGGTAGGGACCGGAACATCACCCAGTCTGCTCCACGTTCCACTATAGGGACCGGAACATCGCCCAGTCTGCTCCACGTTCCACTGTAGGGACCGGAACATCACCCAGTCTGCTCCACGTTCCACGGTAGGGATCGGAACATCGCCCAGTCTGCTCCACGTTCCACTGTAGGGACCAGAACATCACCCAGTCTGCTCCACGTTCCACTGTAGGGACCGGAACATCACCCAGTCTGCTCCACGTTCCACTATAAAGACAAGAACATCGCCCAGTCTGCTCCACGTTCCATTGTAGGGACCGGAACATCACCCAGTCTACTCCACGTTCCACTGTAGGGACCGGAACATCACCCAGTCTGTTCCACGTTCCACTGTAGGGACCAGAACATCACCTAGTCTGCTCTACGTTCCACGTTAGGGACCGGAACATCGCCCAGTCTGCTCCACGTTCCACTGTAGGGACCGGAACATCACCCAGTCTGCTCCACGTTCCACTGTAGGGTCCGGAACATCACCCAGTCTACTCCACGTTCCACGGTAGGGACCGAAACATCACCCAGTCTGCTCCACGTTCCACTGTAGGGACCGGAACATCACCCAGTCTGGTCCACGTTCCACTGTATGGACCGGAACATCACCCAGTCTGCTCGACGTTCCACGGTAGGGACCGGAACATCGCCCAGTCTGCTCCACGTTCCACTGTAGGGACCGGAACATCGCCCAGTCTGCTCCACGTTCCACGGTAGGGATCGGAACATCGCCCAGTCTGCTCCACGTTCCACTGTAGGGACCGGAACATCACCCAGTCTGCTCTACGTTCCACGGTAGGGATCGGAACATCACCCAGTCTGCTCCACGTCCCACTGTAGGGACCGGAACATCACCCAGTCTGCTCCACGTTCCACTGTAGGGACCGGAACATCACCCAGTCTGCTCCACGTCCCACTGTAGGGACCGGAACATCACCCAGTCTGCTCCACGTTCCACTGTAGGGACCAGAACATCACCCAGTCTGCTCCACGTTCCACTGTAGGGACCGGAACATCACCCAGTCTGGTCCACGTTCCACTGTAGGGACCTGAACATCACCCAGTCTGCTCCACGTTCCACTGTAGGGACCGGAACATCACCCAGTCTGGTCCACGTTCCACTGTAGGGACCGGAACATCACCCAGTCTGCTCCACGTTCCACGGTAGGGACAGGAACATCACCCAGTCTGCTCCACGTTCCACTATAGGGAACGGAACATCGCCAAGTCTGCTCCACGTTCCACTGTAGGGACCGGAACATCACCCAGTCTGCTCCACGTTCCACGGTAGGGATCGGAACATCACCCAGTCTGCTCCACGTTCCACTGTAGGGACCGGAACATCACCCAGTCTACTCCACGTTCCACGGTAGGGACCGAAACATCACCCAGTCTGCTCCACGTTCCACTGTAGGGACCGGAACATCACCCAGTCTGGTCCACGTTCCACTGTATGGACCGGAACATCACCCAGTCTGCTCGACGTTCCACTGTAGGGACCGGAACATCACCCAGTCTGCCCCACGTTCCACTGTAGGGACCGGAACATCGCCCAGTCTGCTCCACGTTCCACTGTAGGGACCGGAACATCACCCAGTCTGCTCCACGTTCCACGGTAGGGATCGGAAAATCACCCAGTCTGCTCCACGTTCCACTGTAGGGCCCGGAACATCACCCAGTCTACTCCACATTCCACGGTAGGGACCGAAACATCACCCAGTCTGCTCCACGTTCCACTGTAGGGACCGGAACATCACCCGGTCTGCTCCACGTTCCACTGTAGGGACCAGAACATCACCCAGTCTGCTCCACGTTCCACTGTAGGGACTGGAACCTCACCCAGTCTGCTCCACGTTCCACTGTAGGGACCAGAACATCACCCAGTCTGTTCCACGTTCCACTGTAGGGACCAGAACATCACCTAGTCTGCTCTACGTTCCACGTTAGGGACCGGAACATCGCCCAGTCTGCTCCACGTTCCACTGTAGGGACCAGAACATCACTAAGTCTGCTCCACGTTCCACTGTAGGGACCAGAACATCACTAAGTCTGCTCCACGTTCCACTGTAGGGACCAGAACATCACCCAGTCTGCTCCACGTTCCACTGTAGGGACCAGAACATCACCCAGTCTGCTCCACGTTCCACTGTAGGGACCGGAACATCACCCAGTCTGCTCCACGTTCCACTGTAGGGACCGGAACATCACCCAGTCTGGTCCACGTTCCACTGTAGGGACCAGAACATCACCCAGTCTGCTCCACGTTCCACTGTAGGGACCGGAACATCACCCAGTCTGCTCCACGTTCCACTGTAGGGACCAGAACATCACCCAGTCTGCTCCACGTTCCACTGTAGGGACCGGAACATCACCCAGTCTGGTCCACGTTCCACTGTAGGGACCAGAACATCACCCAGTCTGCTCCACGTTCGACTGTAGGGACCGGAACATCACCCAGTCTGCTCCACGTTCCACTATAGGGACCGGAACATCGCCCAGTCTGCTCCACGTTCCACTGTAGGGACCGGAACATCACCCAGTCTGCTCCACGTTCCACGGTAGGGATCGGAACATCACCCAGTCTGCTCCACGTTCCACTGTAGGGACCGGAACATCACCCAGTCTACTCCACGTTCCACGGTAGGGACCGAAACATCACCCAGTCTGCTCCACGTTCCACTGTAGGGACCGGAACATCACCCAGTCTGGTCCACGTTCCACTGTATGGACCGGAACATCACCCAGTCTGCTCGACGTTCCACGGTAGGGACCGGAACATCACCCAGTCTGCTCCACGTTCCACTGTGGGGACCGGAACATCACCCAGTCTACTCCACGTTCCACGGTAGGGACCGAAACATCACCCAGTCTGCTCCACGTTCCACTGTAGGGACCGGAACATCACCCAGTCTGGTCCACGTTCCACTGTATGGACCGGAACATCACCCAGTCTGCTCGACGTTCCACGGTAGGGACCGGAACATCACCCAGTCTGCTCCACGTTCCACTATAGGGACCGGAACATCGCCCAGTCTGCTCCACGTTCCACGGTAGGGACCGGAACATCACCCAGTTATTTCCACCTTCCACTGTAGGGACCGGAACATCACCCAGTTATTTCCACCTTCCACTGTAGGGACCGGAACATCACCCAGTCTGCTCCACGTTCCACGGTAGGGACCGGAACATCACCCAGTCTGGTCCACGTTCCACTGTAGGGACCAAAACATCACCCAGTCTGCTCCACGTTCCACTGTAGGGACCGGAACATCACCCAGTCTGCTCCACGTTCCACTATAGGGACCGGAACATCGCCCAGTCTGCTCCACGTTCCACTGTAGGGACCGGAACATCACCCAGTCTGCTCCACGTTCCACGGTAGGGATCGGAACATCACCCAGTCTGCTCCACGTTCCACTGTAGGGACCGGAACATCACCCAGTCTACTCTACGTTCCACGGTAGGGACCGAAACATCACCCAGTCTGCTCCACGTTCCACTGTAGGGACCGGAACATCACCCAGTCTGGTCCACGTTCCACTGTATGGACCGGAACATCACCCAGTCTGCTCGACGTTCCACGGTAGGGACCGGAACATCACCCAGTCTGCTCCACGTTCCACTGTAGGGACCGGAACATCACCCAGTCTGGTCCACGTTCCACGGTAGGGACCGAAACATCACCCAGTCTGCTCCACGTTCCACTGTAGGGACCGGAACATCACCCAGTCTGGTCTACGTTCCACTGTATGGACCGGAACATCACCCAGTCTGCTCGACGTTCCACGGTAGGGACCGGAACATCACCCAGTCTGCGCCACGTTCCACTATAGGGACCGGAACATCGCCCAGTCTGCTCCACGTTCCACGGTAGGGACCGGAACATCACCCAGTTATTTCCACCTTCCACTGTAGGGACCGGAACATCACCCAGTTATTTCCACCTTCCACTGTAGGGACCGGAACATCACCCAGTCTGCTCCACGTTCCACGGTAGGGACCGGAACATCGCCCAGTCTGCTCCACGTTCCACTGTAGGGACCGGAACATCACCCAGTCTGCTCCACGTTCCACTGTAGGGACCGGAACATCACCCAGTCTGCTCCACGTTCCACTGTAGGGTCCGGAACATCACCCAGTCTGGTCCACGTTCCACTGTAGGGACCAGAACATCACCCAGTCTGCTCCACGTTCCACTGTAGGGACCGGAACATCACCCAGTCTGGTCCACGTTCCACTGTAGGGACCGGAACATCACCCAGTCTGCTCCACGTTCCACTGTAGGGACCGGAACATCACCCAGTCTGCTCCACGTTCCACGGTAGGGATCGGAACATCACCCAGTCTGCTCCACGTTCCACTGTAGGGACCGGAACATCACCCAGTCTACTCCACGTTCCACGGTAGGGACCGAAACATCACCCAGTCTGCTCCACGTTCCAATGTAGGGACCGGAACATCACCCAGTCTGGTCCACGTTCCACTGTAGGGACTGGAACATCACCCAGTCTTCTCCACGTTCCACGTTAGGGATCGGAACATCACCCAGTCTGCTCCACGTTCCACTGTAGGGACCGGAACATCACCCAGTCTACTCCACGTTCCACGGTAGGGACCGAAACATCACCCAGTCTGCTCCACGTTCCACTGTAGGGACCGGAACATCACCCAGTCTGGTCCACGTTCCACTGTATGGACCGGAACATCACCCAGTCTGCTCGACGTTCCACGGTAGGGACCGGAACATCACCCAGTCTGCTCCACGTTCCACTATAGGGACCGGAACATCGCCCAGTCTGCTCCACGTTCCACTGTAGGGACCGGAACATCACCCAGTCTGCTCCACGTTCCACGGTAGGGATCGGAACATCACCCAGTCTGCTCCACGTCCCACTGTAGGGATCGGAACATCACCCAGTCTGCTCCACGTTCCACTGTAGGGACCAGAACATCACCCAGTCTGCTCCACGTCCCACTGTAGGGACCGGAACATCACCCAGTCTGCTCCACGTTCCACTATAGGGACCAGAACATCACCCAGTCTGCTCCACGTCCCACTGTAGGGACCGGAACATCACCCAGTCTGCTCCACGTTCCACTGTAGGGACCGGAACATCACCCAGTCTGCTCCACATTCCACGGTAGGGACCGGAACATCTCCCAGTCTGCTCCACGTTCCACTGTAGGGACCGGAACATCACCCAGTCTGGTCCACGTTCCACTGTGGGGACCGGAACATCACCCAGTCTGCTCCACGTTCCACTGTAGGGACCGGAACATCACCCAGTCTGGTCCACGTTCCACTGTAGGGACCGGAACATCACCCAGTCTGCTCCACGTTCCACTGTAGGGACCGGAACATCACCCAGTCTGCTCCACGTTCCACTGTAGGGACCGGAACATCGCCCAGTCTGCTCCACGTTCCACTGTAGGGACCGGAACATCACCCAGTCTACTCCACGTTCCACGGTAGGGACCGGAACATCGCCCAGTCTGCTCCACGTTCCACTGTAGGGACCGGAACATCGCCCAGTCTGCTCCACGTTCCACTGTAAGGACCGGAACATCGCCCAGTCTGCTCCACGTTCCACTGTAGGGACCAGAACATCACCCAGTCTGCTCCACGTTCCACTGTAGGGACCGGAACATCACCCAGTCTGCTCCACGTTCCACTATAAAGACCGGAACATCGCCCAGTCTGCTCCACGTTCCACTGTAGGGACCGGAACATCACCCAGTCTACTCCACGTTCCACTGTAGGGACCGGAACATCACCCAGTCTGTTCCACGTTCCACTGTAGGGACCAGAACATCGCCTAGTCTGCTCTACGTTCCACGTTAGGGACCGGAACATCGCCCAGTCTGCTCCACGTTCCACGTTAGGGACCGGAACATCTCCCAGTCTGCTCCACGTTCCACTGTAGGGACCAGAACATCACCCAGTCTGCTCCACGTTCCACTGTAGGGACCAGAACATCACCCAGTCTGCTCCACGTTCCACTGTAGGGACCGGAACATCACCCAGTCTGGTCCACGTTCCACTGTAAGGACCGGAACATCACCCAGTCTGCTCCACGTTCCACTGTAGGGACCGGAACATCACCCAGTCTGGTCCACGTTCCACTGTAGGGACCAGAACATCACCCAGTCTGCTCCACGTTCCACTGTAGGGACCGGAACATCACCCAGTCTGGTCCACGTTCCACTGTAGGGACCGGAACATCACCCAGTCTGCTCAACGTTCCACGGTAGGGACCGGAACATCACCCAGTCTGCTGCACGTTCCACTATAGGGACCGGAACATCGCCCAGTCTGCTCCACGTTCCACTGTAGGGACAGGAACATCACCCAGTCTGCTCCACGTTCCACGGTAGGGATCGGAACATCACCCAGTCTGCTCCACGTTCCACTGTAGGGACCGGAACATCACCCAGTCTACTCCACGTTCCACGGTAGGGACCGAAACATCACCCAGTCTGCTCCACGTTCCACTGTAGGGACCGGAACATCACCCAGTCTGGTCCACGTTCCACTGTAGGGACCGGAACATCACCCAGTCTGCTCGACGTTCCACGGTAGGGACCGGAACATCACCCAGTCTGCTCCACGTTCCACTATAGGGACCGGAACATCGCCCAGTCTGCTCCACGTTCCACTGTAGGGACCGGAACATCACCCAGTCTGCTCCACGTTCCACGGTAGGGATCGGAACATCGCCCAGTCTGCTCCACGTTCCACTGTAGGGACCAGAACATCACCCAGTCTGCTCCACGTTCCACTGTAGGGACCGGAACATCACCCAGTCTGCTCCACGTTCCACTATAAAGACCGGAACATCGCCCAGTCTGCTCCACGTTCCACTGTAGGGACAGGAACATCACCCAGTCTACTCCACGTTCCACTGTAGGGACCGGAACATCACCCAGTCTGTTCCACGTTCCACTGTAGGGACCAGAACATCACCTAGTCTGCTCTACGTTCCACGTTAGGGACCGGAACATCGCCCAGTCTGCTCCACGTTCCACTGTAGGGACCGGAACATCACCCAGTCTGCTCCACGTTCCACTGTAGGGACCAGAACATCACCAAGTCTGCTCCACGTTCCACTGTAGGGACCAGAACATCACCCAGTCTGCTCCACGTTCCACTGTAGGGACCAGAACATCACCCAGTCTGCTCCACGTTCCACCGTAGGGACCAGAACATCACCCAGTCTGCTCCACGTTCCACTGTAGGGACCGGAACATCACCCAGTCTGGTCCACGTTCCACTGTAGGGACCAGAACATCACCCAGTCTGCTCCACGTTCCACTGTAGGGACCGGAACATCACCAAGTCTGGTCCACGTTCCACTGTAGGGACCAGAACATCACCCAGTCTGCTCCACGTTCCACTGTATGGACCGGAACATCACCCAGTCTGCTCGACGTTCCACGGTAGGGACCGGAACATCACACAGTCTGGTCAACGTTCCACTGTAGGGACCGGAACATCACCCAGTCTGCTCCACGTTCCACTGTAGGGACCGGAACATCACCCAGTCTGCTCCACGTTCCACGGTAGGGATCGGAACATCACCCAGTCTGCTCCACGTTCCACTGTAGGGACCGGAACATCACCCAGTCTACTCCACGTTCCACGGTAGGGACCGAAACATCACCCAGTCTGCTCCACGTTCCACTGTAGGGACCGGAACATCACCCAGTCTGGTCCACGTTCCACTGTATGGACCGGAACATCACCCAGTCTGCTCGACGTTCCACGGTAGGGACCGGAACATCACCCAGTCTGCTCCACGTTCCACTATAGGGACCGGAACATCACCCAGTCTGCTCCACGTTCCACTGTAGGGACCGGAACATCACCCAGTCTGCTCCACGTTCCACGGTAGGGATCGAAACATCACCCAGTCTGCTCCACGTTCCACTGTAGGGACCGGAACATCACCCAGTCTGCTCCACGTTCCACTGTAGGGACCAGAACATCACCCAGTCTGCTCCATGTCCCACTGTAGGGACCGGAACATCACCCAGTCTGCTCCACGTTCCACTGTAGGGACCAGAACATCACCCAGTCTGCTCCACGTCCCACTGTAGGGACCGGAACATCACCCAGTCTGCTCCACGTTCCACTGTAGGGACCGGAACATCACCTAGTCTGCTCCACATTCCACGGTAGGGACCGGAACATCTCCCAGTCTGCTCCACGTTCCACTGTAGGGACCGGAACATCACCCAGTCTGGTCCACGTTCCACTGTAGGGACCGGAACATCACCCAGTCTGCTCCACGTTCCACTGTAGGGACCGGAACATCACCCAGTCTGGTCCACGTTCCACTGTAGGGACCGGAACATCACCCAGTCTGCTCCACGTTCCACTGTAGGGACCGGAACATCGCCCAGTCTGCTCCACGTTCCACTGTAAGGACCGGAACATCGCCCAGTCTACTCCACGTTCCACTGTAGGGACCAGAACATCACCCAGTCTGCTCCACGTTCCACTGTAGGGACCGGAACATCACCCAGTCTGCTCCACGTTCCACTATAAAGACCGGAACATCGCCCAGTCTGCTCCACGTTCCACTGTAGGGACCGGAACATCACCCAGTCTACTCCACGTTCCACTGTAGGGACCGGAACATCACCCAGTCTGGTCCACGTTCCACTGTATGGACCGGAACATCACCCCGTCTGCTCGACGTTCCACGGTAGGGACCGGAACATCACCCAGTCTGCCCCACGTTCCACTATAGGGACCGGAACATCGCCCAGTCTGCTCCACGTTCCACTGTAGGGACCGGAACATCACCCAGTCTGCTCCACGTTCCACGGTAGGGATCGGAAAATCACCCAGTCTGCTCCACGTTCCACTATAGGGACCGGAACATCACCCAGTCTGCTCCACGTTCCACTGTAGGGACCGGAACATCACCCAGTCTACTCCACGTTCCACGGTAGGGACCGAAACATCACCCAGTCTGCTCCACGTTCCACTGTAGGGACCGGAACATCACCCAGTCTGGTCTACGTTCCACTGTATGGACCGGAACATCACCCAGTCTGGTCGACGTTCCACGGTAGGGACCGGAACATCACCCAGTCTGCGCCACGTTCCACTATAGGGACCGGAACATCGCCCAGTCTGCTCCACGTTCCACGGTAGGGACCGGAACATCACCCAGTTATTTCCACCTTCCACTGTAGGGACCGGAACATCACCCAGTCTGCTCCACGTTCCATTGTAGGGACCGGAACATCACCCAGTCTGCTCCACGTTCCACTGTAGGGACCGGAACATCATCCAGTCTGCTCCACGTTCCACTGTAGGGACCGGAACATCACCCAGTCTTCTCCACGTTCCACGGTAGGGACCGGAACATCACCCAGTCTGCTCCACGTTCCACTGTATGGACCGGAACATCACCCAGTCTGGTCCACGTTCCACTGTATGGACCGGAACATCACCCAGTCTGCTCGACGTTCCACGGTAGGGACCCGAACATCACCCAGTCTGCTCCACGTTCCACTGTAGGGACCGGAACATCGCCCAGTCTGCTCCACGTTCCACTGTAGGGACCGGAACATCGCCCAGTCTGCTCCACGTCCCACTGTAAGGACCGGAACATCGCCCAGTCTGCTCCACGTTCCACTGTAGGGACCGGAACATCACCCAGTCTGCTCCACGTTCCACTATAAAGACCGGAACATCGCCCAGTCTGCTCCACGTTCCACTGTAGGGACCGGAACATCACCCAGTCTGCTCCACGTCCCACTGTAGGGACCGGAACATCACCCAGTCTGCTCCACGTTCCACTATAAAGACCGGAACATCGCCCAGTCTGGTCCACGTTCCACTGTAGGGACCGGAACATCACCCAGTCTGCTCCACGTTCCACTGTAGGGACCGGAACATCGCCCAGTCTGCTCCACGTTCCACTGTAAGGACCGGAACATCGCCCAGTCTGCTCCACGTTCCACTGTAGGGACCAGAACATCACCCAGTCTGCTCCACGTTCCACTGTAGGGACCGGAACATCACCCAGTCTGCTCCACGTTCCACTATAAAGACCGGAACATCGCCCAGTCTGCTCCACGTTCCACTGTAGGGACCGGAACATCACCCAGTCTACTCCACGTTCCACTGTAGGGACCGAAACATCACCCAGTCTGGTCCACGTTCCACTGTATGGACCGGAACATCACCCCGTCTGCTCGACGTTCCACGGTAGGGACCGGAACATCACCCAGTCTGCCCCACGTTCCACTATAGGGACCGGAACATCGCCCAGTCTGCTCCACGTTCCACTGTAGGGACCGGAACATCACCCAGTCTGCTCCACGTTCCACGGTAGGGATCGGAAAATCACCCAGTCTGCTCCACGTTCCACTATAGGGACCGGAACATCACCCAGTCTGCTCCACGTTCCACTGTAGGGACCGGAACATCACCCAGTCTACTCCACGTTCCACGGTAGGGACCGAAACATCACCCAGTCTGCTCCACGTTCCACTGTAGGGACCGGAACATCACCCAGTCTGGTCTACGTTCCACTGTATGGACCGGAACATCACCCAGTCTGCTCGACGTTCCACGGTAGGGACCGGAACATCACCCAGTCTGCGCCACGTTCCACTATAGGGACCGGAACATCGCCCAGTCTGCTCCACGTTCCACGGTAGGGACCGGAACATCACCCAGTTATTTCCACCTTCCACTGTAGGGACCGGAACATCACCCAGTCTGCTCCACGTTCCATTGTAGGGACCGGAACATCACCCAGTCTGCTCCACGTTCCATTGTAGGGACCGGAACATCATCCAGTCTGCTCCACGTTCCACTGTAGGGACCGGAACATCACCCAGTCTACTCCACGTTCCACGGTAGGGACCGGAACATCACCCAGTCTGCTCCACGTTCCACTGTATGGACCGGAACATCACCCAGTCTGGTCCACGTTCCACTGTATGGACCGGAACATCACCCAGTCTGCTCGACGTTCCACGGTAGGGACCGGAACATCACCCAGTCTGCTCCACGTTCCACTGTAGGGACCGGAACATCGCCCAGTCTGCTCCACGTTCCACTGTAAGGACCGGAACATCGCCCAGTCTGCTCCACGTCCCACTGTAAGGACCGGAACATCGCCCAGTCACCTCCACGTTCCACTGTAGGGACCGGAACATCACCCAGTCTGCTCCACGTTCCACTATAAAGACCGGAACATCGCCCAGTCTGCTCCACGTCCCACTGTAGGGACCGGAACATCACCCAGTCTGCTCCACGTCCCACTGTAGGGACCGGAACATCACCCAGTCTGTTCCACGTTCCACTGTAGGGACCAGAACATCACCTAGTCTGCTCTACGTTCCACGTTAGGGACCGGAACATCACCCAGTCTGCTCCACGTTCCACTGTAAGGACCGGAACATCGCCCAGTCTGCTCCACGTTCCACTGTAAGGACCGGAACATCGCCCAGTCTGCTCCACGTTCCACTGTAGGGACCAGAACATCACCCAGTCTGCTCCACGTCCCACTGTAGGGACCGGAACATCACCCAGTCTACTCCACGTTCCACTGTAGGGACCGGAACATCACCCAGTCTGTTCCACGTTCCACTGTAGGGACCAGAACATCACCTAGTCTGCTCTACGTTCCACGTTAGGGACCGGAACATCGCCCAGTCTGCTCCACGTTCCACTGTAGGGACCGGAACATCACCCAGTCTGCTCCACGTTCCACTGTAGGGACCAGAACATCACCCAGTCTGCTCCACGTTCCACTGTAGGGACCAGAACATCACCCAGTCTGCTCCACGTTCCACTGTAGGGACCGGAACATAACCCAGTCTGGTCCACGTTCCACTGTAGGGACCGGAACATCACCCAGTCTGCTCCACGTTCCACTGTAGGGACCAGAACATCACCCAGTCTGCTCCACGTTCCACTGTAGGGACCGGAACATCACCCAGTCTGGTCCACGTTCCACTGTAGGGACCGGAACATCACCCAGTCTGCTCAACGTTCCACGGTAGGGACCGGAACATCACCCAGTCTGCTGCACGTTCCACTATAGGTACCGGAACATCGCCCAGTCTGCTCCACGTTCCACTGTAGGGACCGGAACATCACCCAGTCTGCTCCACGTTCCACGGTAGGGATCGGAACATCACCCAGTCTGCTCCACGTTCCACTGTAGGGACCGGAACATCACCCAGTCTACTCCACGTTCCACGGTAGGGACCGAAACATCACCCAGTCTGCTCCACGTTCCACTGTAGGGACCGGAACATCACCCAGTCTGGTCCACGTTCCACTGTAGGGACCGGAACATCACCCAGTCTGCTCGACGTTCCACGGTAGGGACCGGAACATCACCCAGTCTGCTCCACGTTCCACTATAGGGACCGGAACATCGCCCAGTCTGCTCCACGTTCCACTGTAGGGACCGGAACATCACCCAGTCTGCTCCACGTTCCACGGTAGGGATCGGAACATCGCCCAGTCTGCTCCACGTTCCACTGTAGGGACCAGAACATCACCCAGTCTGCTCCACGTTCCACTGTAGGGACCGGAACATCGCCCAGTCTGCTCCACGTTCCACTGTAGGGACAGGAACATCACCCAGTCTACTCCACGTTCCACTGTAGGGACCGGAACATCACCCAGTCTGCTCCACGTTCCACTGTAGGGACCAGAACATCACCAAGTCTGCTCCACGTTCCACTGTAGGGACCAGAACATCACCCAGTCTGCTCCACGTTCCACCGTAGGGACCGGAACATCACCCAGTCTGCTCCACATTCCACGGTAGGGACCGGAACATCACCCAGTCTGGTCCACGTTCCACTGTAGGGACCAGAACATCACCCAGTCTGCTCCACGTTCCACTGTAGGGACCGGAACATCACCAAGTCTGGTCCACGTTCCACTGTAGGGACCAGAACATCACCCAGTCTGCTCCACGTTCCACTGTAGGGACCGGAACATCACCCAGTCTGGTCCACGTTCCACGGTAGGGACCGGAACATCACCCAGTCTGCTCCACGTTCCACTGTAGGGACCGGAACATCGCCCAGTCTGCTCCACGTTCCACTGTAGGGACAGGAACATCACCCAGTCTACTCCACGTTCCACTGTAGGGACCGGAACATCACCCAGTCTGCTCCACGTTCCACTGTAGGGACCAGAACATCACCCAGTCTGCTCCACGTTCCACTGTAGGGATCGGAACATCACCCAGTCTGCTCCACGTTCCACTGTAGGGTCCGGAACATCACCCAGTCTACTCCACGTTCCACGGTAGGGACCGAAACATCACCCAGTCTGGTCCACGTTCCACTGTAGGGACCGGAACATCACCCAGTCTGGTCCACGTTCCACTGTATGGACCGGAACATCACCCAGTCTGCTCGACGTTCCACGGTAGGGACCGGAACATCACCCAGTCTGCTCCACGTTCCACTATAGGGACCGGAACATCGCCCAGTCTGCTCCACGTTCCACTGTAGGGACCGGAACATCACCCAGTCTGCTCCACGTTCCACGGTAGGGATCGGAACATCACCCAGTCTGCTCCACGTCCCACTGTAGGGACCGGAACATCGCCAAGTCTGCTCCACGTTCCACTGTAGGGACCGAAACATCACCCAGTCTGCTCCACGTTCCACTGTAGGGACCGGAACATCACCCAGTCTGGTCCACGTTCCACTGTAGGGACCGGAACATCACCCAGTCTGGTCCACGTTCCACTGTATGGACCGGAACATCACCCCGTCTGCTCGACGTTCCACGGTAGGGACCGAAACATCACCCAGTCTGCCCCACGTTCCACTATAGGGACCGGAACATCGCCCAGTCTGCTCCACGTTCCACTGTAGGGACCGGAACATCACCCAGTCTGCTCCACGTTCCACGGTAGGGATCGGAAAATCACCCAGTCTGCTCCACGTTCCACTGTAGGGACCGGAACATCACCCAGTCTACTCCACATTCCACGGTAGGGACCGAAACATCACCCAGTCTGCTCCACGTTCCACTGTAGGGACCGGAACATCAACCGGTCTGCTCCACGTTCCACTGTAGGGACCGGAACATCACCCAGTCTACTCCACATTCCACGGTAGGGACCGAAACATCACCCAGTCTGCTCCACGTTCCACTGTAGGGACCGGAACATCACCCGGTCTGCTCCACGTTCCACTGTAGGGACCGGAACATCACCCAGTCTGCACCACGTTCCACTGTAGGGACTGGAACCTCACCCAGTCTGCTCCACGTTCCACTGTAGGGACCAGAACATCACCCAGTCTGTTCCACGTTCCACTGTAGGGACCAGAACATCACCTAGTCTGCTCTACGTTCCACGTTAGGGACCGGAACATCGCCCAGTCTGCTCCACGTTCCACTGTAGGGACCGGAACATCACCCAGTCTGCTCCACATTCCACTGTAGGGACCAGAACATCACTAAGTCTGCTCCACGTTCCACTGTAGGGACCAGAACATCACCCAGTCTGCTCCACGTTCCACTGTAGGGACCAGAACATCACCCAGTCTGCTCCACGTTCCACTGTAGGGACCGGAACATCACCCAGTCTGCTCCACGTTCCACTGTAGGGACCGGAACATCACCCAGTCTGGTCCACGTTCCACTGTAGGGACCAGAACATCACCCAGTCTGCTCCACGTTCCACTGTAGGGACCGGAACATCACCCAGTCTGGTCCACGTTCCACTGTAGGGACCGGAACATCACCCAGTCTGCTCCACGTTCCACTGTAGGGACCGGAACATTACCCAGTCTGGTCCACGTTCCACTGTAGGGACCGGAACATCACCCAGTCTGCTCCACGTTCCACGGTAGGGACCGGAACATCACCCAGTCTGCTCCACGTTCCACTATAGGGACCGGAACATCGCCCAGTCTGCTCCACGTTCCACTGTAGGGACCGGAACATCACCCAGTCTGCTCCACGTTCCACGGTAGGGATCGGAACATCACCCAGTCTGCTCCACGTTCCACTGTAGGGTCCGGAACATCACCCAGTCTACTCCACGTTCCACGGTAGGGACCGAAACATCACCCAGTCTGCTCCACGTTCCACTGTAGGGACCGGAACATCACCCAGTCTGGTCCACGTTCTACTGTATGGACCGGAACATCACCCAGTCTGCTCCACGTTCCACGTTAGGGACCGGAACATCTCCCAGTCTGCTCCACGTTCCACTGTAGGGACCGGAACATCACCCAGTCTGGTCCACGTTCCACTGTAGGGACCAGAACATCACCCAGTCTGCTCCACGTTCCACTGTAGGGACCGGAACATCACCCAGTCTGCTCCACGTTCCACTATAGGGACCGGAACATCGCCCAGTCTGCTCCACGTTCCACTGTAGGGACCGGAACATCACCCAGTCTACTCCTCGTTCCACGGTAGGGACCGAAACATCACCCAGTCTGCTCCACGTTCCACTGTAGGGACCGGAACATCACCCAGTCTGGTCCGCGTTCCACTGTATGGACCGGAACATCACCCAGTCTGCTCGACGTTCCACGGTAGGGACCGGAACATCACCCAGTCTGCTCCACGTTCCACGTTAGGGACCGGAACATCGCCCAGTCTGCTCCACGTTCCACTGTAGGGACCGGAACATCACCCAGTCTGCTCCACGTTCCACGGTAGGGATCGGAAAATCACCCAGTCTGCTCCACGTTCCACTGTAGGGACCGGAACATCACCCAGTCTACTCCACGTTCCACGGTAGGGACCGAAACATCACCCAGTCTGCTCCACGTTCCACTGTAGGGACCGGAACATCACCCGGTCTGCTCCACGTTCCACTGTAGGGACCGGAACATCACCCAGTCTGCTCCACGTTCCACTGTAGGGACTGGAACCTCACCCAGTCTGCTCCACGTTCCACTGTAGGGACCAGAACATCACCCAGTCTGCTCCACGTCCCACTGTAGGGACCGGAACATCACCCAGTCTGCTCCACGTTCCACTGTAGGGACCAGAACATCACCCAGTCTGCTCCACGTCCCACTGTAGGGACCGGAACATCACCCAGTCTGCTCCACGTTCCACTGTAGGGACCGGAACATCACCCAGTCTGCTCCACGTCCCACTGTAGGGACCGGAACATCACCTAGTCTGCTCCACGTTCCACAGTAGGGACCAGAACATCACCCAGTCTGCTCCACGTTCCACGGTAGGGACCGGAACATCTCCCAGTCTGCTCCACGTTCCACTGTAGGGACCAGAACATCACCCAGTCTGCTCCACGTTCCACTGTAGGGACCAGAACATCACCCAGTCCGCTCCACGTTCCACTGTAGGGACCGGAACATCACCCAGTCTGGTCCACGTTCCACTGTATGGACCGGAACATCACCCAGTCTGCTCCACGTTCCACGTTAGGGACCGGAACATCTCCCAGTCTGCTCCACGTTCCACTGTAGGGACCGGAACATCACCCAGTCTGGTCCACGTTCCACTGTAGGGACCAGAACATCACCCAGTCTGCTCCACGTTCCACTGTAGGGACCGGAACATCACCCAGTCTGCTCCACGTTCCACTATAGGGACCGGAACATCGCCCAGTCTGCTCCACGTTCCACTGTAGGGACCGGAACATCACCCAGTCTGCTCCACGTTCCACGGTAGGGATCGGAACATCACCCAGTCTGCTCCACGTTCCACTGTAGGGACCGGAACATCACCCAGTCTACTCCACGTTCCACGGTAGGGACCGAAACATCACCCAGTCTGCTCCACGTTCCACTGTAGGGACCGGAACATCACCCAGTCTGGTCCACGTTCCACGGTAGGGATCGGAACATCACCCAGTCTGCTCCACGTTCCACTGTAGGGACCGGAACATCACCCAGTCTACTCCTCGTTCCACGGTAGGGACCGAAACATCACCCAGTCTGCTCCACGTTCCACTGTAGGGACCGGAACATCACCCAGTCTGGTCCACGTTCCACTGTATGGACCGGAACATCACCCAGTCTGCTCGACGTTCCACGGTAGGGACCGGAACATCACCCAGTCTGCTCCACGTTCCACTATAGGGACCGGAACATCGCCCAGTCTGCTCCACGTTCCACTGTAGGGACCGGAACATCACCCAGTCTGCTCCACGTTCCACGGTAGGGATCGGAAAATCACCCAGTCTGCTCCACGTTCCACTGTAGGGACCGGAACATCACCCAGTCTGGTCCACGTTCCACGGTAGGGACCGAAACATCACCCAGTCTGCTCCACGTTCCACTGTAGGGACCGGAACATCACCCGGTCTGCTCCACGTTCCACTGTAGGGACCGGAACATCACCCAGTCTGCTCCACGTTCCACTGTAGGGACTGGAACCTCACCCAGTCTGCTCGACGTTCCACTGTAGGGACCAGAACATCACCCAGTCTGCTCCACGTTCCACTGTAGGGACCGGAACCTCACCCAGTCTGCTCCACATTCCACGGTAGGGACCGGAACATCACCCAGTCTGCTCCACGTTCCACGTTAGGGACCGGAACATCACCCAGTCTGGTCCACGTTCCACTGTAGGGACCGGAACATCGCCCAGTCTGCTCCACGTTCCACTGTAGGGACCGGAACATCGCCCAGTCTGCTCCACGTTCCACTGTAGGGACCAGAACATCACCTAGTCTGCTCCACGTTCCACTGTAGGGACCGGAACATCACCCAGTCTGCTCCACGTTCCACTGTAGGGACCGGAACATCACCCAGTCTGCTCCACGTTCCACTGTAGGGACCGGAACATCACCCAGTCTGCTCCACGTTCCACGGTAGGGACCGGAACATCGCCCAGTCTGCTCCACGTTCCACTGTAGGGACCGGAACATCACCCAGTCTGCTCCACGTTCCACTGTAGGGACCGGAACATCACCCAGTCTGCTCCACATTCCACGGTAGGGACCGGAACATCACCCAGTCTGCTCCACGTTCCACGTTAGGGACCGGAACATCACCCAGTCTGCTCCACGTTCCACTGTAGGGACCGGAACATCGCCCAGTTATTTCCACCTTCCACTGTAGGTACCGGAACATCACCCAGTTATTTCCACCTTCCACTGTAGGGAACGGAACATCACCCAGTCTGCTCCACGTTCCACTGTAGGGACCACAACATCACCCAGTCTGCTCCACGTTCCACGGTAGGGACCGGAACATCACCCAGTCTGCTCCACGTTCCACTATAGGGACCGGAACATCGCCCAGTCTGCTCCACGTTCCACTGTAGGGACCGGAACATCACCCAGTCTGCTCCACGTTCCACGGTAGGGTCCGGAACATCACCCAGTCTGCTCCACGTTCCTCTGTAGGGACCGGAACATCACCCAGTCTGCTCCACGTTCCACTGTAGGGACCGGAACATCGCCCAGTCTGCTCCACGTTCCACTGTAGGGACCGGGATGTAATCAGGACATAACCGGGACCTAACTGGGATGTAACTGGGACCTAACTGGGACCTAATGTGATGTAACTGGGACCTAACTGGGACCTAATGGGATGTAACTGGGACCTAACTGGAACCTAACTGGGATGTAATCAGGACATAACCAGGACCTAACTGGGATGTAACTGGGACCTAACTGGAACCTAACTGGGATGTCACTGGGACATAACCAAGACCTAACTGGGATGTAACTGGGACATAACTGGGACCTAACTAGGATGAAACTGGGCCTCCACATGTGGGACAGTCTTCTTTTCTTAGTGTGCTGCGTTTTTCCATCCGTAAACATAACTCTGATGTCTCGCTAAAGACTCCAGTTCGGTCCCATCTTGGTCATCTGCCATGAAGTGAGGGACGTTGCCATCTAACCGTATCCTACATTGATCCTGGACTTTACCTGTAATGTCTGTAGAGATGTTTCTGGGCTCTATGGTTACCAATGACTCTGTCCATCTCTTCAATGCTTTGTCTCTGCGAACATGTCCAGGGAGGTTGGCTACAATCCCACCGACCCAAACCTCTGCATAAAACCTGCAGCTGCTGCCACCTCCTACCTGCACTGTGAGCTCTCTCTGTCCAGCCAGCTAAATATCAGCTTCTCCGGCCTCTTCGTCTGTCCCTTCCTCCCTTTCTTGTCTTTTCCTCCGATGTCTGCTTGTTGTCTTTGCTAAATGATTCAAGGTGTGTGTTCGTACATGTGAAGTGAAACTTGGCTGCAGCATCAAGCGCAGACGTTTGTTGTTTTGCTGTAAACTCTCCAGCCTGATGAGCACAGCTAACAATGTTACAAGACTACCATTCATTCCTCCGTTAAAATGAAGATTAAAGTGGCCACAAGTTAATTATCTTGTTCTCTTGCATGAGTGGTACGTGGCCGTGACTTAATAATGTCTGGCCAGGGATAAGATCTTGTGGCCACACATCAGAAAAGCCTGACCACAACTTAATCTTTGGCACTCGCCTGCAGAGCGACTCCTAAATTAATCCGGTATTTGGTTGGAACACTGAATATTAATGTACACTAAACATATTTCCATAAACATGCTGAATGCTAATTTCCATCTGTAGTTTGTTAATGACATTAACAGTATAAACACTTCATTTTTCAGTAATTATAAAAGTGCTGCTTTAACAGTATGATTCCATGTTTAATGGTTCCATCCTGATTTTAGCCAGACGACGTTAGGTCCACTTTACTTATGATGATGTTCATGTTTACAGTAAAACTGAAGCTGAACTGGAGACATCCTCCTGTGCTGCAAGTGACTACTGTGATGATGTAATAAATGATTTATATGCAATTTGAAATTCAAATACATTTCTCACAAATCCACAGAAGAAACACGAGTTAATCAACACGAGTTCAGATCAGAGGTGGTTTTAATATGCAGAGATGTTTCTGTTTCATCTGCAGCTTGCAACAATCGAACAATCTGGCACAACTTCAACAAAGACGAGAATTTTTTACCATTTTGTCTCGGCGTCGCCGTCTTCCATCGTTATGTCTTTAACTAGATGTGACAGTCGTCATGTAGCTTTTCAGAGGTCAGACTTAAGCATTTATATATATATCATATAATTTAAAAGAAAATGTCTGATTTTCTCTGGTTATTTTTAAGGTACCTTTAATTATGACTTTAGTCAGGTTCAGATTGAATCAGTGAGCATTGTGGTGTTTTCTTTCACTAGTAGAGGGTTTAAACTGTCCCACCAACTCCATCCATGGAAAAACAGAGCTGGAGCTCATGCATGTTTCAAATCTGTGCAAACAACCTGCAAAAAGAAACAGCAGTTCTCTTATTTATTCTTGTCATGTCGCAACATTTTGATTTTCACCACTTGTGCACATGACAACATGATTTGGGCATTTACTAAATCTTCTGTTTATCACCAGTATCAGTGAGGATTTAGGTCCATATGGAACTTTTTTCTACTCGAGCTCCAAATCCCCCCCCCCCCCCCCCCCCCCCCCATCCTTTGGTTGCATTTGGTTTGTTGTGTCTCTCTGGATTTAGACGAAGCTTCAGGGTGATGGGTGGGTGGCTGCAGTGTGGGTGGGCGGTTGTTTGGGGAACTTTGGATTATTCACAATTCTGTCCCAGTTTTGTGTTGTGGAAAAACATGCTGATCGGGAAAATTAGCATATTTCATCATGTGTTTTTTCTCTCCTTTGTCCTTTAATTCCCTTCTTGTCAACTTCCCTGCCATTTTCTCTCCTGCATCTTTTCCACTTGGTTAAAACGATGAACTTTATCCAAGTTTGACACATTTCATTCATCGCTGCTACTTTTTTAACATGAACACACAGGGTTTACACAGGAGGCACAGAATCAGGTAAGACTGCATTCAGGAAAAAAGCTGATTTTTGTAGATTAGGAGGGAAAAAGGACGATGGAAAGCAAGTCTCATGGGAATATGGGTTGACAGGATCCTTGTGCACATCTGCAGTCTTTGCTGCAAGCAGGGACACATGCTTCGGATCAGCTGAGTGAAGGAAGCTAAAGTCTTTCAGTGTGTATGTGATGGCTGCATGTTTCTGTAAAACCAGGTTAGAACTGGATAAACATGTTTTCAGGAGCAGGCAGGAGACTATAGAATGCTGCAGGAAAACTGGTTTCCATCCTCCTCAGGAATGCCAAAAAGAGGAAACACAAAGACCGTAGACTGATTTGTTTTTGCTGTTTAAATCGGTCTGATACCACCTTGAACTGTCAAGAGGGAAATAAAAGGATCCAACAGGGGATGAGTTACCTTGTGGTGACAAAAACAGTTTATTTACAAAAAGGTGGCAAGTGGTGTCGGCAAGGCAGGCAGTGATGGCAGCTGAGGGACTGGAACGGCTGGTTGGTGGAAGAGTTTCTGGAAAAACAAGCTAAACTTCCTTCAAATAGCAAAGACAGAAGTACCACACAATCAGACCTGATGACAGACTGGGAAGATCAGACGTTACCAGAGAAGTGTAAGAAACGATCCAGCGGAAAATTGTGCTCAAACCAGGGTAGATATACTGCCGCCAGTAACGAAAAGATTGCCTACAGCTGTGTGGAAAACCTGCCGGGAATGAAGGTTCCACCTGAATGGACTTGTACTTCTGTAGCGCCTTTCTAGTCATTCAGACCACTGAAAGCGCTTTACACTACTTGTCACATTCACCCATTCACACTCATACAATACACTCATACCCCGATAGGCACATCGGGGGGCAGCTTGGGGTTCAGTGTCTTGCCCCAGGACACTTCGGCATTTTAGTCAGGGGAAGCCTGGAATCGACCTCCTGACTAACACCTGAACAAAACAAGACATGCCTGTACACACACACCAGGTCATCAGACCCATGACATGAACAACAGAGCAGGTTGTTTTGATTCCCTGCCATCAAAGTGGAAATGCAAATGTGGAATAATTTTAAGCTCATATTTCAAATGGAACTTGTCAAATAACCTACAAATATACCGACATGCAGACAACACAAGGAGGCAGTCGTTTGTCACGGTCAGAGACCGGGGTGGAGGGGTGGACCCAAAAGCAGAACGCACAGATGGAGAACTGAATGAAGTATTTATTTAGTAACTCAGATCCTGTTGGTCTGGTCCAGGGCCAGGGAAGAACTTCTCAGATAACTGGAATTCTGATGAGAGTGGAGGTTGCTGGGGTGTGGTCTCTGGTCATGGTGGTTGGTCCTGGTTTGAGGCAGGGCGAGCAGGCAAGCATAAGCAGTTGGTGAAGTTTGGCTAAGGAAAAGGATCCCAATCCAGAAAGACGTCTATAATGGTCTTGATGTGCTGAGGAGGCAAAGAAAAACAAAATGAAATCTCCAGCTATGAGCCAGAAGGTAAGCACTGGAACTGGCATAATTACCAGGCAGTAAAGAGAGACAATCTGGTGAAGACTGGAGCTCCAGCTTGTCCGTAAATAGCAGGCTGTCATAGCAGGGTAATCAACCAGGAAGATGAGCTCCAGGTGGTAGCAATTGAAGCTCCAGACTCCGCCCCAAGGTCCCCATGGCAACCTGCACAAACTCAAACAGCAAACCACGACACCATTTATAAAAATGACCAGTCTCTTGATTGCCACAAGACAGCGCAGACAACTGCAACAACTTGCTGCCTGCTTGCCATCTTGTTGTCAGGCACGCTGTGGTTGTCATAGGAACTAGGAACCTTTGTTTTTCGTTGTTCACACTCGAGCACGTCATGCCATCACACACCAACTGACTCCGACAACTAGTCGTGGTTGTCAATAATCGTGGCTGACAGGAGTCGTACAGTAGGAGTACACATGTCGTAGGGTCAAATAGAGTACGAGGGACAAACCCGGTCGTGCAGTGGGAGCATTTCCCCGACAGTCAGATTTCTAAAATTGCAGTGTCCACCCGGCATTAGCTAAGTAAAACCGAACAACATACTTACGGACTTTACTGTCGTGGGAAAATATTGAGAAAAACTCGACATTGCTTGTAAACTGCTTGACATGTATTAACTTAACGGCCTTGATGCACACAGAAGTACCACAAAGTCCAGCAATACTTGCACAAAGTCTCGTTTGTTCAAAACGGCATCAAATAAAGCAGTACTCCCTGAATAAATGTGCATTTCTTTATATTCATGAACAGTCTGAGGGCAGAACAGTATGTATGTATATGTAGTATATATGTATTTGTAGTATGTATGTATCTGTAATAAGTATGTATCTGTAGTGTGTATGTATCTGTAGTAAGTATGTTTATGTAGTAAGTATGTATATGTAGTATATATGTATATGTAGTATGTATGTTTATGTAGTAAGTATGTATATGTAGTATATATGTATATGTAGTATGTATGTTTATGTAGTAAGTATGTATATGTAGTGAGTATGTATATGTAGTATTTATGTATATGTAGTGTGTATGTATATGTAGTGTGTATGTATATGTAGTATGTATGTTTATGTAGTATATGTATATGTATGTATGTATCTGTAGTATGTATGTATTTGTAGTGTGTATGTATATGTAGTATGTATGTATATGTACTGTGTATGTATATGTAGTATGTATGTTTATGTAGTAAGTATGTATATGTATGTATGTATATGTAGTATGTATGCATATGTAGTATGTATGTATATGTAGTGTGTATGTATCTGTAGTGTGTATGTATCTGTAGTATGTATGTATATGTAGTGTGTATGTCTATGTAGTGTGTATATATATATGTAGTACGTATATATATGTAGTGTGAATGTATATGTAGTGTGAATGTATTTGTAGTGTGTATGTATATGTAGTATGTATGTATATGTAGTATGTATGTATTTGCAGTATGTAAGTATATGTAGGATGTATGTATTTGTAGTGTGTATATATATGTAGTATGTATGTATTTGTAGTGTGTATGTATATGTAGTATGTATGTATTTGTAGTGTGTATGTATTTGTAATGTGCATGTATTTGTAGTATGTATGTATTTGTAGTGTGTATGTATTTGTAATGTGTATGTATTTGTAGTATGTATGTATTTGTAGTATGTATGTATATATAGTGTGTATGTATATGTAGTGTGAATGTATTTGCAGTATGTAAGTATATGTAGTATGTATGTATTTGTAGTGTGTATGTATATGTAGTATGTATGTATTTGTAGTGTGTATGTATATGTTGTACGTATGTATTTGTAGAATGTATGCATTTGTAGTGTGTATGTATTTGTAGTATGTATGTATTTGTAGTATGCATGTATTTGTAGTGTGTATGTATTTGTAATGTGTATGTATTTGTAGTATGTGTTTTATTTGTAGTATGTATGTATTTGTAGTGTGTATGTATTTGTAGTATGTATGTATTTGTAGTATGTATGTATTTGCAGTATGTAAGTATATGTAGTATGTATGTATTTGTAGTGTGTATGTATATGTAGTATGTATGTATTTGTAGTGTGTATGTATATGTAGTATGTATGTATTTGTAGAATGTATGTATTTGTAGTGTGTATGTATTTGTAGTATGTATGTATTTGTAGTATGTATGTATATGTAGTATGTATGTATTTGTAGTATGTATGTATTTGTAGTGTGTATGTATTTGTAATGTGTATGTATTTGTAGTATGTGTGTATTTGTAGTATGTATGTATTTGTAGTGTGTATGTATTTGTAGTATGTATGTATTTGTAGTATGTATGTATTTGTAGTATGTATGTATTTGTAGTGTGTATGTATTTGTAATGTGCATGTATTTGTAGTATGTATGTATCTGTAATAAGTATGTATCTGTAGTGTGTATGTATCTGTAGTAAGTATGTTTATGTAGTAAGTATGTATATGTAGTATATATGTATATGTAGTATGTATGTTTATGTAGTAAGTATGTATATGTAGTATATATGTATATGTAGTATGTATGTTTATGTAGTAAGTATGTATATGTAGTGAGTATGTATATGTAGTATTTATGTATATGTAGTGTGTATGTATATGTAGTGTGTATGTATATGTAGTATGTATGTTTATGTAGTATATGTATATGTATGTATGTATCTGTAGTATGTATGTATTTGTAGTGTGTATGTATATGTAGTATGTATGTATATGTACTGTGTATGTATATGTAGTATGTATGTTTATGTAGTAAGTATGTATATGTATGTATGTATATGTAGTATGTATGCATATGTAGTATGTATGTATATGTAGTGTGTATGTATCTGTAGTGTGTATGTATCTGTAGTATGTATGTATATGTAGTATGTATGTCTATGTAGTGTGTATATATATATGTAGTACGTATATATATGTAGTGTGAATGTATATGTAGTGTGAATGTATTTGTAGTGTGTATGTATATGTAGTATGTATGTATATGTAGTATGTATGTATTTGCAGTATGTAAGTATATGTAGGATGTATGTATTTGTAGTGTGTATATATATGTAGTATGTATGTATTTGTAGTGTGTATGTATATGTAGTATGTATGTATTTGTAGTGTGTATGTATTTGTAATGTGCATGTATTTGTAGTATGTATGTATTTGTAGTGTGTATGTATTTGTAATGTGTATGTATTTGTAGTATGTATGTATTTGTAGTATGTATGTATATATAGTGTGTATGTATATGTAGTGTGAATGTATTTGCAGTATGTAAGTATATGTAGTATGTATGTATTTGTAGTGTGTATGTATATGTAGTATGTATGTATTTGTAGTGTGTATGTATATGTTGTACGTATGTATTTGTAGAATGTATGCATTTGTAGTGTGTATGTATTTGTAGTATGTATGTATTTGTAGTATGCATGTATTTGTAGTGTGTATGTATTTGTAATGTGTATGTATTTGTAGTATGTGTTTTATTTGTAGTATGTATGTATTTGTAGTGTGTATGTATTTGTAGTATGTATGTATTTGTAGTATGTATGTATATGTAGTATGTATGTATTTGTAGTATGTATGTATTTGTAGTGTGTATGTATTTGTAATGTGTATGTATTTGTAGTATGTGTGTATTTGTAGTATGTATGTATTTGTAGTGTGTATGTATTTGTAGTATGTATGTATTTGTAGTATGTATGTATTTGTAGTATGTATGTATTTGTAGTGTGTATGTATTTGTAATGTGCATGTATTTGTAGTATGTATGTATTTGTAGTATGTATGTATTTGTAGTGTGTATGTATTTGTAATGTGTATGTATTTGTAGTATGTGTGTATTTGTAGTATGTATGTATTTGTAGTGTGCATGTATTTGTAGTATGTATGTATTTGTAGTATGTATGTATTTGCAGTGTGTATGTATTTGTAATGTGTATGTATTTGTAGTATGTGTGTTTTTGTAGTATGTATGTATTTGTAGTATGTATGTATTTGTAGTATGTATGTATTTGTAGTATGCATGTATATGTAGTGTGTATGTATTTGTAATGTGTATGTATTTGTAGTATGTGTGTACTTGCAGTATGTATGTATTTGTAGTGTGTATGTATTTGTAGTGTGTATGTATTTGTAGTGTGTATGTATTTGTAGTATGTATGTATTTGTAGTATGCGTGTATTTGTAGTATGCGTGTATTTGTAGTGTGTATGTATTTGTAGTATGCATGTATATGTAGTATGTATGTATTTGTAGTATGTATGTATTTGTAGTGTGCATGTATTTGTAGTATGTATGTATATGTAGTATGTATGTATATGTAGTATGTATGTATTTGTAGTATGTATGTATTTGTAGTATGTATGTATTTGTAGTATGCATGTATTTGTAGTATGTATGTATTTGTAGTGTGTATGTATTTGTAATGTGTATGTATTTGTAGTATGTGTGTATTTGTAGTATGTAAGTATTTGTAGTGTGTATGCATTTGTAGTGTGTATGTATTTGTAGTATGTATGTATTTGTAGTATGTATGTATTTGTAGTGTGTATGTATTTGTAGTATGTATGTATTTGTAGTATGTATGTAATTGTAGTGTGCATGTATTTGTAGTGTGTGTATGTATTTGTAGTATGTATGTATTTGTAGTATGTATGTATATGTAATATGTATGTATTTGTAGTGTGTATGTATATGTAGTATGGATGTATTTGTAGTATGTATGTATTTGTAGTATGTATGTATTTGTAGTGTGTATGTATTTGTAATGTGTATGTATTTGTAGTATGTATGTATATGTAGTGTGTATGTATTTGTAATGTGTATGTATTTGTAGTATGTGTTTTATTTGTAGTATGTATGTATTTGTAGTGTGTATGTATTTGTAGTATGTATGTATTTGTAGTATGTATGTATTTGCAGTATGTAAGTATATGTAGTATGTATGTATTTGTAGTGTGTATGTATATGTAGTATGTATGTATTTGTAGTGTGTATGTATATGTAGTATGTATGTATTTGTAGAATGTATGTATTTGTAGTGTATATGTATTTGTAGTATGTATGTATTTGTAGTATGTATGTATATGTAGTATGTATGTATTTGTAGTATGTATGTATTTGTAGTGTGTATGTATTTGTAATGTGTATGTATTTGTAGTATGTGTGTATTTGTAGTATGTATGTATTTGTAGTGTGTATGTATTTGTAGTATGTATGTATTTGTAGTATGTATGTATTTGTAGTGTGTATGTATTTGTAGTGTGCATGTATTTGTAGTATGTATGTATTTGTAGTATGTATGTATTTGCAGTGTGTATGTATTTGTAATGTGTATGTATTTGTAGTATGTGTGTTTTTGTAGTATGTATGTATTTGTAGTATGTATGTATTTGTAGTATGTATGTATTTGTAGTATGCATGTATATGTAGTGTGTATGTATTTGTAATGTGTATGTATTTGTAGTATGTGTGTATTTGTAGTATGTATGTATTTGTAGTGTGTATGTATTTGTAGTGTGCATGTATTTGTAGTATGTATGTATATGTAGTATGTATGTATTTGTAGTATGTATGTATTTGTAGTATGTATGTATTTGTAGTATGCATGTATTTGTAGTATGTATGTATTTGTAGTATGTGTGTATTTGTAGTATGTATGTATTTGTAGTGTGCATGTATTTGTAGTATGTATGTATTTGTAGTATGTATGTATTTGCAGTGTGTATGTATTTGTAATGTGTATGTATTTGTAGTATGTGTGTTTTTGTAGTATGTATGTATTTGTAGTATGTATGTATTTGTAGTATGTATGTATTTGTAGTATGCATGTATATGTAGTGTGTATGTATTTGTAATGTGTATGTATTTGTAGTATGTGTGTACTTGCAGTATGTATGTATTTGTAGTGTGTATGTATTTGTAGTGTGTATGTATTTGTAGTGTGTATGTATTTGTAGTATGTATGTATTTGTAGTATGCGTGTATTTGTAGTATGCGTGTATTTGTAGTGTGTATGTATTTGTAGTATGCATGTATATGTAGTATGTATGTATTTGTAGTATGTATGTATTTGTAGTGTGCATGTATTTGTAGTATGTATGTATATGTAGTATGTATGTATATGTAGTATGTATGTATTTGTAGTATGTATGTATTTGTAGTATGTATGTATTTGTAGTATGCATGTATTTGTAGTATGTATGTATTTGTAGTGTGTATGTATTTGTAATGTGTATGTATTTGTAGTATGTGTGTATTTGTAGTATGTAAGTATTTGTAGTGTGTATGCATTTGTAGTGTGTATGTATTTGTAGTATGTATGTATTTGTAGTATGTATGTATTTGTAGTGTGTATGTATTTGTAGTATGTATGTATTTGTAGTATGTATGTAATTGTAGTGTGCATGTATTTGTAGTGTGTGTATGTATTTGTAGTATGTATGTATTTGTAGTATGTATGTATATGTAATATGTATGTATTTGTAGTGTGTATGTATATGTAGTATGGATGTATTTGTAGTATGTATGTATTTGTAGTATGTATGTATTTGTAGTGTGTATGTATTTGTAATGTGTATGTATTTGTAGTATGTATGTATATGTAGTGTGTATGTATTTGTAATGTGTATGTATTTGTAGTATGTGTTTTATTTGTAGTATGTATGTATTTGTAGTGTGTATGTATTTGTAGTATGTATGTATTTGTAGTATGTATGTATTTGCAGTATGTAAGTATATGTAGTATGTATGTATTTGTAGTGTGTATGTATATGTAGTATGTATGTATTTGTAGTGTGTATGTATATGTAGTATGTATGTATTTGTAGAATGTATGTATTTGTAGTGTATATGTATTTGTAGTATGTATGTATTTGTAGTATGTATGTATATGTAGTATGTATGTATTTGTAGTATGTATGTATTTGTAGTGTGTATGTATTTGTAATGTGTATGTATTTGTAGTATGTGTGTATTTGTAGTATGTATGTATTTGTAGTGTGTATGTATTTGTAGTATGTATGTATTTGTAGTATGTATGTATTTGTAGTGTGTATGTATTTGTAGTGTGCATGTATTTGTAGTATGTATGTATTTGTAGTATGTATGTATTTGCAGTGTGTATGTATTTGTAATGTGTATGTATTTGTAGTATGTGTGTTTTTGTAGTATGTATGTATTTGTAGTATGTATGTATTTGTAGTATGTATGTATTTGTAGTATGCATGTATATGTAGTGTGTATGTATTTGTAATGTGTATGTATTTGTAGTATGTGTGTATTTGTAGTATGTATGTATTTGTAGTGTGTATGTATTTGTAGTGTGCATGTATTTGTAGTATGTATGTATATGTAGTATGTATGTATTTGTAGTATGTATGTATTTGTAGTATGTATGTATTTGTAGTATGCATGTATTTGTAGTATGTATGTATTTGTAGTATGTATGTATTTGTAGTATGCATGTATTTGTAGTATGTATGTATTTGTAGTGTGTATGTATTTGTAAGGTGTATGTATTTGTAGTATGTGTGTATTTGTAGTATGTATGTATTTGTAGTGTGTATGTATTTGTAGTGTGCATGTATTTGTAGTATGTATGTATATGTAGTATGTATGTATTTGTAGTATGTATGTATTTGTAGTATGTATGTATTTGTAGTATGCATGTATTTGTAGTATGTATGTATTTGTAGTGTGTATGTATTTGTAATGTGTATGTATTTGTAGTATGTGTGTATTTGTAGTATGTATGTATTTGTAGTATGTATGTATTTGTAGTGTGTATGTATTTGTAGTATGTGTGTATTTGTAGTATGTATGTATTTGTAGTGTGTATGTATTTGTAGTATGTATGTATTTGTAGTATGTATGTAATTGTAGTGTGCATGTATTTGTAGTGTGTGTATGTATTTGTAGTATGTATGTATATGTAATATGTATGTATCTGTAGTGTGTATGTATATGTAGTATGGATGTATTTGTAGTATGTATGTATTTGTAGTATGTATGTATATGTAGTATGTATGTATTTGTAGTATGCATGTATTTGTAGTATGTGTGTATTTGTAGTATGTATGTATTTGTAGTGTGTATGTATTTGTAATGTGCATGTATTTGTAGTATGTATGTATCTGTAGTGTGTATGTATTTGTAATGTGTATGTATTTGTCGTGTGTATGTATTTGTAGTATGTATGTATATGTAGTATGTGTGTATTTGTAGTATGCATGTATATCTGGTATGTATGTATTTGTAGTATGTATGTATTTGTAGTATGCATGTATTTGTAGTATGTATGTATTTGTAGTATGTGTGTATTTGTAGTATGTATGTATTTGTAGTGTGTATGTATCTGTAGTATGTATGTATTTGTAGTATGTATGTATATGTAGTATGTATGTATATGTACTGTGTATGCATATGTAGTATGTATGTTTATGTAGTAAGTATGTATATGTATGTATGTATATGTAGTATGTATGCATATGTAGTATGTATGTATTTGTAGTATGTGTGTTTTTGTAGTATGTATGTATTTGTAGTATGTATGTATTTGTAGTATGTATGTATTTGTAGTATGCATGTATATGTAGTGTGTATGTATTTGTAATGTGTATGTATTTGTAGTATGTGTGTATTTGTAGTATGTATGTATTTGTAGTGTGTATGTATTTGTAGTGTGCATGTATTTGTAGTATGTATGTATATGTAGTATGTATGTATTTGTAGTATGTATGTATTTGTAGTATGTATGTATTTGTAGTATGCATGTATTTGTAGTATGTATGTATTTGTAGTATGTATGTATTTGTAGTATGCATGTATTTGTAGTATGTATGTATTTGTAGTGTGTATGTATTTGTAATGTGTATGTATTTGTAGTATGTGTGTATTTGTAGTATGTATGTATTTGTAGTGTGTATGTATTTGTAGTGTGCATGTATTTGTAGTATGTATGTATATGTAGTATGTATGTATTTGTAGTATGTATGTATTTGTAGTATGTATGTATTTGTAGTATGCATGTATTTGTAGTATGTATGTATTTGTAGTGTGTATGTATTTGTAATGTGTATGTATTTGTAGTATGTGTGTATTTGTAGTATGTATGTATTTGTAGTATGTATGTATTTGTAGTGTGTATGTATTTGTAGTATGTATGTATTTGTAGTATGTATGTATTTGTAGTGTGTATGTATTTGTAGTATGTATGTATTTGTAGTATGTATGTAATTGTAGTGTGCATGTATTTGTAGTGTGTGTATGTATTTGTAGTATGTATGTATTTGTAGTATGTATGTATATGTAATATGTATGTATCTGTAGTGTGTATGTATATGTAGTATGGATGTATTTGTAGTATGTATGTATTTGTAGTATGTATGTATATGTAGTATGTATGTATATGTACTGTGTATGCATATGTAGTATGTATGTTTATGTAGTAAGTATGTATATGTATGTATGTATATGTAGTATGTATGCATATGTAGTATGTATGTATATGTAGTGTGTATGTATCTGTAGTGTCTATGTATCTGTAGTACGTATGTATATGTAGTATGTATGTATATGTAGTATGTATCTATTTGCAGTATGTAAGTATATGTAGTATGTATGTATTTGTAGTGTTTATGTATTTGTAGTATGTATGTATATGTAGTGTGCATGTATTTGTAGTATGTATGTATATGTAGTATGCATGTATTTGTAGTATGTATGTATTTGTAGTGTGTATGTATTTGTAATGTGTATGTATTTGTAGTATGTGTGTATTTGTAGTATGTATGTATTTGTAGTGTGTATGTATTTGTAGTATGTATGTATTTGTAGTATGTATGTATTTGTAATGTGTATGTATTTGTAGTATGTGTGTATTTGTAGTATGTATGTATTTGTAGTGTGTATGTATTTGTAGTATGTATGTATTTGTAGTATGTATGTATTTGTAGTGTGTATGTATTTGTAGTATGTATGTATTTGTAGTATGTATGTAATTGTAGTGTGCATGTATTTGTAGTGTGTGTATGTATTTGTAGCATGTATGTATTTGTAGTATGTATGTATTTGTAGTATGTATGTATTGGTAGTATGCATGTATATGGAGTGTGTATGTATTTGTAATGTGTATGTATTTGTAGTATGTGTGTATTTGTAGTATGTATGTATTTGTAGTGTGTATGTATTTGTAGTGTGTATGTATTTGTAGTGTGTATGTATTTGTAGTATGTATGTATTTGTAGTATGTGTGTATTTGTAGTATGTGTGTATTTGTAGTGTGTATGATTTGTAGTATGCATGTATATGTAGTATGTATGTATTTGTAGTATGTATGTATTTGTAGTATGTATGTATATGTAGTATGTATGTATTTGTAGTATGTATGTATTTGTAGTATGCATGTATTTGTAGTGTGTATGTATTTGTAATGTGTATGTATTTGTAGTATGTGTGTATTTGTAGTATGTATGTATTTGTAGTGTGTATGTATTTGTAGTATGTATGTATTTGTAGTATGTATGTATTTGTAGTATGTATGTAATTGTAGTGTGCATGTATTTGTAGTGTGTGTATGTATTTGTAGTATGTATGTATTTGTAGTATGTATGTATATAGTATGTATGTATTTGTAGTGTGTATGTATATGTAGTATGTATGTATTTGTAGAATGTATGTATTTGTAGTGTGTATGTATTTGTAGTATGTATGTATTTGTAGTATGTATGTATATGTAGTATGTATGTATTTGTAGTATGTATGTATTTGTAGTGTGTATGTATTTGTAATGTGTATGTATTTGTAGTATGTGTGTATTTGTAGTGTGTATGTATTTGTAGTATGTATGTATTTGTAGTATGTATGTATTTGTAGTATGTATGTATTTGTAGTGTGTATGTATTTGTAATGTGCATGTATTTGTAGTATGTATGTATTTGTAGTATGTATGTATTTGTAGTGTGTATGTATTTGTAATGTGTATGTATTTGTAGTATGTGTGTATTTGTAGTGTGCATTTATTTGTAGTGTGTGTATGTATTTGTAGTATGTATGTATTTGTAGTATGTATGTATATGTAGTATGTATGTATTTGTAGTGTGTATGTATATGTAGTATGTATGTATTTGTAGAATGTATGTATTTGTAGTGTGTATGTATTTGTAGTATGTATGTATTTGTAGAATGTATATATTTGTAGTGTGTATGTATTTGTAGTATGTATGTATTTGTAGTATGTATGTATATGTAGTATGTATGTATTTGTAGCATGTATGTATTTGTAGTGTGTATGTATTTGTAATGTGTATGTATTTGTAGTATGTGTGTATTTGTAGTATGTATGTATTTGTAGTGTGTATGTATTTGTAGTATGTATGTATTTGTAGTATGTATGTATTTGTAGTATGTATGTATTTGTAGTGTGTATGTATTTGTAATGTGCATGTATTTGTAGTATGTATGTATTTGCAGTACGTATGTATTTGTAGTGTGTATGTATTTGTAATGTGTATGTATTTGTAGTATGTGTGTATTTGTAGTATGTATGTATTTGTAGTGTGTATGTATTTGTAGTATGTATGTATTTGTAGTATGTATGTATTTGCAGTGTGTATGTATTTGTAATGTGTATGTATTTGTAGTATGTGTGTTTTTGTAGTATGTATGTATTTGTAGTATGTATGTATTTGTAGTATGCATGTATATGTAGTGTGTATGTATTTGTAATGTGTATGTATTTGTAGTATGTGTGTATTTGTAGTGTGTATGTATTTGTAGTATGTATGTATTTGTAGTGTGTATGTATTTGTAATGTGTATGTATTTGTAGTATGTGTGTATTTGTAGTGTGCATTTATTTGTAGTGTGTGTATGTATTTGTAGTATGTATGTATTTGTAGTATGTATGTATATGTAGTATGTATGTATTTGTAGTGTGTATGTATATGTAGTATGTATGTATTTGTAGAATGTATGTATTTGTAGTGTGTATGTATTTGTAGTATGTATGTATTTGTAGAATGTATATATTTGTAGTGTGTATGTATTTGTAGTATGTATGTATTTGTAGTATGTATGTATATGTAGTATGTATGTATTTGTAGCATGTATGTATTTGTAGTGTGTATGTATTTGTAATGTGTATGTATTTGTAGTATGTGTGTATTTGTAGTATGTATGTATTTGTAGTGTGTATGTATTTGTAGTATGTATGTATTTGTAGTATGTATGTATTTGTAGTATGTATGTATTTGTAGTGTGTATGTATTTGTAATGTGCATGTATTTGTAGTATGTATGTATTTGCAGTACGTATGTATTTGTAGTGTGTATGTATTTGTAATGTGTATGTATTTGTAGTATGTGTGTATTTGTAGTATGTATGTATTTGTAGTGTGTATGTATTTGTAGTATGTATGTATTTGTAGTATGTATGTATTTGCAGTGTGTATGTATTTGTAATGTGTATGTATTTGTAGTATGTGTGTTTTTGTAGTATGTATGTATTTGTAGTATGTATGTATTTGTAGTATGCATGTATATGTAGTGTGTATGTATTTGTAATGTGTATGTATTTGTAGTATGTGTGTATTTGTAGTGTGTATGTATTTGTAGTATGTATGTATTTGTAGTATGTATGTAATTGTAGTGTGCATGTATTTGTAGTGTGTGTATGTATTTGTAGTATGTATGTATTTGTAGTATGTATGTATATGTAATATGTATGTATTTGTAGTGTGTATGTATATGTAGTATGGATGTATTTGTAGTATGTATGTATTTGTAGTATGTATGTATTTGTAGTGTGTATGTATTTGTAATGTGTATGTATTTGTAGTATGTATGTATATGTAGTGTGTATGTATTTGTAATGTGTATGTATTTGTAGTATGTGTTTTATTTGTAGTATGTATGTATTTGTAGTGTGTATGTATTTGTAGTATGTATGTATTTGTAGTATGTATGTATTTGCATGTATGTAAGTATATGTAGTATGTATGTATTTGTAGTGTGTATGTATATGTAGTATGTATGTATTTGTAGTGTGTATGTATATGTAGTATGTATGTATTTGTAGAATGTATGTATTTGTAGTGTATATGTATTTGTAGTATGTATGTATTTGTAGTATGTATGCATATGTAGTATGTATGTATTTGTAGTATGTATGTATTTGTAGTGTGTATGTATTTGTAATGTGTATGTATTTGTAGTATGTGTGTATTTGTAGTATGTATGTATTTGTAGTGTGTATGTATTTGTAGTATGTATGTATTTGTAGTATGTATGTATTTGTAGTGTGTATGTATTTGTAGTGTGCATGTATTTGTAGTATGTATGTATTTGTAGTATGTATGTATTTGCAGTGTGTATGTATTTGTAATGTGTATGTATTTGTAGTATGTGTGTTTTTGTAGTATGTATGTATTTGTAGTATGTATGTATTTGTAGTATGTATGTATTTGTAGTATGCATGTATATGTAGTGTGTATGTATTTGTAATGTGTATGTATTTGTAGTATGTGTGTATTTGTAGTATGTATGTATTTGTAGTGTGTATGTATTTGTAGTGTGCATGTATTTGTAGTATGTATGTATATGTAGTATGTATGTATTTGTAGTATGTATGTATTTGTAGTATGTATGTATTTGTAGTATGCATGTATTTGTAGTATGTATGTATTTGTAGTATGTATGTATTTGTAGTATGCATGTATTTGTAGTATGTATGTATTTGTAGTGTGTATGTATTTGTAAGGTGTATGTATTTGTAGTATGTGTGTATTTGTAGTATGTATGTATTTGTAGTGTGTATGTATTTGTAGTGTGCATGTATTTGTAGTATGTATGTATATGTAGTATGTATGTATTTGTAGTATGTATGTATTTGTAGTATGTATGTATTTGTAGTATGCATGTATTTGTAGTATGTATGTATTTGTAGTGTGTATGTATTTGTAATGTGTATGTATTTGTAGTATGTGTGTATTTGTAGTATGTATGTATTTGTAGTATGTATGTATTTGTAGTGTGTATGTATTTGTAGTATGTATGTATTTGTAGTATGTATGTATTTGTAGTGTGTATGTATTTGTAGTATGTATGTATTTGTAGTATGTATGTAATTGTAGTGTGCATGTATTTGTAGTGTGTGTATGTATTTGTAGTATGTATGTATTTGTAGTATGTATGTATATGTAATATGTATGTATCTGTAGTGTGTATGTATATGTAGTATGGATGTATTTGTAGTATGTATGTATTTGTAGTATGTATGTATATGTAGTATGTATGTATTTGTAGTATGCATGTATTTGTAGTATGTGTGTATTTGTAGTATGTATGTATTTGTAGTGTGTATGTATTTGTAATGTGCATGTATTTGTAGTATGTATGTATCTGTAGTGTGTATGTATTTGTAATGTGTATGTATTTGTCGTGTGTATGTATTTGTAGTATGTATGTATATGTAGTATGTGTGTATTTGTAGTATGCATGTATATCTGGTATGTATGTATGTGTAGTATGTATGTATTTGTAGTATGCATGTATTTGTAGTATGTATGTATTTGTAGTATGTGTGTATTTGTAGTATGTATGTATTTGTAGTGTGTATGTATCTGTAGTATGTATGTATTTGTAGTATGTATGTATATGTAGTATGTATGTATGTGTACTGTGTATGCATATGTAGTATGTATGTTTATGTAGTAAGTATGTATATGTATGTATGTATATGTAGTATGTATGCATATGTAGTATGTATGTATTTGTAGTATGTGTGTTTTTGTAGTATGTATGTATTTGTAGTATGTATGTATTTGTAGTATGTATGTATTTGTAGTATGCATGTATATGTAGTGTGTATGTATTTGTAATGTGTATGTATTTGTAGTATGTGTGTATTTGTAGTATGTATGTATTTGTAGTGTGTATGTATTTGTAGTGTGCATGTATTTGTAGTATGTATGTATATGTAGTATGTATGTATTTGTAGTATGTATGTATTTGTAGTATGTATGTATTTGTAGTATGCATGTATTTGTAGTATGTATGTATTTGTAGTATGTATGTATTTGTAGTATGCATGTATTTGTAGTATGTATGTATTTGTAATGTGTATGTATTTGTAGTATGTGTGTATTTGTAGTATGTATGTATTTGTAGTGTGTATGTATTTGTAGTGTGCATGTATTTGTAGTATGTATGTATATGTAGTATGTATGTATTTGTAGTATGTATGTATTTGTAGTATGTATGTATTTGTAGTATGCATGTATTTGTAGCATGTATGTATTTGTAGTGTGTATGTATTTGTAATGTGTATGTATTTGTACTATGTGTGTATTTGTAGTATGTATGTATTTGTAGTATGTATGTATTTGTAGTGTGCATGTATTTGTAGTATGTATGTATATGTAGTATGTATGTATTTGTAGTATGTATGTATTTGTAGTATGTATGTATATGTAGTATGTGTGTATTTGTAGTATGTATGCATATGTAGTATGTATGTATTTGTAGTATGTATGTATTTGTAGTGTGTATGTATTTGTAATGTGTATGTATTTGTAGTATGTGTGTATTTGTAGTATGTATGTATTTGTAGTGTGTATGTATTTGTAGTATGTATGTATTTGTAGTATGTATGTATTTGTAGTGTGTATGTATTTGTAGTGTGCATGTATTTGTAGTATGTATGTATTTGTAGTATGTATGTATTTGCAGTGTGTATGTATTTGTAATGTGTATGTATTTGTAGTATGTGTGTTTTTGTAGTATGTATGTATTTGTAGTATGTATGTATTTGTAGTATGTATGTATTTGTAGTATGCATGTATATGTAGTGTGTATGTATTTGTAATGTGTATGTATTTGTAGTATGTGTGTATTTGTAGTATGTATGTATTTGTAGTGTGTATGTATTTGTAGTGTGCATGTATTTGTAGTATGTATGTATATGTAGTATGTATGTATTTGTAGTATGTATGTATTTGTAGTATGTATGTATTTGTAGTATGCATGTATTTGTAGTATGTATGTATTTGTAGTATGTATGTATTTGTAGTATGCATGTATTTGTAGTATGTATGTATTTGTAGTGTGTATGTATTTGTAAGGTGTATGTATTTGTAGTATGTGTGTATTTGTAGTATGTATGTATTTGTAGTGTGTATGTATTTGTAGTGTGCATGTATTTGTAGTATGTATGTATATGTAGTATGTATGTATTTGTAGTATGTATGTATTTGTAGTATGTATGTATTTGTAGTATGCATGTATTTGTAGTATGTATGTATTTGTAGTGTGTATGTATTTGTAATGTGTATGTATTTGTAGTATGTGTGTATTTGTAGTATGTATGTATTTGTAGTATGTATGTATTTGTAGTGTGTATGTATTTGTAGTATGTATGTATTTGTAGTATGTATGTATTTGTAGTGTGTATGTATTTGTAGTATGTATGTATTTGTAGTATGTATGTAATTGTAGTGTGCATGTATTTGTAGTGTGTGTATGTATTTGTAGTATGTATGTATTTGTAGTATGTATGTATATGTAATATGTATGTATCTGTAGTGTGTATGTATATGTAGTATGGATGTATTTGTAGTATGTATGTATTTGTAGTATGTATGTATATGTAGTATGTATGTATTTGTAGTATGCATGTATTTGTAGTATGTGTGTATTTGTAGTATGTATGTATTTGTAGTGTGTATGTATTTGTAATGTGCATGTATTTGTAGTATGTATGTATCTGTAGTGTGTATGTATTTGTAATGTGTATGTATTTGTCGTGTGTATGTATTTGTAGTATGTATGTATATGTAGTATGTGTGTATTTGTAGTATGCATGTATATCTGGTATGTATGTATGTGTAGTATGTATGTATTTGTAGTATGCATGTATTTGTAGTATGTATGTATTTGTAGTATGTGTGTATTTGTAGTATGTATGTATTTGTAGTGTGTATGTATCTGTAGTATGTATGTATTTGTAGTATGTATGTATATGTAGTATGTATGTATGTGTACTGTGTATGCATATGTAGTATGTATGTTTATGTAGTAAGTATGTATATGTATGTATGTATATGTAGTATGTATGCATATGTAGTATGTATGTATTTGTAGTATGTGTGTTTTTGTAGTATGTATGTATTTGTAGTATGTATGTATTTGTAGTATGTATGTATTTGTAGTATGCATGTATATGTAGTGTGTATGTATTTGTAATGTGTATGTATTTGTAGTATGTGTGTATTTGTAGTATGTATGTATTTGTAGTGTGTATGTATTTGTAGTGTGCATGTATTTGTAGTATGTATGTATATGTAGTATGTATGTATTTGTAGTATGTATGTATTTGTAGTATGTATGTATTTGTAGTATGCATGTATTTGTAGTATGTATGTATTTGTAGTATGTATGTATTTGTAGTATGCATGTATTTGTAGTATGTATGTATTTGTAATGTGTATGTATTTGTAGTATGTGTGTATTTGTAGTATGTATGTATTTGTAGTGTGTATGTATTTGTAGTGTGCATGTATTTGTAGTATGTATGTATATGTAGTATGTATGTATTTGTAGTATGTATGTATTTGTAGTATGTATGTATTTGTAGTATGCATGTATTTGTAGCATGTATGTATTTGTAGTGTGTATGTATTTGTAATGTGTATGTATTTGTACTATGTGTGTATTTGTAGTATGTATGTATTTGTAGTATGTATGTATTTGTAGTGTGTATGTATTTGTAGTATGTATGTATTTGTAGTATGTATGTATTTGTAGTGTGTATGTATTTGTAGTATGTATGTATTTGTAGTATGTATGTAATTGTAGTGTGCATGTATTTGTAGTGTGTGTATGTATTTGTAGTATGTATGTATTTGTAGTATGTATGTATATGTAATATGTATGTATCTGTAGTGTGTATGTATATGTAGTATGGATGTATTTGTAGTATGTATGTATTTGTAGTATGTATGTATATGTAGTATGTATGTATATGTACTGTGTATGCATATGTAGTATGTATGTTTATGTAGTAAGTATGTATATGTATGTATGTATATGTAGTATGTATGCATATGTAGTATGTATGTATATGTAGTGTGTATGTATCTGTAGTGTCTATGTATCTGTAGTACGTATGTATATGTAGTATGTATGTATATGTAGTATGTATCTATTTGCAGTATGTAAGTATATGTAGTATGTATGTATTTGTAGTGTTTATGTATTTGTAGTATGTATGTATATGTAGTGTGCATGTATTTGTAGTATGTATGTATATGTAGTATGCATGTATTTGTAGTATGTATGTATTTGTAGTGTGTATGTATTTGTAATGTGTATGTATTTGTAGTATGTGTGTATTTGTAGTATGTATGTATTTGTAGTGTGTATGTATTTGTAGTATGTATGTATTTGTAGTATGTATGTATTTGTAATGTGTATGTATTTGTAGTATGTGTGTATTTGTAGTATGTATGTATTTGTAGTGTGTATGTATTTGTAATATGTATGTATTTGTAGTATGTATGTATTTGTAGTGTGTATGTATTTGTAGTATGTATGTATTTGTAGTATGTATGTAATTGTAGTGTGCATGTATTTGTAGTGTGTGTATGTATTTGTAGCATGTATGTATTTGTAGTATGTATGTATTTGTAGTATGTATGTATTGGTAGTATGCATGTATATGGAGTGTGTATGTATTTGTAATGTGTATGTATTTGTAGTATGTGTGTATTTGTAGTATGTATGTATTTGTAGTGTGTATGTATTTGTAGTGTGTATGTATTTGTAGTGTGTATGTATTTGTAGTATGTATGTATTTGTAGTATGTGTGTATTTGTAGTATGTGTGTATTTGTAGTGTGTATGATTTGTAGTATGCATGTATATGTAGTATGTATGTATTTGTAGTATGTATGTATTTGTAGTGTGTATGTATTTGTAGTATGTATGTATTTGTAGTATGTATGTATTTGTAATGTGTATGTATTTGTAGTATGTGTGTATTTGTAGTATGTATGTATTTGTAGTATGTATGTATTTGTAGTGTGTATGTATTTGTAGTGTGCATGTATTTGTAGTATGTATGTATATGTAGTATGTATGTATTTGTAGTATGTATGTATTTGTAGTATGTATGTATTTGTAGTATGCATGTATTTGTAGTATGTATGTATTTGTAGTATGTATGTATTTGTAGTATGCATGTATTTGTAGTATGTATGTATTTGTAGTGTGTATGTATTTGTAAGGTGTATGTATTTGTAGTATGTGTGTATTTGTAGTATGTATGTATTTGTAGTGTGTATGTATTTGTAGTGTGCATGTATTTGTAGTATGTATGTATATGTAGTATGTATGTATTTGTAGTATGTATGTATTTGTAGTATGTATGTATTTGTAGTATGCATGTATTTGTAGTATGTATGTATTTGTAGTGTGTATGTATTTGTAATGTGTATGTATTTGTAGTATGTGTGTATTTGTAGTATGTATGTATTTGTAGTATGTATGTATTTGTAGTGTGTATGTATTTGTAGTATGTATGTATTTGTAGTATGTATGTATTTGTAGTGTGTATGTATTTGTAGTATGTATGTATTTGTAGTATGTATGTAATTGTAGTGTGCATGTATTTGTAGTGTGTGTATGTATTTGTAGTATGTATGTATTTGTAGTATGTATGTATATGTAATATGTACGTATCTGTAGTGTGTATGTATATGTAGTATGGATGTATTTGTAGTATGTATGTATTTGTAGTATGTATGTATATGTAGTATGTATGTATTTGTAGTATGCATGTATTTGTAGTATGTGTGTATTTGTAGTATGTATGTATTTGTAGTGTGTATGTATTTGTAATGTGCATGTATTTGTAGTATGTATGTATCTGTAGTGTGTATGTATTTGTAATGTGTATGTATTTGTCGTGTGTATGTATTTGTAGTATGTATGTATATGTAGTATGTGTGTATTTGTAGTATGCATGTATATCTGGTATGTATGTATGTGTAGTATGTATGTATTTGTAGTATGCATGTATTTGTAGTATGTATGTATTTGTAGTATGTGTGTATTTGTAGTATGTATGTATTTGTAGTGTGTATGTATCTGTAGTATGTATGTATTTGTAGTATGTATGTATATGTAGTATGTATGTATGTGTACTGTGTATGCATATGTAGTATGTATGTTTATGTAGTAAGTATGTATATGTATGTATGTATATGTAGTATGTATGCATATGTAGTATGTATGTATTTGTAGTATGTGTGTTTTTGTAGTATGTATGTATTTGTAGTATGTATGTATTTGTAGTATGTATGTATTTGTAGTATGCATGTATATGTAGTGTGTATGTATTTGTAATGTGTATGTATTTGTAGTATGTGTGTATTTGTAGTATGTATGTATTTGTAGTGTGTATGTATTTGTAGTGTGCATGTATTTGTAGTATGTATGTATATGTAGTATGTATGTATTTGTAGTATGTATGTATTTGTAGTATGCATGTATTTGTAGTATGTATGTATTTGTAGTATGTATGTATTTGTAGTATGCATGTATTTGTAGTATGTATGTATTTGTAATGTGTATGTATTTGTAGTATGTGTGTATTTGTAGTATGTATGTATTTGTAGTGTGTATGTATTTGTAGTGTGCATGTATTTGTAGTATGTATGTATATGTAGTATGTATGTATTTGTAGTATGTATGTATTTGTAGTATGTATGTATTTGTAGTATGCATGTATTTGTAGCATGTATGTATTTGTAGTGTGTATGTATTTGTAATGTGTATGTATTTGTAGTATGTGTGTATTTGTAGTATGTATGTATTTGTAGTATGTATGTATTTGTAGTGTGTATGTATTTGTAGTATGTATGTATTTGTAGTATGTATGTATTTGTAGTGTGTATGTATTTGTAGTATGTATGTATTTGTAGTATGTATGTAATTGTAGTGTGCATGTATTTGTAGTGTGTGTATGTATTTGTAGTATGTATGTATTTGTAGTATGTATGTATATGTAATATGTATGTATCTGTAGTGTGTATGTATATGTAGTATGGATGTATTTGTAGTATGTATGTATTTGTAGTATGTATGTATATGTAGTATGTATGTATATGTACTGTGTATGCATATGTAGTATGTATGTTTATGTAGTAAGTATGTATATGTATGTATGTATATGTAGTATGTATGCATATGTAGTATGTATGTATATGTAGTGTGTATGTATCTGTAGTGTCTATGTATCTGTAGTACGTATGTATATGTAGTATGTATGTATATGTAGTATGTATCTATTTGCAGTATGTAAGTATATGTAGTATGTATGTATTTGTAGTGTTTATGTATTTGTAGTATGTATGTATATGTAGTGTGCATGTATTTGTAGTATGTATGTATATGTAGTATGCATGTATTTGTAGTATGTATGTATTTGTAGTGTGTATGTATTTGTAATGTGTATGTATTTGTAGTATGTGTGTATTTGTAGTATGTATGTATTTGTAGTGTGTATGTATTTGTAGTATGTATGTATTTGTAGTATGTATGTATTTGTAATGTGTATGTATTTGTAGTATGTGTGTATTTGTAGTATGTATGTATTTGTAGTGTGTATGTATTTGTAGTATGTATGTATTTGTAGTATGTATGTATTTGTAGTGTGTATGTATTTGTAGTATGTATGTATTTGTAGTATGTATGTAATTGTAGTGTGCATGTATTTGTAGTGTGTGTATGTATTTGTAGCATGTATGTATTTGTAGTATGTATGTATTTGTAGTATGTATGTATTGGTAGTATGCATGTATATGGAGTGTGTATGTATTTGTAATGTGTATGTATTTGTAGTATGTGTGTATTTGTAGTATGTATGTATTTGTAGTGTGTATGTATTTGTAGTGTGTATGTATTTGTAGTGTGTATGTATTTGTAGTATGTATGTATTTGTAGTATGTGTGTATTTGTAGTATGTGTGTATTTGTAGTGTGTATGATTTGTAGTATGCATGTATATGTAGTATGTATGTATTTGTAGTATGTATGTATTTGTAGTATGTATGTATATGTAGTATGTATGTATTTGTAGTATGTATGTATTTGTAGTATGCATGTATTTGTAGTGTGTATGTATTTGTAATGTGTATGTATTTGTAGTATGTGTGTATTTGTAGTATGTATGTATTTGTAGTGTGTATGTATTTGTAGTATGTATGTATTTGTAGTATGTATGTATTTGTAGTATGTATGTAATTGTAGTGTGCATGTATTTGTAGTGTGTGTATGTATTTGTAGTATGTATGTATTTGTAGTATGTATGTATATAGTATGTATGTATTTGTAGTGTGTATGTATATGTAGTATGTATGTATTTGTAGAATGTATGTATTTGTAGTGTGTATGTATTTGTAGTATGTATGTATTTGTAGTATGTATGTATATGTAGTATGTATGTATTTGTAGTATGTATGTATTTGTAGTGTGTATGTATTTGTAATGTGTATGTATTTGTAGTATGTGTGTATTTGTAGTGTGTATGTATTTGTAGTATGTATGTATTTGTAGTATGTATGTATTTGTAGTGTGTATGTATTTGTAATGTGCATGTATTTGTAATATGTATGTATTTGTAGTATGTATGTATTTGTAGTGTGTATGTATTTGTAATGTGTATGTATTTGTAGTATGTGTGTATTTGTAGTGTGCATTTATTTGTAGTGTGTGTATGTATTTGTAGTATGTATGTATTTGTAGTATGTATGTATATGTAGTATGTATGTATTTGTAGTGTGTATGTATATGTAGTATGTATGTATTTGTAGAATGTATGTATTTGTAGTGTGTATGTATTTGTAGTATGTATGTATTTGTAGAATGTATATATTTGTAGTGTGTATGTATTTGTAGTATGTATGTATTTGTAGTATGTATGTATATGTCGTATGTATGTATTTGTAGCATGTATGTATTTGTAGTGTGTATGTATTTGTAATGTGTATGTATTTGTAGTATGTGTGTATTTGTATTATGTATGTATTTGTAGTGTGTATGTATTTGTAGTATGTATGTATTTGTAGTATGTATGTATTTGTAGTATGTATGTATTTGTAGTGTGTATGTATTTGTAATGTGCATGTATTTGTAGTATGTATGTATTTGCAGTACGTATGTATTTGTAGTGTGTATGTATTTGTAATGTGTATGTATTTGTAGTATGTATGTATTTGTAGTATGTATGTATTTGTAGTGTGTATGTATTTGTAATGTGTATGTATTTGTAGTATGTATGTATATGTAGTATGTATGTATTTGTAGTATGCATGTATTTGTAGTATGTGTGTATTTGTAGTATGTATGTATTTGTAGTATGTATGTATTTGTAGTATGCATGTATTTGTAGTATGTATGTATCTGTAGTGTGTATGTATTTGTAATGTGTATGTATTTGTCGTGTGTATGTATTTGTAGTATGTATGTATATGTAGTATGTGTGTATTTGTAGTATGCATGTATATCTAGTATGTATGTATTTGTAGTATGTATGTATTTGTAGTATGTATGTATTTGTAGTATGCATGTATTTGTAGTATGTATGTATTTGTAGTATGTGTGTATTTGTAGTATGTATGTATTTGTAGTGTGTATGTATATGTAGTATGTATGTTTATGTACTGTGTATGTATATGTAGTATGTATGTTTATGTAGTAAGTATGTATATGTATGTATGTATATGTAGTATGTATGCATATGTAGTATGTATGTATATGTAGTGTGTATTTATCTGTAGTGTGTATGTATCTGTAGTACGTATGTATATGTAGTATGTATGTATATGTAGTATGTATCTATTTGCAGTATGTAAGTATATGTAGTATGTATGTATTTGTAGTGTTTATGTATTTGTAGTATGTATGTATATGTAGTGTGCATGTATTTGTAGTATGTATGTATATGTAGTATGCATGTATTTGTAGTATGTATGTATTTGTAGTGTGTATGTATTTGTAATGTGTATGTATTTGTAGTATGTGTGTATTTGTAGTATGTATGTATTTGTAGTGTGTATGTATTTGTAGTATGTATGTATTTGTAGTATGTATGTATTTGTAATGTGTATGTATTTGTAGTATGTGTGTATTTGTAGTATGTATGTATTTGTAGTGTGTATGTATTTGTAGTATGTATGTATTTGTAGTATGTATGTATTTGTAGTGTGTATGTATTTGTAGTATGTATGTATTTGTAGTATGTATGTAATTGTAGTGTGCATGTATTTGTAGTGTGTGTATGTATTTGTAGCATGTATGTATTTGTAGTATGTATGTATTTGTAGTATGTATGTATTGGTAGTATGCATGTATATGGAGTGTGTATGTATTTGTAATGTGTATGTATTTGTAGTATGTGTGTATTTGTAGTATGTATGTATTTGTAGTGTGTATGTATTTGTAGTGTGTATGTATTTGTAGTGTGTATGTATTTGTAGTATGTATGTATTTGTAGTATGTGTGTATTTGTAGTATGTGTGTATTTGTAGTGTGTATGATTTGTAGTATGCATGTATATGTAGTATGTATGTATTTGTAGTATGTATGTATTTGTAGTATGTATGTATATGTAGTATGTATGTATTTGTAGTATGTATGTATTTGTAGTATGCATGTATTTGTAGTGTGTATGTATTTGTAATGTGTATGTATTTGTAGTATGTGTGTATTTGTAGTATGTATGTATTTGTAGTGTGTATGTATTTGTAGTATGTATGTATTTGTAGTATGTATGTATTTGTAGTATGTATGTAATTGTAGTGTGCATGTATTTGTAGTGTGTGTATGTATTTGTAGTATGTATGTATTTGTAGTATGTATGTATATAGTATGTATGTATTTGTAGTGTGTATGTATATGTAGTATGTATGTATTTGTAGAATGTATGTATTTGTAGTGTGTATGTATTTGTAGTATGTATGTATTTGTAGTATGTATGTATATGTAGTATGTATGTATTTGTAGTATGTATGTATTTGTAGTGTGTATGTATTTGTAATGTGTATGTATTTGTAGTATGTGTGTATTTGTAGTGTGTATGTATTTGTAGTATGTATGTATTTGTAGTATGTATGTATTTGTAGTGTGTATGTATTTGTAATGTGCATGTATTTGTAGTATGTATGTATTTGTAGTATGTATGTATTTGTAGTGTGTATGTATTTGTAATGTGTATGTATTTGTAGTATGTGTGTATTTGTAGTGTGCATTTATTTGTAGTGTGTGTATGTATTTGTAGTATGTATGTATTTGTAGTATGTATGTATATGTAGTATGTATGTATTTGTAGTGTGTATGTATATGTAGTATGTATGTATTTGTAGAATGTATGTATTTGTAGTGTGTATGTATTTGTAGTATGTATGTATTTGTAGAATGTATATATTTGTAGTGTGTATGTATTTGTAGTATGTATGTATTTGTAGTATGTATGTATATGTCGTATGTATGTATTTGTAGCATGTATGTATTTGTAGTGTGTATGTATTTGTAATGTGTATGTATTTGTAGTATGTGTGTATTTGTATTATGTATGTATTTGTAGTGTGTATGTATTTGTAGTATGTATGTATTTGTAGTATGTATGTATTTGTAGTATGTATGTATTTGTAGTGTGTATGTATTTGTAATGTGCATGTATTTGTAGTATGTATGTATTTGCAGTACGTATGTATTTGTAGTGTGTATGTATTTGTAATGTGTATGTATTTGTAGTATGTATGTATTTGTAGTATGTATGTATTTGTAGTGTGTATGTATTTGTAATGTGTATGTATTTGTAGTATGTATGTATATGTAGTATGTATGTATTTGTAGTATGCATGTATTTGTAGTATGTGTGTATTTGTAGTATGTATGTATTTGTAGTATGTATGTATTTGTAGTATGCATGTATTTGTAGTATGTATGTATCTGTAGTGTGTATGTATTTGTAATGTGTATGTATTTGTCGTGTGTATGTATTTGTAGTATGTATGTATATGTAGTATGTGTGTATTTGTAGTATGCATGTATATCTAGTATGTATGTATTTGTAGTATGTATGTATTTGTAGTATGTATGTATTTGTAGTATGCATGTATTTGTAGTATGTATGTATTTGTAGTATGTGTGTATTTGTAGTATGTATGTATTTGTAGTGTGTATGTATATGTAGTATGTATGTTTATGTACTGTGTATGTATATGTAGTATGTATGTTTATGTAGTAAGTATGTATATGTATGTATGTATATGTAGTATGTATGCATATGTAGTATGTATGTATATGTAGTGTGTATTTATCTGTAGTGTGTATGTATCTGTAGTATGTATGTATATGTAGTATGTATGTCTATGTAGTGTGTATATATATATATGTAGTACGTATGTATATGTAGTATGTATGTATATGTAGTATGTATGTATTTGCAGTATGTAAGTATATGTAGTATGTATGTATTTGTAGTGTGTATGTATTTGTAATGTGTATGTATTTGTAGTATGTGTGTATTTGTAGTATGTATGTATTTGTAGTGTGTATGTATTTGTAGTATGTATGTATTTGTAGTATGTATGTATTTGTAATGTGTATGTATTTGTAGTATGTGTGTATTTGTAGTATGTATGTATTTGTAGTGTGTATGTATTTGTAGTATGTATGTATTTGTAGTATGTATGTATTTGTAGTGTGTATGTATTTGTAGTATGTATGTATTTGTAGTATGTATGTAATTGTAGTGTGCATGTATTTGTAGTGTGTGTATGTATTTGTAGCATGTATGTATTTGTAGTATGTATGTATTTGTAGTATGTATGTATTGGTAGTATGCATGTATATGGAGTGTGTATGTATTTGTAATGTGTATGTATTTGTAGTATGTGTGTATTTGTAGTATGTATGTATTTGTAGTGTGTATGTATTTGTAGTGTGTATGTATTTGTAGTGTGTATGTATTTGTAGTATGTATGTATTTGTAGTATGTGTGTATTTGTAGTATGTGTGTATTTGTAGTGTGTATGATTTGTAGTATGCATGTATATGTAGTATGTATGTATTTGTAGTATGTATGTATTTGTAGTATGTATGTATATGTAGTATGTATGTATTTGTAGTATGTATGTATTTGTAGTATGCATGTATTTGTAGTGTGTATGTATTTGTAATGTGTATGTATTTGTAGTATGTGTGTATTTGTAGTATGTATGTATTTGTAGTGTGTATGTATTTGTAGTATGTATGTATTTGTAGTATGTATGTAATTGTAGTGTGCATGTATTTGTAGTGTGTGTATGTATTTGTAGTATGTATGTATTTGTAGTATGTATGTATATAGTATGTATGTATTTGTAGTGTGTATGTATATGTAGTATGTATGTATTTGTAGAATGTATGTATTTGTAGTGTGTATGTATTTGTAGTATGTATGTATTTGTAGTATGTATGTATATGTAGTATGTATGTATTTGTAGTATGTATGTATTTGTAGTGTGTATGTATTTGTAATGTGTATGTATTTGTAGTATGTGTGTATTTGTAGTGTGTATGTATTTGTAGTATGTATGTATTTGTAGTATGTATGTATTTGTAGTATGTATGTATTTGTAGTGTGTATGTATTTGTAATGTGCATGTATTTGTAGTATGTATGTATTTGTAGTATGTATGTATTTGTAGTGTGTATGTATTTGTAATGTGTATGTATTTGTAGTATGTGTGTATTTGTAGTGTGCATTTATTTGTAGTGTGTGTATGTATTTGTAGTATGTATGTATTTGTAGTATGTATGTATATGTAGTATGTATGTATTTGTAGTGTGTATGTATATGTAGTATGTATGTATTTGTAGAATGTATGTATTTGTAGTGTGTATGTATTTGTAGTATGTATGTATTTGTAGAATGTATATATTTGTAGTGTGTATGTATTTGTAGTATGTATGTATTTGTAGTATGTATGTATATGTAGTGTGTATGTATTTGTAGTATGTATGTATTTGTAGTATGTATGTATATGTAGTATGTATGTATTTGTAGTATGTATGTATTTGTAGTGTGTATGTATTTGTAATGTGTATGTATTTGTAGTATGTGTGTATTTGTAGTGTGTATGTATTTGTAGTATGTATGTATTTGTAGTATGTATGTATTTGTAGTATGTATGTATTTGTAGTGTGTATGTATTTGTAATGTGCATGTATTTGTAGTATGTATGTATTTGTAGTATGTATGTATTTGTAGTGTGTATGTATTTGTAATGTGTATGTATTTGTAGTATGTGTGTATTTGTAGTGTGCATTTATTTGTAGTGTGTGTATGTATTTGTAGTATGTATGTATTTGTAGTATGTATGTATATGTAGTATGTATGTATTTGTAGTGTGTATGTATATGTAGTATGTATGTATTTGTAGTATGTATGTATTTGTAGTATGTATGTATATGTAGTATGTATGTATTTGTAGCATGTATGTATTTGTAGTGTGTATGTATTTGTAATGTGTATGTATTTGTAGTATGTGTGTATTTGTAGTATGTATGTATTTGTAGTATGTATGTATTTGTAGTATGTATGTATTTGTAGTATGTATGTATTTGTAGTATGTATGTATTTGTAGTGTGTATGTATTTGTAATGTGCATGTATTTGTAGTATGTATGTATTTGCAGTACGTATGTATTTGTAGTGTGTATGTATTTGTAATGTGTATGTATTTGTAGTATGTGTGTATTTGTAGTATGTATGTATTTGTAGTGTGTATGTATTTGTAGTATGTATGTATTTGTAGTATGTATGTATTTGCAGTGTGTATGTATTTGTAATGTGTATGTATTTGTAGTATGTGTGTTTTTGTAGTATGTATGTATTTGTAGTATGTATGTATTTGTAGTATGCATGTATTTGTAGTGTGTATGTATTTGTAGTATGTATGTATTTGTAGTATGTGTGTATTTGTAGTATGTGTGTATTTGTAGTGTGTATGTATTTGTAGTATGCATGTATATGTAGTATGCATGTATATGTAGTGTGTATGTATTTGTAATGTGTATGTATTTGTAGTATGTGTGTATTTGTAGTATGTATGTATTTGTAGTGTGTATGTATTTGTAGTGTGTATGTATTTGTAGTATGTATGTATTTGTAGTATGTGTGTATTTGTAGTATGTGTGTATTTGTAGTGTGTATGTATTTGTAGTATGCATGTATATGTAGTATGTATGTATTTGTAGAATGTATGTATTTGTAGTGTGCATGTATTTGTAGTATGTATGTATATGTAGTATGTATGTATTTGTAGTATGTATGTATTTGTAGTATGTATGTATTTGTAGTATGCATGTATTTGTAGTATGTATGTATTTGTAGTGTGTATGTATTTGTAATGTGTATGTATTTGTAGTATGTGTGTATTTGTAGTATGTATGTATTTGTAGTGTGTATGTATTTGTAGTATGTATGTATTTGTAGTATGTATGTATTTGTAGTATGTGTGTATTTGTAGTATGTGTGTATTTGTAGTGTGTATGTATTTGTAGTATGCATGTATATGTAGTATGCATGTATATGTAGTGTGTATGTATTTGTAATGTGTATGTATTTGTAGTATGTGTGTATTTGTAGTATGTATGTATTTGTAGTGTGTATGTATTTGTAGTGTGTATGTATTTGTAGTATGTATGTATTTGTAGTATGTGTGTATTTGTAGTATGTGTGTATTTGTAGTGTGTATGTATTTGTAGTATGCATGTATATGTAGTATGTATGTATTTGTAGAATGTATGTATTTGTAGTGTGCATGTATTTGTAGTATGTATGTATATGTAGTATGTATGTATTTGTAGTATGTATGTATTTGTAGTATGTATGTATTTGTAGTATGCATGTATTTGTAGTATGTATGTATTTGTAGTGTGTATGTATTTGTAATGTGTATGTATTTGTAGTATGTGTGTATTTGTAGTATGTATGTATTTGTAGTGTGTATGTATTTGTAGTATGTATGTATTTGTAGTATGTATGTATTTGTAGTGTGTATGTATTTGTAGTATGTATGTATTTGTAGTATGTATGTAATTGTAGTGTGCATGTATTTGTAGTGTGTGTATGTATTTGTAGTATGTATGTATTTGTAGTATGTATGTATATGTAGTATGTATGTATTTGTAGTGTGTATGTATATGTAGTATGGATGTATTTGTAGTATGTATGTATTTGTAGTATGTATGTATTTGTAGTGTGTATGTATTTGTAATGTGTATGTATTTGTAGTATGTATGTATATGTAGTATGTATGTATTTGTAGTATGCATGTATTTGTAGTATGTGTGTATTTGTAGTATGTATGTATTTGTAGTATGTATGTATTTGTAGTATGCATGTATTTGTAGTATGTATGTATCTGTAGTGTGTATGTATTTGTAATGTGTATGTATTTGTCGTGTGTATGTATTTGTAGTATGTATGTATATGTAGTATGTGTGTATTTGTAGTATGCATGTATATCTAGTATGTATGTATTTGTAGTATGTATGTATTTGTAGTATGTATGTATTTGTAGTATGCATGTATTTGTAGTATGTATGTATTTGTAGTATGTGTGTATTTGTAGTATGTATGTATTTGTAGTGTGTATGTATATGTAGTATGTATGTTTATGTACTGTGTATGTATATGTAGTATGTTTATGTAGTAAGTATGTATATGTATGTATGTATATGTAGTATGTATGCATATGTAGTATGTATGTATATGTAGTGTGTATTTATCTGTAGTGTGTATGTATCTGTAGTATGTATGTATATGTAGTATGTATGTCTATGTAGTGTGTATATATATATATGTAGTACGTATGTATATGTAGTATGTATGTATATGTAGTATGTATGTATTTGCAGTATGTAAGTATATGTAGTATGTATGTATTTGTAGTGTGTATGTATTTGTAGTATGCATGTATATGTAGTATGTAAGTATATGTAGTATGTATGTATTTGTAGTGTGTATGTATTTGTAGTATGCATGTATATGTAGTATGTATGTATTTGTAGAATGTATGTATTTGTAGTGTGCATGTATTTGTAGTATGTATGTATATGTAGTATGTATGTATTTGTAGTATGTATGTATTTGTAGTATGTATGTATTTGTAGTATGCATGTATTTGTAGTATGTATGTATTTGTAGTGTGTATGTATTTGTAATGTGTATGTATTTGTAGTATGTGTGTATTTGTAGTATGTATGTATTTGTAGTGTGTATGTATTTGTAGTGTGTATGTATTTGTAGTATGTATGTATTTGTAGTATGTATGTATTTGTAGTGTGTATGTATTTGTAGTATGTATGTATTTGTAGTATGTATGTAATTGTAGTGTGCATGTATTTGTAGTGTGTGTATGTATTTGTAGTATGTATGTATTTGTAGTATGTATATATATGTAGTATGTATGTATTTGTAGTGTGTATGTATATGTAGTATGGATGTATTTGTAGTATGTATGTATTTGTAGTATGTATGTATTTGTAGTGTGTATGTATTTGTAATGTGTATGTATTTGTAGTATGTATGTATATGTAGTATGTGTGTATTTGTAGTATGCATGTATATCTAGTATGTATGTATTTGTAGTATGTATGTATTTGTAGTATGTATGTATTTGTAGTATGCATGTATTTGTAGTATGTATGTATTTGTAGTATGTGTGTATTTGTAGTATGTATGTATTTGTAGTGTGTATGTATATGTAGTATGTATGTATATGTACTGTGTATGTATATGTAGTATGTATGTTTATGTAGTTTGTATGTATCTGTAGTGTGTATGTATCTGTAGTATGTATGTATATGTAGTATGTATGTCTATGTAGTGTGTATATATATATATGTAGTACGTATGTATATGTAGTATGTATGTATATGTAGTATGTATGTATTTGCAGTATGTAAGTATATGTAGTATGTATGTATTTGTAGTGTGTATGTATTTGTAGTATGTATGTATTTGTAGTATGTGTGTATTTGTAGTATGTATGTATTTGTAGTGTGCATGTATTTGTAGTATGTATGTATATGTAGTATGTCTGTATTTGTAGTATGTATGTATTTGTAGTATGCATGTATTTGTAGTATGTATGTATTTGTAGTGTGTATGTATTTGTAATGTGTATGTATTTGTAGTATGTGTGTATTTGTAGTATGTATGTATTTGTAGTGTGTATGTATTTGTAGTGTGTATGTATTTGTAGTATGTATGTATTTGTAGTATGTATGTATTTGTAGTGTGTATGTATTTGTAGTATGTATGTATTTGTAGTATGTATGTAATTGTAGTGTGCATGTATTTGTAGTGTGTGTATGTATTTGTAATGTGTATGTATTTGTCGTGTGTATGTATTTGTAGTATGTATGTATATGTAGTATGTGTGTATTTGTAGTATGCATGTATATGTAGTATGTATGTATTTGTAGTATGTATGTATTTGTAGTATGTATGTATTTGTAGTGTGTATGTATTTGTAATGTGCATGTATTTGTAGTATGTATGTATTTGTAGTATGTATGTATTTGTAGTGTGTATGTATTTGTAATGTGTATGTATTTGTTGTGTGTGTGTATTTGTAGTATGGATGTATTTGTAGTGTGTATGTATTTGTAGTATGTATGTATTTGTAGTATGTATGTATTTGCAGTGTGTATGTATTTGTAATGTGCATGTATTTGTAGTATGTGTGTTTTTGTAGTATGTATGTATTTGTAGTATGTATGTATTTGTAGTATGTATGTATTTGTAGTATGCATGTATATGTAGTGTGTATGTATTTGTAATGTGTATGTATTTGTAGTATGTGTGTATTTGTAGTATGTATGTATTTGTAGTGTGTATGTATTTGTAGTGTGTATGTATTTGTAGTATGTATGTATTTGTAGTATGTGTGTATTTGTAGTATGTGTGTATTTGTAGTGTGTATGATTTGTAGTATGCATGTATATGTAGTATGTATGTATGTATATGTAGTATGTATGTATTTGTAGTATGTATGTATTTGTAGTATGCATGTATTTGTAGTATGTATGTATTTGTAGTGTGTATGTATTTGTAATGTGTATGTATTTGTAGTATGTGTGTATTTGTAGTATGTTTGTATTTGTAGTGTGTATGTATTTGTAGTATGTATGTATTTGTAGTATGTATGTATTTGTAGTATGTATGTAATTGTAGTGTGCATGTATTTGTAGTGTGTGTATTTATTTGTAGTATGTATGTATTTGTAGTATGTATGTATTTGTAGTATGTATGTATTTGTAGTGTGTATGTATATGTAGTATGGATGTATTTGTAGTATGTATGTATTTGTAGTATGTATGTATTTGTAGTGTGTATGTATTTGTAATGTGTATGTATTTGTAGTATGTATGTATATGTAGTATGTATTTGTAGTATGCATGTATTTGTAGTATGTGTGTATTTGTAGTATGTATGTATTTGTAGTATGTATGTATTTGTAGTATGTATGTATTTGTAGTGTGTAGGGATTTGTAATGTGTATGTATTTGTCGTGTGTATGTATTTGTAGTATGTAAATATATGTAGTATGTGTGTATTTGTAGTATGCATGTATATGTAGTATGTATGTATTTGTAGTATGTATGTATTTGTAGTATGCATGTATTTGTAGTATGTATGTATTTGTAGTGTGTGTGTATTTGTAGTATGTATGTATTTGTAGTGTGTATGTATCTGTAGTATGTATGTATTTGTAGTGTGTATGTATATGTAGTATGTATGTATATGTACTGTGTATGTATATGTAGTATGTATGTTTATGTAGTAAGTATGTATATGTATGTATGTATATGTAGTATGTATGCATATGTAGTATGTATGTATATGTAGTGTGTATGTATCTGTAGTGTGTATGTATCTGTAGTATGTATGTATATGTAGTATGTATGTCTATGTAGTGTGTATATATATATGTAGTACGTATCTATATGTAGTGTGAATTTACATGTAGTGTGAATGTATTTGTAGTGTGTATGTATATGTAGTATGTATGTATATGTAGTATGTATGTATTTGCAGTATGTAAGTATATGTAGTATGTATGTATTTGTAGTGTGTATGTATTTGTAGTATGTATGTATTTGTAGTGTGTATGTATTTGTAGTATGTATATATTTGTAGTATGTATGTATATGTATTTGTAGTGTGTATGTATATGTAGTATGTATGTATTTGTAGTATGTATGTATTTGTAGTGTGTATGTATTTGTAATGTGTATGTATTTGTAGTGTGTATGTATATGTAGTATGTATGTATTTGTAGTATGTATGTATTTGTAGTGTGTATGTATTTGTAATGTGTATGTATTTGTAGTGTGTATGTATTTGTAGTATGTATGTATATGCAGTATGTGTGTATTTGTAGTATGTATGTATTTGTAGTGTGTATGTATTTGTAGTATGTATGTATTTGTTGTATGTATGTATATGTAGTATGTATGTATTTGTAATGTGTATGTATTTGTAGTGTGTATGTATTTGTAATGTGTATGTTTTTGTAGTGTGTATGTATTTGTAGTATGTATGTATATGCAGTATGTGTGTATTTGTAGTATGTATGTATTTGTAGTGTGTATGTATTTGTAGTATGTATGTATTTGTAGTATGTATGTATATGTAGTATGTATGTATTTGTAATGTGTATGTATTTGTAGTGTGTATGTATTTGTAATGCGTATGTATTTGTAGTGTGTATGTATTTGTAGTATGTATGTATATGCAGTATGTGTGTATTTGTAGTATGTATGTATTTGTAGTGTGTATGTATTTGTAGTATGTATGTATTTGTAGTGTGTATGTATTTGTAGTATGTATGTATTTGTAGTATGTATGTATATGTATTTGTAGTGTGTATGTATATGTAGTATGTATGTATTTGTAGTATGTATGTATTTGTAGTGTGTATGTATTTGTAATGTGTATGTATTTGTAGTGTGTATGTATATGTAGTATGTATGTATTTGTAGTATGTATGTATTTGTAGTGTGTATGTATTTGTAATGTGTATGTATTTGTAGTGTGTATGTATTTGTAGTATGTATGTATATGCAGTATGTGTGTATTTGTAGTATGTATGTATTTGTAGTGTGTATGTATTTGTAGTATGTATGTATTTGTTGTATGTATGTATATGTAGTATGTATGTATTTGTAATGTGTATGTATTTGTAATGTGTATGTATTTGTAATGTGTATGTATTTGTAGTATGTATGTATATGCAGTATGTGTGTATTTGTAGTATGTATGTATTTGTAGTGTGTATGTATTTGTAGTATGTATGTATTTGTAGTATGTATGTATTTGTAGTATGTATGTATTTGTAGTGTGTATGTATTTGTAATGTGTATGTATTTGTAGTGTGTATGTATTTGTAGTATGTATGTATATGCAGTATGTGTGTATTTGTAGTATGTATGTATTTGTAGTGTGTATGTATTTGTAGTATGTATGTATTTGTTGTATGTATGTATATGTAGTATGTATGTATTTGTAATGTGTATGTATTTGTAGTGTGTATGTATTTGTAATGTGTATGTTTTTGTAGTGTGTATGTATTTGTAGTATGTATGTATATGCAGTATGTGTGTATTTGTAGTATGTATGTATTTGTAGTGTGTATGTATTTGTAGTATGTATGTATTTGTAGTATGTATGTATATGTAGTATGTATGTATTTGTAATGTGTATGTATTTGTAGTGTGTATGTATTTGTAATGCGTATGTATTTGTAGTGTGTATGTATTTGTAGTATGTATGTATATGCAGTATGTGTGTATTTGTAGTATGTATGTATTTGTAGTGTGTATGTATTTGTAGTATGTATGTATTTGTAGTGTGTATGTATTTGTAGTATGTATGTATTTGTAGTATGTATGTATATGTATTTGTAGTGTGTATGTATATGTAGTATGTATGTATTTGTAGTATGTATGTATTTGTAGTGTGTATGTATTTGTAATGTGTATGTATTTGTAGTGTGTATGTATATGTAGTATGTATGTATTTGTAGTATGTATGTATTTGTAGTGTGTATGTATTTGTAATGTGTATGTATTTGTAGTGTGTATGTATTTGTAGTATGTATGTATATGCAGTATGTGTGTATTTGTAGTATGTATGTATTTGTAGTGTGTATGTATTTGTAGTATGTATGTATTTGTTGTATGTATGTATATGTAGTATGTATGTATTTGTAATGTGTATGTATTTGTAATGTGTATGTATTTGTAATGTGTATGTATTTGTAGTATGTATGTATATGCAGTATGTGTGTATTTGTAGTATGTATGTATTTGTAGTGTGTATGTATTTGTAGTATGTATGTATTTGTAGTATGTATGTATATGTAGTATGTATGTATTTGTAATGTGTATGTATTTGTAGTGTGTATGTATTTGTAATGCGTATGTATTTGTAGTGTGTATGTATTTGTAGTATGTATGTATATGCAGTATGTGTGTATTTGTAGTATGTATGTATTTGTAGTGTGTATGTATTTGTAGTATGTATGTATTTGTAGTATGTATGTATATGTAGTATGTATGTATTTGTAATGTGTATGTATTTGTAGTGTGTATGTATTTGTAATGTGTATGTATTTGTAGTATGTGTGTATTTGTAGTGTGCATGTATTTGTAGTATGTATGTATTTGTTGTATGTATGTATTTGTAGTGTGTATGTATTTGTAATGTGTATGTATTTGTAGTGTGTATGTATTTGTAGTATGTATGTATTTGTAGTATGTATGTATTTGTAGTATGTATGTATATGTAGTATGTATGTATTTGTAGTGTGTATGTATATGTAGTATGGATGTATTTGTTGTATGTATGTATTTGTAGTATGTATGTATTTGTAGTGTGTATGTATTTGTAATGTGTATGTATTTGTAGTATGTATGTATATGTAGTATGTATGTATTTGTAGTATGCATGTATTTGTAGTATGTGTGTATTTGTAGTATGTATGTATTTGTAGTGTGTATGTATTTGTAATGTGTATGTATTTGTAGTGTGTATGTATTTGTAGTATGTATGTATATGCAGTATGTGTGTATTTGTAGTATGTATGTATTTGTAGTGTGTATGTATTTGTAGTATGTATGTATTTGTAGTATGTATGTATATGTAGTATGTATGTATTTGTAATGTGTATGTATTTGTAGTGTGTATGTATTTGTAATGTGTATGTATTTGTAGTGTGTATGTATTTGTAGTATGTATGTATATGCAGTATGTGTGTATTTGTAGTATGTATGTATTTGTAGTGTGTATGTATTTGTAGTATGTATGTATTTGTAGTATGTATGTATATGTAGTATGTATGTATATGTAGTATGTATGTATTTGTAATGTTTATGTATTTGTAGTGTATGTATTTGTAGTATGTGTGTATTTGTAGTATGTATGTATTTGTAGTGTGTTTGTATTTATACTATGTATGTATTTGTAGTATGTATGTATTTGTAGTGTGTATCTATTTGTAATGTGTATGTATTTGTAGTATGTGTGTATTTGTAGTCTGTATGTATTTGTAGTGTGTATGTATTTGTAGTATGTATGTATTTGTAGTGTGTATGTATTTGTAGTATGTATGTATTTGTAGTATGTATGTATATGTATTTGTAGTGTGTATGTATATGTAGTAAGTATGTATTTGTAGTATGTATGTATTTGTAGTGTGTATGTATTTGTAATGTGTATGTATTTGTAACGTGTATGTATTTGTAACGTGTATGTACTTGTAGTATGTGTGTATTTGTAGTATGTATGTATTTGTAGTGTGTATGTATTTGTAGTGTGTATGTATTTGTAGTATGTATGTATTTGTAGTGTGTATGTATTTGTAATGTGTATGTATTTGTAGTATGTGTGTATTTGTAGTGGGTATGTATTTGTAGTGTGTATGTATTTGTAGTATGTATGTATTTGTAGTGTGTATGTATTTGTAGTATGTGTGTATTTGTAGTATGTATGTATTTGTAGTGTGTATGTATTTGTAGTGTGTATGTATTTTTAGTATGTATGTATTTGTAGTGTGTATGTATTTGTAGTATGTATGTATTTGTAGTATGTATGTATATGTATTTGTAGTGTGTATGTATATGTAGTAAGTATGTATTTGTAGTATGTATGTATTTGTAGTGTGTATGTATTTGTAGTATGTGTGTATTTGTAGTGTGTATGTATTTGTAGTGTGTATGTATTTGTAGTGTGTATGTATTTGTAGTATGTATGTATTTGTAGTATGTATGTATATGTAGTATGTATGTATTTGTAATGTGTATGTATTTGTAGTGTGTATGTATTTGTAATGTGTATGTATTTGTAGTGTGTATGTATTTGTAGTATGTATGTATATTCAGTATGTGTGTATTTGTAGTATGTATGTATTTGTAGTGTGTATGTATTTGTAGTATGTATGTATTTGTAGTATGTATGTATATGTAGTATGTATGTATTTGTAATGTGTATGTATTTGTAGTGTATGTATTTGTAATGTGTATGTATTTGTAGTATGTGTGTATTTGTAGTATGTATGTATTTGTAGTGTGTATGTATTTGTAGTATGTATGTATTTGTAGTATGTATGTATTTGTAGTGTGTATGTATTTGTAATGTGTATGTATTTGTAGTATGTGTGTATTTGTAGTGTGTATGTATTTGTAGTGTGTATGTATTTGTAGTATGTATGTATTTGTAGTGTGTATGTATTTGTAGTATGTATGTATTTGTAGTATGTATGTATATGTATTTGTAGTGTGTATGTATATGTAGTATGTATGTATTTGTAGTATGTATGTATTTGTAGTGTGTATGTATTTGTAGTATGTGTGTATTTGTAGTGTGTATGTATTTGTAGTATGTATGTATTTGTAGTATGTATGTATATGTAGCATGTATGTATTTGTAATGTGTATGTATTTGTAGTGTGTATGTATTTGTAATGTGTATGTATTTGTAGTGTGTATGTATTTGTAGTATGTATGTATATGCAGTATGTGTGTATTTGTAGTATGTATGTATTTGTAGTATGTATGTATATGTATTTGTAGTGTGTATGTATATGTAGTAAGTATGTATTTGTAGTATGTATGTATTTGTAGTGTGTATGTATTTGTAATGTGTAGGTATTTGTAACGTGTATGTATTTGTAACGTGTATGTACTTGTAGTATGTGTGTATTTGTAGTATGTATGTATTTGTAGTGTGTATGTATTTGTAGTGTGTATGTATTTGTAATGTGTATGTATTTGTAGTGTGTATGTATTTGTAATGTGTATGTATTTGTAGTATGTGTGTATTTGTAGTGTGTATGTATTTGTAGTGTGTATGTATTTGTAGTATGTATGTATTTGTAGTGTGTATGTATTTGTAGTATGTGTGTATTTGTAGTATGTATGTATTTGTAGTGTGTATGTATTTGTAGTGTGTATGTATTTTTAGTATGTATGTATTTGTAGTGTGTATGTATTTGTAGTATGTATGTATTTGTAGTATGTATGTATATGTATTTGTAGTGTGTATGTATATGTAGTAAGTATGTATTTGTAGTATGTATGTATTTGTAGTGTGTATGTATTTGTAGTATGTGTGTATTTGTAGTGTGTATGTATTTGTAGTGTGTATGTATTTGTAGTGTGTATGTATTTGTAGTATGTATGTATTTGTAGTATGTATGTATATGTAGTATGTATGTATTTGTAATGTGTATGTATTTGTAGTGTGTATGTATTTGTAATGTGTATGTATTTGTAGTGTGTATGTATTTGTAGTATGTATGTATATTCAGTATGTGTGTATTTGTAGTATGTATGTATTTGTAGTGTGTATGTATTTGTAGTATGTATGTATTTGTAGTATGTATGTATATGTAGTATGTATGTATTTGTAATGTGTATGTATTTGTAGTGTATGTATTTGTAGTGTGTATGTATTTGTAATGTGTATGTATTTGTAGTATGTGTGTATTTGTAGTGTGTATGTATTTGTAGTGTGTATGTATTTGTAGTATGTATGTATTTGTAGTGTGTATGTATTTGTAGTATGTATGTATTTGTAGTATGTATGTATATGTATTTGTAGTGTGTATGTATATGTAGTATGTATGTATTTGTAGTATGTATGTATTTGTAGTGTGTATGTATTTGTAGTATGTGTGTATTTGTAGTATGTATGTATATGTAGCATGTATGTATTTGTAATGTGTATGTATTTGTAGTGTGTATGTATTTGTAATGTGTATGTATTTGTAGTGTGTATGTATTTGTAGTATGTATGTATATGCAGTATGTGTGTATTTGTAGTATGTATGTATTTGTAGTGTGTATGTATTTGTAGTATGTATGTATTTGTAGTATGTATGTATATGTAGTATGTATGTATTTGTAATGTGAATGTATTTGTAGTGTATGTATTTGTAATGTGTATGTATTTGTAGTATGTGTGTATTTGTAGTATGTATGTATTTGTAGTGTGTATGTATTTGTAGTATGTATGTATTTGTAGTATGTATGTATTTGTAGTGTGTATGTATTTGTAATGTGTATGTATTTGTAGTATGTGTGTATTTGTAGTGTGTATGTATTTGTAGTGTGTATGTATTTGTAGTATGTATGTATTTGTAGTGTGTATGTATTTGTAGTATGTATGTATTTGTAGTATGTATGTATATGTATTTGTAGTGTGTATGTATATGTAGTATGTATGTATTTGTAGTATGTATGTATTTGTAGTGTGTATGTATTTGTAGTATGTGTGTATTTGTAGTGTGTATGTATTTGTAGTATGTATGTATTTGTAGTATGTATGTATATGTAGCATGTATGTATTTGTAATGTGTATGTATTTGTAGTGTGTATGTATTTGTAATGTGTATGTATTTGTAGTGTGTATGTATTTGTAGTATGTATGTATATGCAGTATGTGTGTATTTGTAGTATGTATGTATTTGTAGTGTGTATGTATTTGTAGTATGTATGTATTTGTAGTATGTATGTATATGTAGTATGTATGTATTTGTAATGTGAATGTATTTGTAGTGTATGTATTTGTAATGTGTATGTATTTGTAGTATGTGTGTATTTGTAGTATGTATGTATTTGTAGTGTGTATGTATTTGTAGTATGTATGTATTTGTAGTATGTATGCATTTGTAGTGTGTATCTATTTGTAATGTGTATGTATTTGTAGTATGTGTGTATTTGTAGTGTGTATGTATTTGTAGTGTGTATGTATTTGTAGTATGTATGTATTTGTAGTGTGTATGTATTTGTAGTATGTATGAATTTGTAGTATGTATGTATATGTATTTGTAGTGTGTATGTATATGTAGTAAGTATGTATTTGTAGTATGTATGTATTTGTAGTGTGTATGTATTTGTAATGTGTATGTATTTGTAACGTGTATGTATTTGTAACGTGTATGTACTTGTAGTATGTGTGTATTTGTAGTGTGTATGTATTTGTAGTGTGTATGTATTTGTAGTGTGTATGTATTTGTAGTATGTATGTATTTGTAGTATGTGTGTATTTGTAGTATGTATGTATTTGTAGTGTGTATGTATTTGTAGTGTGTATGTATTTGTAGTATGTATGTATTTGTAGTATGTATGTATATGTAGTATGTATGTATTTGTAATGTGTATGTATTTGTAGTGTGTATGTATTTGTAATGTGTATGTATTTGTAGTGTGTATGTATTTGTTGTATGTATGTATATTCAGTATGTGTGTATTTGTAGTATGTATGTATTTGTAGTGTGTATGTATTTGTAGTATGTATGTATTTGTAGTATGTATGTATATGTAGTATGTATGTATTTGTAATGTGTATGTATTTGTAGTGTATGTATTTGTAATGTGTATGTATTTGTAGTATGTGTGTATTTGTAGTATGTATGTATTTGTAGTGTGTATGTATTTGTAGTATGTATGTATTTGTAGTATGTATGTATTTGTAGTGTGTATGTATTTGTAATGTGTATGTATTTGTAGTATGTGTGTATTTGTAGTGTGTATGTATTTGTAGTGTGTATGTATTTGTAGTATGTATGTATTTGTAGTATGTATGTATATGTATTTGTAGTGTGTATGTATATGTAGTATGTATGTATTTGTAGTATGTATGTATTTGTAGTGTGTATGTATTTGTAATGTGTATGTATTTGTAGTGTGTATGTAATTGTAGTATGTATGTATATGCAGTATGTGTGTATTTGTAGTATGTATGTATTTCTAGTGTGTATGTATTTGTAGTATGTATGTATTTGTAGTATGTATGTATATGTAGTATGTATGTATTTGTAATGTGTATGTATTTGTAGTGTGTATGTATTTGTAATGTGTATGTATTTGTAGTGTGTATGTATTTGTAGTATGTATGTATATGCAGTATGTGTGTATTTGTAGTATGTATGTATTTGTAGTGTGTATGTATTTGTAGTATGTATGTATTTGTAGTATGTATGTATATGTAGTATGTATGTATTTGTAATGTGTATGTATTTGTAGTGTGTATGTATTTGTAATGTGTATGTATTTGTAGTGTGTATGTATTTGGAGTATGTATGTATATGCAGTATGTGTGTATTTGTAGTATGTATGTATTTGTAGTATGCATGTATTTGTAGTATGTATGTATTTGTAGTGTGTATGTATTTGTAATGTGTATGTATTTGTAGTTTGTATGTATTTGTAGTATGTATGTATATGCAGTATGTGTGTATTTGTAGTATGTATGTATTTGTAGTGTGTATGTATTTGTAGTATGTATGTATTTGTAGTATGTATGTATATGTATTTGTAGTGTGTATGTATATGTAGTAAGTATGTATTTGTAGTATGTATGTATTTGTAGTGTGTATGTATTTGTAACGTGTATGTATTTGTAACGTGTATGTATTTGTAGTATGTGTGTATTTGTAGTATGTATGTATTTGTAGTGTGTATGTATTTGTAGTGTGTATGTGTTTGTAATGTGTATGTATTTATAGTATGTATGTATTTGTAGTGTGTATGTATTTGTAATGTGTATGTATTTGTAGTATGTGTGTATTTGTAGTGTGTATGTATTTGTAGTGTGTATGTATTTGTAGTATGTATGTATTTGTAGTGTGTATGTATTTGTAGTATGTGTGTATTTGTAGTATGTATGTATTTGTAGTGTGTATGTATTTGTAGTGTGTATGTATTTTTAGTATGTATGTATTTGTAGTGTGTATGTATTTGTAGTATGTATTTATTTGTAGTATGTATGTATATGTATTTGTAGTATGTATGTATATGTAGTAAGTATGTATATGTAGTATGTATGTATTTGTAGTGTGTATGTATTTGTAGTATGTGTGTATTTGTAGTGTGTATGTATTTCTAGTGTGTATGTATTTGTAGTGTGTATGTATTTGTAGTATGTATGTATTTGTAGTATGTATGTATATGTAGTATGTATGTATTTGTAATGTGTATGTATTTGTAGTGTGTATGTATTTGTAATGTGTATGTATTTGTAGTGTGTATGTATTTGTAGTATGTATGTATATGCAGTATGTGTGTATTTGTAGTATGTATGTATTTGTAGTGTGTATGTATTTGTAGTATGTATGTATTTGTAGTATGTATGTATATGTAGTATGTATGTATTTGTAATGTGTATGTATTTGTAGTGTATGTATTTGTAATGTGTATGTATTTGTAGTGTGTATGTATTTGTAGTATGTATGTATTTGTAGTATGTATGTATTTGTAGTGTGTATGTATTTTTTAATGTGTATGTATTTGTAGTATGTGTGTATTTGTAGTGTGTATGTATTTGTAGTATGTATGTATTTGTAGTGTGTATGTATTTGTAGTATGTATGTATTTGTAGTATGTATGTATATGTATTTGTAGTGTGTATGTATATGTAGTAAGTATGTATTTGTAGTATGTATGTATTTGTAGTGTGTATGTATTTGTAATGTGTATGTATTTGTAACGTGTATGTATTTGTAACGTGTATGTATTTGTAGTATGTGTGTATTTGTAGTATGTATGTATTTGTAGTGTGTATGTATTTGTAGTGTGTATGTATTTGTAATGTGTATGTATTTGTAGTGTGTATGTATTTGTAACGTGTATGTATTTGTAGTATGTGTGTATTTGTAGTATGTATGTATTTGTAGTGTGTATGTATTTGTAGTATGTGTGTATTTGTAGTATGTATGTATTTGTTGTATGTATGTATTTGTAGTGTGTATGTATTTTTAGTATGTATGTATTTGTAGTGTGTATGTATTTGTAGTATGTATGTATTTGTAGTATGTATGTATATGTATTTGTAGTGTGTATGTATATGTAGTAAGTATGTATTTGTAGTATGTATGTATTTGTAGTGTGTATGTATTTGTAATGTGTATGTATTTGTAGTGTGTATGTATTTGTAACGTGTATGTATTTGTAGTATGTGTGTATTTGTAGTGTGTATGCATTTGTAGTGTGTATGTATTTGTAGTATGTATGTATTTGTAGTGTGTATGTATTTGTAATGTGTATGTATTTGTAGTGTGTATGTATTTGTAACGTGTATGTATTTGTAGTATGTGTTTATTTGTAGTATGTATGTATTTGTAGTGTGTATGTATTTGTAGTGTGTATGTATTTGTAATGTGTATGTATTTGTAGTATGTATGTATTTGTAGTGTGTATGTATTTGTAATGTGTATGTATTTGTAGTATGTGTGTATTTGTAGTGTGTATGTATTTGTAGTGTGTATGTATTTGTAGTATGTATGTATTTGTAGTGTGTATGTATTTGTAGTATGTGTGTATTTGTAGTATGTATGTATTTGTAGTGTGCATGTATTTGTAGTGTGTATGTATTTGTAGTATGTATGTATTTGTAGTATGTATGTATTTGTAGTGTGTATGTATTTGTAATGTGTATGTATTTGTAACGTGTATGTATTTGTAACGTGTATGTACTTGTAGTATGTGTGTATTTGTAGTATGTATGTATTTGTAGTGTGTATGTATTTGTAGTGTGTATGTATTTGTAATGTGTATGTATTTGTAGTGTGTATGTATTTGTAATGTGTATGTATTTGTAGTATGTGTGTATTTGTAGTGTGTATGTATTTGTAGTGTGTATGTATTTGTAGTATGTATGTATTTGTAGTGTGTATGTATTTGTAGTATGTGTGTATTTGTAGTATGTATGTATTTGTAGTGTGTATGTATTTGTAGTGTGTATGTATTTTTAGTATGTATGTATTTGTAGTGTGTATGTATTTGTAGTATGTATGTATTTGTAGTATGTATGTATATGTATTTGTAGTGTGTATGTATATGTAGTGTGTATGTATTTGTAGTATGTATGTATTTGTAGTATGTATGTATATGTATTTGTAGTGTGTATGTATATGTAGTATGTATGTATTTGTAGTATGTATGTATTTGTAGTGTGTATGTATTTGTAGTGTGTATGTATTTGTAGTATGTATGTATTTGTAGTATGTATGTATATGTATTTGTAGTGTGTATGTATATGTAGTATGTATGTATTTGTAGTATGTATGTATTTGTAGTGTGTATGTATTTGTAATGTGTATGTATTTGTAGTGTGTATGTAAATGTAGTATGTATGTATATGCAGTATGTGTGTATTTGTAGTATGTATGTATTTCTAGTGTGTATGTATTTGTAGTATGTATGTATTTGTTGTATGTATGTAAATGTAGTATGTATGTATTTGTAATGTGTATGTATTTGTAGTGTGTATGTATTTGTAATGTGTATGTATTTGTAGTGTGTATGTATTTGTAGTATGTATGTATATGCAGTATGTGTGTATTTGTAGTATGTATGTATTTGTAGTGTGTATGTATTTGTAGTATGTATGTATTTGTAGTATGTATGTATATGTAGTATGTATGTATTTGTAATGTGTATGTATTTGTAGTGTGTATGTATTTGTAATGTGTATGTATTTGTAGTGTGTATGTATTTGGAGTATGTATGTATATGCAGTATGTGTGTATTTGTAGTATGTATGTATTTGTAGTGTGTATGTATATGTAGTATGTATGTATTTGTAATGTGTATGTATTTGTAGTGTGTATGTATTTGTAATGTGTATGTATTTGTAGTATGTGTGTATTTGTAGTGTGCATGTATTTGTAGTATGTATGTATTTGTAGTATGTATATATTTGTAGTGTGTATGTATTTGTAATGTGTATGTATTTGTAGTGTGTATGTATTTGTAGTATGTATGTATTTGTAGTATGTATGTATATGTAGTATGTATGTATTTGTAGTGTGTATGTATATGTAGTATGGATGTATTTGTTGTATGTATGTATTTGTAGTATGTATGTAATTGTAGTGTGTATGTATTTGTAATGTGTATGTATTTGTAGTATGTATGTATATGTAGTATGTATGTATTTGTAGTATGCATGTATTTGTAGTATGTGTGTATTTGTAGTATGTATGTATTTGTAGTGTGTATGTATTTGTAGTATGCATGTATTTGTAGTATGTATGTATTTGTAGTGTGTATGTATTTGTAATGTGTATGTATTTGTAGTGTGTATGTATTTGTAGTATGTATGTATATGCAGTATGTGTGTATTTGTAGTATGTATGTATTTGTAGTGTGTATGTATTTGTAGTATGTATGTATTTGTAGTATGTATGTATATGTAGTATGTATGTATTTGTAATGTGTATGTATTTGTAGTGTGAATGTATCTGTAATGTGTATGTATTTGTAGTGTGTATGTATTTGTAGTATGTATGTATATGCAGTATGTGTGTATTTGTAGTATGTATGTATTTGTAGTGTGTATGTATTTGTAGTATGTATGTATATGTATTTGTAGTGTGTATGTATATGTAGTAAGTATGTATTTGTAGTATGTATGTATTTGTAGTGTGTATGTATTTGTAACGTGTATGTATTTGTAACGTGTATGTATTTGTAGTATGTGTGTATTTGTAGTATGTATGCATTTGTAGTGTGTGTGTATTTGTAGTGTGTATGTGTTTGTAATGTGTATGTATTTATAGTATGTATGTATTTGTAGTGTGTATGTATTTGTAATGTGTATGTATTTGTAGTATGTGTGTATTTGTAGTGTGTATGTATTTGTAGTGTGTATGTATTTGTAGTATGTATGTATTTGTAGTGTGTATGTATTTGTAGTATGTGTGTATTTGTAGTATGTATGTATTTGTAGTGTGTATGTATTTGTAGTGTGTATGTATTTTTAGTATGTATGTATTTGTAGTGTGTATGTATTTGTAGTATGTATGTATTTGTAGTATGTATGTATATGTATTTGTAGTGTGTATGTATATGTAGTAAGTATGTATATGTAGTATGTATGTATTTGTAGTGTGTATGTATTTGTAGTATGTGTGTATTTGTAGTGTGTATGTATTTCTAGTGTGTATGTATTTGTAGTGTGTATGTATTTGTAGTATGTATGTATTTGTAGTATGTATGTATATGTAGTATGTATGTATTTGTAATGTGTATGTATTTGTAGTGTGTATGTATTTGTAATGTGTATGTATTTGTAGTGTGTATGTATTTGTAGTATGTATGTATATGCAGTATGTGTGTATTTGTAGTATGTATGTATTTGTAGTGTGTATGTATTTGTAGTATGTATGTATTTGTAGTATGTATGTATATGTAGTATGTATGTATTTGTAATGTGTATGTATTTGTAGTGTATGTATTTGTAATGTGTATGTATTTGTAGTGTGTATGTATTTGTAGTATGTATGTATTTGTAGTATGTATGTATTTGTAGTGTGTATGTATTTGTAATGTGTATGTATTTGTAGTATGTGTGTATTTGTAGTGTGTATGTATTTGTAGTGTGTATGTATTTGTAGTATGTATGTATTTGTAGTGTGTATGTATTTGTAGTATGTATGTATTTGTAGTGTGTATGTATTTGTAGTATGTATGTATTTGTAGTATGTATGTATATGTATTTGTAGTGTGTATGTATATGTAGTAAGTATGTATTTGTAGTATGTATGTATTTGTAGTGTGTATGTATTTGTAATGTGTATGTATTTGTAACGTGTATGTATTTGTAACGTGTATGTATTTGTAGTATGTGTGTATTTGTAGTATGTATGTATTTGTAGTGTGTATGTATTTGTAGTGTGTATGTATTTGTAATGTGTATGTATTTGTAGTGTGTATGTATTTGTAACGTGTATGTATTTGTAGTATGTGTGTATTTGTAGTATGTATGTATTTGTAGTGTGTATGTATTTGTAGTATGTGTGTATTTGTAGTATGTATGTATTTGTTGTATGTATGTATTTGTAGTGTGTATGTATTTTTAGTATGTATGTATTTGTAGTGTGTATGTATTTGTAGTATGTATGTATTTGTAGTATTTATGTATATGTATTTGTAGTGTGTATGTATATGTAGTAAGTATGTATTTGTAGTATGTATGTATTTGTAGTGTGTATGTATTTGTAATGTGTATGTATTTGTAGTGTGTATGTATTTGTAACGTGTATGTATTTGTAGTATGTGTGTATTTGTAGTGTGTATGCATTTGTAGTGTGTATGTATTTGTAGTATGTATGTATTTGTAGTGTGTATGTATTTGTAGTATGTATGTATTTGTAGTATGTATGTATTTGTAGTGTGAATGTATTTGTAATGTGTATGTATTTGTAGTGTGTATGTATTTGTAGTATGTATGTATATGCAGTATGTGTGTATTTGTAGTATGTATGTATTTGTAGTGTGTATGTATTTGTAGTATGTATGTATTTGTAGTATGTATGTATATGTAGTATGTATGTATTTGTAATGTGTATGTATTTGTAGTGTATGTATTTGTAATGTGTATGTATTTGTAGTATGTATGTATTTGTAGTGTGTATGTATTTGTAGTATGTATGTATTTGTAGTATGTATGTATATGTATTTGTAGTGTGTATGTATATGTAGTAAGTATGTATATGTAGTATGTATGTATTTGTAGTGTGTATGTATTTGTAGTATGTGTGTATTTGTAGTGTGTATGTATTTCTAGTGTGTATGTATTTGTAGTGTGTATGTATTTGTAGTATGTATGTATTTGTAGTATGTATGTATATGTAGTATGTATGTATTTGTAATGTGTATGTATTTGTAGTGTGTATGTATTTGTAGTATGTATGTATATGCAGTATGTGTGTATTTGTAGTATGTATGTATTTGTAGTGTGTATGTATTTGTAGTATGTATGTATTTGTAGTATGTATGTATATGTAGTATGTATGTATTTGTAATGTGTATGTATTTGTAGTGTATGTATTTGTAATGTGTATGTATTTGTAGTGTGTATGTATTTGTAGTATGTATGTATTTGTAGTATGTATGTATTTGTAGTGTGTATGTATTTGTAATGTGTATGTATTTGTAGTATGTGTGTATTTGTAGTGTGTATGTATTTGTAGTGTGTATGTATTTGTAGTATGTATGTATTTGTAGTGTGTATGTATTTGTAGTATGTATGTATTTGTAGTATGTATGTATATGTATTTGTAGTGTGTATGTATATGTAGTAAGTATGTATTTGTAGTATGTATGTATTTGTAGTGTGTATGTATTTGTAATGTGTATGTATTTGTAACGTGTATGTATTTGTAACGTGTATGTATTTGTAGTATGTGTGTATTTGTAGTATGTATGTATTTGTAGTGTGTATGTATTTGTAGTGTGTATGTATTTGTAATGTGTATGTATTTGTAGTGTGTATGTATTTGTAACGTGTATGTATTTGTAGTATGTGTGTATTTGTAGTATGTATGTATTTGTAGTGTGTATGTATTTGTAGTATGTGTGTATTTGTAGTATGTATGTATTTGTTGTATGTATGTATTTGTAGTGTGTATGTATTTTTAGTATGTATATATTTGTAGTGTGTATGTATTTGTAGTATGTATGTATTTGTAGTATGTATGTATATGTATTTGTAGTGTGTATGTATATGTAGTAAGTATGTATTTGTAGTATGTATGTATTTGTAGTGTGTATGTATTTGTAATGTGTATGTATTTGTAGTGTGTATGTATTTGTAACGTGTATGTATTTGTAGTATGTGTGTATTTGTAGTGTGTATGCATTTGTAGTGTGTATGTATTTGTAGTATGTATGTATTTGTAGTGTGTATGTATTTGTAGTATGTATGTATTTGTAGTATGTATGTATATGTAGTATGTATGTATTTGTAATGTGTATGTATTTGTAGTGTGAATGTATTTGTAATGTGTATGTATTTGTAGTGTGTATGTATTTGTAGTATGTATGTATATGCAGTATGTGTGTATTTGTAGTATGTATGTATTTGTAGTGTGTATGTATTTGTAGTATGTATGTATTTGTAGTATGTATGTATATGTAGTATGTATGTATTTGTAATGTGTATGTATTTGTAGTGTATGTATTTGTAATGTGTATGTATTTGTAGTATGTATGTATTTGTAGTGTGTATGTATTTGTAGTATGTATGTATTTGTAGTATGTATGTATATGTATTTGTAGTGTGTATGTATATGTAGTAAGTATGTATATGTAGTATGTATGTATTTGTAGTATGTGTGTATTTGTAGTGTGTATGTATTTGTAGTGTGTATGTATTTGTAGTATGTATGTATTTGTAGTGTGTATGTATTTGTAGTATGTGTGTATTTGTAGTATGTATGTATTTGTAGTGTGTATGTATTTGTAGTGTGTATGTATTTTTAGTATGTATGTATTTGTAGTGTGTATGTATTTGTAGTATGTATGTATTTGTAGTATGTATGTATATGTATTTGTAGTGTGTATGTATATGTAGTAAGTATGTATATGTAGTATGTATGTATTTGTAGTGTGTATGTATTTGTAGTATGTGTGTATTTGTAGTGTGTATGTATTTGTAGTGTGTATGTATTTGTAGTGTGTATGTATTTGTAGTATGTATGTATTTGTAGTATGTATGTATATGTAGTATGTATGTATTTGTAATGTGTATGTATTTGTAGTGTGTATGTATTTGTAATGTGTATGTATTTGTAGTGTGTATGTATTTGTAGTATGTATGTATATGCAGTATGTGTGTATTTGTAGTATGTATGTATTTGTAGTGTGTATGTATTTGTAGTATGTATGTATTTGTAGTATGTATGTATATGTAGTATGTATGTATTTGTAATGTGTATGTATTTGTAGTGTATGTATTTGTAATGTGTATGTATTTGTAGTGTGTATGTATTTGTAGTATGTATGTATTTGTAGTATGTATGTATTTGTAGTGTGTATGTATTTGTAATGTGTATGTATTTGTAGTATGTGTGTATTTGTAGTGTGTATGTATTTGTAACGTGTATGTATTTGTAGTATGTGTGTATTTGTAGTATGTATGTATTTGTAGTGTGTATGTATTTGTAGTATGTGTGTATTTGTAGTATGTATGTATTTGTTGTATGTATGTATTTGTAGTGTGTATGTATTTGTAGTATGTATGTATTTGTAGTGTGTATGTATTTGTAGTATGTATGTATTTGTAGTATGTATGTATATGTATTTGTAGTGTGTATGTATATGTAGTAAGTATGTATTTGTAGTATGTATGTATTTGTAGTGTGTATGTATTTGTAATGTGTATGTATTTGTAACGTGTATGTATTTGTAACGTGTATGTATTTGTAGTATGTGTGTATTTGTAGTATGTATGTATTTGTAGTGTGTATGTATTTGCAGTGTGTATGTATTTGTAATGTGTATGTATTTGTAGTGTGTATGTATTTGTAACGTGTATGTATTTGTAGTATGTGTGTATTTGTAGTATGTATGTATTTGTAGTGTGTATGTATTTGTAGTATGTGTGTATTTGTAGTATGTATGTATTTGTTGTATGTATGTATTTGTAGTGTGTATGTATTTTTAGTATGTATGTATTTGTAGTGTGTATGTATTTGTAGTATGTATGTATTTGTAGTATGTATGTATATGTATTTGTAGTGTGTATGTATATGTAGTAAGTATGTATTTGTAGTATGTATGTATTTGTAGTGTGTATGTATTTGTAATGTGTATGTATTTGTAGTGTGTATGTATTTGTAACGTGTATGTATTTGTAGTATGTGTGTATTTGTAGTGTGTATGCATTTGTAGTGTGTATGTATTTGTAGTATGTATGTATTTGTAGTATGTATGTATTTGTAGTATGTATGTATATGTAGTATGTATGTATTTGTAATGTGTATGTATTTGTAGTGTGAATGTATTTGTAATGTGTATGTATTTGTAGTGTGTATGTATTTGTAGTATGTATGTATATGCAGTATGTGTGTATTTGTAGTATGTATGTATTTGTAGTGTGTATGTATTTGTAGTATGTATGTATTTGTAGTATGTATGTATATGTAGTATGTATGTATTTGTAATGTGTATGTATTTGTAGTGTATGTATTTGTAATGTGTATTTATTTGTAGTATGTATGTATTTGTAGTGTGTATGTATTTGTAGTATGTATGTATTTGTAGTATGTATGTATATGTATTTGTAGTGTGTATGTATATGTAGTAAGTATGTATATGTAGTATGTATGTATTTGTAGTGTGTATGTATTTGTAGTATGTGTGTATTTGTAGTGTGTATGTATTTCTAGTGTGTATGTATTTGTAGTGTGTATGTATTTGTAGTATGTATGTATTTGTAGTATGTATGTATATGTAGTATGTATGTATTTGTAATGTGTATGTATTTGTAGTGTGTATGTATTTGTAATGTGTATGTATTTGTAGTGTGTATGTATTTGTAGTATGTATGTATATGTCGTATGTGTGTATTTGTAGTATGTATGTATTTGTAGTGTGTATGTATTTGTAGTATGTATGTATTTGTAGTATGTATGTATATGTAGTATGTATGTATTTGTAATGTGTATGTATTTGTAGTGTATGTATTTGTAATGTGTATGTATTTGTAGTGTGTATGTATTTGTAGTATGTATGTATTTGTAGTATGTATGTATTTGTAGTGTGTATGTATTTGTAATGTGTATGTATTTGTAGTATGTGTGTATTTGTAGTGTGTATGTATTTGTAGTGTGTATGTATTTGTAGTATGTATGTATTTGTAGTGTGTATGTATTTGTAGTATGTATGTATTTGTAGTATGTATGTATATGTATTTGTAGTGTGTATGTATATGTAGTAAGTATGTATTTGTAGTATGTATGTATTTGTAGTGTGTATGTATTTGTAATGTGTATGTATTTGTAACGTGTATGTATTTGTAACGTGTATGTATTTGTAGTATGTGTGTATTTGTAGTATGTATGTATTTGTAGTGTGTATGTATTTGTAGTGTGTATGTATTTGTAATGTGTATGTATTTGTAGTGTGTATGTATTTGTAACGTGTATGTATTTGTAGTATGTGTGTATTTGTAGTATGTATGTATTTGTAGTGTGTATGTATTTGTAGTATGTGTGTATTTGTAGTATGTATGTATTTGTTGTATGTATGTATTTGTAGTGTGTATGTATTTTTAGTATGTATGTATTTGTAGTGTGTATGTATTTGTAGTATGTATGTATTTGTAGTATGTATGTATATGTATTTGTAGTGTGTATGTATATGTAGTAAGTATGTATTTGTAGTATGTATGTATTTGTAGTGTGTATGTATTTGTAATGTGTATGTATTTGTAGTGTGTATGTATTTGTAACGTGTATGTATTTGTAGTATGTGTGTATTTGTAGTGTGTATGTATTTGTAGTATGTATGTATTTGTAGTATGTATGTATATGTAGTATGTATGTATTTGTAATGTGTATGTATTTGTAGTGTGAATGTATTTGTAATGTGTATGTATTTGTAGTGTGTATGTATTTGTAGTATGTATGTATATGCAGTATGTGTGTATTTGTAGTATGTATGTATTTGTAGTGTGTATGTATTTGTAGTATGTATGTATTTGTAGTATGTATGTATATGTAGTATGTATGTATTTGTAATGTGTATGTATTTGTAGTGTATGTATTTGTAATGTGTATGTATTTGTAGTATGTATGTATTTGTAGTGTGTATGTATTTGTAGTATGTATGTATTTGTAGTATGTATGTATATGTATTTGTAGTGTGTATGTATATGTAGTAAGTATGTATTTGTAGTATGTATGTATTTGTAGTGTGTATGTATTTGTAACGTGTATGTATTTGTAACGTGTATGTATTTGTAGTATGTGTGTATTTGTAGTATGTATGTATTTGTAGTGTGTATGTATTTGTAGTGTGTATGTGTTTGTAATGTGTATGTATTTATAGTATGTATGTATTTGTAGTGTGTATGTATTTGTAATGTGTATGTATTTGTAGTATGTGTGTATTTGTAGTGTGTATGTATTTGTAGTGTGTATGTATTTGTAGTATGTATGTATTTGTAGTGTGTATGTATTTGTAGTATGTGTGTATTTGTAGTATGTATGTATTTGTAGTGTGTATGTATTTTTAGTATGTATGTATTTGTAGTGTGTATGTATTTGTAGTATGTATGTATTTGTAGTATGTATGTATATGTATTTGTAGTGTGTATGTATATGTAGTAAGTATGTATATGTAGTATGTATGTATTTGTAGTGTGTATGTATTTGTAGTATGTGTGTATTTGTAGTGTGTATGTATTTCTAGTGTGTATGTATTTGTAGTGTGTATGTATTTGTAGTATGTATGTATATGTAGTATGTATGTATTTGTAATGTGTATGTATTTGTAGTGTGTATGTATTTGTAATGTGTATGTATTTGTAGTGTGTATGTATTTGTAGTATGTATGTATATGCAGTATGTGTGTATTTGTAGTATGTATGTATTTGTAGTGTGTATGTATTTGTAGTATGTATGTATTTGTAGTATGTATGTATATGTAGTATGTATGTATTTGTAATGTGTATGTATTTGTAGTGTATGTATTTGTAATGTGTATGTATTTGTAGTGTGTATGTATTTGTAGTATGTATGTATTTGTAGTATGTATGTATTTGTAGTGTGTATGTATTTGTAATGTGTATGTATTTGTAGTATGTGTGTATTTGTAGTGTGTATGTATTTGTAGTGTGTATGTATTTGTAGTATGTATGTATTTGAAGTGTGTATGTATTTGTAGTATGTATGTATTTGTAGTATGTATGTATATGTATTTGTAGTGTGTATGTATATGTAGTAAGTATGTATTTGTAGTATGTATGTATTTGTAGTGTGTATGTATTTGTAATGTGTATGTATTTGTAACGTGTATGTATTTGTAACGTGTATGTATTTGTAGTATGTGTGTATTTGTAGTATGTATGTATTTGTAGTGTGTATGTATTTGTAGTGTGTATGTATTTGTAATGTGTATGTATTTGTAGTGTGTATGTATTTGTAACGTGTATGTATTTGTAGTATGTGTGTATTTGTAGTATGTATGTATTTGTAGTGTGTATGTATTTGTAGTATGTGTGTATTTGTAGTATGTATGTATTTGTTGTATGTATGTATTTGTAGTGTGTATGTATTTTTAGTATGTATGTATTTGTAGTGTGTATGTATTTGTAGTATGTATGTATTTGTAGTATGTATGTATATGTATTTGTAGTGTGTATGTATATGTAGTAAGTATGTATTTGTAGTATGTATGTATTTGTAGTGTGTATGTATTTGTAGTGTGTATGTATTTGTAACGTGTATGTATTTGTAGTATGTGTGTATTTGTAGTGTGTATGCATTTGTAGTGTGTATGTATTTGTAGTATGTATGTATTTGTAGTGTGTATGTATTTGTAATGTGTATGTATTTGTAGTGTGTATGTATTTGTAACGTGTATGTATTTGTAGTATGTGTTTATTTGTAGTATGTATGTATTTGTAGTGTGTATGTATTTGTAGTGTGTATGTATTTGTAATGTGTATGTATTTGTAGTATGTATGTATTTGTAGTGTGTATGTATTTGTAATGTGTATGTATTTGTAGTATGTGTGTATTTGTAGTGTGTATGTATTTGTAGTGTGTATGTATTTGTAGTATGTATGTATTTGTAGTGTGTATGTATTTGTAGTATGTGTGTATTTGTAGTATGTATGTATTTGTAGTGTGCATGTATTTGTAGTGTGTATGTATTTGTAGTATGTATGTATTTGTAGTATGTATGTATATGTAGTATGTATGTATTCGTAGTGTGTATGTATATGTAGTATGGATGTATTTGTTGTATGTATGTATTTGTAGTATGTATGTATTTGTAGTGTGTATGTATTTGTAATGTGTATGTATTTGTAGTATGTATGTATATGTAGTATGTATGTATTTGTAGTATGCATGTATTTGTAGTATGTGTGTATTTGTAGTATGTATGTATTTGTAGTATGCATGTATTTGTAGTATGTATGTATTTGTAGTGTGTATGTATTTGTAATGTGTATGTATTTGTAGTGTGTATGTATTTGTAGTATGTATGTATATGCATGATGTGTGTATTTGTAGTATGTATGTATTTGTAGTGTGTATGTATTTGTAGTATGTATGTATTTGTAGTATGTATGTATATGTAGTATGTATGTATTTGTAATGTGTATGTATTTGTAGTGTGTATGTATTTGTAACGTGTATGTATTTGTAGTATGTGTGTATTTGTAGTATGTATGTATTTGTAGTGTGTATGTATTTGTAGTGTGTATGTATTTGTAGTATGTATGTATTTGTAGTGTATGTATTTGTAGTGTGTATGTATTTGTAGTATGTATGTATTTGTAGTATGTATGTATATGTATTTGTAGTGTGTATGTATATGTAGTATATATGTATTTGTAGTATGTGTGTATTTGTAGTGTGTATGTATTTGTAGTGTGTATGTATTTGTAGTATGTATGTATTTGTAGTGTGTATGTATTTGTAGTATGTATGTATCTGTAGTATGTATGTATATGTATTTGTAGTGTGTATGTATATGTAGTATGTATTTATTTGTAGTATGTATGTATTTGTAGTTTGTATGTATTTGTAACGTGTATGTATTTGTAGTATGTGTGTATTTGTAGTATGTATGTATTTGTAGTGTGTATGTATTTGTAATATGTATGTATTTGTAGTGTGTATGTATTTGTAATGTGTATGTATTTGTAGTACGTATGTATTTGTAGTGTGTATGTATTTGTAATGTGTATGTATTTGTAGTATGTGTGTATTTGTAGTGTGTATGTATTTGTAGTGTGTATGTATTTGTAGTATGTATGTATTTGTAGTGTGTATGTATATGTAGTATGTTTGTATTTGTAGTATGTATGTATTTGTAGTGTGTATGTATGTGTAGTATGTATGTATTTGTAGTATGTATGTATTTGTAGTGTGTATGTATTTGTAGTATGTATGTATTTGTAATGTGTATGTATTTGTAGTATGTATGTATTTGTAGTGTGTATGTATTTGTAGTGTGTATGTATTTGTAGTGTGTATGTATTTGTAGTGTGTATGTATATGTAGTATGGATGTATTTGTAGTGTGTATGTATTTGTAGTATGTATGTATTTGTAGTTTGTATGTATTTGTTGTGTGTATGTATTTGTAGTATGTATGTATTTGTAGTATGCATGTATTTGTAGTATGTGTGTGTTTGTAGTATGTATTTATGTATTATAAGAGCTTCTTTGCTCTTTTCTACATGCTTGTTTGTTGCTGCATTCAGCAGCATCTTTTTTCCTACTTTCAGGTGTTAAGAGCATCTCTTCAGCTGTAAGATCCTCGCAGGAGAAGTCCGTGTCGACTCCATGTTGCTCTTGGAGACATCATAGTATCTGTGTTGCAGACAGTGGTTCCTTTTCCAGAGGTCAGGTCACCATACAGAAGATGCTTGGGAATGCAGCCATCCTGATCCAGCCAGCCCAGTCTGAGCACGGTGATCATGCTGGGGAGGTTGGTGCAGGACAGGAGCTTGGCAATAGGCTCTCTGTCATGTCAGAGCGTGCCCATAATGCAGCAGATGCTTCCCAGGTGGAAAGTGGTGTGTTATTGTTCTCCAGCCTGGTGGAAGTGGCTTGTCTTGCTGACACTCAGCAGCATGCTGGTAATGCTGGTGTAGTACACTCCTGTTTTTGTCTTCATCATCAGTTTCTGGTTTGTGCACACACCGGCTGTCAGGTGAGGCGAGTGTTGTTGTTCATTTGGCTCTCTGAGGGGAGGTCACCAGGCCCATAATCACAGCTTTAACCTCACCAAACAGGGCTGAGCTACTGTCTTCCAGACTTTTAAAAGCCACAGATTAATATGAGTCCATACATAATTTATGATCTGTGCGTAGGCTCCTTCTCTCCAAACGCTGGATGTGGTCACATTAGTTTCATGTGTTAGTTGCATCGATACGAATGCTGATTTTTATTCTTTACTGTCCCCAAAAAGCTGCATCCCACAGAACCTCTACAGTTCAGTTTTTCATCAGGTCTCTAGATGCCCACGCTGTGACAGTATCTCCCCTCTACAGTATGGAACAACACCAACCAGTTACACACTGGGAGAATAACCATGACATCAGTGTTGCATCAGACTGGGGTGGACTTAAGTCCATGTTTAGTGTTGTTTGAATAAATGAATACATATTTTGACACATCTATCTATGCACCATTGTGCAATCCTTGAAACATCCAGTTTAGTTGAATCCTCTCTGGTACTGGAAGATGATAAAAGAAGTGTAACATAGCACACTATGTGGAATTTAAAGATTGTTTCCTTAGACCCAGTTCACACAAAGCTCCTCTGTGTTTTGACTTAGAAACAAAATCAACACATACAACCTTTGTATATTTTATTAAAGTGAAAGTGGAGCAGTGAAAAGTGACCCTCAGCACTTGTTTGTCCTGATAAGAGTAATCCTGCTCCATGTAATCACTCTGCCTGTGCCGAGCAGCAGCATTAGCTGCTTGCTCACTGCAGCTTGTCAGAGCCGTGATGTGCTTGAAGTTCAAATCTGTGGGAGACGAGGTGCCTCTTGTTTGGTCTCAGTGTTGCTGATGGGTGAGAGACGAAGGCGAAAGGGCACAGAGACCCCAGGAGAGACAGCAAATAAGAAAAGGAGAGGGGAAGATGAAAAACATCATGTGATGGAAAACGAACCAGAGAGGGAGGGAGGTAATGGAGACCTTTGAACAACAGCACTCTGGGCCCCTGAAAGGTTTTTGGTGTCTCCAGAGCCCTCAGTGACACACAAACACACACACAGTCACACAACAGCGTACAAACAGGCTTTCACACATACACTCACAAAAGGATAGAAGCCTGACAGCTAACAGAAGTACTGGGGTGAGTCCACGGATGGAGGGAAAACTTCGTCCATGAAGCCGAACCATTTCAAGCAACATAACAAAAGCACATTTTGCTCTTTTCATATGTTGCCTCATGCTCTGATATCTTCCTGACTCTACTCTGTCAACATATAATATTAAAAATAAGGAAGATGAGGAAGAAAAAATGGAAAAAAAAAAGGAACAGAGTGGCGCATTTCACAGAAACCAACTAACTTTATGCACAACATTACTGTTGCTCAGCAGCTGTAGCTATTAACCTGGTGATGTTAGGAACATGTTGGGATTAGTGCAGTTAATAATTTTTTTTATAAGAATCCATGGACAGCTCATGAAACTACATGAAACTTATCATAGTCAGGGAAAAGCTAATTCTATGTCTGCATGGAAACACTTTATTATGTTTGAAATAAATATGGAGCTTTATGACATGCTTTTTTTTAACCACCTCAGCGACCTCAGCCCCAGAGATAGGAGAGTCCCCCAGCTCTGCTTCCTCATTGGAAGACGTGTTGGTAGGATTGAGGAGGTCTTTGAAGTATTTCTTCTACCGACCCACAACGTCCCTTGTTGAGGTCAGCAGCTCCCCATCCTGCTTCCCCCTCCTGAGCCGCCAGATGGTGGACCAGAATTACGTCGAAGCCGTCCGGAAGTCTTTCTCCATGGCCTTGACGAACTCCTCTCAAGCCCGAGCTTTTGCATTGGCGACAGCCGAAGCCGCATGTCGCTTAGTCTGTCGGTTCCCATCAGCTGCCTCCAGAGTCCCACAGGCCAAGAAGGCCTGATAGGACACCTTCATCAACTTGACGGCATCCCTCACTGCTAGTGTCCACCAACGAGTTCTGGGATTACCGCCACGACAGGCACCAACGACCTTACAGCCACAGCTCCGGCCGGCCGCCTCAACAATAGAGGCACGGAACACAGCCCATTCAGACTCAATGTCCCCCGCCTCACTCAGGACATGGTTGAAGCTCTGCTGAAGGTGGGACTTGAAGCTCGCTCTGACGGGGGACTCTGCCAGACGTACCCAGCAGACCCTCACAACACGTTTGGGCCTGCCAGATGCGTCCCAGGGAGTCCTTATGCCAGGTGTACATATGGACACTCTTATGTTGGAACATGGTGTTCGTTATGGACAATCCATGACAAGCACAAAAGTCCAAAAACAAAACACCATTTTGGTTCAGAGGGGGGGGGACCATGCCTCCCAATCAACCATGCCTCAAGGTCTCACTGTCATTGCCCACATGAGCATTGAAGACCCCAGCAGAACAATAGAGTCCCCAGAAGGAGCACCCTCCAGCACTCGCTCCAAGGACTCCAGAAAGGGTGGGTACTCTGAACTGCCATTTGGTGCATAAGCACAGACAACAGTCAAGACTTGTTCCCCCACCCAAAGGCGGAGAGAAACTACCCTTTCATCCACCAGGGTAAACCCCAATGTATAGGCACCAGCTCCTTGAGAAGGAGTTGAGTCAAAAGGCAAAGCTCTCGCTTTACCAGTTGATCTACGTTCCTACCCTGTGGGTCGTGACCAAAAGAACGAGACCTCGTATACAGGCGGCTGAAAGGAGTTTCCTCTGCAGGGTGGCCGGGCTCTCCCTTAGAGATAGGGTGAGGAGCTCGGTCATCCGAGAGGAGATCAGAGTAGAGCCACTGCTCCTCCGCATCGAGAGGAGCCAGTTGAGGTGGCTTGGACATCTGGTTAGGATGCCTCCTAGACGCCTCCCTGGTGAGGTGTTTCAGTTCCCTCTGGGAGGAGACCCCAGGGGAGACCAAGGACACACGGGAGGGATTATATCTCTCGGCTGGCCTGGGAACACCTTGGGATCCTCCCACAGAGTTGACAAATGCATCTGGGGAGAGGGAAGTCTGGGGTTCCCTGCTTCGGTTGCTGCCCCAGCAACCTGACCCCGGATAAGCGGCTGAAGATGGATGGATGGCTTTGTGACATGGTGCAACATCTTGCTGAAAAGTTCCATCAGAAGATTCTACACTGTGCTCATTAAGGGATGGACATGGTCAGCAGCAGCACTCAGGTAGGCTGTGCTGGTTAAACCATGTCATCTACGTGGAATGGTACCATCCCCCCACCATTCCAAAAGCAGCAGCCTGATGGCAGGATGGATCCATGATGTCATGATGTTTCCAGCAGATTCTGATCCTACCATGTGAATGTGGAGCTGAACTGGAGACTCATCAGACCAGCAACGTTTCTCCATCTTCTATTGTCCAGTTCTGGTGAATCTGTGTGAATTGTAGCCTCAGTTTCTTGTTCTTACTGACAGGAGGAACCCGGTGTGGTCTTCTGCTGCTGGAGACCATCTGCTTCCAGGTTGGAAACTTCACGTTGTCCCATTCAGGGTCTGCACAGCTTGGAGTGTGCAGACTACGTAGGCTGTGGAGCGACCAATGTAGGCCCGGACTGGCACACAGGGATTGGGTGGGACAATCCCTGGTGGCCTGAGCCTGATGTGGCCAGACTGCCTTGCTTGTATATATATATATATATATATATATATATATATATATATATATATATATATATATATATATATATGTATATATAAAAACGACTATGCTCTACATTGTGCGGCTAATTGATACATTCATCCATACAAGCATTCATCCACAGACAAAATGATGCCAACTGGTCAGTAACCAATGGAACATGGTGGCTGAAATGAATGAGGGAGGGTGATCAGAAATTCAGAAATACATGCGAGACGGCCGGTGATGAAATTATACTGCGTGAAATATTGGCTGGATTCTGTGGGATGTTAAAGTCTGGAAATGTTGGAGAGTCTGAGTTATTGTTTGATCTTCCACTGTTGCATCAATCCCATCCGGTAAATTACTGTTCTTCATGTTATTACTTTTGTAGCAAATGATGATACTACTGTATTACTGTTTTTGTACTCTGGTAAAACATCATCTAAATTACTTGCTGACAAAATTATACTACATTTTTACTGATATACAATATCTCTAGAGACCTGTTCTGACTGCTGTGTTTGACTTTGTGATGAAGATAGAGAAGATAGAAACACTGGACTACAGGTTTGTAGTTTCATGTGCGTGTTGGTGTAGAATAATGAGCTTTAGCTCATATTTATGTTCACAAATACTTTGTGAGTACGAATATATGCATGTGTTAGGGTGGCCTGAGTTTATGACTCCCAGCCTGACTTGGTGTCCTAGTCTGGCCCTGGTCTGCACACTTTGAAGCCGCTTACTGTTATTCTTGTACACCAGTCTCATTCCAATAACTCATAGTGCTCCCCATTGCCTAGTAACTGTATATGTGATAGTGTTTCGTTCCACTATGTTGTAAGATCTCAAGCAGCAGGTTCGCCTTAAGGAACCATGGCGGCCTCCAACCAGAGAAATGACACAAGACTTTTTGGGCTCCTTCTTTTGTCTTGTTGCTGCTTGATGTGTCTCGATGTCCAGACCAGTGTAGCATAAGCAGACGGACCACCCACCTTTATCTGCTTTTATTTCTCTTCCTTTGTCTGCACTTACATTTTTCCTTCTCAGTTTTCACAGTGAGTTTGGTAACTACAGTATTTTCTGCTTTATAAGCATTTCCAGCGTGTTTTTTTTTTTAGATTCACAAGACTTTAGTCATGTTAAAAGAGTCAAGGGAGAGAGTCAGATTGTCTTTGCAGAGAGAGGTCCACATTGCTTTCCAGCAGTACAGTACAAAGGTCCAAATAGTCCAATGAGCCTCAGCACCCGGCACAACACATATTGGTTTGATTACCATCAAACGTTCAGACCAGGGATGTTAAAATACGGAAGCTCTTCATTATGCAGGGCGGGTTCCAGCCTAGCAGTGTCCAGCGACTATACGCTAAGCACAGCCCAGAGAAACATCAGACATCTCCATCCAGGAGATATCAGTCCTAGGACCGATAAGACACTGAAGAGGAGCCTCAACCTACCAGGACTCTGGTCGAGGACCCGAGGTGGAGATGAACACCTCCCTCCAGGGGGCGCCATTTTTCAGGTGATAAATGTGAAGCTGCCAGAGAGCAGAAAGAGAAGCAGAGTCAGGTGGAATCTACGTAGTGCTTGCAGGGGCCGCGGGAGTCGCCGGAGGGCTTTGCTCTAAAAACAAAACGTCCTCAAAATCTGAAATGTATTTTACTGTTCTGCTGTTCTCCTTAAATATCATTTGCATTTATGTAGTTTGTTTTCTTTTCCTGTTTCTCGCAAAGGCAAACTAGTATAATTACATTATGTTCAATTATATCATATATCATACATTTATTTATTCTCCAGTGAGTGGAAACGTATTGGATGACTAACTAACATCCACTAAAGTGGTTTATTACTAAAAATAACCTCCTCATTTATGAATATGCAAGAAAAAAGCTTGTAAATAGGTGTCCACTCCATGGCCACTATGCATGAAAGGGTTAATGAAAACAATGTTTTCTGTCCTTTACAGTGACGTTCCTGGTTTCCACCTTTCTTTTCGTCGCTCCTGAAGTTCTGACTTCACAAAATAAAGACATTATTGTGTAGTAGTGCCATAAAGCTGGGCTGGAGAGGCAGCCACCATTAGGACTGCTGTCTGGCACTAACAAGCACTGACACACATTTTATATGATAATATAACCTTAATTTTACCAGGTAAAACATCACAAAAGATTATTTACAGTGTTGATCTGGCAAGTGACAGAAAACAGTAGTAGGACAGACAAAATCATACACACATTAACATACACACCATGTTATTTGTACAGAGTATGCATACAAAGTAAAAACAAATGGATAAATCAGCAACATCAGGGTACATTTAAATTCACTATTTCAGTCTGAGAGTCTGAACACAGTGGGTAGCGTAGTGAAAATACAGCATGTGACTGTGGACTTGTACAGAGGAGGCTGTGGAGTCTCAGGTGCCCCAGTAGTGAAGTCAAGTCTGTTTACTGGCCCACACTTTTTTAAAGGCTTATCTTTCAGAGTATATGTGATGTTTTCCAGTGGTAAACAAAGCAACAGTTGTTTGCAGCACTCAGTTTGCCTTTTTCTTTCCATGACGGAGCAGTCAGTCTCTTCGTCTGCAATATTCCCATGTTGATGAAGATGCTTTACCTCTTCCTCCAGAGTAGAAGCCAAGATGTAGAGTTTGCTTCCAGCTCCTGTTTAACTGACAAAATCTCCTGAAATGTTGAACTTCTCCCCAGAACTTGTTCCTTTCAGGACCCCATCATAGAGAATGGGGCAAAGCACCCTGATCTCCTCTGCATCTGTTGCAGAGATCTGCGGGGAGGACGTTACATCCGCGCAATGCATTCGCGCGCTGCATCCGTGCGCTGCATTTATACATTTTTCAGTTTTCCACTTAATGAGTTCAGAGAGAGAAGATCTGGAAGAGCCCGATGTCAGCAACTCGTACAGTTCCGACGTCGTGCCGTCTGCTGCCATGCCATGTTTATGTACAACTACGTGTTCAATGCTAATAAAAAGGAAGATGAAATACTTTGATTCCGTTTCTCACAGTGACAAAAAACACGTTTCAATGAGACTCTTTGTCCAGAGGTCACTTCTGGGATTTGTAACTAGAAATCTGCACACAGCATTTTATCATGAGCTAACATAGTTATTTGTCATTTTCTGAACACCCTGTCCTGTCATGAATGGTTTCACCCAGTTCCCCACAGCACGTCACATAAAAACGTTTTGATAAAAATGAAAACTAAATCTATCTATTTATATCTATATCTATATCTATATATATATATATATATATATAAAAAAATATATATATATTAATTTATCCATTTATTTATTTATTTTAAAAGACAGACTACAGAAATTTTTGCCGTTTTCCCGTCAGCGCCCTCTATGGACGGCTAATCCAGCTAATCCACTCCATCCAGCATCCTACCTGACCTGTCAGTTCTCTCCAGCCAGCAAAAGACCATCTTACAATGACTCTTGTTTTGTCTTTTTTGCTCTTTTAATTTTCCTGTTTCTTTGCTGAATCAGCAACGTTGCATGTTCAAAACAGCCAGTTCCTTTTCATACCGTGAAACAAAACGTCTCGTTGTGTTCTGGATGTAAAACTTGTGTAGTGTCGGTTTGTCAGCCTCGAGACGCTGCTGGGCAGCAGCGGATCTAGAAGTACACATGATAGATGTCACTTTATCATCGAATACGTCCGGGACGCAGAGTTTTAAGGTTGGAAAGTTACGTAATGCATCTTTAAACTTTTTGGTTATTATTCATAAAATAATGTAGTAAAGTTTTCTTTTCAAAACTCTGACCAGTCAACGGTCCCAGTTCAACCATAACAGTGTGGGATCAGTCACTTACTTTACTGGTTAACCTGCGTTCTTCAAGCAGGAAGGTGCTTCAACATGCAAGTCCATCACCTGCCCAGCAGCTTACCTTCATACCACAGAGTACATCTGATCCTGGAGGCCAAGCAGGGTCAGGCCTGCTGAGGACTTGGATGGGAGACCAGCTTGGTACTTACCCACCATCCTGATGCAGAGCCTCCTGCCAGGATTTAACCAAGTCACTCTGATAAACCATTCAGATCTCTCCTAATCTACATTGATAGTTTAATGAAACCATAAAACCCAGTTTGAGGCGATGTCTCTGCTGGTGAAACGTCTGGTTGGAGGACTGACCGTGCCATTTCCAGGCACTGCCAGGTTGAATCGCTTTGGGACGGATCAGGACAAGTGCTGATCAGTGCATCTTCGTCCTCTCACAGCGTCTCCCGGTGTTTCTCTCTGATTTCCATCTTTGCATCATCCGACTTCATGAGCCCTACTTAGAGTGTGGGATCAGCCCAGTTTTCCTCTTCACAAGCACAACTGTGTGTGTGTGTGTGTGTGTCAGCGGCATTGCACACACACACATTTTCTGACACGTTAATTCCTCTGCTTTTTCATCATGTACAGTTTGTCTTGTATTGAGCTGCTCAGTGAAGATGTCCAGCACCAGGCAGCACAGAGGCTTGCTGTTTTTCTGATTGCTGTCTGGAAAAGAAATAAAAACGGATAAATACACAACTGTGGAAACATAATGTGAATTATTAACACATATCAATAAAGTTTGTTTTTCGCCACTGGGAAGGGCATATTTATTTGTATAGCAGTAATATTTTAGGAGAATAACAAGTGCTTTACATAAAACATTAAAGCTGTAACAGTGGAGAGCAGAAGGACCATTAAAAAGCACATTAAAAACTAAATTCATAATGAAATGAAAGACTGAAAAAGAAAAGAAAGAACAAAGAAAATATACTATAAATCAAAAGTTCCAGTGTGAAAAAAGATCATTTTTTCTGATTAAAAGCAAACAGAAGAGTTTTTAACTTTGACTGAAAGCATCTGAGTTTCAGCAGAGCTGCAGGTTTCTGGGACTTTGGTCCATGTGAGGAGCATAAAACTGTAGAGATGATGATATTATCTGCTTACCAAAATTATCCGCTGATATTAGCAACCAAATGAAATACTGGAACATTAGTGAGTTTTGCTTTTGTTAATGAAACACGTTCACACAAGATGCACTTATACATCTAACTCTTCAGCTATGTCTCCTCTCACTCAAAATGTCACAATATGAGCCGTCTTATGGATACATATTGAAATATTTTTGTTAAAATATTTTATTATATTATTATTATTTATTATATTAAAAATCTTAAAAATCTGTGGGTAACCTGAACTGATGAATTATTTATAAAGTTTCTCCAGACATTTATATGCTGTTTGCAGTGACTGTCAAGCCGTGTTAACAAGGAACCAAGATGTCCAAACTGGCTTCAGCCATCGATGTCCAGCATGGGGGACATGGCGCCCAGTGCATTGTGGATGGAAACATTGATCATGTGATATACTATATATATATATATATATATATATATATATATATATATATATATATATATATATATATATATATATATATATACACATACTAGTGGCCCCAACAGATACCTGGACAAACATCAGACATCTCCATCCAGAAGAAATCCATCCTAGGAACAGCTAAGACACTAAAGATGAGCCTCCAAGGACTTTATAGAAAGTTTGTTACGTTTGTTCTAGTTTTGCAGTTTTATTTCAGTTTTCTGGCAATATTTCCTTTAATTTGGATCTTTAAAGCATCTGAAGATCATTCTCGGTGCTCATTCAGGGTCTTTGGTGTTAGTGCTAGAGAGGAACTGGAAGCAGAGTTTTAATGGAGCACAACATATGCAGCGCTGATCTGACCATCTGTTGGACCTACAGACTCACAAACATAGGGAAAGGATGTGTTCTGAGGTCATCATGAACAGATTGTGTGTGTGTGTTTGTGTGTGTGTGTGTTTGTGCTCATGTGTGCTCAGTCTTCATGCTAATAGTAGCTTCAAGCGCACTGGGAAAACAGAGTGTCCGGACAAACTGACCCCCAAGGGCTTTCAATGTGTGAACACACACACACACACACACACACACACACACACACACACACACACACACACACATTCGCCATAATGATATTTGTCACTTCCAGTTTGGATTTGCCAAACAGTTAGAACTGTTTGTCCTGTGATGGACTGGCATGGAGTGTCCCAGTCTCTGACCTGATGGAACTCTTCCAGTCCCCAGTAGACACTGAAACGATTGTGGTAAATGTATCGATGTATTCATGTTTGTTAAGGAGGGAGGGATAAACCAGAAGGAAAACGAAACACCAGATTGGATATGTTGTGACGTCACCTACATGACAAATGATTCTTTTTAACCACAGTTAAAAAACAGCGTCTCTCTTACGCACACATAATTTAGCTCTTTTAATTTCAGTTTCAAGTTTTTTGAATAAATTGTCAACTTAAATTTTTCTGGGAGGGTGCCGAAACACTCGAGATGTACTGTAAGTGGTGGAGTTCCTCAGGGATCTGTATGTAAGCTTCTGAACTATTGTTGCTGTTTTGGTCCATGCTGGACGGGGCCTTGGCCGGGCATCTCCCTCTTCTCTCCAGATCTCTTGCCCTGTTTCCCCTGCTCACCTCCCCTCGGACATTCTGGTGGTCTCTGCGCCAAGCCTTCAAAGCTGATTCATTTAATGTCTTTGTGTTCATTGCAAAATGCTACAAATAAAATCAGTTAGAAACTGTGTTCTTGATAATTATTTTCTCTTTTTCACATCAAAGAAACAGCTCAGTAAAAACTGCTTATGTGCTAACAGCTGGAGATTTTACTGCTACACATGCACGTCTTCTTCAAAAACCAATGGTTGCTATGGTGATCAGTGTGTTGGATTTAATGCACTTGGACATTTTCTCCAAATGGTCCACAGATGAGAGATGAGGTAGTTCCACCTTGAGCCTCATGAACTGTTCTTACAGACTTGTAGTCTGGATTTTCAGTGTGATGCGATTCACACAATTGTTTTCCTGTTTTTCTCTTTCAGCACTTAACTCCTCTTTAACCATTTGTGCCACTTCAGCCATTCAAATATTAATCTCTTCGGTACATTCAGGAGAGTTATGCTATGACTATTGTTATGGGAAACTTTTGTAGTTTTTTATATATCTAGCATTTTGTAAAACCAACTTGTGATTGAATGACAAGCCTTCAAACCAAATACGGATTGGACAGTGAAAAAAATTCAGCTCAGCCATTGGTCAGTTTTTTTGCATAATGAGCTTCAACAGGGTTTAGAGGTCTGCCTGGTGCAGTGTCCGGTACATGGCAGCCCCATCAATACTAACAACTTTCTGACTGTCCCTCTGTGGAAGTCTCTTATAACAGCCATGTACACGTGCAGAACTTCCTACACATCTTTGTTTGGGCTGGTTTGAAACCAGCAAGTTTAACATAAATTCATTGTGATAATTTATGTTTTATTGACGCAGCTTCCATTCACACTGTGTCAAGTTGCATGATTGGGTTAATTGCTCCCAGCTGGGAGCTGCAGCAGAGTCTTTTTCTTAATTTTGTGAAAATCAGCATAGTTGGTTACAGCAAAGACTTTTGCAACTTGTTTAAAAAAAGAAAGGGGGGTAACCCCGTTACATCAAATCAGCTCAGTAGTCGTCTGTTAGGCATTTTTCTGGGTGGAGCTTTCCAGCATGCCTTGCGGATTCTCTTGCTGTTTGCACCAGTTTCCCGTGTCCGGTACATTGCAGCCACATAAGACTGACTACTTTCAGTCTGTACCTCTGAGCTGGGGTTTCACAACAGCCATATACAAACAGAGATACTCCTACATGTAACTCTGATCTGTGCTGCTTTAAACCAGCAAGTTTTCCATAAATTTATCTATAGATTAATAGATTTTTTGCACAGAAATGACAAAAAAAACCATACACATCAAGTTCTTAATCGAATCCACACTTGCCAAATTCAAAGTGCCATGGAGACTCTTTTATGAACGTCAAGCCTCATTGCATGGACATTAAAAATAACACTGAAAAGTAAATACATAAACGAAAAGTTCATTAACCCTTTCATGCATGAATTAATAATAAAAAAACAAAAACAAAACAAGTCAACATTACAACTGTAAGTAGTACTACTGTAGTAAATGACTGTAAGTAGTACTACTGTAGTAAATGACTGTTAGTAGTACTACTGTAGTAAATGACTGTAAGTAGTACTACTGTAGTAAATGACTGTTAGTAGTACTACTGTAGTAAATGACTGTTAAGTAGTACTACTGTAGTAAATGACTATTAAGTAGTACTACTGTAGTAAATGACTATAAGTAGTACTACTGTAGTAAATGACTGTTAAGTAGTACTACTGTAGTAAATGACTGTTAGTAGTACTACTGTAGTAAATGACTGTTAGTAGTACTACTGTAGTAAATGACTGCTAAGTAGTACTACTGTAGTAAATGACTGTAAGTAGTACTACTGTAGTAAATGACTGTTAGTAGTACTACTGTAGTAAATGACTGTTAAGTAGTACTACTGTAGTAAATGACTATTAAGTAGTACTACTGTAGTAAATGACTATAAGTAGTACTACTGTAGTAAATGACTGTTAAGTAGTACTACTGTAGTAAATGACTGTAAGTAGTACTACTGTAGTAAATGACTATAAGTAGTACTACTGTAGTAAATGACTGTTAAGTAGTACTACTGCAGTAAATGACTATTAAGTAGTACTACTGTAGTAAATGACTGTAAGTAGTACTACTGTAGTAAATGACTGTAAGTAGTACTACTGTAGTAAATGACTATAAGTAGTACTACTGTAGTAAATGACTGTTAAGTAGTACTACTGTAGTAAATGACTATTAAGTAGTACTACTGTAGTAAATGACTGTTAGTAGTACTACTGTAGTAAATGACTGTTAAGTAGTACTACTGTAGTAAATGACTATTAAGTAGTACTACTGTAGTAAATGACTGTAAGTAGTACTACTGTAGTAAATGACTATAAGTAGTACTACTGTAGTAAATGACTGTAAGTAGTACTACTGTAGTAAATGACTGTAAGTAGTACTACTGTAGTAAATGACTATTAAGTAGTACTACTGTAGTAAATGACTGTTAGTAGTACTACTGTAGTAAATGACTGTTAAGTAGTACTACTGTAGTAAATGACTATTAAGTAGTACTACTGTAGTAAATGACTGTTAGTAGTACTACTGTAGTAAATGACTATTAAGTAGTACTACTGTAGTAAATGACTGTAAGTAGTACTACTGTAGTAAATGACTATTAAGTAGTACTACTGTAGTAAATGACTGTTAGTAGTACTACTGTAGTAAATGACTGTTAAGTAGTACTACTGTAGTAAATGACTATTAAGTAGTACTACTGTAGTAAATGACTGTTAGTAGTACTACTGTAGTAAATGACTATTAAGTAGTACTACTGTAGTAAATGACTGTAAGTAGTACTACTGTAGTAAATGACTATTAAGTAGTACTACTGTAGTAAATGACTGTAAGTAGTACTACTGTAGTAAATGACTATTAAGTAGTACTACTGTAGTAAATGACTGTTAGTAGTACTACTGTAGTAAATGACTGTTAAGTAGTACTACTGTAGTAAATGACTATTAAGTAGTACTACTGTAGTAAATGACTGTTAGTAGTACTACTGTAGTAAATGACTATTAAGTAGTACTACTGTAGTAAATGACTGTAAGTAGTACTACTGTAGTAAATGACTATTAAGTAGTACTACTGTAGTAAATGACTGTTAGTAGTACTACTGTAGTAAATGACTATTAAGTAGTACTACTGTAGTAAATGACTGTAAGTAGTACTACTGTAGTAAATGACTGTAAGTAGTACTACTGTAGTAAATGACTGTAAGTAGTACTACTGTAGTAAATGACTGTTAGTAGTACTACTGTAGTAAATGACTGTAAGTAGTACTACTGTAGTAAATGACTGTAAGTAGTACTACTGTAGTAAATGACTGTAAGTAGTACTACTGTAGTAAATGACTGTAAGTAGTACTACTGTAGTAAATGACTGTTAGTAGTACTACTGTAGTAAATGACTGTAAGTAGTACTACTGTAGTAAATGACTGTAAGCAGTACTACTGTAGTAAATGACTGTAAGTAGTACTACTGTAGTAAATGACTGTAAGTAGTACTACTGTCACCATCAGCTCTGCTCCAGTTCGTGTCCTCAAGCCCTTTTGGAGCCAGGCTGACATTACAGCTGCCATAGTTTTTTTTCTCCACCTTTCCTCTCATTCAAAGCACGTCCATTTCAATGTGAACACAGAAGCAAGTGAACAACTTGACGTGCGGCGTGACGTTGTGGGCTACAGCAAGCGTTGTGCGTCTAAACCAGTCTTATCAATACACTTGTTTTGAGGCTACTTTTTTTTATTAAAATCAACGAATACAAGCTGTTATATGTGGTGAAGTCATAGGAGAGTATACTGATTGCTGAGGAAAGCCGGAAAAAGTCCCGGTATGCACGGTATGCTGTAAAAAAATAGTCCCGGTGTGGAATGGGATAGTATTTAAAAGTGCGGGTACTGCGTACTGGTGCATACCGGCCCACTTAAAGCACTGGTGGAACTTCACTTTTTATTAAAGCTGCTTCCATTCATACTGTGTCAAGTTACATGATTGCTCCCAGCTGAGTTCAACCAGCAGTGTCTTTTTATTAATATCTAAATTAGCATAGTTGGTGTCATAAGGGGGTGAGTGGGGCGTGCTATCTGAGCACCCCCCACTCAAAATAAGTGTTTTTGCAAATTATTTAAAAAAAGAAAGGCCAATACAGAGTACTGGAAGTGTCTTTGTTTACTTTATTGCCTTTAGCTGTGCTGCATTGAGCAAAGTCTGAAAAACTGCATAAGGCAACGTCTACATGGTTCCAAACCAATGTGGAGAAAATTTGGAAAAACAAAACAAAAAATTTCATTCAAGGTGAAAATTTTTTCAAAAATCACGTTTGTGGTAAATTTTTTTTATCTGAACGTTGGTGGCCTGGAGGTTAAATAAAACTGTGGGCCAGAGGAGAGTATTTAAGCCTTGATCTTAGATGTGCTCTACAGCTGTTAACATCATGTCTGCTGACAATCCTTAAGAAATTCTTAGTTTGCAACACTTAAAAATGTGTCGTTCTTTGACCTAATATGTTCTAACAACTTACCATCTTCAGTATGCGGCACATCACAGTCTGAATTTGTTGTCTTTTTTGCAACACTTTGACGTACTACTCTTACTACTAATGAAAAGTTCTCCCTTACATCACCACTAGATGGCACTCTAAGCCCAGAAATGAAAAGAAACCGCGTGCTGGTCTTCGTGTTTTTCAGTCGATCAACAGATCTGTCTCTGTAGTAGCTAAAGTTAAATAGTTAGTGGTAAAAAGTTGATGCAACATTGAAACATGATAATTCTAGGATTAGCTGACCTTTAATAATTCTTTCTGCAAAAACCTGTTAACTGGCTTTAGTTCTTCATAGCGTTACAGTCAAATATTCTAATTTTTTTTTTTTTTTAATGATATCTCCATGTGCACTAAAATAGAATGAATCTGCTTCTCAATAAAAGAGTTTTATATTTTCACGTTCATGTTATAGGAGGTGGGCTAGTGCTAATGGTACAGGAATATGGCTTTGGAAGTCATCGGTTCAAATTCCACAAGTGACATTTACCTAATATGTCTGCACAGTACAACTTCCCACCTCATTCCTCTTTTTAATCTTTAAGAAACCATTCCTCTCTATGCATTTTTAATCACTTTGTTTTTTCATTCTTTCGATTTATTTCATACTTTATCAGACTGGAAAGAATACTGCTTGTCGGCTAGCTGCTGGAATGTGCTGCTGCAGTGTCCTCTGTCAGAAGGAGACACATCCAGAGATGCTTAATTTATAAGGTGGTTTATTCACTGTATAATGGTGGTGATAATAAGAATAATATAACAAGATCATTATCATAATGAAATTACAATTCTACAGCATTGTTTAAATTAGCTGCACCAATGCTCTATAAACTGTTAAAAAAAATTGTCCTTAAATTCCCACTAGATCACCCTAAAACTATCACAAAATCATGCCTCTCACTAATCCATGACAAATTCAGATTAGTTTTCACCACTTAGAAATTAACAGTTTTTTTTTTTTACTAACTTCGACATCTTCAGCTTTTTTTGCATTATACACCATTAATTACACATTGTCACATGCATACTTGCTGTTATGTAGTTTTTTTTTTTATGTTTCCAAGTAAAAGTAATAGTTTCACACATTGCTCAGTGTTTTTAATTCCCACAATATCATTTCCATGTTTTGGTGCAGCCTTTCTCTCATAAGCCAGCAAAATCTTTAAGTTCTGGATTGGAATAAACTGCTACAAAAACTGTAACTTGAGAAGAAAGAAAAAACTTTGAACAGGCAGAATCCTTTTAGTTAGTGTGTCACCTGAAGGTTGAGGTTTCTCCTGGAGAGTCCTGCAGTAGGACGGAGGCAATGAAGACTTTGAACCACCATGTGTGGACTGGTCACCCACACTGGCAGAGCGTCCCTGAAGACACCAACCAACGAAGATTCCTCTGGAGTTCTCGTTCTCATTACAAAGTCTAATAGATCCTGACAGGCTGGGAAGTATTTGCAGCCTCATGGAGCTCACATGACATCAAAGCTGCTGGGAAAGCAGGAGGAGATAATCATTAAGCATCGTCTTCACTAGAAACCCTCTGATGAGGCCACTCATGTCCATTTCATCTGAAAGCTCATGTGGACATCATTACCGAGGGGACATGTAGTTTAGCTGCTGTTTGTCACTCCGCTGACCCGGGGATTAAACCGTGAACTGCGGTTCGACTTTAGCAGATAAGAAAAACAGCTGGAAGCACCGTGCCCCTCAGCTAGCATGTCTGCATTAATGTTGAATTTCCTGCATCTCAAACTCGGCATTACTAATTAATCCAAATCATGTTCCACAGCGCCCGAGTGATGTGGCGCCATAGCGCCACCCAACCCCCTCTAAAGCCCTCTAAACCCCGGACATGCTGGCCTTAATACGAGGAGAAGAGGTAGCTGTGGCCCTCTCCTGAATAAAACATCCTAACAATTCAGCTTAAGCATTTAGCTGATGCATTATTCAGGACGGTGAAATCAGTGCAGAGGGCAACGGCATCAGGATGTTGACAAGGCGTGTGTGTGTGTGTGTGTGTGTGTGTGCTCTGATTTATTTATCAGGAATATTTCATGAGAGTGTGTGGAGCAGTACTTTTAAGAAGCACTAACAGTAAGTAATGTGGCGGACATTTCCAGACCTGCTTCGCTGCCGGTTGGTCAGTTCCTGACAAGTCGGCAGAGATTTTCCTCACAGCCACAAAGGAGACTAAATAAAATAAAATAAAGGTGTTTATTGTTGCTTTGTGGAGGATTTGGTGTTCTTCACAGGTTCAGGCCCCTCGATGAAGGCCAGAACTTCTTTGGTTGTTTGCTGATTGTAAAACATCTAACCGCCATGAACGAGCCACAGGGGCCACAGGGGCCACAGGGTCCGTGGGGGCCACGGGGGCTAACTCGTTCATCAGGGTGAATAATGCAGGGAAAGCTTGCTAACCCACATCATCTGGAGACCAGAGTGTCCCTCTGAAACGGGGAACCACACGGGGCTCTAAGCGGGATGGAGAACCTGTTCTCCTGACTGGAGGACGGAGAATGGATGGGACGAATCAGGACCTGCTGGACATGAACAGGGACAACCATTTATACTGTAATGCAATATGAGCAACAAGCTACAGCTGGAGTTCATCCTGCGGGGGCCGACCCAAGCTTTCATTGGGCCCCCCCAGCACCTCAGCACTACCAGTGGTCATGTCATTCTAGGTAAATGTAAAACAGACATCCAGTAGCAGTGTGGGATACTGAGCTTGTATGACACCCCCCAGCACTCTGACGAAACCTGGTATTTTAGTAATATATGGAAATGTACATGGTGGGGACATAATACATTAGGTTTTATATTATTTTATTAGCTTTGTGTAATTATTTATATGTAACAAGTAATTATTTATCTGTACTTCTACATGTTTAAATCAGGATAAGTTGACATGTGAAGCCCCTGGTGGCGTGGGCTTCTGTCTTGGCTAAACGTGTCACGGCGTTGGTCATACTCTCCTTCTAGAACGAGGAAGATGCGTTCGGCCATCAGATTCACTCTCCTGGCCTCGTCCTGAAACCAACATAATTTGCAGCTGAATCTTTACGGCTGTTGGCCGAACAGCTTTCAGCATGGAGCTCCTCAAACAAGACGTCTTCCCACTTTAACTGGGATTTACTGGAAACTCTTCCATGTCTTAAAGGACTCATTCATTTTTAATCCACTTCATCCAGAGATGCTGCTGCAATCCAAACATGAATGATCCGGCAGTTTGGTGACCACGGCGACGTTGGCCTCCTTTCCATCGGCTGCATGTCTGCATGTGTCCCTGCTGTCAGCGTGGTCTCAGATTCACAGACAAATACCATCTGGTCCTGAACTCACCTCTGGGGACGAAGACCTCCTGTTCCCCCCCGCCACACAGACAGCAATCCATCTTTCCATCATCCATCCCTCGGCTATCTGAGCACCCCCCTCACCCCCTTCGCCCTGTCCCAGCTTTGTGGGACTGGACCATTAGCAACATGTTTTTGTCAGCAGAGTCCGTATGATTGAGTCCCAGTGGAGCTTGGGAGGATAGAAAGCCTCTTTGTGTGCATCTGTCAAATATTTTCTAGTTACAGTAGCTCTGTGTGTGTGTGTGTGTGTGTGTGTGTGTATGTGTAATTTGTTGGAATACATCAAATACACAACCCTCATGGGAGATGGTTTTTGCATGTGCACGCAGGATAGTTGGAATTCAGGGTTTTTCTGACCAGCAGTCATGTAGAACAGAAACTCGCCAACTACACGCTTCTGATAAACATCTCATGTTTCATGTTTGAACACAATATGTTGTTTTATGGAAGGTAAAATCAAGCTTGTATGATAAATAATTAGCAGATTTAATCTTTGGGAACTGTCGGAGCTTTTTATGTAGGATGGCTGGACAGAGAAACCAGTTGGCTCTAACTGGTAAATCCTTCATCCCACCTGCTGGAGACACTAACTACGTTTACACGGAGACTTTTACTCCATTCGGTTGGAAATCCTCTCCGTTTAGGACTTCAGAGCAGCTGTTTCCATGGGAACTAATCTATTCCAATCTGGCGTTTACATGTGCTACCTTCCTAAGCAGGATGTTGCTGCCTGACGTGCAGAGAGAGATTTAACATTGCAGATGGAGAGGTCCAGGGACTGGAGGTCGGTGGTTCTGCTGTTTGCAGGACTTCCAAGCAGCAGCTTGATGCTCGTGTGCTCCTGCTACAAACACCGAAGAAGGAAAGACGGAGAGTTTAAATCAAAAACAAACTTTCTGTCACTCGCAGTGAATTTGTTTGTTCGCCGCCATCTTTCCCAGTGAGGAAACGCCTCTGATTCCACGTTCATGTCTAGTCAGGAACATCGCTGTAAGAACGCAACCTGACAACTTTCTGTTTCCGCGTTTACTTGATCGGTCTGGGAAAAGGAATTTCTACTCCTCTGAAGCAACGGAAATCCTTTTGGGTTCATTCAGAATGAAGAGGAAACATTATTTCATTCCCATTGAGCTAAACCTAAACCTAAACCTAAACCTAACCACTCCTACCCTTATGCCTTAACCTAACCAACGACTCCCCCATGCTCCTCCCCCCCTCCCTCCTTCCTAACCCCTCTCCTGTATTTTACACAAACCATAACCACTTCTACCCTCATGCCTTAACCTAACCAACAACCTCCCCTCCCCCCAAACCACAAATCCCCTTCAACTAAAAACTCACAAACCCAAAACAATGGAACCAGACTCGAACGCTTTCCAGATCACAAAGAATGGAAGAACTTAGCCTCACACACAGAGAAAAGACGAGAACTGATCCAAGAGGCCCAGCCTCCCATGCACCTCCAACACACACTACTGAAACCCCACCCCCCACCTACACACACACACACACAGAATAGAGTAGAACAGAACTGATCCAAGAGGCCCAGCCTCCCATGCACCTCTCACACACACCTCTGACCCATCCCCAACACCCCACCCCCGCCCCCCCCAACCCCATCTGAACATATAAACCCAAAGACAACACTGCACCTCCGGATACGCCCAACACCCTACCAACACAACTCAATGGCGAAGTGTAATGGTGGGACGCCCTGCCACACTTTAAACATACAAACACACACAGCGGCCAGGGGTCCTGGTCGTCGAGGCACATTGGGATCACGAGCGAGCGTGCATACCTCATCATAGCTGGCACACAGTAACCTCTGGGGTCGTATCCGCTAAGACTTCATGGATCCATGAAGCATGTTAGAGAGTTACCTCTCACCCAACCTAAGCCTAAACCTAACCCTAAGCCTAACCCTAACCCTAAGCCGCTGCAGTCGTTAGATTTAGCTCCATGTCAGCGATTTAATGTCCTTCCATCAATTTACACAGATTACACTTTATTCTGTTTTATTTGTATAAAACCAGACTTTCCCTCCTGGTTCTGGTCCTGATGGAGGTTTATTTTCTCAGTTCTGGTCCTGATGGAGGTTTATTTTCCTGGTTCTGGTCCTGATGGAGGTTTATCTTCCTGGCTCTGGTCCTGATGGAGGTTTATCTTCCTGGTTCTGGTCCTGATGGAGGTTTATCTTCCTGGTTCTGGTCCTGATGGAGGTTTATTTTCTCAGTTCTGGTCCTGATGGAGGTTTATCTTCCTGGTTCTGGTCCTGATGGAGGTTTATCTTCCTGGTTCTGGTTCTGATGGAGGTTTATCTTCCTGGTTCTGGTCCTGATGGAGGTTTATTTTCTCAGTTCTGGTCCTGATGGAGGTTTATCTTCCTGGTTCTGGTCCTGATGGAGGTTTATCTTCCTGGTTCTGGTCCTGATGGAGGTTTATTTTCTCAGTGCTGGTCCTGATGGAGGTTTATCTTCCTGGTTCTGGTCCTGATGGAGGTTTATCTTCCTGGTTCTGGTCCTGATGGAGGTTTATCTTCCTGGTTCTGGTCCTGATGGAGGTTTATTTTCTCAGTTCTGGTCCTGATGGAGGTTTATTTTCTCAGTTCTGGTCCTGATGGAGGTTTATTTTCCTGGTTCTGGTCCTGATGGAGGTTTATCTTCCCGGTTCTGGTCCTGATGGAGGTTTATCTTCCTGGTTCTGGTCCTGATGGAGGTTTATTTTCCTGGTTCTGGTCCTGATGGAGGTTTATCTTCCTGGTTCTGGTCCTGATGGAGGTTTATTTTCTCAGTTCTGGTTCTGATGGAGGTTTATCTTCCTGGTTCTGGTCCTGATGGAGGTTTATCTTCTCAGTTCTGGTCCTGATGGAGGTTTATCTTCCTGGTTCTGGTCCTGATGGAGGTTTATTTTCCTGGTTCTGGTCCTGATGGAGGTTTATCTTCCTGGTTCTGGTCCTGATGGAGGTTTATTTTCTCAGTTCTGGTTCTGATGGAGGTTTATTTTCCTGGTTCTGGTCCTGATGGAGGTTTATCTTCCTGGTTCTGGTCCTGATGGAGGTTTATGTTCTCAGTTCTGGTCCTGATGGAGGTTTATTTTCCTGGTTCTGGTCCTGATGGAGGTTTATTTTCTCAGTTCTGGTTCTGATGGAGGTTTATTTTCTCAGTTCTGGTTCTGATGGAGGTTTATTTTCCTGGTTCTGGTCCTGATGGAGGTTTATTTTCTCAGTTCTGGTTCTGATGGAGGTTTATTTTCCTGGTTCTGGTTCTGATGGAGGTTTATTTTCCTGGTTCTGGTCCTGATGGAGGTTTATCTTCCTGGTTCTGGTCCTGATGGAGGTTTATTTTCTCAGTTCTGGTCCTGATGGAGGTTTATCTTCCTGGTTCTGGTCCTGATGGAGGTTTATTTTCTCAGTTCTGGTTCTGATGGAGGTTTATTTTCTCAGTTCTGGTTCTGATGGAGGTTTATTTTCCTGGTTCTGGTCCTGATGGAGGTTTATTTTCTCAGTTCTGGTTCTGATGGAGGTTTATTTTCCTGGTTCTGGTTCTGATGGAGGTTTATTTTCCTGGTTCTGGTCCTGATGGAGGTTTATCTTCCTGGTTCTGGTCCTGATGGAGGTTTATTTTCTCAGTTCTGGTCCTGATGGAGGTTTATTTTCCTGGTTCTGGTCCTGATGGAGGTTTATCTTCCTGGTTCTGGTCCTGATGGAGGTTCATCCTCACGGTTCTGGTTCTGGTTCTCTCCATCGTGTCCTCGTGCATCTCAGGATGGATGAATAACTCAAAGAGCAGGTTTGATCATCAGCTCAGTTCTGGTTTTAGAAACTGGTTTTTCTACAAACTGGACTGATGAGAGAAGTTAACAGAATGTCGACTGAATGAAACCAAACTGGACCGCCTGTCTAAAAGTATGTCGTGATAATCCTGCTGCTGCTGCATGAATAAAGCTGAAGTGAGGTGAATGTGTTGTAAAGATGCGTGGAGCTCCTCTCTGGGTTCGGTGTGTCCTGTGTGTGTGTGTGTGTGTGTGTGTGTGTGCTGTCAGTGTGTGTCACCAGCAGCCTCCATCACTTGGTTGCCGTCGGAGCTTCAGAGTCACGGAGGTGACAATGATTTTAGTTAACATCTCCACCTCTGCTGCCTCCTGGCTTCTCTCCTTCGCCTCCAACAAAACCTTTCTTCTTCAGGTTCTTTACCTTCTCTGCTGAGCGCCGTGACAGCTGCTGGAGTCGGCGACTTTCATCCAGAGCGTCACCTGTCGCCGCCGCTGACTTGGCGGGCTGTTCCACCAGAATCAGCGAAGGAGGAGAGAGCTGGGGAGGGCAGGGAGCAAGAGGAGTAGATAAGAGAAGGAGCTTGACATGTTGTGTGTGTGATGATAGGAACTCTGTAGTGGGGAAACAGATTGTGTGGTTTGAAGTGACGTTTCCTCAAACGCCCGTGTTTTTCTGAGCGACTTGCAGCCACTGCAGCAGAAAAAGCAGCTATTCGTGCAGCAAGCGGTCAGCAAAGCGAAGCGTCATCTTCAGCCTCAGCGTCCTGTTTCCATGCTGAGTGTGTGTAGGCGCTTTGCAGTGTGTGTACTGCACTCTGCAAAACATGAATATAATTCTGGTTGACACAACCTCTGCTGTGTCTTGAGAAAAAAGCAGCGTTGTGGCTGAAAATGGGATGCGGCCATGTTTTCACCTTTCAGCGGCGTCTCCAAGGTGCTTCGGCCTTTTGGACATCTTTTCTGCTGGTGGGAATATTTTATCATAATCCTTATTTTTATTCTTTTTAAATCCATTGTCTTTTCCATAACTTTCACACTGCGCTTTGCTCCCTCTGGTCATATCCACACAGAAACATGATGGACAATCATCAGTCATGAACATTTTGTTGGGATTTTTTCTTTTTCCCATAAATCACAAAAATAGTTCAGAGCACTGAAACACTTTTAGGATTTTAATGATTGGCTAAATTATTGTGTTATTTGTTGTAAAAACACAAAAAATGAAGTTATTTTATAAGATCAGATGGTAAGTCTGAGATAAGTCGAAGATTAGCAGCAAAATTAATCTGAATTCTGTTCATATTTTTATGTTGGATTCAATATTTCCTCTGAGGTCCTTTTGGTCAAACATGTCGCAGTGACTTCCATTAAAACTGCATCATTTATTCTCACAGTAAGGTTTAAAAGCAATAATCAGTATTTACTGCAGAAGGACAGCAGATTTATTCAGTTGTTTCCACGTTGTCGGCTGATGCAGGAAATGACTTCTAGTATTTTGTGGAATTGTGGGATCACCTGGCAAAAAACACACCGCTGTTTTATTTTCTTTTGATTTCCTTTATTGATTTATTGTATTTATTTTTTCTTCTTCTTTTTCTTTTCTTTATTCATTTTATACATTTATGTTTATATTGTTTTTCATGAATGATTACTGTTATTAGTTTATTTAATATTTGGTTGTGTTTTATTTTATTATAGAATAAAAGAAACACTTTAATATTTATTTTGTTATGGAATTGTAAACATGTTTAGGATTTAAGTGGTTAAAAGTGCATCAAGGGAGAAATCGCCACACTTTTGCTGCTGAATTGATTAAACCAGATTTAACCGCGTGGATGTTCTCCTCCGGGCTGATGTCACCGCCACGCACAGAAAACAGGAACGTAACATAATGCAACATTTTATCTTGCAGGTTTCTTCTGTCATTATTTATTCATTAAGTAGTTTCTGAAAGATTTTTTAACTCTGGCTTTGAAGCTGTTCTACTCTTCGCACCATGATGCTGAGATACCACACCGATACAAGATTTGTCTGCATGTGGAATCAACTGATGAAGCTCCGCAAAACCAAACTGATGGACCAAATCCTCCGCAAGGTGAAGAGGAAACACAGAGAAGGAAGGTGTGGAAATAAAAAAGAAAAAGGTGGAGGAAACAGTTGCTGGGCAGGTCTGCAGGTCTGGGAACGGGTCAGGTGGAAGCGGTATTGAGCACACAGACAGAATACTGCAGTTTTATTCACTGCCATGTAGCTGCAGGGACTCACCTGCAGGAGTACTCTGCCCACTCTGCCGCTGTGGGATGTGTCGGGGATGGACACCAAGCTGAGTCCAGAGAACCGGCCAGTCAGCTTGTGGCTGCAGAAACGTCGGAGTTGAGCTGGACATGCAACACAGGAGCATCTGGAAGAAAGATCAGAGTGAAGTCTGATCCTGCAGGAAGCTGAGATGTTGCACAGCTTCCATCAGTCTGTGGAGGAGAGTTCAGTCTGCTTTGTGTCTGTTCGGGCCAGTGGGGTTCATTTGTCAAGAAAACAAGCTCAGCTGATCAAAGCTGCAAAACAAAGCCGATGACATGACATTGGGCTGGTTAAATAAGCTAAATTCTCCCTAGAAATGAGCGTTAGCATGACTGGTTGTTTGGTCCTGTGATGGAGACCCGCCTCTCGCCCAGTGATTGCTGGGATGGGCTCCAGTTTCCCCAGAACCCTTAACTGAACTGAGTGGTTAAGAAAATGGATGGATGTGTGAAACGAGATACACTAAAGATGTTCTGAATGTATGCTGAGATTTCTTGTCTTGTTTACGGCAACAACCCCAGACTGAACCCCGGAGCCTGCAAGCATCTCTGCGGCTGTCAGACATCGAGCATATTGGATTATCACAGGTAACCCAGCTTGCATTGTTCAGTCACCTAAAACAATTCCTTTAACATGACGCACTGGATCCAGTGGAAAACATGCCAGGATCTGTGTTGCCATGGTAACTTAATCTTACATGGACAAAACTGGATTTGCTCATTTAATTGATTGTGTGGATTAGACAGAGGATCATAATGATAAGCCTGGCATCCTGTAAATGGATCAGCAACAAGATTAAAACCATAAACAGTAAATAACACAACAGGAACAACGTAACACGGATCTACACACATGTGCCTCCCAGACGTCTGCATCGTTTCCCCAACATGGCAGGACTGTTGGCTTTAACGTGGGTTAATAAGCATGTTAGAGCTCGTTTTCACGCAGCTGTGGAGGTGAGAGTGAAGGCATCCTTTTCTGCTTTGATCAAAGTAAAATTATAGCCTGCAGCGTTTCCAACGACTTCAAGGCATTTCTCTGCTGACTCTGCGGTTCAGACCTGATGAAAGTTCTTTTCACAACGTACATGCCAACAATGTCTGAGAATAACAAAGAAGACAGAGCGGCCGGTACCAGTTGGCCTTCAGGACCTGTAAAATCTATCCTGGACAGGGCCTGAATCATCTCTTCAGACAGCCCAACACGGCTGTGCACAACTCACAAACCATTCACAGAAACAAAGACCAGCATTTTAAAAAGCAAAACGTCATGCAGTTCAAATCATTTCCCTCCTTGTGATGAATAAACAATGCTTCAAACTGAGCTTGTTGGCGTAAACATCCTGTCTGGAAAATATGGAATATGAGGAAAGGCTCGGTGTTGATTTAGCAAAGATCTAGGTTGATATTAGTTTGTTGCAAGCAGTCTGTTGCCCAAGCATATGCCATGATGAGCATTAACATACATGCAATGATAATTTTCTTTCTTTTTTAAAGAGCTACAGCTCTCAGGGTGTCTCAATGTTATCCTAAAGGAAGGATTTTGCTAATAAAGAAAAGAACTGGACTGAAAATCAGTGGCAACAGGTCTGAACAACAGAAGGCTTCTCTAAAGGCCCGTTTACACTGATGCAGAAGACGGATACTGAGATGGACGAGGAGTTGATCCGTCTCCTGTGATGGTTATTGTCTTCAAGCAGCTTCGCTGCCCGTCACCTGAAGCAGAAAATGGTGCAATCCCACCTGAAACGCAGGGATGGTGTTGAGTTGTACAGCTGGGACACAGCCAGCAAAAGCAAGCAACCAGAGAAGAAGAGCTAGTGGCGCAAATACAGCCAGATAAAAGGCACCAGAAGAAGACGGAGAAGAAAGCTGAGAACTAGTGATGTGTCGTTCATGAACAAATCAGCTCTAAGTGCCGATTCTTTGCAGTGAAGGAGAAGAACTGATTGCTGTGAGAACCGAATCACAGAAGAAGCGGGGCTTTGTTTTGAAAAGCCGACCATGCAGCCGTCTTTGGTCAGTTGATGTTCTTAAATGTGTTTAATATAAAACATCTGACTTGACTTGTCATCTAAGGTTTGGTGAGAAACCCCCTTTAACCACCTGGGGGAACAAACAAGTCAGTCAGTTTGCAGTTAAACACAAAATTTTCCAACATACTAAAGATTGTTTATGTTGATATAAGTTCAGTAAATGACTTCATAGTAATAATTCCTAAATTTCTGATTTTATGATTCATTCCAGCTGTTCTGGGCAGAAAGTGTAATCGTTTGTCCTCAACTTGAGAGACGCTTTTTTGTCTTATAAATTTTGCCCACGACAATTTCTACCAGCAAACATTGTCCCAGGATGGAAACAGTGCTTTGTTTATTCTTCTTCCTCCTGAAGTCAACAATCATCTCTTTTGTTTTGCTGCTATTTAATATGAGATGATTGTCACCGCACCATTTAACAAACTGACTGACCAGTTCTCTGTACTCTGCTTCTTGTCCATCCCTGATACACCCCACAACTGCAGAGTCATCAGAGTATTTCTGCAGATGACAGGAATCAGAGTTGTACTGGAAGTCTGAGGTGTACAGAGTGAAGAGGAATGGCCAGAGTACAGTTCCTTGTGGTGCACCAGTACTGCTGACCTCCATCTCAGACACACAACCTTTCAGTCTCACAAACTGGGGTCTGTTTGTGAGGTAGTCATAGATCCAGGTGGTTGTGGAGGTATCCACCTGGAATTTATGGAGCTTCTCACATAACAAAGCAGGCTGAATGGTATTAAAAGCACTGAGAAATGAAAGAACATGACCCTCAGAGTGCTGCCTGAATGGTCCAGATGAGAATGTGCTCTCTGGAGCAGGTATATGATGGCATCTTCAACCCCAAGTCCATTACGATATGCAAACTGGAATGGGTCCTGAAAGGTGTTTACTTGCTTGTTGAGGTGAGCCAGTAAGAGTCTCTCCAGGACTTTCATGATGTGAGATGTCAGGGCAAGTGGTCTGTAGTCACTTGGTTCAGCTGGTTGTGGTTTTTTTAGGCACTGGAACAAGGCAGGAGGTTTTCCACAGCACTGGGACTCTATTTTGTCTCAGACTGGTGTTGAAAAGGTGCTGGAGAATCGGACATAGTTGTTTTGAGCAGGTCTTGAGAACTCTGGGACTGACACCATCTGGACCTGCAGCCTTGTTCTGGTTCAAATTATTAAACGTCATCATTTAGGTAATCACCTCTCCCAGGTCCCTGGCGATGAGGAGGAGGCAGACCCACTGACAATATGGTATTATGTCTAAAGTTATACTACCGTTCTTTTAGTATTCACTGTTTTCATCTGTTTATCACCTTATTATGTAATAAATAAAAAGGACATTTTGGTGAAAAACTGAGAAATGAAAACGTTAAATGGCTGAACTGGAAAATTGAAGTATTTGAGAATAAAACTCAATGAGAAAACTTGTGTGTTTCAAGTTGCTCTCATAAGCAGTGTCTCCATTTACTGTCTACGCGCTTGGAAGTGCACTGACTACATGGACTATGGAAGCCTACGTGGGTCAAGTTTACTGCGGATGCTCATATTTCATCCTAACCCCCCGGTTGCTCAACGATCAAGACATTCTGCTTCTCCCTGCTGATTCCTTCCGTTAAATGTACATTTTGAAACCCAAACTTGATGTTTGTTCCTCTTCATTAACCTGATCCCGGGAACTAAAAACACCTTTTAGACCCTTTATTCACCACGTTAAAAATAGAGGGATCCATGTCGTTTATGTGCTCGGCTTCTTCACATTTCTCCTAAAGTCAGGAGAGCACAAGTGTGTTTCATGAATCATGTCACACAGCCGCACTTAGCCGAGGCTAAATCTCAACGGAACATGAGATGTAGCTACTCCTCGGCTTGGCTGCTCGATGCCGTGTTGGGTGAAGGGAATTCTACCACCAGTAGCCTCCGCTGCAGGCCAGATGGAGCGCAGGTTTGTTTCAGACAGTGCTTCACACACCCTTGTGATGTATGCAGCTGATGGCACTCCAGAGTGTGTGTGAACTGAGACAAATCTATAGACCAGTGTTTTCCAACCTTCCTTGAGCCAAGACACACTTTTTTTCACTGAAAAATCCCAAGGCACACCCCAAACCAAATGTTTTTTTTTTTTTTTTTAAAGTCCTCATTATTAATATAAAGTCCATCTCGTCAAAGCCTCTTCAATAGAAATCAGACACAAACACAAAAAGGAAAATTATTATCTTTCACTGGGACCTGTTTGGATGAACACAGAGCTGATTTTTAGACCAGTAAGGTGAAATTGGGTAGTTTCTCAGGTCACACCTGATAATCTCTCACGGCACAGTGGTTGAAAAACACTGCAATAGGGTCATTAAACTCTACACTACCAGCATCAAATCAGGCACATCTCATGGAAGAACTGGGTGGACTGGAGTGGTTCACATCCTTAAACCAGCTGCTATGAACTGACTGGCAGCCAGAGACATGTGCTGTAACAACGGCTGGCAGCCACTGAGTTCACAGAGCTGGAAACACTTACAGGAGACAAAGTAGGATCTTGGCAAATTGTGCAACCAAGTAAATATTTTCCATTTAATTTTTATTTTTTATTCATCCTCTGTATGGAATGTACATCTCATGCCTTCAGTGTCTTCGCCCAGGCCTTCTGGGACGAACAGAGACTATCTAATGATGGTTCTCTCACACTCACACACATTACACTCCTTTTTTCCTCTTCACCCTCTCTGTCTTTCTCCCCTCTTCACTCATTCTGTAAAACTAAGCCTCCTTATCACTCCTGTGGGAGCCATTAGGGAGGGGGCAAGGGAGCTGACATATTGATTCCAGCCTTTTCTCTCCCCATCAGACTGTGGAGACAGGCGTCCACAGTTTGTCTTACAAGTCACACAGAAAGCCTTTCATCCTGCAGCATTCAGCGATTCACCGCTCCAACAAACTCATCTCGCATGAAACTTTCTACAAGAAACTTCCTTCTTCAGAGAGAGCTGAAGAGTTTGAAGCCCAAAGCTAACACCCCTGGAATGTGGTAATCTATACACAAACTATCTATCATATTCCGCTCAGGTTTGTGGTGGAGTCTGTGTCAGCAATTAGCAGGCGAGAGGCGGTACAACCTGCACAGGTCTCCGGTCAGTCGCACATCTGGTGAACTGTAATCACATGCAAGTATTAAAGTATTTTCTTGATATTAATGAGTATCTAACAGTTCCACCTGGTCTTTTAGCAAAATGTAAAAAAGTCACAAAACAAATGTTGGTCCTGATCGATCCTGTCAGTCCAGCTTTTAATGTTTCAGTGTGAGGGTTTCATTGTGTCTGAGGGAAGAAAACTGATTGAATTTAGCTGCATATTCAGAATTTTCCTGGATATTTTAGCACCATCTACCACCGCCATCAACTTTCCATTAAACGAACTCTGTTGTGTTTCTGCAGATGTTCGCTTTGATGGAGCTCTGAGGTTTATATGGACGAATGAATGCCTTGTTATTACAGACAAATAAATAAACCAGCAAATACACAAAAATACACAAAAAATAAACTAAGACAAAAATAGTCATTTTACTTAAAGACACTACAGAACTTTTCCATTTTCCCATCAGCGCCCCCCATCGACGCTAATCCAGCCTCCATCCAGCATCCTACCTGACCTGTCAGCTCTCTCCAGCCAGCAGAAGACCATCCTACTATGACTTTTGTTTTGTCTCTTTCTCTATTTTAATCTTCTTGTATTTCTTTGCTGAATCAGCAACATTTTGTGCTCCAAACAACCAGTTCCTTATTTTACAGTGAAACAAAACTCTGCCGCAACGTCACGTCGCGTCCCGGATGTAAAAGTTGTATAGTGTCGGTTTCTCAGCCTCGGGACGCTGCTGGGTGGCAGCGGCTCTAGAAATGCACATGATAGATGTCACTGTGACACAAGTAAAAGAGAAACAAACCAAACCCATCAGGGCTGTCACACGCTGCATGGTGGCTGAATGATGTCTACACGATAGCTGCATTATGACTGCATGATGGCTGCATGATAGCTGCAAGAAATTTACATCATGGATTTGATCGGCTGGTCTCTCAACGCAATTGATCAAATTTTCTCAACCTGAAGATCGGGCAGAGGGGAGCCCACATGTCCTGAGGGGACGCTTCCGGCTGGATATGTTCGGGACTTATGGGCCGGATGGAGACCGATGTGTCTGGCGGTTCTGTCCTCTGAGGACGTGGAGTATGTTTACATCTTTGGATTATTGGTGATCGGGATTCTGCTGATTGGCGCTGGTGGAGTCCTGATCTACCAGAAGACCCGTGAGATTCTGGCAACAACTGGCAGGCTGCCAGAATTCTGTAACAGTATGTGCCGATTTGACCGTAAGCAGGATGCCAGTCTGGTCCATACTGGACATTTGGCTGAGGTCCCGGAGCTGGTAACAACAATTGATAACAACATGGAGAAAATGTTTGCTGGGATCGGTGGAAATTGACCCCCCCCCCCCCCCCCCGCATTTGGCTGTGTGGAGCAGCCTGCCTGAGACCTGCTATGGACTCAAGGCCAAGGGCAAATTGTTTCCCTTGCCTGAAACCCAAACAACAATCATATCTGGATTCGGCTTCCCAGCGGCCTTTGGCCGACGCAAACCCCCCCTGAGAACGGAAGAAGACATGTTTATAGATGGTCTGTCCCCTCCTCCTCAACCACCCCCAGTCCCCTCCCACATGACTCACCACCTCCCTGGACTTTGTGTATCATGACCTTTTTTTTCCACGACCCCCTTGATAATCCTGATGTATCTCTGTTCTTATCTTGTAAGGCAGCGCTGGTAAACTAGCTGCATGTCTAAGCTTTGGCTTGGTTCTGTATTACTCTTTTGTCATTCATGTTACATGTCTGTGTGTCTGACCTTGGACGAGCTGGTTTGAACTCTGAATTTCCCCTTGGGGATGAATAAAATTTCTTTGATTGATGATTTGATGATAGCTGCATTATAACTGCATGATAGCTGCATTATGACTGCATGATAGCTACATGATGTCTCCATCATGGCTGCATAATGTCTCCATCATGGCTGCATGATGTCTCCATCATGGCTGCATAATGTCTCCATCATGGCTACATGATGTCTCCATCATGGCTGCATAATGTCTCCATCATGGGTACATGATGTCTCCATCATGGCTACATGATGGCTGCAATATGACTGCATGATGTCTCCATCATGGCTGCATGATGTCTCCATCATGGCTGCATGATGGCTGCAATATGACTGCATGATGTCTCCATCATGGCTGCATGATGTCTCCATCATGGCTACATGATGTCTCCATCATGGCTGCATGATGTCTCCATTATGGCTGCATGATGTCTCCATCATGGCTACATGATGTCTCCATCATGGCTGCATGATGTTTCCATCATGGCTGCATGATGTCTCCATCATGGCTACATGATGTTTCCATCATGGCTAAATGATGTTTCCATCATGGCTACATGATGTCTCCATCATGGCTACATGATGTTTCCATCATGGCTACATGATGTCTCCATCATGACTACATGATGGCTGCAATATGACTGCATGATGTCTCCATCATGGCTGCATGATGTCTCCATCATGGCTGCATGATGTCTCCATCATGGCTGCATGATGTTTCCATCATGGCTGCATGATGTCTCCATCATGGCTGCATGATGTCTCCATCATGGCTGCATAATGTCTCCATCATGGCTACATGATGTCTCCATCATGGCTGCATAATGTCTCCATCATGGCTGCATGATGTCTCCATCATGGCTGCATAATGTCTCCATCATGGCTACATGATGTCTCCATCATGGCTGCATAATGTCTCCATCATGGCTGCATGATGTCTCCATCATGGGTACATGATGTCTCCATCATGGCTGCATGATGTCTCCATCATGGGTACATGATGTCTCCATCATGGCTGCATGATGTCTCCATCATGGGTACATGATGTCTCCATCATGGCTGCATGATGTCTCCATCATGGGTACATGATGTCTCCATCATGGCTGCATGATGTCTCCATCATGGGTACATGATGTCTCCATCATGGCTACATGATGGCTGCAATATGACTGCATGATGTCTCCATCATGGCTGCATGATGTCTCCATCATGGCTGCATGATGGCTGCAATATGACTGCATGATGTCTCCATCATGGCTGCATGATGTCTCCATCATGGCTACATGATGTCTCCATCATGGCTGCATGATGTCTCCATTATGGCTGCATGATGTCTCCATCATGGCTACATGATGTCTCCATCATGGCTGCATGATGTCTCCATCATGGCTACACGATGTCTCCATCATGGCTGCATGATGTCTCCATCATGGCTACATGATGTCTCCATCATGGCTACATGATGGCTGCAATATGACTGCATGATGTCTCCATCATGGCTACATGATGTCTCCATCATGGCTACATGATGTTTCCATCATGGCTGCATGATGTCTCCATCATGGCTACATGATGTTTCCATCATGGCTACATGATGTCTCCATCATGGCTACATGATGTCTCCATCATGACTACATGATGGCTGCAATATGACTGCATGATGTCTCCATCATGGCTGCATGATGGCTCCATCATGGCTGCATGATGTCTCCATCATGGCTGCATGATGTCTCCATCATGGCTGCATGATGTTTCCATCATGGCTGCATGATGTCTCCATCATGGATGCATGATGTCTCCATCATGGCTGCATGATGTCTCCATCATGGCTGCATGATGTCTCCATCATGGCTACATGATGGCTGCAATATGACTGCATGATGTCTCCATCATGGCTACATGATGTCTCCATCATGGCTACATGATGTTTCCATCATGGCTGCATGATGTCTCCATCATGGCTACATGATGTTTCCATGATGGCTACATGATGTCTCCATCATGGCTACATGATGTTTCCATCATGGCTACATGATGTCTCCATCATGGCTACATGATGTTTCCATCATGGCTACATGATGTCTCCATCATGACTACATGATGGCTGCAGTATGACTGCATGATGTCTCCATCATGGCTGCATGATGTCTCCATCATGGCTGCATGATGGCTCCATCATGACTACATGATGTCTCCATCATGGCTGCATGATGTCTCCATCATGGCTGCATGATGTTTACATCATGGCTGCATGATGTCTCCATCATGGCTGCATGATGTCTCCATCATGGCTGCATAATGTCTCCATCATGGCTACATGATGTCTCCATCATGGCTGCATAATGTCTCCATCATGGCTGCATGATGTCTCCATCATGGCTGCATAATGTCTCCATCATGGCTACATGATGTCTCCATCATGGCTGCATAATGTCTCCATCATGGCTGCATGATGTCTCCATCATGGGTACATGATGTCTCCATCATGGCTGCATGATGTCTCCAACATGGGTACATGATGTCTCCATCATGGCTGCATGATGTCTCCATCATGGGTACATGATGTCTCCATCATGGCTGCATGATGTCTCCATCATGGGTACATGATGTCTCCATCATGGCTGCATAATGTCTCCATCATGGCTGCATGATGTCTCCATCATGGCTACATGATGGCTGCAATATGACTGCATGATGTCTCCATGATGGCTGCATGATGTCTCCATCATGGCTGCATGATGTCTCCATCATGGCTGCATAATGTCTCCATCATGGCTGCATGATGTCTCCATCATGGCTGCATAATGTCTCCATCATGGCTGCATGATGTCTCCATCATGGCTGCATGATGTCTCCATCATGGCTGCATGATGTCTCCATCATGGCTGCATGATGTTTCCATCATGGCTGCATGATGTCTCCATCATGGCTGCATGATGTTTCCATCATGGCTGCATGATGTCTCCATCATGGCTGCATGATGTCTCCATCATGGCTGCATGATGTCTCCATCATGGCTACATGATGGCTGCAATATGACTGCATGATGTCTCCATCATGGCTACATGATGTCTCCATCATGGCTACATGATGTTTCCATCATGGCTGCATGATGTCTCCATCATGGCTACATGATGTTTCCATCATGGCTACATGATGTCTCCATCATGGCTACATGATGTTTCCATCATGGCTACATGATGTCTCCATCATGACTACATGATGGCTGCAATATGACTGCATGATGTCTCCATCATGGCTGCATGATGTCTCCATCATGGCTGCATGATGGCTCCATCATGACTACATGATGTCTCCATCATGGCTGCATGATGTCTCCATCATGGCTGCATGATGTTTCCATCATGGCTGCATGATGTCTCCATCATGGCTGCATAATGTCTCCATCATGGCTACATGATGTCTCCATCATGGCTGCATAATGTCTCCATCATGGCTGCATGATGTCTCCATCATGGCTGCATAATGTCTCCATCATGGCTACATGATGTCTCCATCATGGCTGCATAATGTCTCCATCATGGCTGCATGATGTCTCCATCATGGCTGCATGATGTCTCCATCATGGGTACATGATGTCTCCATCATGGCTGCATGATGTCTCCAACATGGGTACATGATGTCTCCATCATGGCTGCATGATGTCTCCATCATGGGTACATGATGTCTCCATCATGGCTGCATGATGTCTCCATCATGGGTACATGATGTCTCCATCATGGCTGCATAATGTCTCCATCATGGGTACATGATGTCTCCATCATGGCTACATGATGGCTGCAATATGACTGCATGATGTCTCCATCATGGCTGCATGATGTCTCCATCATGGCTGCATGATGGCTGCAATATGACTGCATGATGTCTCCATCATGGCTGCATGATGTCTCCATCATGGCTACATGATGTCTCCATCATGGCTGCATGATGTCTCCATTATGGCTGCATGATGTCTCCATCATGGCTGCATGATGTCTCCATCATGGCTACATGATGTCTCCATCATGGCTGCATAATGTCTCCATCATGGCTGCATGATGTCTCCAACATGGGTACATGATGTCTCCATCATGGCTGCATGATGTCTCCATCATGGGTACATGATGTCTCCATCATGGCTGCATGATGTCTCCATCATGGGTACATGATGTCTCCATCATGGCTGCATAATGTCTCCATCATGGGTACATGATGTCTCCATCATGGCTACATGATGGCTGCAATATGACTGCATGATGTCTCCATCATGGCTGCATGATGTCTCCATCATGGCTGCATGATGGCTGCAATATGACTGCATGATGTCTCCATCATGGCTGCATGATGTCTCCATCATGGCTACATGATGTCTCCATCATGGCTGCATGATGTCTCCATTATGGCTGCATGATGTCTCCATCATGGCTGCATGATGTCTCCATCATGGCTACACGATGTCTCCATCATGGCTGCATGATGTCTCCATCATGGCTACATGATGTCTCCATCATGGCTACATGATGGCTGCAATATGACTGCATGATGTCTCCATCATGGCTACATGATGTCCCCATCATGGCTACATGATGTTTCCATCATGGCTGCATGATGTTTCCATCATGGCTACATGATGTCTCCATCATGGCTACATGATGTCTCCATCATGGCTACATGATATTTCCATCATGGCTACATGATGTCTCCATCATGACTACATGATGGCTGCAATATGACTGCATGATGTCTCCATCATGGCTGCATGATGGCTCCATCATGGCTGCATGATGTCTCCATCATGGCTGCATGATGTCTCCATCATGGCTGCATGATGTCTCCATCATGGCTACACGATGTCTCCATCATGGCTGCATGATGTCTCCATCATGGCTACATGATGTCTCCATCATGGCTACATGATGGCTGCAATATGACTGCATGATGTCTCCATCATGGCTACATGATGTCCCCATCATGGCTACATGATGTTTCCATCATGGCTGCATGATGTTTCCATCATGGCTACATGATGTCTCCATCATGGCTACATGATGTCTCCATCATGGCTACATGATATTTCCATCATGGCTACATGATGTCTCCATCATGACTACATGATGGCTGCAATATGACTGCATGATGTCTCCATCATGGCTGCATGATGGCTCCATCATGGCTGCATGATGTCTCCATCATGGCTGCATGATGTCTCCATCATGGCTGCATGATGTCTCCATCATGGCTGCATGATGTTTCCATCATGGCTGCATGATGTCTCCATCATGGCTGCATGATGTCTCCATCATGGCTGCATGATGTTTCCATCATGGCTGCATAATGTCTCCATCATGGCTGCATGATGTTTCCATCATGGCTGCATAATGTCTCCATCATGGCTGCATGATGTCTCCATCATGGCTGCATAATGTCTCCATCATGGCTACATGATGTCTCCATCATGGCTGCATAATGTCTCCATCATGGCTGCATGATGTCTCCATCATGGCTGCATGATGTCTCCATCATGGGTACATGATGTCTCCATCATGGCTGCATGATGTCTCCATCATGGGTACATGATGTCTCCATCATGGCTGCATGATGTCTCCATCATGGGTACATGATGTCTCCATCATGGCTGCATGATGTCTCCATCATGGGTACATGATGTCTCCATCATGGCTGCATAATGTCTCCATCATGGGTACATGATGTCTCCATCATGGCTACATGATGGCTGCAATATGACTGCATGATGTCTCCATCATGGCTGCATGATGGCTGCAATATGACTGCATGATGTCTCCATCATGGCTGCATGATGTCTCCATCATGGCTACATGATGTCTCCATCATGGCTGCATGATGTCTCCATTATGGCTGCATGATGTCTCCATCATGGCTACATGATGTCTCCATCATGGCTGCATGATGTCTCCATCATGGTTACACGATGTCTCCATCATGGCTGCATGATGTCTCCGTCATGGCTACATGATGTCTCCATCATGGCTACATGATGGCTGCAATATGACTGCATGATGTCTCCATCATGGCTACATTATGTTTCCATCATGGCTGCATGATGTCTCCATCATGGCTACATGATGTCTCCATCATGGCTACATGATGTTTCCATCATGGCTACATGATGTCTCCATCATGACTACATGATGGCTGCAATATGACTGCATGATGTCTTCATCATGGCTGCATGATGGCTCCATCATGGCTGCATGATGTCTCCATCATGGCTGCATGATGTCTCCATCATGGCTACATGCAGTCTCCATCATGGCTACATGATGTTTCCATCATGGCTACATGATGTCTCCATCATGACTACATGATGGCTGCAATATGACTGCATGATGTCTCCATCATGGCTGCATGATGGCTCCATCATGGCTGCATGATGGCTCCATCATGGCTGCATGATGTTTCCATCATGGCTGCATGATGTCTCCATCATGGCTGCATGATGTCTCCATCATGGCTGCATGATGTTTCCATCATGGCTGCATGATGTCTCCATCATGGCTGCATGATGTCTCCATCATGGCTACATGATGGCTGCAATATGACTGCATGATGTCTCCATCATGGCTGCATGATGTCTCCATCATGGCTGCATGATGGCTGCAATATGACTGCATGATGTCTCCATCATGGCTGCATGATGTCTCCATCATGGCTACATGATGTCTCCATCATGGCTGCATGATGTCTCCATTATGGCTGCATGATGTCTCCATCATGGCTACATGATGTCTCCATCATGGCTGCATGATGTTTCCATCATGGCTGCATGATGTCTCCATCATGGCTATATGATGTTTCCATCATGGCTAAATGATGTCTCCATCATGGCTACATGATGTTTCCATCATGGCTACATGATGTCTCCATCATGGCTACATGATGTTTCCATCATGGCTAAATGATGTCTCCATCATGACTACATGATGGCTGCAATATGACTGCATGATGTCTCCATCATGGCTGCATGATGTCTCCATCATGGCTGCATGATGGCTCCATCATGACTACATGATGTCTCCATCATGGCTGCATGATGTCTCCATCATGGCTGCATGATGTTTCCATCATGGCTGCATGATGTCTCCATCATGGCTGCATGATGTCTCCATCATGGCTGCATAATGTCTCCATCATGGCTACATGATGTCTCCATCATGGCTGCATAATGTCTCCATCATGGCTGCATGATGTCTCCATCATGGCTGCATAATGTCTCCATCATGGCTACATGATGTCTCCATCATGGCTGCATAATGTCTCCATCATGGCTGCATGATGTCTCCATCATGGGTACATGATGTCTCCATCATGGCTGCATGATGTCTCCATCATGGGTACATGATGTCTCCATCATGGCTGCATGATGTCTCCATCATGGGTACATGATGTCTCCATCATGGCTGCATGATGTCTCCATCATGGGTACATGATGTCTCCATCATGGCTACATGATGGCTGCAATATGACTGCATGATGTCTCCATCATGGCTGCATGATGTCTCCATCATGGCTGCATGATGGCTGCAATATGACTGCATGATGTCTCCATCATGGCTGCATGATGTCTCCATCATGGCTGCATGATGTCTCCATTATGGCTGCATAATGTCTCCATCATGGCTACATGATGTCTCCATCATGGCTGCATGATGTCTCCATCATGGCTACACGATGTCTCCATCATGGCTGCATGATGTCTCCATCATGGCTACATGATGTCTCCATCATGGCTACATGATGGCTGCAATATGACTGCATGATGTCTCCATCATGGCTACATGATGTCTCCATCATGGCTACATGATGTTTCCATCATGGCTGCATGATGTCTCCATCATGGCTACATGATGTTTCCATCATGGCTACATGATGTCTCCATCATGGCTACATGATGTCTCCATCATGGCTTCATGATGTCTCCATCATGACTACATGATGGCTGCAATATGACTGCATGATGTCTCCATCATGGCTGCATGATGGCTCCATCATGGCTGCATGATGTCTCCATCATGGCTGCATGATGTCTCCATCATGGCTGCATGATGTTTCCATCATGGCTGCATGATGTCTCCATCATGGCTGCATGATGTCTCCATCATGGCTGCATAATGTCTCCATCATGGCTGCATGATGTCTCCATCATGGCTGCATAATGTCTCCATCATGGCTGCATGATGTCTCCATCATGGCTGCATGATGTCTCCATCATGGCTGCATGATGTTTCCATCATGGCTGCATGATGTCTCCATCATGGCTGCATGATGGCTCCATCATGGCTGCATGATGTCTCCATCATGGCTGCATGATGTCTCCATCATGGCTACATGATGGCTGCAATATGACTGCATGATGTCTCCATCATGGCTACATGATGTCTCCATCATGGCTACATGATGTTTCCATCATGGCTGCATGATGTCTCCATCATGGCTACATGATGTTTCCATCATGGCTGCATGATGTCTCCATCATGGCTACATGATGTTTCCATCATGGCTACATGATGTCTCCATCATGGCTACATGATGTTTCCATCATGGCTACATGATGTCTCCATCATGACTACATGATGGCTGCAGTATGACTGCATGATGTCTCCATCATGGCTGCATGATGTCTCCATCATGGCTGCATGATGGCTCCATCATGACTACATGATGTCTCCATCATGGCTGCATGATGTCTCCATCATGGCTGCATGATGTTTACATCATGGCTGCATGATGTCTCCATCATGGCTGCATGATGTCTCCATCATGGCTGCATAATGTCTCCATCATGGCTACATGATGTCTCCATCATGGCTACATGATGGCTGCAATATGACTGCATGATGTCTCCATCATGGCTGCATGATTTCTCCATCATGGCTGCATGATGGCTGCAATATGACTGCATGATGTCTCCATCATGGCTGCATGAGGTCTCCATCATGGCTACATGATGTCTCCATCATGGCTGCATGATGTCTCCATTATGGCTGCATGATGTCTCCATCATGGCTACATGATGTCTCCATCATGGCTGCATGATGTTTCCATCATGGCTGCATGATGTCTCCATCATGGCTATATGATGTTTCCATCATGGCTAAATGATGTCTCCATCATGGCTACATGATGTTTCCATCATGGCTACATGATGTCTCCATCATGGCTACATGATGTTTCCATCATGGCTAAATGATGTCTCCATCATGACTACATGATGGCTGCAATATGACTGCATGATGTCTCCATCATGGCTGCATGATGTCTCCATCATGGCTGCATGATGGCTCCATCATGACTACATGATGTCTCCATCATGGCTGCATGATGTCTCCATCATGGCTGCATGATGTTTCCATCATGGCTGCATGATGTCTCCATCATGGCTGCATGATGTCTCCATCATGGCTGCATAATGTCTCCATCATGGCTACATGATGTCTCCATCATGGCTGCATAATGTCTCCATCATGGCTGCATGATGTCTCCATCATGGCTGCATAATGTCTCCATCATGGCTACATGATGTCTCCATCATGGCTGCATAATGTCTCCATCATGGCTGCATGATGTCTCCATCATGGGTACATGATGTCTCCATCATGGCTGCATGATGTCTCCATCATGGGTACATGATGTCTCCATCATGGGTACATGATGTCTCCATCATGGCTGCATGATGTCTCCATCATGGGTACATGATGTCTCCATCATGGCTGCATGATGTCTCCATCATGGGTACATGATGTCTCCATCATGGCTACATGATGGCTGCAATATGACTGCATGATGTCTCCATCATGGCTGCATGATGTCTCCATCATGGCTGCATGATGGCTGCAATATGACTGCATGATGTCTCCATCATGGCTGCATGATGTCTCCATCATGGCTGCATGATGTCTCCATTATGGCTGCATAATGTCTCCATCATGGCTACATGATGTCTCCATCATGGCTGCATGATGTCTCCATCATGGCTACACGATGTCTCCATCATGGCTGCATGATGTCTCCATCATGGCTACATGATGTCTCCATCATGGCTACATGATGGCTGCAATATGACTGCATGATGTCTCCATCATGGCTACATGATGTCTCCATCATGGCTACATGATGTTTCCATCATGGCTGCATGATGTCTCCATCATGGCTACATGATGTTTCCATCATGGCTACATGATGTCTCCATCATGACTACATGATGGCTGCAATATGACTGCATGATGTCTCCATCATGGCTGCATGATGGCTCCATCATGGCTGCATGATGTCTCCATCAGGGCTGCATGATGTCTCCATCATGGCTGCATGATGTCTCCATCATGGCTGCATGATGTTTCCATCATGGCTGCATGATGTCTCCATCATGGCTGCATGATGTCTCCATCATGGCTGCATAATGTCTCCATCATGGCTGCATGATGTCTCCATCATGGCTGCATAATGTCTCCATCATGGCTACATGATGGCTGCAATATGACTGCATGATGTCTCCATCATGGCTACATGATGTTTCCATCATGGCTGCATGATGTCTCCATCATGGCTGCATGATGTTTCTATCATGGCTGCATGATGTCTCCATCATGGCTACATGATGTTTCCATCATGGCTACATGATGTCTCCATCATGGCTACATGATGTTTCCATCATGGCTACATGATGTCTCCATCATGGCTACATGATGTTTCCATCATGGCTACATGATGTCTCCATCATGACTACATGATGGCTGCAGTATGACTGCATGATGTCTCCATCATGGCTGCATGATGTCTCCATCATGGCTGCATGATGGCTCCATCATGACTACATGATGTCTCCATCATGGCTGCATGATGTCTCCATCATGGCTGCATGATGTTTACATCATGGCTGCATGATGTCTCCATCATGGCTGCATGATGTCTCCATCATGGCTGCATGATGTCTCCATCATGGCTACATGATGTCTCCATCATGGCTGCATAATGTCTCCATCATGGCTGCATGATGTCTCCATCATGGCTGCATAATGTCTCCATCATGGCTACATGATGTCTCCATCATGGCTGCATAATGTCTCCATCATGGCTGCATGATGTCTCCATCATGGGTACATGATGTCTCCATCATGGCTGCATGATGTCTCCAACATGGGTACATGATGTCTCCATCATGGCTGCATGATGTCTCCATCATGGGTACATGATGTCTCCATCATGGCTGCATGATGTCTCCATCATGGGTACATGATGTCTCCATCATGGCTGCATAATGTCTCCATCATGGCTGCATGATGTCTCCATCATGGCTACATGATGGCTGCAATATGACTGCATGATGTCTCCATGATGGCTGCATGATGTCTCCATCATGGCTGCATGATGTCTCCATCATGGCTGCATAATGTCTCCATCATGGCTGCATGATGTCTCCATCATGGCTGCATAATGTCTCCATCATGGCTGCATGATGTCTCCATCATGGCTGCATGATGTCTCCATCATGGCTGCATGATGTCTCCATCATGGCTGCATGATGTTTCCATCATGGCTGCATGATGTCTCCATCATGGCTGCATGATGGCTCCATCATGGCTGCATGATGTTTCCATCATGGCTGCATGATGTCTCCATCATGGCTGCATGATATCTCCATCATGGCTACATGATGGCTGCAATATGACTGCATGATGTCTCCATCATGGCTACATGATGTCTCCATCATGGCTACATGATGTTTCCATCATGGCTGCATGATGTCTCCATCATGGCTACATGATGTTTCCATCATGGCTACATGATGTCTCCATCATGGCTACATGATGTTTCCATCATGGCTACATGATGTCTCCATCATGACTACATGATGGCTGCAATATGACTGCATGATGTCTCCATCATGGCTGCATGATGTCTCCATCATGGCTGCATGATGGCTCCATCATGACTACATGATGTCTCCATCATGGCTGCATGATGTCTCCATCATGGCTGCATGATGTTTCCATCATGGCTGCATGATGTCTCCATCATGGCTGCATAATGTCTCCATCATGGCTACATGATGTCTCCATCATGGCTGCATAATGTCTCCATCATGGCTGCATGATGTCTCCATCATGGCTGCATAATGTCTCCATCATGGCTACATGATGTCTCCATCATGGCTGCATAATGTCTCCATCATGGCTGCATGATGTCTCCATCATGGCTGCATGATGTCTCCATCATGGGTACATGATGTCTCCATCATGGCTGCATGATGTCTCCAACATGGGTACATGATGTCTCCATCATGGCTGCATGATGTCTCCATCATGGGTACATGATGTCTCCATCATGGCTGCATGATGTCTCCATCATGGGTACATGATGTCTCCATCATGGCTGCATAATGTCTCCATCATGGGTACATGATGTCTCCATCATGGCTACATGATGGCTGCAATATGACTGCATGATGTCTCCATCATGGCTGCATGATGTCTCCATCATGGCTGCATGATGGCTGCAATATGACTGCATGATGTCTCCATCATGGCTGCATGATGTCTCCATCATGGCTACATGATGTCTCCATCATGGCTGCATGATGTCTCCATTATGGCTGCATGATGTCTCCATCATGGCTACATGATGTCTCCATCATGGCTGCATGATGTCTCCATCATGGCTACACGATGTCTCCATCATGGCTGCATGATGTCTCCATCATGGCTACATGATGTCTCCATCATGGCTACATGATGGCTGCAATATGACTGCATGATGTCCCCATCATGGCTACATGATGTTTCCATCATGGCTGCATGATGTCTCCATCATGGCTACATGATGTTTCCATCATGGCTACATGATGTCTCCATCATGGCTACATGATGTTTCCATCATGGCTACATGATGTCTCCATCATGACTACATGATGGCTGCAATATGACTGCATGATGTCTCCATCATGGCTGCATGATGGCTCCATCATGGCTGCATGATGTCTCCATCATGGCTGCATGATGTCTCCATCATGGCTGCATGATGTCTCCATCATGGCTGCATGATGTTTCCATCATGGCTGCATGATGTCTCCATCATGGCTGCATGATGTCTCCATCATGGCTGCATGATGTTTCCATCATGGCTGCATAATGTCTCCATCATGGCTGCATGATGTTTCCATCATGGCTGCATAATGTCTCCATCATGGCTGCATGATGTCTCCATCATGGCTGCATAATGTCTCCATCATGGCTACATGATGTCTCCATCATGGCTGCATAATGTCTCCATCATGGCTGCATGATGTCTCCATCATGGCTGCATGATGTCTCCATCATGGGTACATGATGTCTCCATCATGGCTGCATGATGTCTCCATCATGGGTGCATGATGTCTCCATCATGGCTGCATGATGTCTCCATCATGGCTGCATGATGTCTCCATCATGGGTACATGATGTCTCCATCATGGCTGCATAATGTCTCCATCATGGGTACATGATGTCTCCATCATGGCTACATGATGGCTGCAATATGACTGCATGATGTCTCCATCATGGCTGCATGATGTCTCCATCATGGCTGCATGATGGCTGCAATATGACTGCATGATGTCTCCATCATGGCTGCATGATGTCTCCATCATGGCTACATGATGTCTCCATCATGGCTGCATGATGTCTCCATTATGGCTGCATGATGTCTCCATCATGGCTACATGATGTCTCCATCATGGCTGCATGATGTCTCCATCATGGTTACACGATGTCTCCATCATGGCTGCATGATGTCTCCGTCATGGCTACATGATGTCTCCATCATGGCTACATGATGGCTGCAATATGACTGCATGATGTCTCCATCATGGCTACATGATGTTTCCATCATGGCTGCATGATGTCTCCATCATGGCTACATGATGTCTCCATCATGGCTACATGATGTTTCCATCATGGCTACATGATGTCTCCATCATGACTACATGATGGCTGCAATATGACTGCATGATGTCTTCATCATGGCTGCATGATGGCTCCATCATGGCTGCATGATGTCTCCATCATGGCTGCATGATGTCTCCATCATGGCTGCATGATGTCTCCATCATGACTACATGATGGCTGCAATATGACTGCATGATGTCTCCATCATGGCTGCATGATGGCTCCATCATGGCTACATGCAGTCTCCATCATGGCTACATGATGTTTCCATCATGGCTACATGATGTCTCCATCATGACTACATGATGGCTGCAATATGACTGCATGATGTCTCCATCATGGCTGCATGATGGCTCCATCATGGCTGCATGATGTCTCCATCATGGCTGCATGATGTTTCCATCATGGCTGCATGATGTCTCCATCATGGCTGCATGATGTCTCCATCATGGCTGCATGATGTTTCCATCATGGCTGCATAATGTCTCCATCATGGCTGCATGATGTTTCCATCATGGCTGCATAATGTCTCCATCATGGCTGCATGATGTCTCCATCATGGCTGCATAATGTCTCCATCATGGCTACATGATGTCTCCATCATGGCTGCATAATGTCTCCATCATGGCTGCATGATGTCTCCATCATGGCTGCATGATGTCTCCATCATGGGTACATGATGTCTCCATCATGGCTGCATGATGTCTCCATCATGGGTACATGATGTCTCCATCATGGCTGCATGATGTCTCCATCATGGGTACATGATGTCTCCATCATGGCTGCATGATGTCTCCATCATGGGTACATGATGTCTCCATCATGGCTGCATAATGTCTCCATCATGGGTACATGATGTCTCCATCATGGCTACATGATGGCTGCAATATGACTGCATGATGTCTCCATCATGGCTGCATGATGTCTCCATCATGGCTGCATGATGGCTGCAATATGACTGCATGATGTCTCCATCATGGCTGCATGATGTCTCCATCATGGCTACATAATGTCTCCATCATGGCTACATGATGTCTCCATCATGGCTGCATGATGTCTCCATTATGGCTGCATGATGTCTCCATCATGGCTACATGATGTCTCCATCATGGCTGCATGATGTCTCCATCATGGCTACACGATGTCTCCATCATGGCTGCATGATGTCTCCGTCATGGCTACATGATGTCTCCGTCATGGCTACATGATGGCTGCAATATGACTGCATGATGTCTCCATCATGGCTACATGATGGCTGCAATATGACTGCATGATGTCTCCATCATGGCTGCATGATGTCTCCATCATGGCTGCATGATGGCTGCAATATGACTGCATGATGTCTCCATCATGGCTGCATGATGTCTCCATCATGGCTACATGATGTCTCCATCATGGCTGCATGATGTCTCCATTATGGCTGCATGATGTCTCCATCATGGCTACATGATGTCTCCATCATGGCTGCATGATGTCTCCATCATGGTTACACGATGTCTCCATCATGGCTGCATGATGTCTCCGTCATGGCTACATGATGTCTCCATCATGGCTACATGATGGCTGCAATATGACTGCATGATGTCTCCATCATGGCTACATGATGTTTCCATCATGGCTGCATGATGTCTCCATCATGGCTACATGATGTCTCCATCATGGCTACATGATGTTTCCATCATGGCTACATGATGTCTCCATCATGACTACATGATGGCTGCAATATGACTGCATGATGTCTTCATCATGGCTGCATGATGGCTCCATCATGGCTGCATGATGTCTCCATCATGGCTGCATGATGTCTCCATCATGGCTGCATGATGTCTCCATCATGACTACATGATGGCTGCAATATGACTGCATGATGTCTCCATCATGGCTGCATGATGGCTCCATCATGGCTACATGCAGTCTCCATCATGGCTACATGATGTTTCCATCATGGCTACATGATGTCTCCATCATGACTACATGATGGCTGCAATATGACTGCATGATGTCTCCATCATGGCTGCATGATGGCTCCATCATGGCTGCATGATGTCTCCATCATGGCTGCATGATGTCTCCATCATGGCTGCATGATGTCTCCATCATGGCTGCATGATGTTTCCATCATGGCTGCATAATGTCTCCATCATGGCTGCATGATGTTTCCATCATGGCTGCATAATGTCTCCATCATGGCTGCATGATGTCTCCATCATGGCTGCATAATGTCTCCATCATGGCTACATGATGTCTCCATCATGGCTGCATAATGTCTCCATCATGGCTGCATGATGTCTCCATCATGGCTGCATGATGTCTCCATCATGGGTACATGATGTCTCCATCATGGCTGCATGATGTCTCCATCATGGGTACATGATGTCTCCATCATGGCTGCATGATGTCTCCATCATGGGTACATGATGTCTCCATCATGGCTGCATGATGTCTCCATCATGGGTACATGATGTCTCCATCATGGCTGCATAATGTCTCCATCATGGGTACATGATGTCTCCATCATGGCTACATGATGGCTGCAATATGACTGCATGATGTCTCCATCATGGTTGCATGATGTCTCCATCATGGCTGCATGATGGCTGCAATATGACTGCATGATGTCTCCATCATGGCTGCATGATGTCTCCATCATGGCTACATGATGTCTCCATCATGGCTGCATGATGTCTCCATTATGGCTGCATGATGTCTCCATCATGGCTACATGATGTCTCCATCATGGCTGCATGATGTCTCCATCATGGCTACACGATGTCTCCATCATGGCTGCATGATGTCTCCGTCATGGCTACATGATGTCTCCGTCATGGCTACATGATGGCTGCAATATGACTGCATGATGTCTCCATCATGGCTACATGATGTTTCCATCATGGCTGCATGATGTCTCCATCATGGCTACATGATGTTTCCATCATGGCTACATGATGTTTCCATCATGGCTACATGATGTCTCCATCATGACTACATGATGGCTGCAATATGACTGCATGATGTCTTCATCATGGCTGCATGATGGCTCCATCATGGCTGCATGATGTCTCCATCATGGCTGCATGATGTCTCCATCATGGCTGCATGATGTTTCCATCATGGCTGCATGATGTCTCCATCATGGCTGCATGATGTCTCCATCATGGCTACATGATGTTTCCATCATGGCTACATGATGTCTCCATCATGGCTACATGATGGCTGCAATATGACTGCATGATGTCTCCATCATGGTTGCATGATGTCTCCATCATGGCTGCATGATGGCTGCAATATGACTGCATGATGTCTCCATCATGGCTGCATGATGTCTCCATCATGGCTACATGATGTCTCCATCATGGCTGCATGATGTCTCCATTATGGCTGCATGATGTCTCCATCATGGCTACATGATGTCTCCATCATGGCTGCATGATGTCTCCATCATGGCTACACGATGTCTCCATCATGGCTGCATGATGTCTCCGTCATGGCTACATGATGTCTCCGTCATGGCTACATGATGGCTGCAATATGACTGCATGATGTCTCCATCATGGCTACATGATGTTTCCATCATGGCTGCATGATGTCTCCATCATGGCTACATGATGTTTCCATCATGGCTACATGATGTTTCCATCATGGCTACATGATGTCTCCATCATGACTACATGATGGCTGCAATATGACTGCATGATGTCTTCATCATGGCTGCATGATGGCTCCATCATGGCTGCATGATGTCTCCATCATGGCTGCATGATGGCTCCATCATGGCTGCATGATGTCTCCATCATGGCTGCATGATGTCTCCATCATGGCTGCATGATGTTTCCATCATGGCTGCATGATGTCTCCATCATGGCTGCATGATGTCTCCATCATGGCTACATGATGTTTCCATCATGGCTACATGATGTCTCCATCATGGCTACATGATGGCTGCAATATGACTGCATGATGTCTCCATCATGGTTGCATGATGTCTCCATCATGGCTGCATGATGGCTGCAATATGACTGCATGATGTCTCCATCATGGCTGCATGATGTCTCCATCATGGCTACATGATGTCTCCATCATGGCTGCATGATGTCTCCATTATGGCTGCATGATGTCTCCATCATGGCTACATGATGTCTCCATCATGGCTGCATGATGTCTCCATCATGGCTACACGATGTCTCCATCATGGCTGCATGATGTCTCCGTCATGGCTACATGATGTTTCCATCATGGCTGCATGATGTCTCCATCATGGCTACATGATGTTTCCATCATGGCTACATGATGTTTCCATCATGGCTACATGATGTCTCCATCATGACTACATGATGGCTGCAATATGACTGCATGATGTCTTCATCATGGCTGCATGATGGCTCCATCATGGCTGCATGATGTCTCCATCATGGCTGCATGATGTCTCCATCATGGCTGCATGATGTCTCCATCATGGCTGCATGATGTCTCCATCATGGCTACATGATGTTTCCATCATGGCTACATGATGTCTCCATCATGACTACATGATGGCTGCAATATGACTGCATGATGTCTTCATCATGGCTGCATGATGGCTCCATCATGGCTGCATGATGTCTCCATCATGGCTGCATGATGTCTCCATCATGGCTGCATGATGTCTCCATCATGGCTGCATGATGTCTCCATCATGGCTGCATGATGTCTCCATCATGGCTGCATGATGTTTCCATCATGGCTGCATGATGTCTCCATCATGGCTGCATGATGTCTCCATCATGGCTGCATAATGTCTCCATCATGGCTGCATGATGTCTCCATCATGGCTGCATGATGTCTCCATCATGGGTACATGATGTCTCCATCATGGCTGCATGATGTCTCCATCATGGGTACATGATGTCTCCATCATGGCTGCATGATGTCTCCATCATGGGTACATGATGTCTCCATCATGGCTGCATGATGTCTCCATCATGGCTGCATGATGTCTCCATCATGGGTACATGATGTCTCCATCATGGCTGCATGATGTCTCCATCATGGCTGCATGATGTCTCCATCATGGCTGCATGATGTCTCCATCATGGGTACATGATGTCTCCATCATGGCTGCATGATGGCTGCAATATGACTGAACAATGTCTCCATCATGGCTGCATGATGTCTCCATCATGGGTACATGATGTCTCCATCATGGCTGCATGATGTCTCCATCATGGGTACATGATGTCTCCATCATGGCTGCATGATGTCTCCATCATGGCTGCATGATGTCTCCATCATGGGTACATGATGTCTCCATCATGGCTGCATGATGTCTCCATCATGGCTGCATGATGTCTCCATCATGGCTGCATGATGTCTCCATCATGGGTACATGATGTCTCCATCATGGCTGCATGATGGCTGCAATATGACTGAACAATGTCTCCATCATGGCTGCATGATGTCTCCATCATGGCTACATGATGTCTCCATCATGGCTGCATGATGTCTCCATTATGGCTGCATGATGTCTCCATCATGGCTACATGATGTCTCCATCATGGCTGCATGATGTCTCCATCATGGCTACACGATGTCTCCATCATGGCTGCATGATGTCTCCATCATGGCTACATGATGTCTCCATCATGGCTACATGATGTTTCCATCATGGCTGCATGATGTCTCCATTTTGGCTACATGATGTTTCCATCATGGCTACATGATGTTTCCATCATGGCTACATGATGTCTCCATCATGACTACATGATGGCTGCAATATGACTGCATGATGTCTCCATCATGGCTGCATGATGGCTCCATCATGGCTGCATGATGTCTCCATCATGGCTGCATGATGTCTCCATCATGGCTACATGATGTCTCCATCATGGCTGCATGATGTTTCCATCATGGCTGCATGATGTCTCCATCATGGCTGCATGATGTTTCCATCATGGCTACATGATGTCTCCATCATGACTACATGATGTTTCCATCATGGCTACATGATGTCTCCATCATGACTACATGATGTCTCCATCATGGCTACATGATGTCTCCATCATGGCTGCATGATGTCTCCATCATGGCTGCATGATGTCTCCATCATGGCTGCATGATGTCTCCATCATGGCTGCATGATGTTTCCATCATGGCTGCATGATGGCTGCTTCTTGCTACATTAATGAAAACACATTTTAGGGAATTCTAACTACTCCAACCTGTACTCCTGCTCTTCTGCTACAACTTGTGGGACAGTAGCTTCTCCCTTTACTCAGTGAAGTTCTAATTGCTCTCAAGCGTTTCTCTGATTTTAAAGAGCAGCATTTGCCAGCACCCTCCTCCAGACACACCTCCTCCTCCAGACACACATCTTCCATATGCTCCTCCCCCTCCAGACACACCTCCTCCAGATGCACCTCCTCCTTCAGACACTCCTCCTCCTCCAGACACACCTCCTCCAGATGCTCCTCCTCCTCCAGACACACCTCCTCCAGATGCACCTCCCCCTCCAGACACACCTCCTCCAGATGCACCTCCTCCTCCAGACACACCTCCTCCAGACACACGTCCTGCAGATGCACCTCCTCCTCCAGACACACCTCCTCCAGACACACCTCCTGCAGATGCACCTCCTCCTCCAGACACACCTCCTCCAGATGCATCTCCTCCTCCAGACACTCCTCCTCCTCCAGACACACCTCCTCCAGATGCATCTCCTCCTCCAGACACTCCTCCTCCTCCAGACACACCTCCTCCAGATGCACCTCCTCCTCCAGACACTCCTCCTCCTCCAGACACACCTCCTCCAGATGCTCCTCCCCCTCCAGACACACCTCCTCCAGATGCACCTCCCCCTCCAGACACACCTCCTCCAGATGCACCTCCTCCTCCAGACACACATCTTCCATATGCTCCTCCCCCTCCAGACACACCTCCTCCAGATGCACCTCCTCCTCCAGACACACCTCCTCCAGATGCTCCTCCTCCTCCAGACACACCTCCTCCAGATGCACCTCCCCCTCCAGACACACCTCCTCCAGATGCACCTCCTCCTCCAGACACACATCCTCCATATGCTCCTCCCCCTCCAGACACACCTCCTCCAGATGCACCTCCTCCTCCAGACACACCTCCTCCAGATTCTCCTCCTCCTCCAGACACACCTCCTCCTGATGCACCTCCTCCTCCAGACACACCTCCTCCAGATGCACCTCCTCCTCCAGACACACCTCCTCCAGATGCATCTCCTCCTCCAGACACACCTCCTCCAGATGCTCCTCCTCCTCCAGACACACCTCCTGATGCACCTCCTCCTCCAGACACTCCTCCTCCAGATGCTCCTCCCCCTCCAGACACACCTCCTCCAGATGCACCTCCTCCTCCAGACACACCTCCTCCAGATGCTCCTCCTCCTCCAGACACACCTCCTCCAGATGCATCTCCTCCTCCAGACAGACCTCCTCCAGATGCACCTCCTCCTCCAGACACACCTCCTCCAGATGCACCTCCTCCTCCAGACACACCTCCTCCAGATGCACCTCCTCCTCCAGACACACCTCCTCCAGATGCACCTCTTTCTCCAGACACACCTCCTCCAGATGCACCTCCTCCTCCAGACCCACCTGCTCCAGATGCACCTCCTTCTATAGACACACCTCCTCCACACACACCTCCTCCAGATGCGCCTCCTCCTCCAGACACACCTCCTCCAGATGCACCTCCTCCTCCAGACACACCTCCTCCAGATGCATCTCCTCCTCCAGACACACCTCCTCCAGATGCACCTCTTTCTCCAGACACACCTCCTCCACACACACCTCCTCCAGATGCGCCTCCTCCTCCAGACACACCTCCTCCTCATGTAAACACACGTAGCTGTTCATGAGGTGCTTTGCATCTGGTTGCATTGGGCGTGTAGAGGACAGACACGGGGTGGAACCTTGTACGGAAACATTTAGGTTCGGGGTTGGTTTACAAAGGGAAATTGCTTGCAGTCATGCTACACATGGTTTCATAAATCTGGATATTTTGCATACTAAATCTCCTGCTTTTGGGCAAACAGACACTAATATCTAAATCCAAGTCCATTGAGCATTTGGTGTAGATCCTCCACAGTGTTTATAGATAAGACACAACCTACATGTCTGAGATGTTTCTGTATTTTAACACTGAAATGAATAACTCATTAGGAGGCTTGAAAAGAACTTGATGAGAAGGTCCATTAGTCTGAATCAGGTGTGTTTGAATAAAAACACATCTAAAACGGTCCTCGTGCTGCTGCCATGCTTGTTTCCTACACACCTGGTCAGGTAAAGATGAATAAACTGCCTCACTAAGAACTTTGCAAGCCTGTTAATTCCTCTGACTTTCACCTAAAACTGATTTTTATTGCAACAAAATGTGTTGTGGACCAAGGTTTTAACTGCACTGCCTAAACTGGATCTTTGCTGATGTAAGAGGAGTATGTGTAGCAGCATCATCTGCTACTGGAGTACACCACGGCTTCATAGATGAATTCCATTCATGACTGGTCAGAGAAAAGTATTGACTTAATCTGCAGTTATGATCGTAACCTGGAGTCATAACTTTCACACACATCCGTCTCAGGAGCATCAGATTTCCAGGGTCCATGTGGAGGTACTTGGATGGTAGACAGAGGACATTAGATTTTTATTGGTCACGTCCTGTCCACCAGACGTCGGGTACCAATGGCTTAATGATCCATCCACTGCAGCCAGGGAGTTAACATGTGGAAACAGGGCAGTGCTTGAGAATCAGGCCTGAGAAACACTAGGGTGTCTGAGTCCAGTCCTTGAGACAGATTTTAGCTGATTGTTGCCAGGTGTTTGCAGTAACTGAGTTAAGCTTCTGTGGCGAGTGGTGACTAGCAGACGGTCTTCTAGATAAAAAGCTGCTCTTTGGGAAAAAAGACAGTGTATATGTTAAAAGAGGGGATATATCTGTGTGAATTGTTACTTGTTCCCTTTATTTTGTGCTTACTGTTGCTCCAGGAGTTCGTTTATTCATTTTCAGAGCAATGTGATGTGTTTTTTATTTAATTTTGCTGCTTTGGTGATTTCTAAAGAAACTGATCGCTAAAATAAAAGGAGGATATACATTTTGGAAATGTTTAAACTTGTACTTTTATGTATTTTGTTTTGAAATAAGTGCTTACCATAAAAAGGGGAATAGGACACTTTATTCTTGTTTGGATAAATATAATGGTGTAAAGTAATATTTGATTTCTTCTGGCCGTGTTAACACGTGCAGGCCAGGTTTATGAGGCTGAGTGGAACTTTGATGGCGAGCCAACCAAGATGCAGTTCCCTGATGCTGGATACCTGTGGATGGACTGATCCAGAGTGTGAGCAGTTACTCGCATCCAGCCTGTCTTCTGTGGTAGGATGAGAACATCACAAACTGTTCCAGCCAGAAACTTTCACGTCTGAAAGGCATAAACGGTCTCAGCGCTCCAACCCAGAATCTAATACTGACTGACTGACCCTGGAAGACATGTTGGCTACCTGCACTGCTAATCACACCTGTGTCTGGACTAAAGTTACTGTCCTCACATGAACTCAGGGTTAAATACTTTTGATGACTTTGAAGATGGAAACTTGATTTTGTGAAGATGCTTTTGTTGTTAAAAGATACTGAGCTGAAGATTTGAATCGGTCCTTGCTCCAGAGAATTTTTGACCAGATTTGAGTGCACTCGGGTTCGGGAAGTAACCTACAATTTCTTGCTCTTCGGGGAGAATCATTGGTTATAGCCTAACTTTAATTTGATTTTGTATTTTGTGTGGATACTGTACACTTGTAACAAAGTGACGGACACTTTTATTTAATTTTTACTTATGTTTGTGTTATATAAATCTGTATTATTTTAATACAAGGTACCTGCTAAAAGCTTCTTCTGATTAAGGCCCAGTAGATATATATGTTTCCTGTTGTGACCTACACTCAAATTAGAGAACAGAACAGAACAGAACAGAACAGAACAGAACAGAATAGAATAGAATAGAATAGAATAAAATATAGAGTTGGGAGGTTACTTATGAGGAAATGAACGCTGAGAGACGCCAGGTGGAGCTAATGGGGAAGTCTCATAGCTGGTTATTCAGAGTGGTTTACGGTGAAGGCAGCTGTACAAAGATCTTCTTCACTGCTGATGAAAATCTTTCTCAGCTATCAGCATCTGATTCTGGAGTGAAATCTAATGCAGCTGTCAAGCTGTAATGAAATCAGATGAGTGATTTTGCTGCAGTCATGAGCACGGGTTCATGGGGGAAAGGACCAACTTTTCGTCTCATCTACAGGACGTCTTGGAAACGTTAAAAACTCGGCACCTAAAGGGTTAAAACTTCCCCCTGCAGGTACTTTGGGAGCAGCTGCTGAAAGTCACTTTCAGACCATGAGAGAAATGTTTTTATGAAGGTGAGCGCTGATTCTTGAATGCAGGAATTAAAGTGTGATGTCGTAGCGACGTAGCCCAGTTAGCTCCTTTCCATCCAGTCATTTTCTCGACCAGTTCAGGGTCACGGGGAAGCTGGAGCCTGTCCCAGCAATCACTGGGTGAGAGGCAGGTAAAAAACAACAAATCTAATTAATGTGCATTCAAACCAGTCAGAAATGTAAACTGGATCACACATGATCATACTTTTCTGTAATGATGACAGCTGGATTTATCATTAAGTGAAATACTAGCCAAGGAAGATATGTGAGAATAAGTCAGAGCTTTTCAGCCCGCCTGAGTCAAAAAGCTGTTTGAAAAACCTTTTTTCCTAGAAAACAAGATGAGCAGTAAAACAGGACAAATTGTACTTGTGTTGCTTTTCCAGGTGGAATAATAACAGGTTTATTATTCTGCTTCCAGTAAAGTTGGATCCTTTTTCTATTGCCAAGAATACAGAGATGTCTGACTTAGACCAACTATTTCCTTTTATTGTGCCGATTAAACATCTTTGAAATAAAATAAATAAATACAAGGGAATATCCTGCAACAGTCATCATGATATATTAAACATGACACTTGCACAGATAAAACTCATTAATTAGGCAAAATAATGCAGAAACATGCAGTCATTTGCATGTTAGCATGCTTTTCTTCTCATTACATATGTATGTAGTTTAAATGCGAATGCCTCAGTGCCACAGAACATATCGAGTCATTCTGTGGTGAATTAGTGGATTCAGATTTGTACTGTAGTTTTAATTTTACATCTACAATGAAAGATTATAAAGAATGATATGGGAATTTTAAAACAGGCATTTTAAATCATTATTTGCTTCTTTAGAAAACTCGGAGCTGCCACATTTCTTCATCAAGACGCCATTTGCGTTTGCTTAGTGTAGTTCACATTCTCTTATTACATGTTGAATAGATGTTGTGGTTTGTTGGGGGTCATTGCATCACCTTAGAACTGAGGGATAAAATGTTTTGTCAGATGGACACTCATGGGACACATTGTCACCTGTTTGTTAAATATCTGAGCAGCCAACCACATAACAGCATCCCAGTGCATTTAGGGCCAGATCTACCAGGGTCCCAATGTGTGAGTAATGACTTCTGGGTGGGGCTGAACAACGGTTTTGGGCAATTTAGTAAGAATGCGTAAAAGGGCAGCAGGTGCAAACATGTTTGAGACTAAATGAGGGTTTTACATGCAACATGGTTGTAGCATGACTTACAGCAAAGAAATGACTGAAATGCAATGAGAGCAAGTTTATGAAAGTTAATACGATGCAAACAGACTGCTGAGTGTGTGGAAACCTAATAACCATGGCAACACATGGCATTTAGGGCTTGGGCAGCACATCTGGGAGATCCCAGCTGTGACACGTGATACCCATCATTTACAGGCATCTGCAACTCCTCTCCAAATCCATCCAGAGTTCCAACAGTTCCAAAAGACTGGATAGCATTGATCATTTACTCTTTCCATCTGAAAAATATTTACAAGTGAAAAACACACTCGGCCCTGCGATGGACTGACGAACTGTCCAGGGTGCACCCTGCCTCGAGACCAAAAACTGCTGATAGGCTCCAGCTTCCCCACGACCCTTCATCGGACTGGTCGGATAATGAATAAATGAAGAACACACTATGCACCTCCTCGCTTTGTTTCAAGGTCTACTTAAAAACAAGGAACACAGCCATGTGCACAATTATGCCCACAGTTTCCGATCAACTAAAGGCGTGCGCAGACTTAAGAGAGCAAACTTAGTGCACATGCCAAAGTAAAACCTGATTTACCAACAGTGCACACCGAGGTGCAAAACGGCATGGCTGCATCCAGTTTATATGGTTTTGTGATGTTTGTAGTGGACTCAAAGGGGGCTTTTTGGCAGAGCTGGTTCCAGAGCTCGTTCAGACCCAGAGCCAGACTTAGCACCGGTTCTTTGGCTTTCGACTGCATAAGCACTCAAAACTGGTTCTATCCTGGCACCAACTCTTTGCTGGGCCAGGATTATGAACCACTTCATGTTGTTTGCATGAGCAGCTGGTTGTGGGGTTACCTGGCCAAAATATGAGCGTTGAAAGTTTTAGTTTTATTTATTTATTTGGTTTAGAAAGTTTTTCTTTAACATAATGACAGATCTGAAAAAAAAAAACGTATATGACAAATTGTTCAAACAGATTGGGTAGAAGCATAAACTTATATATAATCCTACCAATAATAATAACAGAACAACTTGGTTTATGCAATATGGCTTTCTGTCATTCTGTCATAATCTATAAGATTAAAATAATCAGCTATATTGATGGAGTAATGCCATAATAATAATAATATTACTGCAAATTAGTATAATAAATTTTACAAAAGATTTCTGGAGACCAAAAAAGGAGCTGGGTCGCAGCAGCAACGAACAACCCATAAGAAACATTTCCAGATCCTGAATTCTGTTCTTGGTGACCCGCTGGCAATGATGCAGCATTGACCAGACTCTTTCGGTCGAAACCAAAACCGGTTCTTAGCTAGCACCGGAGCTGAACCACCTAAGAACTGGCTCTAGCACCAGCACCAGTTCTTCTTTGGTCGAAAAGCCCTAAATGAGGACCAGCAACAACAGAATGAAGTACAAAAACATCTGTTTTATTGTAGACTTTTGTAGATCATAAAAACTCAGGTATCCAGACTAGACAGAAAGAGAAAACAGGGTCAGGTTCAAAGCAGACAATAGAAGATGGAGAAATGTTGCTGGTCTGATGAGTCTCCAGTTCAGCTCCACATTCACATGCAATATTAAGCTCCTCATTGTACGTTTGGGGGTAAAATGGATTATCACAGGGGTGGGTCCCTTAAAGGCCAGGTTTTCACCAACAGCGATTGATGCATCAGCTATCGAATACCATGACATCTTAACAGCATGACATCCTTGTTGATATCTAATGATGAGCACAACACAGAAATAAAGGAGAAGAATATTGCATGTTCAGGAGTTTTTATTTCTTCTTTGCATGTAAGTGTAAAAAAAAAAAAAAAAAAAAAAAAAAAAATCCACTGACCATCTAAACATGGAGGTGTTCCTGCCTTCTTGTCAAGTTGCACAAGAAGTGATGATGCTTCCCTCCACCCCTTAGGATCGGATCAGTAAGATTGGAAACCTGACAGAAATTTTTTTTGTTGTGGATCAGATATCCTGACACCCCTTTCAGGTTTTTCACCAGTGGTATTACAGCACATTGTGGGCTATTCTGTCCCGTACCAACCCAGACACCTTGGTAGACATGGGGGTAAAGGTACTGCTGGTGTAGTATCATCACGGAATTTAAAGAACATACAGCCTCCAGACGTACAATACTTCATTACACAGTAAATTCTGTTCTACTGAGGGTACAAAGGTTTAATGCTGAGAGTTCACTGTCCCCCAACGGCCTCCACGGTGACCAGATCTATATCCAAGCAGCTTTGGGAGATTCTCATCATGATGTGGTGGAACGGGAGATTCTCATGGTGATGAGGTGGAACGGGAGATTCTCATCATGATGAGGTGGAACGGGAGATTCTCATCATGATGAGGTGGAACGGGAGATTCTCATCATGATGAGGTGGAACGGGAGATTTTCATTATGATGAGGTGGAACGGGAGATTCTCCTCATGATGTGGTGGAACGGGAGATTCTCATGGTGATGAGGTGGAACGGGAGATTCTCATCATGATGAGGTGGAACAGGAGATTCTCATGGTGATGAGGTGGAACGGGAGAGTCTCATCACGATGAGGTGGAACGGGAGATTCTCATCATGATGTGGTGGAACGGGAGATTCTCATGGTGATGAGGTGGAACGGGAGATTCTCATGGTGATGAGGTGGAACGGGAGATTCTCATCATGATGAGGTGGAACAGGAGGCTCTCATCATGATGAGGTGGAACGGGAGATTCTCATCATGATGAGGTGGAACAGGAGATTCTCATCATGATGAGGGGGACCAGGAGATTCTCATCATGATGAGGTGGAACGGGAGATTTTCATTATGATGAGGTGGAACGGGAGAATCTCCTCATGATGTGGTGGAACGGGAGATTCTCATGGTGATGAGGTGGAACGGGAGATTCTCATCATGATGAGGTGGAACAGGAGATTCTCATGGTGATGAGGTGGAACGGGAGAGTCTCATCACGATGAGGTGGAACGGGAGATTCTCATCATGATGTGGTGGAACGGGAGATTCTCATGGTGATGAGGTGGAACGGGAGATTCTCATCATGATGAGGTGGAACAGGAGATTCTCATCATGATGAGGTGGAACGGGAGATTCTCATCATGATGAGGTGGAACAGGAGGGTCTCATCATGATGAGGTGGAACGGGAGATTCTCATCATGATGAGGTGGAACGGGAGATTCTCATCACGATGAGGTGGAACGGGAGATTCTCATCACGATGTGGTGGAACGGAAGATTCTCATGGTGATGAGGTGGAACGGGAGATTCTCATGGTGATAAGGAGGAACGGGAGATTCTCATCATGATGAGGTGGAACGGGAGATTCTCATCATGATGAGGTAGAACGGGAGATTTTCATTATGATGTGGTGGAACGGGAGATTCTCATGGTGATGAGGTAGAAAGGGAGATTCTCATCATAATGAGGTGGAACGGGAGATTCTCATCATGATGAGGTGGAACGGGAGATTTTCATTATGATGTGGTGGAATGGGAGATTCTCATGGTGATGAGGTGGAACGGGAGATTCTTATCATGATGAGGTGGAACGGGAGATTCTCATCATGTTGAGGTGGAACGGAAGATTCTCATGGTGATGAGGTGGAACGGGAGATTCTCATCATGATGAGGTGGAACGGGAGATTCTCATCATGATGAGGTGGAACGGGAGATTCTTATCACGATGTGGTGGAACGGGAGATTCTAATGGTGATGAGGTGGAACGGGAGATTCTCATGGTGATGAGGTGGAACAGGAGATTCTCATCACCATGAGGTGGAACGGGAGATTCTTATCATGATGAGGTGGAACGGGAGATTCTCATGGTGATGAGGTGGAACGGGAGATTCTCATGGTGATGAGGTGGAACGGGAGATTCTCATCATGATGAGATGGAACGGGAGATTCTCATGGTGATGAGGTGGAACGAGAGATTCTCATGGTGATGTGGTGAAACGGGAGATTCTCATCATGATGAGGTGGAACGGGAGATTCTCATCATGATGAGGTGGAACGGGAGATTCTCATCACGATGAGGTGGAACGGGAGATTCTCATCACGATGTGGTGGAACGGGAGATTTTCATGGTGATGAGGTGGAACGGGAGATTCTCATGGTGATGAGGTGGAACGGGAGATTCTCATGGTGATGTGGTGGAACGGGAGATTCTCATGGTGATGAGGTGGAACAGGAGATTCTCATGGTGATGAGGTGGAACGGGAGATTCTCATCATGATGAGGTGGAACGGGAGATTTTCATTATGATGTGGTGGAACGGGAGATTCTCATCATGATGAAGTGGAACGGGATATTCTCATCATGATGAGGTGGAACGGGAGATTCTCATAGTGATGAGGAGGAACAGGAGATTCTCATCATGATGAGGTGGAACGGGGAGATTCTCATCATGATGAGGTGGAACAGGAGATTATCATGGTTATGAGGTGGAACGGGAGATTCTCATCATGATTAGGTGGAACGGGAGATTTTCATTATGATGTGGTGGAACGGGAGAGTCTCATGGTGATGAGGTTGAATGGGAGATTCTCATCATGATGAGGTGGAACGGGAGATTCTCATCATGATGAGGTGGAACGGGAGAGTCTCATGGTGATGAGGTGGAACGGGAGATTCTCATCATGATGAGGTGGAACAGGAGATTCTCATGGTGATGAGGTGGAACGGGAGATTCTCATTATGATGAGGTGGAACGAGAGATTCTCATGGTGATGAGGTGGAACGGGAGATTCTCATCATGATGAGTTGGAACGGGAGATTCTCATCATGATGAGGTGGAACGGGAGAGTCTCATGGTGATGAGGTGGAACGGGAGATTCTCATTATGATGAGGTGGAACGGGAGATTCTCATCATGATGAGGTGGAACGGGAGATTCTCATCATGATGAGGTGGAACGGGAGAGTCTCATGGTGATGAGGTGGAACGGGAGATTCTCATCATGATGAGGTGGAACAGGAGATTCTCATGGTGATGTGGTGGAACGGGAGAGTCTCATCATGATGAGGTGGAACGGGAGATTCTCATCATGATGAGGTGGAACGGGAGAGTCTCATGGTGATGAGGTGGAACGGGAGATTCTCATCATGATGAGGTGGAACAGGAGATTCTCATGGTGATGTGGTGGAACGGGAGATTCCATTATGATGAGGTGGAACGGGAGATTCTCATCATGATCAGGTGGAACGGGAGATTCTCATCATGATGAGGTGGAACAGGAGATTCTCATGGTGATAAGGAGGAACGGGAGATTCTCCTTATGATGAGGTGGAACGGGAGATTCTCATCATGATGAGGTAGAACGGGAGATTTTCATTATGATGTGATGGAACGGGAGATTCTCATGGTGATGAGGTGGAACGGGAGATTCTCATCATAATGAGGTGGAACGGGAGATTCTCATCACGATGAGGTGGAACGGGAGATTCTCATCACGATGTGGTGGAACGGGAGATTTTCATGGTGATGAGGTGGAACGGGAGATTCTCATGGTGATGAGGTGGAACGGGAGATTCTCATCATGATTAGGTGGAACGGGAGATTTTCATTATGATGTGGTGGAACGGGAGATTCTCATCATGATGAGGTGGAACGGGAGATTCTCATGGTGATGTGGTGGAACGGGAGATTCTCATGGTGATGAGGTGGAACAGGAGATTCTCATGGTGATGAGGTGGAACGGGAGATTCTCATCATGATTAGGTGGAACGGGAGATTTTCATTATGATGTGGTGGAACGGGAGATTCTCATCATGATGAGGTGGAACGGGAGATTCTCATCATGAGGTGGAACGGGAGATTCTCATCATGATGAGGTAGAACGGGAGATTTTCATTATGATGTGGTGGAACGGGAGATTCTCATGGTGATGAGGTGGAACGGGAGATTCTCATCATAATGAGGTGGAACGGGAGATTCTCATCACGATGAGGTGGAACGGGAGATTCTCATCACGATGTGGTGGAACGGGAGATTTTCATGGTGATGAGGTGGAACGGGAGATTCTCATGGTGATGAGGTGGAACGGGAGATTCTCATCATGATGAGGTGGAACGAGAGATTCTCATGGTGATGTGGTGAAACGGGAGATTCTCATCATGATGAGGTGGAACGGGAGATTCTCATCATGATGAGGTGGAACGGGAGATTTTCATGGTGATGAGGTGGAACGGGAGATTCTCATGGTGATGAGGTGGAACGGGAGATTCTCATGGTGATGTGGTGGAACGGGAGATTCTCATGGTGATGAGGTGGAACAGGAGATTCTCATGGTGATGAGGTGGAATGGGAGATTCTCATCATGATTAGGTGGAACGGGAGATTTTCATTATGATGTGGTGGAACGGGAGATTCTCATCATGATGAGGTGGAACGGGAGATTCTCATGGTGATGTGGTGGAACGGGAGATTCTCATGGTGATGAGGTGGAACGGGAGATTCTCATGGTGATGAGGTGGAACGGGAGATTCTCATCATGATTAGGTGGAACGGGAGATTTTCATTATGATGTGGTGGAACGGGAGATTCTCATCATGATGAGGTGGAACGGGAGATTCTCATCATGATGAAGTGGAACGGGAGATTCTCATGGTGATGAGGTGGAACAGGAGATTCTCATGGTGATGAGGTGGAACAGGAGATTCTCATGGTGATGAGGTGGAACGGGAGATTCTCATCATGATTAGGTGGAACGGGAGATTTTCATTATGATGTGGTGGAACGGGAGATTCTCATCATGATGAGGTGGAACGGGAGATTCTCATCATGATGAGGTGGAACGGGAGATTCTCATGGTGATGAGGTGGAACAGGAGATTCTCATGGTGATGAGGTGGAACGGGAGATTCTCATCATGATGAGGTGGAACGGGGAGATTCTCATCATGATGAGGTGGAACAGGAGATTCTCATGGTGATGAGGTGGAGCGGGAGATTCTCATCATGATGAGGTGGAACGGGAGATTCTCATGGTGATGAGGTGGAACGGGAGAGTCTCATGGTGATGAGGTGGAACGGGAGATTCTCATCAGGATGAGGTGGAACAGGAGATTGTCATGGTGATGAGGTGGAATGGGAGATTCTCATTATGATGAGGTGGAACGGGAGATTTTCATCATGATGAGGTGGAATGGGAGATTCTCATCATGATGAGGTGGAACGGGAGAGTCTCATGGTGATGAGGTGGAACGGGAGATTCTCATCAGGATGAGGTGGAACAGGAGATTGTCATGGTGATGAGGTGGAATGGGAGATTCTCATTATGATGAGGTGGAACAAGAGATTCTCATGGTGATGAGGTGGAACTGGAGATTCTCATCATGATGAGGTGGAACGGGAGATTCTCATCATGATGAGGTGGAACGGGAGAGTCTCATGGTGATGAGGTGGAACGGGAGATTCTCATTATGATGAGGTGGAACGGGAGATTCTCATCATGATGAGGTGGAATGGGAGATTCTCATCATGATGAGGTGGAACGGGAGAGTCTCATGGTGATGAGGTGGAACGGGAGATTCTCATCATGATGAGGTGGAACAGGAGATTCTCATGGTGATGAGGTGGAACGGGAGATTCTCATCATGATGAGGTGGAACGGGAGAGTCTCATGGTGATGAGGTGGAGCGGGAGATTCTCATCATGATGAGGTGGAACAGGAGATTCTCATGGTGATGAGGTGGAACGGGAGATTCTCATCATGATGAGGTGGAACGGGAGATTCTCATCATGATGAGGTGGAACGGGAGATTCTCATCATGATGAGGTGGAACAGGAGATTCTCATGGTGATGTGGTGGAACAGGAGATTCTCATGGTGATGAGGTGGAACGGGAGATTCTCATCATGATGAGGTGGAACGGGAGAGTCTCATGGTGATGAGGTGGAACGGGAGATTCTCATCATGATGAGGTGGAACGGGAGATTCTCATGGTGATGTGGTGGAACAGGAGAGTCTCATCATGATGAGGTGGAACGGGAGATTCTCATCATGATGAGGTGGAACAAGAGATTCTCATGGTGATGAGGTGGAACGGGAGAATCTCATCGTGATGAGGTGGAACGGGAGATTCTCATCATGATGAGGTGGAATGGGAGAGTCTCATGGTGATGAGGTGGAACGGGAGATTCTCATTATGATGAGGTGGAACGGGAGATTCTCATCATGATGAGGTGGAACGGGAGATTCTCATCATGATGAGGTGGAACGGGAGAGTCACATGGTGATGAGGTGGAATGGGAGATTCTCATCATGATGAGGTGGAACAGGAGATTCTCATGGTGATGAGGTGGAACGGGAGATTCTCATGGTGATGAGGTGGAACGGGAGATTCTCATCATGATGAGGTGGAACGGGAGAGTCTCATGGTGATGAGGTGGAACGGGAGATTCTCATCATGATGAGGTGGAACGGGAGATTCTCATGTTGATGTGGTGGAACAGGAGAGTCTCATCATGATGAGGTGGAACGGGAGATTCTCATCATGATGAGGTGGAACAGGAGATTCTCATGGTGATGAGGTGGAACGGGAGATTCTCATCATGATGAGGTGGAATGGGAGATTCTCATCATGATGAGGTGGAACGGGAGAGTCTCATGGTGATGAGGTGGAACGGGAGATTCTCATCATGATGAGGTGGAACGGGAGAGTCTCATGGTGATGAGGTGGAACAGGAGATTCTCATGGTGATGTGGTGGAACGGGAGAGTCTCATGGTGATGAGGTGGAACGGGAGATTCTCATCATGATGAGGTGGAACAAGAGATTCTCATGGTGATGAGGTGGAACGGGAGATTCTCATCGTGATGAGGTGGAACGGGAGATTCTCATCATGATGAGGTGGAATGGGAGAGTCTCATGGTGATGAGGTGGAACGGGAGATTCTCATTATGATGAGGTGGAACGGGAGATTCTCATCATGATGAGGTGGAACGGGAGATTCTCATCATGATGAGGTGGAACGGGAGAGTCACATGGTGATGAGGTGGAATGGGAGATTCTCATCATGATGAGGTGGAACAGGAGATTCTCATGGTGATGAGGTGGAACGGGAGATTCTCATGGTGATGAGGTGGAACGGGAGATTCTCATCATGATGAGGTGGAACGGGAGAGTCTCATGGTGATGAGGTGGAACGGGAGATTCTCATCATGATGAGGTGGAACGGGAGATTCTCATGTTGATGTGGTGGAACAGGAGAGTCTCATCATGATGAGGTGGAACGGGAGATTCTCATCATGATGAGGTGGAACAGGAGATTCTCATGGTGATGAGGTGGAACGGGAGATTCTCATCATGATGAGGTGGAATGGGAGATTCTCATCATGATGAGGTGGAACGGGAGAGTCTCATGGTGATGAGGTGGAACGGGAGATTCTCATCATGATGAGGTGGAACGGGAGAGTCTCATGGTGATGAGGTGGAACAGGAGATTCTCATGGTGATGTGGTGGAACGGGAGAGTCTCATGGTGATGAGGTGGAACGGGAGATTCTCATCATGATGAGGTGGAACAGGAGATTCTCATGGTGATGAGGTGGAACGGGAGATTCTCATCATGATGAGGTGGAACAGGAGATTCTCATCATGATGAGGTGGAACGGGAGATTCTTATCATGATGAGGTGGAACGAGAGATTTTCATGGTGATGTGGTGGAACGGGAGATTCTCGTGATCTGGTGGAATGTTATGTTGTGGAATGGGTGATTGTTATTGTCAATATGAAGCAAATGTCTGAGGAATATTTACAACACCTTGTTGAATCTATCATGTTGAGAACTGAGGCCATTCCTGAGGAAAAAGATGTTCTGTTGCTTTTAAATCTGTTCCTCATTATTGACCTCTTAGTGGTAAATAATCAGAGTCGAGTCAAATCCTTTAAATTAGTCCAGAAGCCTCCATTTTTTATCAACATGCATCTGTCTGTGGTTTTCAAATCCTTTATCTTCTCATGGTTACCAGATGAGAAGCAACTCATCCATGAAGCGCTGTTTGAATGAGCGCGCTGTCCCCATGCAGCCTGGGTTAGCCTGGTTTTACAGTCACATGGAAATGCATATGAAAATGGAATAAAATTAATTCTGAAAAAAAGAGATATGATGAAGCAGTCAATTCATGTCTGAAGATCAAACCTTTCTCTCTTTCCTCTGGTCTTTCTTCCTCTCATCTCACCAGATTTCCATTCATCCTTTCTTCTCCTGTTGCTGCCAGCAGAAGAATAACGCACACACAGATTTTATCCAAATTTACAATCACCTCAGCGATGTGTGTCTGCTGATTTCTGTCATTCTGCATTTTACACTTCTTATTTCTTTCCCATTTTTCAGCGGCGGATTTGGCTGTCAGTAATCACCCCGCTGGCTGATAAGCCCCGATAAGCCCAGTGAAGAAATCACATAATAGATCTGAAACTTTCAGGCCAGTTTGGAGGCAATTACCAGATCTTACCTTTTAATTCTGCTGGCAGCTCCCTGTGATCTGTGGAAACGAGGAGGAATGTAGCGTGAACTAGTTTTAATTGGTTTTTAGATGACTTTTACATGAACTGTGAAATTGTGTTAATCAACAGAAAGGGCAGCATGCAGGCGGCTTTCAGACCTGTGGAAAACACTGCTGTTGTGAAGAACATGGTGGGAATATTCACTTTGTACTCTGAGGATTAGGGGTTTAGTGAGTCAGTTCCAGTTTAAGAAGTGGTAATAATTTATATTATCATGACCTTTTATTTAAAATTGTAGATGAAAATATTTCATTGCTCTTTTGTCATAAACAGGTTTCAGGGTTTGTTTGTGTTGAATATGGAAATCAAGGGCGGCTGTAGCTGCACTTGTTGGATTTTATTGACAAAATCTTGAGCTTTTTTAGCTACATTTTTCTCATCAGATCCAGAAGGATGCATTTTGCTTTCTCAAAATCTTTTCTGCAATACTTTAAGATTTGTTATCCAATACCAAGTAAATATGGTATCACTGACACTGGTGTTGATTCTTTATAAAAACAACGATGAATGAAAGGTATACCTTTCATTCATTTTTTAGGTGTTTTTGTCTTTTTCTTTTGGATTATTATTTAGTTCAAACCAGGATAGAAGCTGGGTAATAGTATTATAAATTAATCAAAGCAATAATAGAGTAGCACACGCTACAGTCAAATATATTTATTAGATTTGTTTAAATTCCAGTCAATGTGTTAATTCAAATAGCAAATTACAGGAATTACAGGAACACACAGTAGCAATGAATTTTCATAGCCTTCAAACTTTTCCACATTTTGTCATGTTGTACAATTGTAAAATATTTTATTTGAGTTTCATGTGAAAGACTCACACAAAGTGACACAAAAGCAAATTATGATTTTCACTTTCTTATTTGCAAATGTAAAACTGAAAAGTGCAGTGTGCAAAAATATACAGCAAGCTTTTGTCTGGGGGGGATCGAATGTGTGAATACACTCAGAGCAGCATACACACAAGTCTGAAGCTTCATCAACAAAAATCCAGTCAAGTCTACCAGATATACCGTAGAAGAAAAAAAAAAAAAAAAAAAAAAAAAAAAAAAAAATTGGCATTTTTGGCAACATGATTGAAAACTGTGTACCTGATTGAATTTTGGTGGTATATGCTGGAATATTCTGGTAAAGACTGGTATATGCTGGTATGTACTGGTAAATGCTGGTATATGCTAGTATATGTCTGGTATATGGTTGGTATATGCTGGCACGTACTGGTATATGGCTGGTATATGCTGCAATATGGCTGGTATATGTCAGCATATGCTGTTATATGATGACATATACTGACATATGCTGGTATATGTCTGGTATATACTGGTATAAACTGGCATATACTTGTAAATGCTGGTATATGCTAGTATATGTCTGGTATATGATGGTATATGCTGGTATATGGCTGGTATATGTCAGTATATGCTGTTATATGATGACATATACTGACATATGCTAGTATATGTCTGGTATATGGTTAGTATATGCTGGCACATACTGGTATATTCTGGTATATGATGGTATATGCTGGTATTGTTGTGATCCTGTTCCCTGGTGGGCGTGTCTGGCATCCTGGCACCTGGATCAGCACCTGATCGGCATCTTGGCAATCAGCAGCAGCACTATTTAAGATCTGCCCAGCCTGCTGTTCATCGCCAGATAGTTGAACGCCTTTGGTACAACTCTCGGCCTGAAGGATTCTTCCCAGTGTGATTTCCTGATCGTTAACCTGTGTGTTTTTTCCCCGTCAGAGATCCTGCCTGCATGCCCGATTGCTGCCCTACCGCTTGCCTGCCTGCCTGCCTGCCCGCCTGCCTGCCCGCCTGCCTGCCCGCCTCTCTGTCCGCCAGGTTTACCTCCCCGCTTGTCTGCCTGCCGACTAACCTATCTTCCGCATCCACCTGGGAAAGAAACCGAAATCAGAAGGAAGCAAATAAAGCATTGTTTGAAACTCCAAGCCGAGTCCGCATATGAATCCCCCGCACTTGACGTCAACCTAACAGAACTATCTGGCCACAAATGGATTCAGCGGACTCAAACCCGGAAGTCGCCTCGGACCCACTACAACAAGCCCTCTCGGGTCTGAATGCTCGCCTCGCTCGACATGAACAGTTGATGTTGACTCTGGATCATAATTACCACACCATACTCTCTCAGCTGGCCCAACTTACCACACATGTCGCTGGATTGATCCCTTCTGCACCTTCCCAGCCGCCGGATCCCGACGCACTCGCGCTTCAACCCGATCGAGCAGTCACAGTAAGAGAGACACACATCCCAGATCCCAAGCCCTACGCTGGGGATTTGGGAAAATGTAGGGGATTCCTCCTCCAATGCTCCATTATTTTTGACCAGAAGCCACTCACCTATGCTAACGATAGATCCAAGGTTTCATATATAATTGGACTGCTGGAAGGAAAGGCACTGGCGTGGGCGGAAGCGGCATATGAACAGCAGGATTTTAGACACTCTTCCTATTCCTCATTTGTCGAGGAGATGAAAAAAGTTTTTGATCACCCAGTAAGGGGCGGTGAATCAGTCAAGCGTCTCCTTAATCTCCGTCAGGGAGATCGGTGTGTAGCGGACTTTGCGATTGATTTCAGGACAGCAGGTGCTGATTCAGGCTGGAACAACGAGGCTCTCCGCGACATCTTCGCCAACGGGTTAAGCAGTCGGCTAAAGGATGAGTTGGCAACCCGAGACACACTGGGCTCGCTGGACGAACTAATTTCTCTTGCCATACGAATAGATAACCGGCTACGGGAGAGGGATAGGGAACGGCGGTCCAGATCCAGCCAAGACTCGGGCACTCTCTCGGGATCGAACTCCTCCCCTCTGTCTCACACTACCCCGCCTACGGAGGAGCCCATGCAACTGGGCAGGGCTCACCTCTTCCCAGAGGAGCGGCAGAGAAGGGACTCTGGAGATTGCTATTACTGCGGAAGATCTGGACACCGGATATCTCTATGTCCCAACCGAGCAAAAGACCAGGGTCGTCAGTAGCGGCGGGAGTACTGATGGCCACATCATCCACTGAGATCCCCCACACCAAGACACTTATCCCCGCAACCCTGTTCGTAGATAAGACCCCCCATTCTGTTGAGGCCTTAGTGGATTCTGGAGCTGAGGCTAATTTTCTGGATGAGACTTTGGCCACCGCTCTTGGGTTATGTCTGGAGGCTCTTTCTTCCCCTGTATCAGCACAGGCTCTGGATGGTAGCCATCTTTATTCCATAACCCGACAGTCCATCCCCGTTAGACTGATAGTCTCTGGCAACCACCAGGAATACATACCTTTCTTCATTGTTGAATCACCTAAGTCTCCACTGGTCTTGGGTCACCCCTGGCTGTCATTACATAACCCGCACCTAGATTGGCGGACTGGGAGAATTATCAATTGGAGCTCCTTTTGTCATGCCACCTGTCTTCTGTCGGCCATTCCCTCGACCTCATCCGTTTCTGGTCTTCAACCCGTTGCCCCAGACCTGTCTGCAGTACCGACAGTATATAATGATTTAATGGAGGTTTTCAGCAAGGACAAGGCTTTAGCACTGCCACCTCATCGACCTTACGATTGCACCATTGATTTACTCCCAGGTGCCCCACTGCCTACCAGCCGACTATACAACATATCCCGACCTGAGATGGAGGCTTTGGAGGGGTACATCTCAGATTCCCTAGCAGCTGGATTAATTAAGCCCTCTTCTTCACCCCTAGGAGCTGGATTCTTCTTTATCTCCAAGAAGGATGGCTCACTTAGACCTTGCATTGACTACCGGGGCTTAAATGCAATCACAGTTAAAAACAAGTACCCTTTACCCCTACTGGAGTCAGTTTTCAATTCCCTTCATGGCTCCACAATCTTCCTGCCTGCCCGCCTCTCTGTCCGCCAGGTTTACCTCCCCGCTTGTCTGCCTGCCGACTAACCTATCTTCCGCATCCACCTGGGAAAGAAACCGAAATCAGAAGGAAGCAAATAAAGCATTGTTTGAAACTCCAAGCCGAGTCCGCATATGAATCCCCCGCACTTGACGTCAACCTAACAGGTATATGTCTGGTATATGCTAGTATATTCTATATTCTAATTCCAATTGTACCGTTATTTTGCAGACGCTTTTATCCAAAGCAACATATCAGAGTTAGAACACACACACTCATACCCTGATAGGCACATCAGGGGGCAACTCTGGTTCAGTGCCATGCCCAAGGACACTTCAGCACATAGTCAGGGAGAGGAATGTTTCCATTCTGGTCTGATGCAGGATTCCAGCTGCTTCCATGATGCTCCAGATGTTTGAACTGGTGAAAAGTGTGGACTGCAGCAGACAGGTTCTCCTGTTCCACCATCAGGATGTGGTCCAGCATGGTCCTGCTGGACCAGTTCTCCTGTTCCACCATCAGGATGTGGTCCAGCATGGTCCTGCTGGACCATTTCTCCTGTTCCACCATCAGGATGTGGTCCAGCATGGTCCTGCTGGACCAGTTCTCCTGTTCCACCATCAGGATGTGGTTCTGCTGGACCATTTCACCTGTTCCACCATCAGGATGTGGTCCTGCTGGACCAGTTCTCCTGTTCCACCATCAGGATGTGGTCCAGCATGGTCCTGCTGGACCATTTCACCTGTTCCACCATCAGGATGTGGTCCTGCTGGACCATTTCACCTGTTCCACCATCAGGATGTGGTCCTGCTGGACCATTTCACCTGTTCCACCATCAGGATGTGGTCCTGCTGGACCAGTTCTCCTGTTCCACCATCAGGATGTGGTCCAGCATGGTCCTGCTGGACCATTTCACCTGTTCCACCATCAGGATGTGGTCCTGCTGGACCATTTCACCTGTTCCACCATCAGGATGTGGTCCTGCTGGACCAGTTCTCCTGTTCCACCATCAGGATGTGGTCCAGCATGGTCCTGCTGGACCAGTTCTCCTGTTCCACCATCAGGATGTGGTCCTGCTGGACCAGTTCTCCTGTTCCACCATCAGGATGTGGTCCAGCATGGTCCTGCTGGACCAGTTCTCCTGTTCCACCATCAGGATGTGGTCCAGCATGGTCCTGTTGGACCAGTTCTCCTGTTCCACCATCAGGATGTGGTCCTGCTGGACCAGTTCTCCTGTTCCACCATCAGGATGTGGTCCTGCTGGACCAGTTCTCCTGTTCCACCATCAGGATGTGGTCCAGCATGGTGGAACCTGCAAGGTCTTCCCTGAAAGAGACGTTGTCTGGATGGGAGCAGATGTTTCAGCATTGATGGAGCTTCCCAGATGTGGAAGCTGCCCACGCCATCGGCACTAATGCAACCCCATCCCATCAGAGATGCAGGCTGATAACAAGCTGGATGCTCCCTCTCCTCTTTAGTCTGCAGGACACGCCGTCCATGCTGTCCACAAACTATTCCACATCTTCATCCAGGTTTCCACTCAGAACATTTTAAATGAGCTTTGGTCCAGAGAAGACGGCGTGTTTCTGGATCCTCTTCACATATGATGGAGCTTTAACCTGCATGTGTGGATTTCAGCCTGAACTGGGTTCACACTGGTTTCTGGAAGCTTCCTGAGTCCATGCACTGGTTTCCAGTAGAGAACCATGTCTGGTTCAATGCAGAAGGTCATCAGCGTCCAGCTTTGTCCCCAGAATACAGAGATTCCTCCTGATTTTTCTAAGTCTGGATATTGATATATATGATATCCTACAGTGTAGATGTCGGCATCTACACTGAGGAAAATTCCTGAGATAGTTCCACAGACCCAGTTTGTCTCAGACTGGTGTAGCTCTGTCCATCTTTCCCTTTCAGAGACTCTGCCTCTAAGAAATGCTCTTTTCTCATTACTGACCTGTTGCTAATGAACCTAATTATTTGTTAAATGCTCCTCCAGTTGTTTCTGATTCATGTCAGATGCTTTTCCAGCCTTTTGTTGCTCCTGTTCCAGCTGTCCTCAGATAGTTTGCTACTTCAGATTCACAATGAGCTCATATTTCCCATCAAATGATAAAATGTCTCAGTTTCATCGTGTTTATCTTCTTCTGGGAAAATAATGAGTTCATGAGATTTTTAATTGATTTTATTTCATTTTTCCCTACATTTTACACAAAATCCATGTTTTTGGAATTGGGTTTGTGCAAATACTCTTCTGATCCAGCAGTTACGTCAGTCTCACCTCCTGATGGGCTCATTGACCAGGCACCATGCTGACACAGAGACCAACATGCTCTTTGCCTGATAAAACAGTTTGGTAGAAAAACTACAGGATGTTGAATTAATAATGTGAGCAGTCTTGTCATGACGTACCGCAGGTGAAACGATACCAAAATAATCCAGCCTGTAACAAAAAGCCTTTTTCATAAATCAAACTTGGTGTGAATGTCACAGCCTGTCGGTGTCTTCCTGCTCAACATGCTCATGCTTCATGGCAGCTTTCTGTCCTCTGGCTTCTTCCTTCAGAGTAACATTAGAAAGGAAAAGGGAACATGGTGATGCCTCCTTCATTTCCACATCTGGATCCAGAAGAAGACTTCAGTGATGTTTGTGATTGGCAGCGCTGTATGGAAGTTGTATCGTTAGAATAGCTCACCTTTATCTGTCATTAAGGAGAAAATCTGTCATTGAGGAGAAAATCGCAGCTTCATCTTGCTGATTTAAGATTCTTTCTCTCACTGTGGAATAAATCCTGCCGTTATGAAAACATGGCATTTGCTCATCTCACACTGATGCAAGCCCACTCGCTGTGCGTGCTCCCCTCAACAGAACCAACCAGAGAGCATCTCCATGAAATCTGCTCCACAGTGTGAGAGGGATGTTTTGTCAATATCAGATGGTTGGAGGGCTTTGGGCTTGGCATCGTAGCAGGCATCACTGCTACGTCTGGCACGGCTCTTATTGAAGTGTTTACTCTGAGAGGAAGGGGTGGTGACTGTGTGGGTGTTGATGCCCTCCATCTTTTTCTGTCAGCGTGGCTTCTCCTCTGTATCTAATCCTGCCAGGGCACCAGCTGCTCCCAGAACAGCATCTCCCACGGCACAAGATACTTCCTCTCAGAACTACCTCCCTCCCCAGCGCTCCCACTCATCCACCCGTCTCCTGGCTGCCCCTTGGCCAGGCTGCGGTCGCTGAAGCCAAGTTCACACTGCTGGAATGATTACAGTGACAGCTGTGTTTTTCTGCTCGTCTGCAGGGACTGCTTTCATCTGGTCTGCTTCACCGAGCTGCTATCAGCTGCAGCTTGGCGGGCTGATCAACTGATTGACTGACTGGACAACATGCGGGGCGGGGGGGGGGGGGGGGGGGGCAACAAGGTGTGCAGGATTCACTGGCGTTCCTTCATGCTGTGAAAAATATACAAGAAGTGGAGGCAGAGCTTTAAGAAAGGAGGAGGAAGCAGTGAAAAGAAGCATCGACAGGCTGGTTTTAATGTTTTTAGTCATTTTTTTTTATTTATTTTTTTTTTTACACAATTTCCTTTCAGATGTTCGTTTTTAAAAGTCTAGATACTTTTTCTTATTTCAGGAAATCTTATTAGCTCTAATCTCACTGCATGGACAGATCATTTCACTAGATTATAGTCTGAATCATCACAGTTAAAAGGCTTTTCACTTTTCAGTCTGATTTACTATAATAACACAAATTATATATATATATATATACATATATATATATATATATATATATATATATATATATATACATACATATATATATATATATATATATATATATATATATATATATATATATATATATATATATATATATATATATATATATATATATACATACATATATATATATACATACATATATATATATATATATATATATATATATATATGTATATATATATATATATATATATATATATATATATATATATATATATATATATATATATATACATATATATATATATATATATATATATAATGTATATATATGTATATATATATATATATACATATATATATATATATATATATAATGTATATATATATATATATATATATATATATACATATATATATATGTATATATATATATATATATATATATATATATATACATATATATATATATATATATATATATATATATATATATATATATATATATATATATAATGTATATATATGTATATATATATATGTTTGCTAGTCTTGTTTATCATGCTGTAAATGTCATTTCCATCTGTGTTACTGACTGCATTCTTAAAGCCCACCAGACACCAAAGAGACACACTGCGCTGTGGTAAATCATGGAGTTTCATCGGTTTTGTTTGCTTCTTTTACCAGGAACCCCTACTGAGGTCAAGTGTGTGTTTGTAATTTGCCTCCTGGTCTGTCTCTGTACAGGCTAATCTTTGCTCTGATCTGTAGCTGCTTTCAGGGAGGAAGTTTCATCTTGCTGCACGTATGGAACCATCATGCTAAGCAGTCCTTCAGTCTGCCGTATCAGGGTCCTGACCAGCTATGAGGTTTGCATCTTACCTAATTCTGACTGAAGGTTGCTTGTTTTAAAGTCACAGCTTGGCTGAATGACCAAGAGAGAAAAGTTCTACAGAGGAAGCTGCTCTTCATTCATCCAAGCGAAACAGAGACAATCACAACAGAGAAACACATAATACACAAGCTTTAGAGATTAAAACCGCAGGGATGTTTGCTCAGGTGAACATTGTGTCATGCTGGTTTATTAACCAGTAACAAGGACGACATGAAGAGCTGAAAGAGGCGTGAGCTGTTTCACTGAGGAAACACTCTGACATGGTCCATCTTCACACAGCAGCTGTAGCTGCTCATTCCCTTCCCACCCTCACCTGTTTGTCTTCCTGTTAGCTAACAGGTGAGGGTGGGTGGACAACTCTGTCTGTGGAAGAGACACAACGCTGATTAACGGAGGCCATGTTGGCTGTGAACATGAGAAAACTCTTCAGAGACAGGAACCAGAAGATGAAGCTTCTTCAGCTGACTCAAGTCTGCTTTATGTGTCATTTATAGGAAAGAAATATAAAATATCTCATTTCTCCAGATGGAAGCTAGAATATGACACAGTGTCCACCTTTACCATCCCTTTACAGAAACAGGGGTCCATGGCTGCTCCTCTTCCGCCGGTACGCTCAGCGTCACCGGCCCGCTGGCCGTTGTGCATCGCTCGGTTTACACCCTGTGTTCAAACAGCTTCTTTATTGTTGGATCACATCAGGTCTTCACCTGTTCTCCTGCGTGTCTCTACCGTGTTCTTCGCTGAGCTTTGGTAAACCCTTTTCTACATTCCCCTGCATTGTGCCGCTGCTTCAGTCCGACACACGGAGAAAATGTCTGTTTTATGGCTGCATTCTGGTGGAAACTTTCTGCTGATTGGACCATAAAACTGGGGTGCAGTGAGAAGAACTGGTTTAAGGTGCATTTGCTTGGACAGTATCAACTAGTAGCAACTATTTCCATGTGTCTGACCAGGATTATGAATGTTCTGTCCTCAGCTGTTATGACGCTAAAAGAAAAGGCCTTTGTTTACAGGAAGAGACTTATGACTGGTGTTGCTCACAGGACACATTATTCTGGTCTGGAAATGGACAGTTTCGGACAGTTGGCCTCTAAGCAAGGCACTCTGACTGCTCCCCAACGGCAGCTGCACACGGCTATAGCTGCGTCCACACAATGGGGTCTGAAAAAGTACTTCTAGCCCTTCACTGACAGGCAAAGAGAGCATTAATAAGCCACGAGGTCCAGGATTCAGGGGGACCTGCAGAGATCCACAGCCCTCCTGGGTGAATCTGTCAACAGGATACTCCTCTAACCTGATCTTCATGGAAGAAGGGCAGGAAGGTTTAGAGGAAGTCATGAAAAGTCTGATTTGTAGGGTAGTAGAAACAACAGACACATGGAATAAGATGAAACCACATTTAGCCTAAATTATCACCACATAACACCCTGAACACACCATCCCCATGATGAAACACGGTGGTGGCAGCATCATACTGCGGGGATGCTGTTCTTCAGCACGGACCCACATCTTGTTTCTTCATTTATTTTATATAAATGAATAAACTGAAGGTGAGAGTTGATGGGAAGATGGATGGAGATAAGTAGGGGAGAACCCAGTAAGAAAAGGGCAGTGGAAAACGTGGGACTGGTGTGGAGGTCTACCTTCTCGTGCCAAGAACCTGAAACATCCAGGCTGAGCTACAGATCCTGGAATGACCCTGTCGATGTCCGGACCTGAATACAGCTGTGGAACGACTGGAAACAGCTGTTCATAGAGGTTCTCCTTCTGCTCTCCAGATGTGCACATCTGCTAGAATTGGTTGTTCTATGAAATATTAACTGTGGGCTGAATACAAACTAACTTTTATGAGTGAAATAAGGAAAGAACTAAACAACAAATCCTTTTCTTTCCACTTTACAGTTATAAACCACTTTGTGTTGGTCTGTCACATCACATTCACATAAAATCCAATGATGTTTGTGGCTTTAATGTTATAAAATACAGAAAAGGTCAAAGGGCATGAATGCTAATTCAAGACATTATTGAATGTTTTGGCTTCACTGCTTCCGTTAGTTAGCGAGAGAAGAAATAGGATTCCTTACTTTCCTTCAGTAACAGCAACACATTGATGAAAATGTGGAAATGTGCTAACACAGTGGTGTGATGCTACTAGCTGTTCTAAGTGTGTCATCTTTTATCATGGACGCTCGACTGTCTCACCAGCAAATTCATTTATGAGCCACTTCAGCTAATTTCCCAGGATGAAGCGAATCCAGAGGCGGATCATCACACTTAGTGCTCCTGGTGTCTCCGCAGGGTGTTACGAAGGGTTAAAATTCCTATAATGAAGCTTTCATTTTATTACACATCATACAAAACTGGGAAATGTCTGGTTATGTGATGTGAACAGATCTTTAGCACATGCAGCCGCTGCCTGCTGCTGATCCGTGTCATATTTCTGTTCAAACGACATCAGTGGGATGACGCTCCTGTTTCCTTCATCAGCAAGTAGTCATATGTATGTTTATTCATAGATTTATATTTACAGGCTGAAATGTTTCATCAGAGTTTAGTGTTGTTGTTCTTTATTTTAGTGTTGTGCTTCTTGGTGTAATTAATCCACCCTGGTTCTGGTTCTGCTGGAGGTTCTTTCCTTTTCACCGTCACCTTCTGCAGCTCAGGACTCAGTATGATCTCTTGCTTTCCTTAGTTACGCAACTGTAACCCCTGACTGACGTCAAGTAAAGTGAGATTATGTAACTGTATAGGCCAATAACTAGGTTCGGCAGGAGTACAATGGGCACTACGGTAGGTGCAGAATGAAATGGCTGGAGGCAGGAAATAAGCAAAAATAATGATTGTTATTTGTAATAAAGCAGAAAAAAAAAAAACAATACAATTTGTACAAATACTACAATTGCCGGCAGAAAAACAAAACCCCAGTCCTTTTGAGCTCAATGTTTGTCTTTTTTTTTGTTAGTTGTTTGTCGGGTCAAATAGTCTCTTTAGCTCCAGTTCCTTTCTTTTCCGCTGTTTTGAGTTGTTACCACTTTGTTGGTTAACCCCTGGGAAACAGGATCCTCAGATGAGAGTTCGGCTCAGTTCGGGACACAGGCTCGCCATCTCCATCCGGAGAACATCAGATATCCGGGACTAGATCAGGTTTTCTTAACCATCAAAAGAACCTAGCCTTCACAACAATAATGATATTATTGTATACAGCTAATTATTTATCTTCTCACACAGCTATAGCTTAGTTTTAATCTTCTTCTTTCCCAAATTACCATTCAACCATAAATAGTAACACTTTTTATGCATGTTTTTAACTCAAATTATCTTCCGTTTACATGAAATAACTTATTAGCTCATGTAACACAATGAAATGAATTTCTCTTTTTTTTTTCTTTTTCTTGGTAATCATGAAATTATGATTATCTTTAACCAATTAAAATTATTGATTGTTAAACCATCTTTTAGCTTTTGTAAATCATAACATGAAATACAATAGTAATACTTTTCTTTAAAGTCAAAAGTTAAATCATAAAATCATATTTGGTTTCAGTTTTCAGCATTACTTTTCTGTAAGCGTTCACACAGTAACAAAAAAGTGCATTCAACATTGAACAAACACTGCATTTGACCATGAAACATGAAAAATAATTTATGTTTCATTACACTATCTCTAACAAATCCCCTTTACAAAATATCTTAACCAGGAATAGCATTTACAGGACATTCAACAGCATAAAGCTAATCTCAACATGGCGCCAGCGTGGGTTCTCGAGCTTTTCAACTCACCAGGATGAGGTTTCTGCACGAGCACATCAAGGACACAGTCAAACAGCCTCTCAAGCTTGTGTTCCCTTTCACTTAACATAATAACATCTCCAATTAGTAATCAGATGATAGAAATATTCGTTTAAAACTGTTATTTTGTTGCAACTCACCAAGACGTTCATTAAAGTATAGCTAGGTCCGTCTCACTCCGCTAAATTAACCCGTGTTTCAGTTCCACTGCTGGAAGGCGGGACTAACGTTTCTCTTAACAAATGAGAAGGTCGTTATCACACGATATGACCATAAAACAGGAAAATAAAGCTTGGGAGTGAAGAGTACATTCCCTCTTTTCAAAATAAACGTTTTTTTCAAAATAAAAGTGCACGATTGTACAAATAAAAAGGAAGAGAAAAAGAAGTAGTTTTCTCTACTGGGTTACACAACGTCTTACCGATTGGCTTTCTGATATAATATTTTCATAATAAATCATAGATTAATGTAGATCTGGATTAATTGGATTATAATTAATTGATGGTGAATCAGATTTACCTGGACGGCAGCTTTAAACATGCCCGACCTTCATTCTGTTGCAGCAATATAAATAAACTAGAAAAGCGTAAATCTCCGACAGCACAATGTTAAAGAATGAACTGTTGCTTTTATATGAACGCAGATGAAAAATGTGTGTGTGTGTGTGTGTGTGTGTGAACCGTGTGTCTCCCAGCATGTGATTGTTTCTCTTCGATCAGTTTACAACTGTTACGTAGTTTCGTGTTCCCTCATCTTCACTTCACCCTGTCATTTTCTCTCTTTGTTCCTGGCGCCTCCACCACCTCCTCCACCACCAGCGACTCCTCCCCACGCCTCCTCTCCAACCGCCTACTAAAACTCAGATTAAAGGAATGATGCAAGCTGCTGTTCTTGTTCACGTTTGATCCTTTCTGACAGAGTCGGCTGCCAGCGGCCCCGAGAACTTCGGGGGTGGGGTGGTCTTTATATAACCCTCATAACATCAAGACGTAACACGTGTGTGTTTAATATTCACATGTAAACATACTGACAAACACACTTCAGCTGGGAGGACGGAGTGTGTTGTTAAAGATGTTTCATCAGCAAAAGCTTTAAGAAAACAAAAGAAGACGTTTTGTAGTTAAATAAATAATAAAAGAATAAATAACCAACAAGAATAAAACAAAAAATACACTGAGAGGTCAGACCGCCAGCAAGCAGCTCATTTCCACCATCTACTGATCTCCATCCTGTTCTGGTCATATTTCCATCTGATATGGATCCATCATCAGATTCCAGATCCACTGATGATAAATCCACAGTGTCTCGGCTACTTTGTGGTGTTTGTTGCATGTTGGTTCTCTCGCAGTGATGAACAGTTCTTCCTGTTCTGGATGGTAGTATCCAGAATGTTGTTCCTGTTCTGGATGGTAGTATCCAGAATGTTGTTCCTGTTCTGGATGGTAGCATCCAGAATGTTGTTCCTGTTCTGGATGGTAGTATCCAGAACGTTGTTCCTGTTCTGGATGGTAGTATCCAGAATGTTGTTCCTGTTCTGGATGGTAGTATCCAGAATGTTGTTCCCATTCTGGATGGTAGTATCCAGAATGTTGTTCCTGTTCTGGATGGTAGTATCCAGAATGTTGTTCCTGTTCTGGATGGTAGTACCCAGAGTGTTGTTCCTGTTCTGGATGGCAGTATCCAGAATGTTGTTCCTGTTCTGGATGGTAGTATCCAGAACGTTGTTCCTGTTCTGGATGGTAGTATCCAGAATGTTGTTCCTGTTCTGGATGGTAGTATCCAGAACGTTGTTCCTGTTCTGGATGGTAGTATCCAGAATGTTGTTCCTGTTCTGGATGGTAGTATCCAGAACGTTGTTCCTGTTCTGGATGGTAGTATCCAGAATGTTGTTCCTGTTCTGGATGGTAGTATCCAGAACGTTGTTCCTGTTCTGGATGGTAGAATCCAGAACGTTGTTCCTGTTCTGGATGGTAGTATCCAGAATGTTGTTCCTGTTCTGGATGGTAGCATCCAGAATGTTCTTCCTGTTCTGGATGGTAGAATCCAGAATGTTGTTCCCGTTCTGGATGGTAGCATCCAGAATGTTCTTCGTGTTCTGGATGGTAGCATCCAGAATGTTCTTCCTGTTCTGGATGGTAGTATCCAGAATGTTGTTCCTGTTCTGGATGGTAGCATCCAGAATGTTCTTCCTGTTCTGGATGGTAGCATCCAGAATGTTGTTCCTGTTCTGGATGGCAGAATCCAGAATGTTGTTCCTGTTCTGGATGGTAGCATCCAGAATGTTCTTCCTGTTCTGGATGGTAGTATCCAGAACGTTGTTCCTGTTCTGGATGGTAGTATCCAGAATGTTCTTCCTGTTCTGGATGGTAGTATCCAGAACGTTGTTCCTGTTCTGGATGGTAGTATCCAGAGTGTTCTTCCTGTTCTGGATGGTAGTATCCAGAATGTTGTTCCTGTTCTGGATGGTAGTATCCAGAATGTTGTTCCTGTTCTGGATGGTAGCATCCAGAATGTTCTTCCTGTTCTGGATGGTAGAATCCAGAATGTTGTTCCCGTTCTGGATGGTAGCATCCAGAATGTTCTTCCTGTTCTGGATGGTAGCATCCAGAATGTTCTTCCTGTTCTGGATGGTAGTATCCAGAATGTTGTTCCTGTTCTGGATGGTAGCATCCAGAATGTTCTTCCTGTTCTGGATGGTAGGATCCAGAATGTTCTTCCTGTTCTGGATGGTAGTATCCAGAATGTTGTTCCTGTTCTGGATGGTAGCATCCAGAATGTTCTTCCTGTTCTGGATGGTAGTATCCAGAACGTTGTTCCTGTTCTGGATGGTAGTATCCAGGATGTTGTTCCTGTTCTGGATGGTAGTATCCAGAATGTTGTTCCTGTTCTGGATGGTAGTATCCAGAATGTTGTTCCTGTTCTGGATGGTAGTATCCAGAACGTTGTTCCTGTTCTGGATGGTAGTATCAGAACATTGCCAGGATCCACATCTATCTCTGATATCTAGGAAAACCTGTTGGGAACTTCTCCTGGATTTTTTCACCATTTATTGTGGAGTTACATGCAGACATACTGAAAATGGTTTTGTCTCACACTGCAGAAGAATCCTTCACAACATTCCTGCATCCAGATGCTGATCCGGATCATGCCCACTATTTAACAGTCTGACCTAGACCAAGACACCTTCTGATAAGCACATCATGAAATTTCCCCAGAAGTAATTGCATGAAGTTGCAGACAGACAGACAGACAGACAGATAAAATGCCTGCGGAAGTAATAAAGAATTAAATGCATTTTTGGATCATAAATATTGAAACACGTAGAAATTATGAAACGATGGTATGGAAAAACGTGAAATAAAGTAAAGTAAAGTAAAGTAAAATGGGCACCTGGCTCTCTCCCTCCAATTAAAAATAAAAAAGGCATACATAACTAAACTGAATAAATGTGTTTAGTTCTTGCAGTTTGTAAATTTTTGTGTGGGAGTTGGTGAGCGTGCACGTGAACATGCATGAGCACAGGAAGACGTGCAGGCGGCTCAGTGACATCTGACACTGACTGATAGAGAAAGAGTTTGACGGATGCTTCTGCAGCTCAGCCCCCTCATGCTTCATCCTCCAGGATGAATTGGGATTATTTATCCTCCTCGCTTAAAGCTCCGCGTTGTAGAGGAGCGCCTCAAAGCTGGTTTTATTTTTGGACTTTGGATCTGGTTATTCCATCCCAGACTGGTTCCTGTCTGAGACCCTGTTGACATGCACTGGGACTACAACGAGCTTAAAAAAACGTCAACTCACTTGTTGATTCTTGACATTTCACTGCTTACCTGCTCCAACAGTTGTTTTGGTTGAAGAAGTGAAACCTCTTCAACAACCGAGGAGCAGAAGTGCAGTTGATGCAACCTTATACGGTTGATCAGGACAACAGAGCACTGCATCACCACTTTGACCTCCGCTCCTCTCTTGTACATCCAGAGATGGGTCAGATGCAGAGCCCAGTCTGGGTTAATGAAGTAAGAAAGTTAAAGTCACACGTCAACATGTCTAATTTCTGTGTGAACAAATGGCTTTAAATAGTTTTCAGATCAGATTTTAACAGACATCCAACACACCTTCCCTGCTGAAAAACCTTTTTCTACATAAAACATGGAACAGAAATAAGAAAACCTGCAACACAACTAAAAATGTTTCTGTTTCTTTTTCCTCTGCTGAAGTGTTGACATGATTATGTCTGTCCTTTGGTCATAATAATCCCCATTTTCATCCCAGACTTCACACTGACAAGGTTTTACTTTATGTAAATCACAGATAAGCTTGGCCCTCTCCGCTGCGCTGTCATCCTAAAGATTCCTCTGTGCAGAACAATGGAAGTTAGATCACGCCGTGGAAACCCGCTGAAAAGAGAAGAAGATAATCTGGGGGATGAAGAGGCAAAGACAGGAATGAGAACGGAGCTGTGTTTGTTACAGGATGGTGAGCTCTGGCCTGCGGGTGGTGCAGATTAAAAATTCCTCGTCTTAAGTCTTCCGTGATTTAGAAAGATTTATGTATCAATTTGAGACAATTTAAGAGCCATCAGATTGGCTCCGGTTCACAGTTCAGATGGAAGATGTTCTAGAGTTTATAAATTAAAGGAGCCATATATATATATATATATATATATATATATATATATATATATATATATATATATATATATATATATATATATATATATATATATATATACGTATATACATATATATATATATATATATATTTTTTTTTTTTTTTTTTTTTTTTTTTCACACATAGACCTGCACATCTTTGCTGTTTATAGAGCTGAAATATGTCCATTAGCATTTCCTGTCAGACTGATCACATCATGCATGCTAAGCTGGAAGAAGTAGTTTCTACTTATTCTGAAAGTTCACTTATATGTTACATAAATGTTGGGCTAGGACGAATAGATGTTTCAGTATTAATCTGCACATCACTACTAATGAATCTTTTCAGATAACTACGTAGATGATCGGGAGCCAGAAGTTTCCTGGGGTCAAAATTACCTCTTTAAATCTAAAATCTGTTTTTTCTTTGTCCGTATAGATTTTTTAATATATTATCATATATTATACTCAAATGGAATCGGTACAACATGTATATGGTATATGGTGTTATCCAAACAAAGTGTTTTTTACAGTTATATGTTTAACATGATACGGGCTCTACTGTCCTTTATTGTCCAGCAGTAGATGAGAAAGTGGATCAGGGGGAACTTTACACCTGTGTGTAATAAGCAGCGGCTTTGCCAGGTGAACTAAACATCATTTAGCATTTAGCTTAAAAAAAGTTATTTTCTAGGTCTTTCTGTCTGGTAGTTTTGGTCCTGAAGTACAACTTTTCTTCAGCAGTTCAGTAAGCGGCTGCTCTGCTGTTGCCTGACGATGCCGACAAGCTGTACGTCTTTCTCTCTTCTCTGTAGCTCGACCGGTTTTAAAGTGGCCACGCTGTTCTGGTAACACAGCGCTGTAAACAGCACCGTGTCTACGTGTGTCCTGCCCAGCCAGCTCTGCGCTGTAGCCATGGCGTCGCCTGGCCTGGGCATTCCTGGCTCGAGCCCCAAATGATTTTTCAACACAGAAGAAATAAGTTTACATTAACTGAGCCGCCGTATGACATTAAATAAGAAGGTAGTTTTATGATTTCATGACTTCAGTGAATGCAACACAGGTACAACAATATGACCAATCAGAGAAGAATTTTAGGGAAGGAGGGAGACCTCTGTGTTTTATTGGCTGACAGCCTGGAGTTTTATCCCTAATCTGAACTCTGCTATTATTTTGGATTCAAGCGGACACCGTCAGCAGTTAAAATACATATCAGGCGATTTTTTTATTTAAAGAGGAGAGAACAGTTGTGACGGCTGCCAGTGGACAGTCAGTCTCTGGCCAACACACTTAACTAGTAGACAAATAAGTCATTCGAACCCTATCGGTCTTCAAAATGACATGAACATGAGGCAGAGCATTCGTGACAATACTTCCAAGCTAGTTATGCTAGTTACAAACATATGCATTAACTCCAGTGGGGAAGTATATGTATTGTAAAAAGGTCCTGATTGTCCTAAAACCCCTGAGAAGGAGGTGCTGCTGTGAATGTGTGGGTGTATACCGGTGCATGCTTCGTGTAGTAGATGAGAACAGCTTTCACATCAGGTTGGAAGTTGTGTTTCTAGATGCAGCTTTAGTTTAAATGTTGATGGAAAACATATTTATTATGTTATTTACTGTTTACATGCAGGTCTCTGGTTTATTACAATGTTATTTACTGTCGTTTCTTTTCACATTTCAAGTAACTCCTGAAAATTGAATGAAAATTCATCCATAACTTTTTGAGTTATCTTGAACACAAACCGACAAACAGATAAACGCCGGTAAAAACACAACTTCCTTGGTGGTTGTACATTTCATCTGACTGAGCTGTATTCCATGTGTGCAGTTATTCCTGTTCATCAATATGATTATTACCTCTACTATTATCTGTCATTTAGCAGACACAACACACACAACATGTGTTGACAACAACACAAGCAGTAAATCAAACTGATAAGTGCTGGACAGACTGCTGGGGGTCCAGTTGGACATGGGTGCCGTCCTGCAGTGCAAGAGGATTTTTCTTTTAATTTGTTGATTAAGATGAGGCTACCTGATATAAATTTTGCAACATTTTATTTAATAATTTACCTTGAATGCTTTCCTGAGCTGTCCGGTTGCTTTGCATTTCCAGGATTTACTCTGGAAAATAAAATGTTTTTATTATGTTTGCATTCTAGATCCATCATATGCACAAATATTTGCCCGCAGGCATAATATCTAACAATCCAGAAAGGATAAATTTAATACATTTAATCTCTTAAGTAACATATTTCATAATTAAACTAGATTATTGAGCCAACATCCCCTAATAAATGATACTTGAAGGCTAATCATGTTGCAAAGGTCAGTTCCCTGTTAGGATGAGCTTTTGGTGTTATTATTAAAGAGGACCAGGACAGAGACAGCGTGTCAGCCTGCAGCTGGGGAGAAACAACGCAGTGGAGCCACGGAGCCAAATAGATGCTTTTACACTAAGCTTAGTTTAAAAGCATCCCTGTTAAGGTGACCTACAGTGGTTTTGGCTACCAGGACTAGACTCTAACATCCGGGGCTGAAGCCCTGGAAACACTGACTGGTGACGCCACTGGGTGGAAGAAGGCAGACCGGGATGTGGCGGGATTCTCTTGGAGGACTTTAATGCCTTATCCGTGCTGTAAAAGTCAAGTTAAAACACAAAACAGGAACATTCTGTGCCGAGTCCACCTTCATGACCTCTAAACCACGAGTCACCACCTCCGAATGTCCTGCGGGTTTTACGTGTTTCCCGACTGAAACACACCTGATTCTAATTAACAGGTCTTCAAGAGGCGGGTGCAGAACCTGCAACAAGCTGGAGATCAGATGCTTTGCAGCAGGGAAACATCTAAAACCTGCAGGACATTGAAGGTCCAGAGCTGGTGATCCCTGCTCCAGGCCTGACAGAATGAAACCTTAATTATTCCTTAGACATTTTAAAACTATTCTTTATTGAAGTTATGATAAGGGAGAAAATGTATATTTATGTAAAATTAAAGTTGTGAAATTTAAAGTTTTTTTTCCCCATTTTTTTATTTAACACAAGAAATTCCATCATCTTAGGGTTTTATTTTCATATTTGAAACATACAGAAAATAAGTATTAAATATTATTAAAAAAAAAACAGAAAATTAGCAGTTTTTTGGATCTTGCAGACCATCTGCATCATAAGTCAGACAATGTATGAAATGTTTCTATTGTTACAATAAAGCCGATAAAATAGAAGCAGACCGCTAGATTTCAGTCTTTTAATCTTCCACAGTGTATTTCTGTTGTCTAACAGCTCTTTTAATTCAGACTGAATATTTGAGACTGAACCATAGCATGATTAGTAAATGCACATCCACACACACACACACACACACACACACACACACAGAGAGACCACGTACAGTGAGCATTTTTAACGCATCAGTCCCGCGTTATGAAAGAAATTCCAGTCGACTGTCACCGCCACACGCAGTAAAGCAGGTGTGAACACACATCCACAGTCCTGCTATCCGTCAGCGATGCAGCTTGTTAACGTGGGAACTGATGCAGAAGGCAGAGGTGGAGAAGAGCGTATGGCCCCACATGCCACAAGACAAATCCAGCAGCTGACTCCTGACAGGACAAGTCATGTTTTAGTCTTTTACCTTCCACTGAAATATTAAACAATAAAAGATTTGTTGGAGGCAGAAGTCACTGCAGCAGGTTCCTGAGTCAGACGTTTGGACTTTCAACATAAAGAAGGAGAATATAGCTCTCACTCATATGATTTACTCTGTTCCAGCTGCATCGGCTGCGCCGTGTCGCCCGTCCCAGCTGTGTGTGAGCTGAAGGTTTTCTGGTAGCTTGAAGCTGAAGATGTGATGTGTGAGGGTGTGTTTGTGATGAAAATGTTTATAATTTTCTTGCATCAGAAATGTAGAACTCTGTGCAGAAAATGCAAACTCTGTGAATGATGATGATGCTTTTAGGTGGAGCATGGCTGCACCTGTTGAGAGAAGTGTGTGTGTGTGTGTGTGTGTGTGTGTGACTGACATGAAGGCAGCCAGCAGGACTTGTGGAAAAGATTTCTTCTTGCTGCTGCAGCGTCACGCAGCCACTGCAAACCTCCTCTCATGGCAGCTTCACATATATCTCTGTGGCTCCTTTCTTCTGCTGTCATTTATTTTTCCTCCATTTTCCCATTCCTCCCTCCTTCTTATCTCTGTCACTCTGCCCCCCCCCCCCTTTCCCTTCCACTCTCTGTAATGAGCTACTGTGGGGGGGGAACATATGCTCAATTAGCAGCTGAAGCTTGGCAGAAGGTAACAAGATGCTACCAATTTCCTGTTTTCTTGTTCAAATATGCGCACAACTCCAGCAAAACGCTGCTGTGTTTGCATGGAATCATGCTTGTTATATTAGAGAAGTTTAGGCCTAACTGCTCATTTACGTGCACATCCACTGTGGCGAACACAGAAAGCTGCTTTACATTCTTCAGGCCATCTATAAACGTAGTTTTTTCATCTCCTGTCAGAAGCATGACAGCAGAGGGAAGCTGCTGATGACCCTGATGACAGAACAGGAAGAAGAAAAGAAAGAGGTGAGCTGAAGCTGCATGGCTGAACATTTCGGCGATCTTGGACTTGGAAGCTTCATCAGCATCATCAGGGTTTGATTGTCTGAGTTTTACAGCCATCAGTTTGATTGTTTTGCTTCATTTTCACTCCAGTCATCAAGCTTATTTCCTGCAGCAGCTGTTTTCAGGGGAAAAGGCTGAATAAAGTCTGTTCACAAGCTGCTCAGTGGCAGCAACTGGAAGAGATCATTTCACCGCACAAGGCTGGAATCCGAAAGCAACGCTCAGTTCTGGACACATAATCATAAAAATGCTCGTGTTCTGTTCTGCAGCTGCTTGAAAAATTCAATTCAATAAAACTTTATTCACCCCTGAAGGGTAGTTTCAGTAAATGCATGTGAGATTCTCCTGAGTGGAAGAAACAAATCCCTGACATTTCCATGAGACTTTGATGTTTCCAGCAACACCACAACTCAAGTTAACGTTAGAGGATGCTTACCTCCACCCTGACCTGCAGCGCTGCCTTATCAACGAGTCTGTTTACATGTACACCAAACATTTCACCAAACAGTTGATTCTGGGGTTAATTCCAGTGATCATGTAGACGGCATGATCTGATATGCTTTAGCAGACGAGGGGAGTGAACCCACCGAGGTTTCTCCACAGAACTCCCAATATCTGTGTGAATTTGGACCCATATAGCTGAGTTCAGTTGTTCTTTATGTCTATGCATGTGAGAAACACATGAGCCAAACAGAAAAGAGAAAACACAACAGCATGCAGCAGCAGGGTGAAGGAGTATAAACCAAGTAAAACACTCGAATGTAGTCTATTTTTCAGGCTCATTAGCTCCCACATTAGCACTGCTAGCGCTAAGACCCGATGGAAACAAGTGCTTGTGCTCTGAAAGGAATCTGATGGTGGCGGAGCACATTTAGACTAGAGCTTTTATTGCATTTCAGAAGCAGGTGTTACCGTCAGATTATCCCAATCATCTCATTTCTATCTGTTATTGGAGTCTGATGGTCATGTACAAGGGTTCAAACACCTGGTCGCCGCCATGAGGTCTAGCTCGAGGTGAGACGGTTTGGTCCAGCAAGCCTTGATCTCTAATGCATTTTCACTGCCAACTCCTTACCTGGTAGGTGACGTCATAAGATAGATGTAAGACCGCAGACACCGTGTCTGCGGTCAAGAAAAAACGGTGGTCTTTCTTTAAAGGGGTCCTATGATGGTATTTGGAGTTTTCTGAGCTTTCTACAGTGTTACAGTGTTGAATCCTCATCAGACATGTGAACGACACTGTTTTTTATCACCTAAACACATGTTTGAGTTTGAGTTTGAGTTCCAGCAAGCTCTCCGTTCGGTTTCCATGGCAACGAAAAACGCGTCGTTTTAGAGAGTTTTTTCTACTTGGAAATCCTTGTGACGTCCCGGGGGATAAGGTTGGGTGATTGGTTACCTTCTACTGGTTAACAAGGGCATGTACAAATACATCAGGCGGGTGGAAAACGTGGGATAAAGTTATTTCCAACGATGGCTGGTGAGTTTACCAAAGAGAGACATCCTGCTGCATTCGTTGCTGTGGGTTGCTGTTTTCCACTTCGTTTTCAGGCTCTGATTCAGGTTCCAACATGTAGGGCTGTATGCTATGTGTTGACGTTGTATTTTGTTTTTTTTATTGCGTTCATATGAACCTAATCCTTCTGTTTATGAGATGTTACAATGACGACGAAAGCAGGTGCGGTGCGCGCTCCCGATGTAGTGCAGTGGCGGGAGGCGGAGCTTAATGCGGAAGAGTCTCAATCCACTCGTTTTGCCCGCAGGCTGATCTGACAGCCTACGGAGAGGGTCGGTCTGAAGTAAATAAAGAGATTTGTGACAATAACTTGATCAATACCAGCCCTTCTGGTCTCAGGAATAATAATAAATTAGCCTGAAATGCACAGAATAGTTCCACTTTAAAGTTGCTTTTCAACCTTTAATCACAATGTTATCGGCGCTAGAACTGATATGTTAGCTTAATGCAGCCTCAGCTCAGCTTGGCAGGCGAAGCGGAGAGTGTACACTAAACGATGCTAGCGCAGGATAAATGCTTTACAGAACACTTATGTGGTCAGCTACTACATTTATTTTAAAGGAAAAATTGTTAACCTATGGTTGAATGTTCCTGCTCTTAATATTTTGTTTATTTTCAGGGATGTCGTTACTGCTTTCCTCCCCTTCTCATTTTACCCCCACATGTTATTAGAGGGCATTGTGGCATTTTGGTTTCTTCTAACTACATCTGCCAGGGTTAAGCAACCAGAGTAGAGGGAATAGAGGGCCTTTTATATGCTCTGTACACTTGACTGAGTTGTTTTGGTGTGTTTTTTTAAGCTGTTGTGATTTTATTTCATTATTTTGCATGAACCTTTGGCACTGTGTGATAGGCCCCAAGATATTTTACTGCCTTCATCTATTGTAATTTCTGACGGCTCATGATTACCCAGTTGGGCAAGTTGGTTGTGTAGACTGAGCCTGTTTGTTTTTTATATGTCCAATGCCTCCCCATGATAAGTTTGAATGGTTTTCCCTTTTTTTTTACTACTATGTACCAATAAAATATTGTGAAGTATTACCCTTGGGTCCTGTTCATTCTGGACACTAACCTGCAGATTGGTGGTTACTTGTGGGGGATTGGTCTTATCTTAATAGTACATTATAAAAGACCTTCAAGAAAAACAAACCACTTGAATAATATTCCATTTAGGCCCACAACAAGAAGCAAACAAAGGCTTTGTTTCTGTAAAATCTACAGCACAGAATCCTTTCTTGTGCTCGGCTGAGGGGGTGAAAAGCTGAGACCTACTGTTTGTAGTTTTACCAGTTTTGTTTCGGTTTAAATTCTCTCGGATCGATTCGTCTGGTCCTCTTTCCAATGCCCGCACCTCAGCGTCCACATACAGGACCAAGGTGCTCAGCTGTTGTGGCCAAAAGCATTTCTGTAGTGCAGGGGTGCCTAAAGTCGGTCCTTGAGGGCCTCTGTCCTGAAGGTCTTCCATGTATCCCTGCTCCAACAAACCTGACTTCCATTAAATGGATCCAACAGCCAATGAGGTTCTACACAACGACTGATTGGTTTGAGTCAGGTGTGTTGGAGCAGGGATACATGGAAAACCTGCAGGATAGTGGCCCTGCAGGACCGGAGCTGGGCATCATTGCTCTCAGGGAAACACTTCTTTAAACTGTTATTGATAGACCAACAGAAGTGGAGATGTTTTCTGTTGAGCCTGCTCTCTGACAGATTTATGTTTATGAACATGTCGACTGGTGCGTTTCCTCCACTGGTTTCCATAGCTGTCAAACTTTTAATGGTCTGCTTAATGGGACAGCCTGCATCTAATGAAGACGTCTTTGTTGCAGTGTTAGCAAGAGGGTTTCTACTTCTCTTAAAACATCTGTCATACAAGCCAAGTCAGTCAAAAAGCTTGTCAAGTCTGTGCAGGCCTCTGAATTTCTGCCACAGCGAGCCACGTCTTCCATCGGTGTTCTGAACTGGTGTGCCAGTGCTGGAGGATCTTTCCACACCACCCAGTTACTACTCGCTCGCCAGTGGAGGGCACAGATACAGCATGTCTTCAACATCTGATGCTGCTTCTGGACATAAACAGGTATTTTTTTTAGACAAGCGCTACTGTGAGCATCCTGTTTTGAGTCAATAAACCTAAATCTGATCACATCTGATCACAGCTACATCCTGAAGTGAGTCTTCAATAGCTAACTCCAGTCTGTGTGAACAGTGTGTAGACTGTAACTGGTGTGAGACAGTGTGAAGACTGTAACTGGTGTGAGATAGTGTGCAGACTGTAACTGGTGTGAGATAGTGTGCAGACTGTAACTGGTGTGAACAGTGTGTAGACTGTAACTGGTGTGAGACAGTGTGAAGACTGTAACTGGTGTGAGATAGTGTGCAGACTGTAACTGGTGTGAGATAGTGTGCAGACTGTAACTGGTGTGAACAGTGTGTAGACTGTAACTGGTGTGAACAATGTGCAGACTGTAACTGGTGTGAACAGTGTGTAGACTGTAACTGGTGTGAGATAGTGTGCAGACTGTAACTGGTGTGAGACAGTGTGCAGACTGTAACTGGTGTGAGATAGTGTGCAGACTGTAACTGGTGTGAACAGTGTGTAGACTGTAACTGGTGTGAGATAGTGTGAAGACTGTAACTGGTGTGAGATAGTGTGCAGACTGTAACTAGTGTGAGACAGTGTGCAGACTGTAACTGGTGTGAGATAGTGTCCAGACTGTAACTGGTGTGAACAGTGTGTAGACTGTAACTGGTGTGAACAATGTGCAGACTGTAACTGGTGTGAGACAGTGTGAAGACTGTAACTGGTGTGAGATAGTGTGCAGACTGTAACTGGTGTGAGATAGTGTGCAGACTGTAACTGGTGTGAACAGTGTGTAGACTGTAACTGGTGTGAACAGTGTGTAGACTGTAACTGGTGTGAACAGTGTGTAGACTGTAACTGGTGTGAGACAGTGTGCAGACTGTAACTGGTGTGAGACAGTGTGCAGACTGTAACTGGTGTGAACAGTGTGCAGACTGTAACTGGTGTGAGATAGTGTGCAGACTGTAACTGGTGTGAGACAGTGTGCAGACTGTAACTGGTGTGAGATAGTGTGCAGACTGTAACTGGTGTGAGACAGTGTGCAGACTGTAACTGGTGTGAGATAGTGTGCAGACTGTAACTGGTGTGAACAGTGTGTAGACTGTAACTGGTGTGAGATAGTGTGAAGACTGTAACTGGTGTGAGATAGTGTGCAGACTGTAACTGGTGTGAGACAGTGTGCAGACTGTAACTGGTGTGAGACAGTGTGCAGACTGTAACTGGTGTGAGACAGTGTGCAGACTGTAACTGGTGTGAGACAGTGTGCAGACTGTAACTGGTGTGAGATAGTGTGCAGACTGTAACTGGTGTGAACAATGTGCAGACTGTAACTGGTGTGAGATAGTGTGCAGACTGTAACTGGTGTGAGACAGTGTGCAGACTGTAACTGGTGTGAACAGTGTGCAGACTGTAACTGGTGTGAGAGAGTGTGCAGACTGTAACTGGTGTGAGACAGTGTGCAGACTGTAACTGGTGTGAGACAGTGTGCAGACTGCAACTGGTGTGAGACAGTGTGCAGACTGTAACTGGTGTGAGAGAGTGTGCAGACTGTAACTGGTGTGAGACAGTGTGCAGACTGTAACTGGTGTGAGAAAGTGTGTAGACTGTAACTGGTGTGAGACAGTGTGCAGACTGTAACTAGTGTGAGACAGTGTGCAGACTGTAACTGGTGTGAGACAGTGTGCAGACTGTAACTGGTGTGAGACAGTGTGCAGACTGCAACTGGTGTGAGACAGTGTGCAGACTGTAACTGGTGTGAGATAGTGTGCAGACTGTAACTGGTGTGAAACAGTGTGCAGACTGTAACTGGTGTGAGATACTGTGCAGACTGTAACTGGTGTGAGACAGTGTGCAGACTGTAACTAGTGTGAGACAGTGTGCAGACTGTAACTGGTGTGAGACAGTGTGCAGACTGTAACTGGTGTGAGATAGTGTGCAGACTGTAACTGGTGTGAGACAGTGTGCAGAATGTAACTGGTATGAACAGTGTGCAGACTGTAACTGGTGTGAGATAGTGTGCAGACTGTAACTGGTGTGAGACAGTGTGAAGACTGTAACTGGTGTGAGACAGTGTGCAGACTGTAACTGGTGTGAGACAGTGTGCAGACTGTAACTGTTGTGAGACAGTGTGCAGACTGTAACTAGTATGAGACAGTGTGCAGACTGTAACTGGTGAGAGATAGTGTGCAGACTGTAACTAGTGTGAGACAGTGTGCAGACTGTAACTGGTGTGAGATAGTGTGCAGACTGTAACTAGTGTGAGACAGTGTGCAGACTGTAACTGGTGTGAGATAGTGTGCAGACTGTAACTGGTGTGAGATAGTGTGCAGACTGTAACTGGTGTGAGACAGTGTGCAGACTGTAACTGGTGTGAGATAGTGTGCAGACTGTAACTGGTGTGAGATAGTGTGCAGACTGTATCTGGTGTGAGATAGTGTGCAGACTGTAACTGATGTGAACAGTGTGCAGACTGTAACTGGTGTGAGGCAGTGTGCAGACTGTAACTGGTGTGAGATAGTGTGCAGACTGTAACTGATGTGAACAGTGTGCAGACTGTAACTGGTGTGAGACAGTGTGCAGACTGTAACTAGTGTGAGACAGTGTGCAGACTGTAACTGGTGTGAGACAGTGTGCAGACTGCAACTGGTGTGAGACAGTGTGCAGACTGTAACTGGTGTGAGACAGTGTGCAGACTGTAACTAGTGTGAGACAGTGTGCAGACTGTAACTGGTGTGAGACAGTGTGCAGACTGTAACTGGTGTGAGATAGTGTGCAGACTTTAACTGGTGTGAGACGGTGTGCAGAATGTAACTGGTATGAACAGTGTGCAGACTGTAACTGGTGTGAGACAGTGTGCAGACTGTAACTGGTGTGAGACAGTGTGCAGACTGTCACTGGTGTGAGACAGTGTGCAGACTGTAACTAGTATGAGACAGTGTGCAGACTGTAACTGGTGTGAGATAGTGTGAAGACTGTAACTGGTGTGAGACAGTGTGCAGACTGTAACTGGTGTGAGACAGTGTGCAGACTGTAACTAGTGTGAGACAGTGTGCAGACTGTAACTGGTGTGAGATAGTGTGCAGACTGTAACTGGTGTGAGACAGTGTGCAGACTGTAACTGGTGTGAGATAGTGTGAAGACTGTAACTGGTGTGAGATAGTGTGCAGACTGTAACTGGTGTGAGACAGTGTGCAGACTGTAACTGGTGTGAGATAGTGTGCAGACTGTAACTGGTGTGAACAATGTGCAGACTGTAACTGGTGTGAGATAGTGTGCAGACTGTAACTGGTGTGAGACAGTGTGCAGACTGTAACTGGTGTGAACAGTGTGCAGACTGTAACTGGTGTGAGACAGTGTGCAGACTGTAACTGGTGTGAGATAGTGTGCAGACTGTAACTGGTGTGAGACAGTGTGCAGACTGCAACTGGTGTGAGACAGTGTGCAGACTGTAACTGGTGTGAGAGAGTGTGCAGACTGTAACTGGTGTGAGACAGTGTGCAGACTGTAACTGGTGTGAGACAGTGTGTAGACTGTAACTGGTGTGAGACAGTGTGCAGACTGTAACTAGTGTGAGACAGTGTGCAGACTGTAACTGGTGTGAGACAGTGTGCAGACTGTAACTGGTGTGAGACAGTGTGCAGACTGCAACTGGTGTGAGACAGTGTGCAGACTGTAACTGGTGTGAGACAGTGTGCAGACTGTAACTGGTGTGAAACAGTGTGCAGACTGTAACTGGTGTGAGATACTGTGCAGACTGTAACTGGTGTGAGACAGTGTGCAGACTGTAACTGGTGTGAGACAGTGTGCAGACTGTAACTAGTGTGAGACAGTGTGCAGACTGTAACTGGTGTGAGACAGTGTGCAGACTGTAACTGGTGTGAGATAGTGTGCAGACTGTAACTGGTGTGAGACAGTGTGCAGAATGTAACTGGTATGAACAGTGTGCAGACTGTAACTGGTGTGAGACAGTGTGCAGACTGTAACTGGTGAGAGATAGTGTGCAGACTGTAACTAGTGTGAGACAGTGTGCAGACTGTAACTGGTGTGAGATAGTGTGCAGACTGTAACTGGTGTGAGACAGTGTGCAGACTGTAACTGGTATGAACAGTGTGCAGACTGTAACTGGTGTGAGACAGTGTGCAGACTGTAACTGGTGTGAGACAGTGTGCAGACTGTCACTGGTGTGAGACAGTGTGCAGACTGTAACTAGTATGAGACAGTGTGCAGACTGTAACTAGTATAAGACAGTGTGCAGACTGTAACTGGTGAGAGATAGTGTGCAGACTGTAACTAGTGTGAGACAGTGTGCAGACTGTAACTGGTGTGAGATAGTGTGCAGACTGTAACTAGTGTGAGACAGTGTGCAGACTGTAACTGGTGTGAGATAGTGTGCAGACTGTAACTAGTGTGAGACAGTGTGAAGACTGTAACTGGTGTGAGATAGTGTGCAGACTGTAACTGGTGTGAGATAGTGTGCAGACTGTATCTGGTGTGAGATAGTGTGCAGACTGTAACTGATGTGAACAGTGTGCAGACTGTAACTGGTGTGAGACAGTGTGAAGACTGTAACTGGTGTGAGATGGTGTGCAGACTGTAACTGGTGTGAGGCAGTGTGCAGACTTTAACTGGTGTGAGATAGTGTGCAGACTGTAACTGATGTGAACAGTGTGCAGACTGTAACTGGTGTGAGACAGTGTGTAGACTGTAACTGGTGTGAGACAGTGTGCAGACTGTAACTAGTGTGAGACAGTGTGCAGACTGTAACTGGTGTGAGACAGTGTGCAGACTGTAACTGGTGTGAGACAGTGTGCAGACTGCAACTGGTGTGAGATAGTGTGCAGACTGCAACTGGTGTGAGACAGTGTGCAGACTGTAACTGGTGTGAGATAGTGTGCAGACTGTAACTGGTGTGAAACAGTGTGCAGACTGTAACTGGTGTGAGACAGTGTGCAGACTGTAACTGGTGTGAGACAGTGTGCAGACTGTAACTGGTGTGAGACAGTGTGCAGACTGTAACTAGTGTGAGACAGTGTGCAGACTGTAACTGGTGTGAGACAGTGTGCAGACTGTAACTGGTGTGAGATAGTGTGCAGACTTTAACTGGTGTGAGACAGTGTGCAGAATGTAACTGGTATGAACAGTGTGCAGACTGTAACTGGTGTGAGACAGTGTGCAGACTGTAACTGGTGTGAGACAGTGTGCAGACTGTCACTGGTGTGAGACAGTGTGCAGACTGTAACTAGTATGAGACAGTGTGCAGACTGTAACTGGTGTGAGATAGTGTGAAGACTGTAACTGGTGTGAGACAGTGTGCAGACTGTAACTGGTGTGAGACAGTGTGCAGACTGTAACTAGTGTGAGACAGTGTGCAGACTGTAACTGGTGTGAGATAGTGTGCAGACTGTAACTGGTGTGAGACAGTGTGCAGACTGTAACTGGTGTGAGATAGTGTGCAGACTGTAACTGGTGTGAGATAGTGTGCAGACTGTAACTGGTGTGAGATAGTGTGCAGACTGTAACTGATGTGAACAGTGTGCAGACTGTAACTGGTGTGAGACAGTGTGAAGACTGTAACTGGTGTGAACAGTGTGCAGACTGTAACTGGTGTGAGACAGTGTGAAGACTGTAACTGGTGTGAGATAGTGTGCAGACTGTAACTGGTGTGAGGCAGTGTGCAGACTGTAACTGGTGTGAGATAGTGTGCAGACTGTAACTGATGTTAACAGTGTGCAGACTGTAACTCGTGTGAGACAGTGTGAAGACTGTAACTGGTGTGGGATAGTGTGCAGACTGTAACTGGTGTGAACAGTGTGCAGACTGTAACTGGTGTGAGACAGTGTGCAGACTGTAACTGGTGTGAACAGTGTGCAGACTGTAACTGGTGTGAGACAGTGTGCAGACTGTAACTGGTGTGAGACAGTGTGAAGACTGTAACTGGTGTGAGATAGTGTGCAGACTGTAACTGGTGTGAGATAGTGTGCAGACTGTAACTGGTGTGAAAAATGTGCAGACTGTAACTGGTGTGAGATAGTGTGCAGACTGTAACTGGTGTGAACAGTGTGCAGACTGTAACTGGTGTGAGACAGTGTGCAGACTGTAACTGGTGTGAGACAGTGTGTAGACTGTAACTGGTGTGAGACAGTGTGCAGACTGTAACTGGTGTGAGATAGTGTGCAGACTGTAACTGGTGTGAAACAGTGTGCAGACTGTAACTGGTGTGAGACAGTGTGCAGACTGTAACTGGTGTGAGATAGTGTGCAGACTGTAACTGGTGTGAGACAGTGTGCAGACTGTAACTGGTGTGAGATAGTGTGCAGACTGTAACTGGTGTGAGATAGTGTGCAGACTGTAACTGGTGTGAGACAGTGTGTAGACTGTAACTGGTGTGAGACAGTGTGCAGACTGTAACTGATGTGAACAGTGTGCAGACTGTAACTGGTGTGAGACAGTGTGAAGACTGTAACTGGTGTGAACAGTGTGCAGACTGTAACTGCTGTGAGACAGTGTGAAGACTGTAACTGGTGTGAGATAGTGTGCAGACTGTAACTGGTGTGAGGCAGTGTGCAGACTGTAACTGGTGTGAGATAGTGTGCAGACTGTAACTGATGTTAACAGTGTGCAGACTGTAACTCGTGTGAGACAGTGTGAAGACTGTAACTGGTGTGGGATAGTGTGCAGACTGTAACTGGTGTGAGACAGTGTGCAGACTGTAACTGGTGTGAACAGTGTGCAGACTGTAACTGGTGTGAGACAGTGTGCAGACTGTAACTGGTGTGAGACAGTGTGAAGACTGTAACTGGTGTGAGATAGTATGCAGACTGTAACTGGTGTGAGATAGTGTGCAGACTGTAACTGGTGTGAACAATGTGCAGACTGTAACTGGTGTGAGATAGTGTGCAGACTGTAACTGGTGTGAACAGTGTGCAGACTGTAACTGGTGTGAGACAGTGTGCAGACTGTAACTGGTGTGAGACAGTGTGTAGACTGTAACTGGTGTGAGACAGTGTGCAGACTGTAACTGGTGTGAGATAGTGTGCAGACTGTAACTGGTGTGAAACAGTGTGCAGACTGTAACTGGTGTGAGACAGTGTGCAGACTGTAACTGGTGTGAGATAGTGTGCAGACTGTAACTGGTGTGAGACAGTGTGCAGACTGTAACTGGTGTGAGACAGTGTGCAGACTGTAACTGGTGTGAGATAGTGTGCAGACTGTAACTGGCGTGAGACAGTGTGCAGAATGTAACTGGTATGAACAGTGTGCAGACTGTAACTGGTGTGAGACAGTGTGCAGACTGTAACTGGTGTGAGACAGTGTGCAGACTGCAACTGGTGTGAGACAGTGTGCAGACTGTAACTGGTGTGAGACAGTGTGCAGACTGTAACTGGTGTGAGATAGTGTGAAGACTGTAACTGGTGTGAGACAGTGTGCAGACTGTAACTGGTGTGAGACAGTGTGCAGACTGTAACTGGTGTGAGACAGTGTGCAGACTGTAACTGGTGTGAGACAGTGTGCAGACTGTAACTGGTGTGAGATAGTGTGCAGACTGTAACTGGTGTGAGACAGTGTGCAGACTGTAACTAGTGTGAGACAGTGTGCAGACTGTAACTGGTGTGAGATAGTGTGCAGACTGTAACTAGTGTGAGACAGTGTGCAGACTGTAACTGGTGTGAGACAGTGTGCAGACTGTAACTGGTGTGAGATAGTGTGCAGACTGTAACTGGTGTGAGATAGTGTGCAGACTGTAACTGGTGTGAGACAGTGTGCAGACTGTAACTGGTGTGAGATAGTGTGCAGACTGTAACTGGTGTGAACAATGTGCAGACTGTAACTGGTGTGAGATAGTGTGCAGACTGTAACTGGTGTGAGACAGTGTGCAGACTGTAACTGGTGTGAACAGTGTGCAGACTGTAACTGGTGTGAGACAGTGTGCAGACTGTAACTGGTGTGAGATAGTGTGCAGACTGTAACTGGTGTGAGACAGTGTGCAGACTGCAACTGGTGTGAGACAGTGTGCAGACTGTAACTGGTGTGAGAGAGTGTGCAGACTGTAACTGGTGTGAGACAGTGTGAAGACTGTAACTGGTGTGAGACAGTGTGTAGACTGTAACTGGTGTGAGACAGTGTGCAGACTGTAACTAGTGTGAGACAGTGTGCAGACTGTAACTGGTGTGAGACAGTGTGCAGACTGTAACTGGTGTGAGACAGTGTGCAGACTGCAACTGGTGTGAGACAGTGTGCAGACTGTAACTGGTGTGAGATAGTGTGCAGACTGTAACTGGTGTGAAACAGTGTGCAGACTGTAACTGGTGTGAGATACTGTGCAGACTGTAACTGGTGTGAGACAGTGTGCAGACTGTAACTGGTGTGAGACAGTGTGCAGACTGTAACTAGTGTGAGACAGTGTGCAGACTGTAACTGGTGTGAGACAGTGTGCAGACTGTAACTGGTGTGAGATAGTGTGCAGACTGTAACTGGTGTGAGACAGTGTGCAGAATGTAACTGGTATGAACAGTGTGCAGACTGTAACTGGTGTGAGACAGTGTGCAGACTGTAACTGGTGTGAGACAGTGTGAAGACTGTAACTGGTGTGAGACAGTGTGCAGACTGTAACTGGTGTGAGACAGTGTGCAGACTGTAACTGGTGTGAGACAGTGTGCAGACTGTAACTAGTATGAGACAGTGTGCAGACTGTAACTGGTGAGAGATAGTGTGCAGACTGTAACTAGTGTGAGACAGTGTGCAGACTGTAACTGGTGTGAGATAGTGTGCAGACTGTAACTAGTGTGAGACAGTGTGCAGACTGTAACTGGTGTGAGATAGTGTGCCGGCTGTAACTAGTGTGAGACAGTGTGCAGACTGTAACTGGTGTGAGATAGTGTGAAGACTGTAACTGGTGTGAGATAGTGTGCAGACTGTAACTGGTGTGAGATAGTGTGCAGACTGTATCTGGTGTGAGATAGTGTGCAGACTGTAACTGATGTGAACAGTGTGCAGACTGTAACTGGTGTGAGACAGTGTGCAGACTGTAACTGGTGTGAGACAGTGTGCAGACTGTAACTAGTGTGAGACAGTGTGCAGACTGTAACTGGTGTGAGATAGTGTGCAGACTGTAACTGGTGTGAGACAGTGTGCAGACTGTAACTGGTGTGAGATAGTGTGCAAACTGTAACTGGTGTGAGATAGTGTGCAGACTGTAACTGGTGTGAGATAGTGTGCAGACTGTAACTGATGTGAACAGTGTGCAGACTGTAACTGGTGTGAGACAGTGTGAAGACTGTAACTGGTGTGAACAGTGTGCAGACTGTAACTGGTGTGAGACAGTGTGAAGACTGTAACTGGTGTGAGATAGTGTGCAGACTGTAACTGGTGTGAGGCAGTGTGCAGACTGTAACTGGTGTGAGACAGTGTGCAGACTGTAACTGATGTTGACAGTGTGCAGACTGTAACTGGTGTGAGACAGTGTGAAGACTGTAACTGGTGTGGGATAGTGTGCAGACTGTAACTGGTGTGAACAGTGTGCAGACTGTAACTGGTGTGAGACAGTGTGCAGACTGTAACTGGTGTGAACAGTGTGCAGACTGTAACTGGTGTGAGACAGTGTGCAGACTGTAACTGGTGTGAGACAGTGTGAAGACTGTAACTGGTGTGAGATAGTGTGCAGACTGTAACTGGTGTGAGATAGTGTGCAGACTGTAACTGGTGTGAACAATGTGCAGACTGTAACTGGTGTGAGATAGTGTGCAGACTGTAACTGGTGTGAGATAGTGTGCAGACTGTAACTGGTGTGAGGCAGTGTGCAGACTGTAACTGGTGTGAGACAGTGTGCAGACTGTAACTGATGTTGACAGTGTGCAGACTGTAACTGGTGTGAGACAGTGTGAAGACTGTAACTGGTGTGGGATAGTGTGCAGACTGTAACTGGTGTGAACAGTGTGCAGACTGTAACTGGTGTGAGACAGTGTGCAGACTGTAACTGGTGTGAACAGTGTGCAGACTGTAACTGGTGTGAGACAGTGTGCAGACTGTAACTGGTGTGAGACAGTGTGAAGACTGTAACTGGTGTGAGATAGTGTGCAGACTGTAACTGGTGTGAGATAGTGTGCAGACTGTAACTGGTGTGAACAATGTGCAGACTGTAACTGGTGTGAGATAGTGTGCAGACTGTAACTGGTGTGAACAGTGTGCAGACTGTAACTGGTGTGAGACAGTGTGCAGACTGTAACTGGTGTGAGACAGTGTGTAGACTGTAACTGGTGTGAGACAGTGTGCAGACTGTAACTGGTGTGAAACAGTGTGCAGACTGTAACTGCTGTGAGACAGTGTGCAGACTGTAACTGGTGTGAGATAGTGTGCAGACTGTAACTGGTGTGAGACAGTGTGCAGACTGTAACTGGTGTGAGACAGTGTGCAGACTGTAACTGGTGTGAGATAGTGTGCAGACTGTAACTGGCGTGAGACAGTGTGCAGACTGTAACTGGTGTGAGACAGTGTGCAGACTGTAACTGGTGTGAGACAGTGTGCAGACTGTAACTGGTGTGAGATAGTGTGCAGACTGTAACTGGTGTGAGACAGTGTGCAGACTGTAACTAGTGTGAGACAGTGTGCAGACTGTAACTGGTGTGAGATAGTGTGCAGACTGTAACTAGTGTGAGACAGTGTGCAGACTGTAACTGGTGTGAGATAGTGTGAAGACTGTAACTGGTGTGAACAGTGTGCAGACTGTAACTGGTGTGAGACAGTGTGAAGACTGTAACTGGTGTGAGATAGTGTGCAGACTGTAACTGGTGTGAGATAGTGTGCAGACTGTAACTGATGTGAACAGTGTGCAGACTGTAACTGGTGTGAGACAGTGTGAAGACTGTAACTGGTGTGAGATAGTGTGCAGACTGTAACTGGTGTGAGATAGTGTGCACACTGTAACTGATGTGAACAGTGTGCAGACTGTAACTGGTGTGAGACAGTGTGAAGACTGTAACTGGTGTGAACAGTGTGCAGACTGTAACTGGTGTGAGACAGTGTGAAGACTGTAACTGGTGTGAGATAGTGTGCAGACTGTAATTGGTGTGATGCAGTGTGCAGACTGTAACTGGTGTGAGATAGTGTGCAGACTGTAACTGATGTTAACAGTGTGCAGACTGTAACTGGTGTGAGACAGTGTGCAGACTGCAACTGGTGTGAGGCAGTATGCAGACTGTAACTGGTGTGAGATAGTGTGCAGACTGTAACTGGTGTGAGATAGTGTGCAGACTGTAACTGGTGTGAGACAGTGTGCAGACTGCAACTGGTGTGAGACAGTATGCAGACTGTAACTGGTGTGAGATAGTGTGCAGACTGTAACTGGTGTGAAATAGTGTGCAGACTGTAACTGGTGTGAGACAGTGTGCAGACTGTAACTGGTGTGAGATAGTGTGCAGACTGTAACTGGTGTGAGACAGTGTGCAGACTGTAACTGGTGTGAGACAGTGTGCAGACTGTAACTGGTGTGAGATAGTGTGCAGACTGTAACTGATGTGAACAGTGTGCAGACTGTAACTGGTGTGAGACAGTGTGCAGACTGTAACTGGTGTGAACAGTGTGCAGACTGTAACTGGTGTGAGACAGTGTGAAGACTGTAACTGGTGTGAGATAGTGTGCAGACTGTAACTGGTGTGAACAGTGTGTAGACTGTAACTGGTGTGAACAGTGTGTAGACTGTAACTGGTGTGAACAGTGTGCAGACTGTAACTGGTGTGAGACAGTGTGCAGACTGTAACTGGTCTGAGACAGTGTGCAGACTGTAACTGGTGTGAGACAGTGTGCAGACTGTAACTGGTGTGAGATAGTGTGCAGACTGTAACTGGTGTGAGACAGTGTGCAGAATGTAACTGGTGTGAGATAGTGTGCATACTGTAACTGGTGTGAGATAGTGTGCAGACTTTAACTGGTGTGAGACAGTGAGTAGACTGTAACTGGTGTGAGACAGTGTGCAGACTGTAACTGGTGTGAGACAGTGTGCAGACAGTAACTGGTGTGAGACAGTGTGCAGACTGTAACTGGTGTGAGACAGTGTGAAGACTGCAACTGGTGTGAGACAGTGTGCAGACTGTAACTGGTGTGAGACAGTGTGCAGACTGTAACTGGTGTGAGACAGTGTGCAGACTGTAACTGGTGTGAGACAGTGTGCAGACTGTAACTAGTGTGAGACAGTGTGCAGACTGTAACTGGTGTGAGAAAGTGTGCAGACTGTAACTGGTGTGAGATAGTGTTCAGACTGTAACTGGTGTGAGATAGTGTGCAGACTGTAACTGGTGTGAGATAGTGTGCAGACTGTAACTGCTGTGAACAGTGTGCAGACTGTAATTGGTGTGAGACAGTGTTAAGACTGTAACTGGTGTGAACAGTGTGCAGACTGTAACTGGTGTGAGACAGTGTGAAGACTGTAACTCGTGTGAGATAGTGTGCAGACTGTAACTGCTGTGAGGCAGTGTGCAGACTGTAACTGGTGTGAGATAGTGTGCAGACTGTAACTGATGTGAACAGTGTGCAGACTGTAACTGGTGTGAGACAGTGTGAAGACTGTAACTGGTGTGAGACAGTGTGAAGACTGTAACTGGTGTGAGATAGTGTGCAGACTGCAACTGGTGTGAGACAGTGTGCAGACTGTAACTGGTGTGAGATAGTGTGCAGACTGTAACTGGTGTGAAACAGTGTGCAAACTGTAACTGGTGTGAGACAGTGTGCAGACTGTAACTGGTGTGAGATAGTGTGCAGACTGTAACTGCTGTGAGAAAGTGTGCAGACTGTAACTGGTGTGAGACAGTGTGCAGACTGTAACTGGTGTGAGACAGTGTGTAGACTGTAACTGGTGTGAACAATGTGCAGACTGTAACTGGTGTGAGATAGTGTGCAGACTGTAACTGGTGTGAGATAGTGTGCAGACTGTAACTGGTGTGAAACAGTGTGCAAACTGTAACTGGTGTGAGACAGTGTGCAGACTGTAACTGGTGTGAGATAGTGTGCAGACTGTAACTGCTGTGAGAAAGTGTGCAGACTGTAACTGGTGTGAGACAGTGTGCAGACTGTAACTGGTGTGAGACAGTGTGTAGACTGTAACTGGTGTGAACAATGTGCAGACTGTAACTGGTGTGAGATAGTGTGCAGACTGTAACTGGTGTGAGATAGTGTGCAGACTGTAATTGGTGTGATGCAGTGTGCAGACTGTAACTGGTGTGAGATAGTGTGCAGACTGTAACTGATGTTAACAGTGTGCAGACTGTAACTGGTGTGAGACAGTGTGCAGACTGCAACTGGTGTGAGGCAGTATGCAGACTGTAACTGGTGTGAGATAGTGTGCAGACTGTAACTGGTGTGAGATAGTGTGCAGACTGTAACTGGTGTGAGACAGTGTGCAGACTGCAACTGGTGTGAGACAGTATGCAGACTGTAACTGGTGTGAGATAGTGTGCAGACTGTAACTGGTGTGAAATAGTGTGCAGACTGTAACTGGTGTGAGACAGTGTGCAGACTGTAACTGGTGTGAGATAGTGTGCAGACTGTAACTGGTGTGAGACAGTGTGCAGACTGTAACTGGTGTGAGACAGTGTGCAGACTGTAACTGGTGTGAGATAGTGTGCAGACTGTAACTGATGTGAACAGTGTGCAGACTGTAACTGGTGTGAGACAGTGTGCAGACTGTAACTGGTGTGAACAGTGTGCAGACTGTAACTGGTGTGAGACAGTGTGAAGACTGTAACTGGTGTGAGATAGTGTGCAGACTGTAACTGGTGTGAACAGTGTGTAGACTGTAACTGGTGTGAACAGTGTGTAGACTGTAACTGGTGTGAACAGTGTGCAGACTGTAACTGGTGTGAGACAGTGTGCAGACTGTAACTGGTCTGAGACAGTGTGCAGACTGTAACTGGTGTGAGACAGTGTGCAGACTGTAACTGGTGTGAGATAGTGTGCAGACTGTAACTGGTGTGAGACAGTGTGCAGAATGTAACTGGTGTGAGATAGTGTGCATACTGTAACTGGTGTGAGATAGTGTGCAGACTTTAACTGGTGTGAGACAGTGAGTAGACTGTAACTGGTGTGAGACAGTGTGCAGACTGTAACTGGTGTGAGACAGTGTGCAGACAGTAACTGGTGTGAGACAGTGTGCAGACTGTAACTGGTGTGAGACAGTGTGAAGACTGCAACTGGTGTGAGACAGTGTGCAGACTGTAACTGGTGTGAGACAGTGTGCAGACTGTAACTGGTGTGAGACAGTGTGCAGACTGTAACTGGTGTGAGACAGTGTGCAGACTGTAACTAGTGTGAGACAGTGTGCAGACTGTAACTGGTGTGAGAAAGTGTGCAGACTGTAACTGGTGTGAGATAGTGTTCAGACTGTAACTGGTGTGAGATAGTGTGCAGACTGTAACTGGTGTGAGATAGTGTGCAGACTGTAACTGCTGTGAACAGTGTGCAGACTGTAATTGGTGTGAGACAGTGTTAAGACTGTAACTGGTGTGAACAGTGTGCAGACTGTAACTGGTGTGAGACAGTGTGAAGACTGTAACTCGTGTGAGATAGTGTGCAGACTGTAACTGCTGTGAGGCAGTGTGCAGACTGTAACTGGTGTGAGATAGTGTGCAGACTGTAACTGATGTGAACAGTGTGCAGACTGTAACTGGTGTGAGACAGTGTGAAGACTGTAACTGGTGTGAGACAGTGTGAAGACTGTAACTGGTGTGAGATAGTGTGCAGACTGCAACTGGTGTGAGACAGTGTGCAGACTGTAACTGGTGTGAGATAGTGTGCAGACTGTAACTGGTGTGAAACAGTGTGCAAACTGTAACTGGTGTGAGACAGTGTGCAGACTGTAACTGGTGTGAGATAGTGTGCAGACTGTAACTGCTGTGAGAAAGTGTGCAGACTGTAACTGGTGTGAGACAGTGTGCAGACTGTAACTGGTGTGAGACAGTGTGTAGACTGTAACTGGTGTGAACAATGTGCAGACTGTAACTGGTGTGAGATAGTGTGCAGACTGTAACTGGTGTGAGATAGTGTGTAGACTGTAACTGGTGTGAACAATGTGCAGACTGTAACTGGTGTGAGATAGTGTGTAGACTGTAACTGGTGTGAGGCAGTGTACAGAATGTAACTGGTGTGAGACAGTGTGCAGACTGTAACTGGTGTGAGATAGTGTGCAGACTGTAACTGGTGTGAGATAGTGTGTAGACTGCAACTGGTGTGAGACAGTGTGCAGACTGTAACTGGTGTGAGATAGTGTGTAGACTGTAACTGGTGTGAACAGTGTGCAGACTGTAACTGGTGTGAGACAGTGTGCAGACTTTAACTGGTGTGAGACAGTGTGCAGACTGTAACTGGTGTGAGACAGTGTGCAGACTGTAACTGGTGTGAACAGTGTGCAGACTGTAACTGGTGTGAGACAGTGTGCAGACTGTAACTGGTGTGAGATAGTGTGCAGACTGTAACTGGTGCGAACAGTGTGCAGACTGTAACTGGTGTGAACAGTGTGCAGACTTTAACTGGTGTGAGACAGTGTGCAGACTGTAACTGGTGTGAGATAGTGTGCAGACTGTAACTGGTGTGAGACAGTGTGCAGACTGCAACTGGTGTGAGACAGTGTGCAGACTGTAACTGGTGTGAGACAGTGTGCAGACTGCAACTGGTGTGAGACAGTGTGCAGACTGTAACTGGTGTGAGACAGTGTGCAGACTGTAACTGGTGTGAGACAGTGTGCAGACTGCAACTGGTGTGAGACAGTGTGCAGACTGCAACAGGTGTGAGACAGTGTGCAGACTGTAACTGGTGTGAAACAGTGTGCAAACTGTAACTGGTGTGAGACAGTGTGCAGACTGTAACTGGTGTGAGATAGTGTGCAGACTGTAACTGCTGTGAGATAGTGTGCAGACTGTAACTGCTGTGAGATAGTGTGCAGACTGTAACTGGTGTGAGATAGTGTGTAGACTGTAACTGGTGTGAACAATGTGCAGACTGTAACTGGTGTGACACAGTGTGCAGACTGTAACTGGTGTGAGACAGTGTGCAGACTGCAACTGGTGTGAGACAGTGTGCAGACTGCAACTGGTGTGAGATAGTGTGCAGACTGTAACTGGTGTGAAACAGTGTGCAGACTGTAACTGGTGTGAGATAGTGTGCAGACTGTAACTGGTGTGAGATAGTGTGCAGACTGTAACTGGTGTGAGATAGTGTGCAGACTGCAACTGGTGTGAGACAGTGTGCAGACTGCAACTGGTGTGAGACAGTGTGCAGACTGTAACTGGTGTGAGATAGTGTGCAGACTGCAACTGGTGTGAGACAGTGTGCAGACTGTAACTGGTGTGAGATAGTGTGCAGACTGTAACTGGTGTGAGATAGTGTGTAGACTGTAACTGGTGTGAGACAGTGTGCAGACTGTAACTGGTGTGAGATAGTGTGCAGACTGTAACTGGTGTGAGATAGTGTGCAGACTGCAACTGGTGTGAGACAGTGTGCAGACTGTAACTGGTGTGAGATAGTGTGCAGACTGTAACTGGTGTGAGATAGTGTGTAGACTGTAACTGGTGTGAACAGTGTGCAGACTGTAACTGGTGTGAACAATGTGCAGACTGTAACTGGTGTGAGATAGTGTGTAGACTGTAACTGGTGTGAACAGTGTGCAGCCTGTAACTGGTGTGAGACAGTATGCAGAATGTAACTGTTATGAACAGTGTGCAGACTGTAACTGGTGTGAGACAGTGTGCAGAATGTAACTGATGTGAGATATTGTGCAGACTGTAACTGGTGTGAACAGTGTGCAGACTGTAACTGGTGTGAACAATGTGCAGACTGTAACTGGTGTGAGATAGTGTGTAGACTGTAACTGGTGTGAACAGTGTGCAGCCTGTAACTGGTGTGAGACAGTATGCAGAATGTAACTGGTATGAACCGTGTGCAGACTGTAACTGGTGTGAGACAGTGTGCAGAATGTAACTGGTGTGAGACAGTGTGCAGACTGTAACTGGTGTGAGATAGTGTGCAGACTGTAACTGGTGTGAACAGTGTGCAGACTGTAACTGGTGTGAGACAGTGTGCAGACTGCAACTGGTGTGAGACAGTATGCAGACTGTAACTGGTGTGAGATAGTGTGCAGACTGTAACTGGTGTGAAACAGTGTGCAGACTGTAACTGGTGTGAGACAGTGTGCAGACTGTAACTGGTGTGAGATAGTGTGCAGACTGTAACTGGTGTGAGACAGTGTGCAGACTGTAACTGGTGTGAGACAGTGTGCAGACTGTAACTGGTGTGAGATAGTGTGCAGACTGTAACTGATGTGAACAGTGTGCAGACTGTAACTGGTGTGAGACAGTGTGCAGACTGTAACTGGTGTGAACAGTGTGCAGACTGTAACTGGTGTGAGACAGTGTGAAGACTGTAACTGGTGTGAGATAGTGTGCAGACTGTAACTGGTGTGAACAGTGTGTAGACTGTAACTGGTGTGAACAGTGTGTAGACTGTAACTGGTGTGAACAGTGTGCAGACTGTAACTGGTGTGAGACAGTGTGCAGACTGTAACTGGTCTGAGACAGTGTGCAGACTGTAACTGGTGTGAGACAGTGTGCAGACTGTAACTGGTGTGAGATAGTGTGCAGACTGTAACTGGTGTGAGACAGTGTGCAGAATGTAACTGGTGTGAGATAGTGTGCATACTGTAACTGGTGTGAGATAGTGTGCAGACTTTAACTGGTGTGAGATAGTGTGTAGACTGTAACTGGTGTGAGACAGTGTGCAGACTGTAACTGGTGTGAGACAGTGTGCAGACTGTAACTGGTGTGAGACAGTGTGCAGACAGTAACTGGTGTGAGACAGTGTGCAGACTGTAACTGGTGTGAGACAGTGTGAAGACTGCAACTGGTGTGAGACAGTGTGCAGACTGTAACTGGTGTGAGACAGTGTGCAGACTGTAACTGGTGTGAGACAGTGTGCAGACTGTAACTGGTGTGAGACAGTGTGCAGACTGTAACTAGTGTGAGACAGTGTGCAGACTGTAACTGGTGTGAGACAGTGTGCAGACTGTAACTGGTGTGAGAAAGTGTGCAGACTGTAACTGGTGTGAGATAGTGTTCAGACTGTAACTGGTGTGAGATAGTGTGCAGACTGTAACTGGTGTGAGATAGTGTGCAGACTGTAACTGCTGTGAACAGTGTGCAGACTGTAATTGGTGTGAGACAGTGTTAAGACTGTAACTGGTGTGAACAGTGTGCAGACTGTAACTGGTGTGAGACAGTGTGAAGACTGTAACTCGTGTGAGATAGTGTGCAGACTGTAACTGCTGTGAGGCAGTGTGCAGACTGTAACTGGTGTGAGATAGTGTGCAGACTGTAACTGATGTGAACAGTGTGCAGACTGTAACTGGTGTGAGACAGTGTGAAGACTGTAACTGGTGTGAGACAGTGTGAAGACTGTAACTGGTGTGAGATAGTGTGCAGACTGCAACTGGTGTGAGACAGTGTGCAGACTGTAACTGGTGTGAGATAGTGTGCAGACTGTAACTGGTGTGAGATAGTGTGTAGACTGTAACTGGTGTGAACAATGTGCAGACTGTAACTGGTGTGACACAGTGTGCAGACTGTAACTGGTGTGAGACAGTGTGCAGACTGCAACTGGTGTGAGACAGTGTGCAGACTGCAACTGGTGTGAGATAGTGTGCAGACTGTAACTGGTGTGAAACAGTGTGCAGACTGTAACTGGTGTGAGATAGTGTGCAGACTGTAACTGGTGTGAGATAGTGTGCAGACTGTAACTGGTGTGAGATAGTGTGCAGACTGCAACTGGTGTGAGACAGTGTGCAGACTGCAACTGGTGTGAGACAGTGTGCAGACTGTAACTGGTGTGAGATAGTGTGCAGACTGCAACTGGTGTGAGACAGTGTGCAGACTGTAACTGGTGTGAGATAGTGTGCAGACTGTAACTGGTGTGAGATAGTGTGTAGACTGTAACTGGTGTGAGATAGTGTGCAGACTGCATCTGGTGTGAGACAGTGTGCAGACTGTAACTGGTGTGAGATAGTGTGCAGACTGTAACTGGTGTGAGATAGTGTGCAGACTGCAACTGGTGTGAGACAGTGTGCAGACTGTAACTGGTGTGAGATAGTGTGCAGACTGTAACTGGTGTGAGATAGTGTGTAGACTGTAACTGGTGTGAACAGTGTGCAGACTGTAACTGGTGTGAACAATGTGCAGACTGTAACTGGTGTGAGATAGTGTGTAGACTGTAACTGGTGTGAACAGTGTGCAGCCTGTAACTGGTGTGAGACAGTATGCAGAATGTAACTGTTATGAACAGTGTGCAGACTGTAACTGGTGTGAGACAGTGTGCAGAATGTAACTGATGTGAGAAAGTGTGCAGAATGTAACTGGTATGAACAGTGTGCAGACTGTAACTGGTGTGAGACAGTGTACAGAATGTAACTGGTGTGAGATATTTTGCAGACTGTAACTGGTGTGAACAGTGTGCAGACTGTAACTGGTGTGAACAATGTGCAGACTGTAACTGGTGTGAGATAGTGTGTAGACTGTAACTGGTGTGAACAGTGTGCAGCCTGTAACTGGTGTGAGACAGTATGCAGAATGTAACTGGTATGAACCGTGTGCAGACTGTAACTGGTGTGAGACAGTGTGCAGAATGTAACTGGTGTGAGACAGTGTGCAGACTGTAACTGGTGTGAGACAGTGTGCAGACTGTAACTGGTGTGAGACAGTGTGCAGACTGTAACTGGTGTGAGACAGTGTGCAGACTGCAACTGGTGTGAGACAGTGTGCAGACTGTAACTGGTGTGAGACAGTGTGCAGACTGTAACTGGTGTGAGATAGTGTGCAGACTGTAACTGCTGTGAGATAGTGTGCAGACTGTAACTGCTGTGAGATAGTGTGCAGACTGTAACTGGTGTGAGATAGTGTGCAGACTGTAACTGGTGCGAACAGTGTGCAGACTGTAACTGGTGTGAACAGTGTGCAGACTTTAACTGGTGTGAGACAGTGTGCAGACTGTAACTGGTGTGAGATAGTGTGCAGACTGTAACTGGTGTGAGACAGTGTGCAGACTGCAACTGGTGTGAGACAGTGTGCAGACTGCAACTGGTGTGAGACAGTGTGCAGACTGCAACTGGTGTGAGACAGTGTGCAGACTGCAACTGGTGTGAGACAGTGTGCAGACTGTAACTGGTGTGAGACAGTGTGCAGACTGCAACTGGTGTGAGACAGTGTGCAGACTGTAACTGGTGTGAGACAGTGTGCAGACTGTAACTGGTGTGAGATAGTGTGCAGACTGTAACTGCTGTGAGATAGTGTGCAGACTGTAACTGCTGTGAGATAGTGTGCAGACTGTAACTGGTGTGAGATAGTGTGCAGACTGTAACTGGTGTGAGATAGTGTGCAGACTGTAACTGGTGTGAGATAGTGTGTAGACTGTAACTGGTGTGAACAATGTGCAGACTGTAACTGGTGTGACACAGTGTGCAGACTGTAACTGGTGTGAGACAGTGTGCAGACTGCAACTGGTGTGAGACAGTGTGCAGACTGCAACTGGTGTGAGATAGTGTGCAGACTGTAACTGGTGTGAAACAGTGTGCAGACTGTAACTGGTGTGAGATAGTGTGCAGACTGTAACTGGTGTGAGACAGTGTGCAGACTGTAACTGGTGTGAGATACTGTGCAGACTGTAACTGGTGTGAGACAGTGTGCAGACTGTAACTGGTGTGAGACAGTGTGCAGACTGTAACTGGTGTGAGATAGTGTGCAGACTGTAACTGGTGTGAGATTGTGTGCAGATTGTAACTGATGTGAGACAGTGTGCAGACTGTAACTGGTGTGAGACAGTGTGCAGACTGTAACTGGTGTGAGATAGTGTGCAGACTGTAACTGGTGTGAGACAGTGTGCAGACTGCAACTGGTGTGGGACAGTGTGCAGACTGTAATTGGTGTGAGATAGTGTGCAGACTGTAACTGGTGTGAGACAGTGTGCAGACTGTAACTGGTGTGAGACAGTGTGAAGACTGTAACTGGTGTGAGACAGTGTACAGACTGTAACTGGTGTGAGACAGTGTCCAGACTGGAACTGGTGTGAGACAGTGTGCAGACTGTAACTGGTGTGAGATAGTGTGCAGACTGTAACTGGTGTGAGACAGTGTGCAGACTGTAACTGGTGTGAGACAGTGTGCAGACTGTAACTGGTGTGAGACAGTGTGCAGACTGTAACTGGTGTGAGACAGTGTGAAGACTGTAACTGGTGTGAGATAGTGTGCAGACTGTAACTGGTGTGAGACAGTGTGTAGACTGTAACTGGTGTGAGATAGTGTGCAGACTGTAACTGGTGTGAGATAGTGTGCAGACTGTGACTGGTGTGAGACAGTGTGTAGACTGTAACTGGTGTGAGATAGTGTGCAGACTGTAACTGGTGTGAGACAGTGTATTGACTGTAACTGGTGTGAGACAGTGTGTAGACTGTAACTGGTGTGAGATAGTGTGCAGACTGTAAGTGGTGTGAACAGTGTGCAGACTGTAACTGGTGTGAGACAGTGTGCAGACTGTAAGTGGTGTGAACAGTGTGCAGACTGTAACTGGTGTGAGACAGTGTGCAGAATGTAACTGGTGTGAGATAGTGTGCAGACTGTAACTGGTGTGTGACAGTGTGCAGACTGTAACTGGTGTGAACAGTGTGCAGACTGTAACCGGTGTGAGACAGTGTGAAGACTGTAACTGGTGTAAGACAGTGTGTAGACTGTAACTGGTGTGAGATAGTGTGCAGACTGTAACTGGTGTGAGACAGTGTGTAGACTGTAACTGGTGTGAGATAGTGTGCAGACTGTAACTGGTGTGAGACAGTGTGCAGAATGTAACTGATGTGAGAAAGTGTGCAGAATGTAACTGGTATGAACAGTGTGCAGACTGTAACTGGTGTGAGACAGTGTACAGAATGTAACTGGTGTGAGATATTTTGCAGACTGTAACTGGTGTGAACAGTGTGCAGACTGTAACTGGTGTGAACAATGTGCAGACTGTAACTGGTGTGAGATAGTGTGTAGACTGTAACTGGTGTGAACAGTGTGCAGCCTGTAACTGGTGTGAGACAGTATGCAGAATGTAACTGGTATGAACCGTGTGCAGACTGTAACTGGTGTGAGACAGTGTGCAGAATGTAACTGGTGTGAGACAGTGTGCAGACTGTAACTGGTGTGAGACAGTGTGCAGACTGTAACTGGTGTGAGACAGTGTGCAGACTGTAACTGGTGTGAGACAGTGTGCAGACTGCAACTGGTGTGAGACAGTGTGCAGACTGTAACTGGTGTGCGACAGTGTGCAGACTGTAACTGGTGTGAGATAGTGTGCAGACTGTAACTGCTGTGAGATAGTGTGCAGACTGTAACTGCTGTGAGATAGTGTGCAGACTGTAACTGGTGTGAGATAGTGTGCAGACTGTAACTGGTGCGAACAGTGTGCAGACTGTAACTGGTGTGAACAGTGTGCAGACTTTAACTGGTGTGAGACAGTGTGCAGACTGTAACTGGTGTGAGATAGTGTGCAGACTGTAACTGGTGTGAGACAGTGTGCAGACTGCAACTGGTGTGAGACAGTGTGCAGACTGCAACTGGTGTGAGACAGTGTGCAGACTGCAACTGGTGTGAGACAGTGTGCAGACTGTAACTGGTGTGAGACAGTGTGCAGACTGCAACTGGTGTGAGACAGTGTGCAGACTGTAACTGGTGTGAGACAGTGTGCAGACTGTAACTGGTGTGAGATAGTGTGCAGACTGTAACTGCTGTGAGATAGTGTGCAGACTGTAACTGCTGTGAGATAGTGTGCAGACTGTAACTGGTGTGAGATAGTGTGCAGACTGTAACTGGTGTGAGATAGTGTGCAGACTGTAACTGGTGTGAGATAGTGTGTAGACTGTAACTGGTGTGAACAATGTGCAGACTGTAACTGGTGTGACACAGTGTGCAGACTGTAACTGGTGTGAGACAGTGTGCAGACTGCAACTGGTGTGAGACAGTGTGCAGACTGCAACTGGTGTGAGATAGTGTGCAGACTGTAACTGGTGTGAAACAGTGTGCAGACTGTAACTGGTGTGAGATAGTGTGCAGACTGTAACTGGTGTGAGACAGTGTGCAGACTGTAACTGGTGTGAGATACTGTGCAGACTGTAACTGGTGTGAGACAGTGTGCAGACTGTAACTGGTGTGAGACAGTGTGCAGACTGTAACTGGTGTGAGATAGTGTGCAGACTGTAACTGGTGTGAGATTGTGTGCAGATTGTAACTGATGTGAGACAGTGTGCAGACTGTAACTGGTGTGAGACAGTGTGCAGACTGTAACTGGTGTGAGATAGTGTGCAGACTGTAACTGGTGTGAGACAGTGTGCAGACTGCAACTGGTGTGGGACAGTGTGCAGACTGTAATTGGTGTGAGATAGTGTGCAGACTGTAACTGGTGTGAGACAGTGTGCAGACTGTAACTGGTGTGAGACAGTGTGAAGACTGTAACTGGTGTGAGACAGTGTACAGACTGTAACTGGTGTGAGACAGTGTCCAGACTGGAACTGGTGTGAGACAGTGTGCAGACTGTAACTGGTGTGAGATAGTGTGCAGACTGTAACTGGTGTGAGACAGTGTGCAGACTGTAACTGGTGTGAGACAGTGTGCAGACTGTAACTGGTGTGAGACAGTGTGCAGACTGTAACTGGTGTGAGACAGTGTGAAGACTGTAACTGGTGTGAGACTGTGCAGACAGTAACTAGTATGAGACAGTGTGCAGACTGTAACTGGTGTGAGATAGTGTGCAGACTGTAACTGGTGTGAGACAGTGTGCAGACTGTAACTGGTGTGAGATAGTGTGCAGACTGTAACTGGTGTGAGACAGTGTGTAGACTGTAACTGGTGTGAGATAGTGTGCAGACTGTAACTGGTGTGAGATAGTGTGCAGACTGTGACTGGTGTGAGACAGTGTGTAGACTGTAACTGGTGTGAGATAGTGTGCAGACTGTAACTGGTGTGAGACAGTGTATTGACTGTAACTGGTGTGAGACAGTGTGTAGACTGTAACTGGTGTGAGATAGTGTGCAGACTGTAAGTGGTGTGAACAGTGTGCAGACTGTAACTGGTGTGAGACAGTGTGCAGACTGTAAGTGGTGTGAACAGTGTGCAGACTGTAACTGGTGTGAGACAGTGTGCAGAATGTAACTGGTGTGAGATAGTGTGCAGACTGTAACTGGTGTGTGACAGTGTGCAGACTGTAACTGGTGTGAACAGTGTGCAGACTGTAACCGGTGTGAGACAGTGTGAAGACTGTAACTGGTGTAAGACAGTGTGTAGACTGTAACTGGTGTGAGATAGTGTGCAGACTGTAACTGGTGTGAGACAGTGTGTAGACTGTAACTGGTGTGAGATAGTGTGCAGACTGTAACTGGTGTGAGACAGTGTGTAGACTGTAACTGGTGTGAGATAGTGTGCAGACTGTAACTGGTGTGAGACTGTGTAGACTGTAACTGGTGTGAGACAGTGTGCAGACTGTAACTGGTGTGAGACAGTGTGTAGACTGTAACTGGTGTGAGATAGTGTGCAGACTGTAACTGGTGTGAGACAGTGTATTGACTGTAACTGGTGTGAGACAGTGTGTAGACTGTAACTGGTGTGAGATAGTGTGCAGACTGTAAGTGGTGTGAACAGTGTGCAGACTGTAACTGGTGTGAGACAGTGTGCAGACTGTAAGTGGTGTGAACAGTGTGCAGACTGTAACTGGTGTGAGACAGTGTGCAGAATGTAACTGGTGTGAGATAGTGTGCAGACTGTAACTGGTGTGTGACAGTGTGCAGACTGTAACTGGTGTGAACAGTGTGCAGACTGTAACCGGTGTGAGACAGTGTGAAGACTGTAACTGGTGTAAGACAGTGTGTAGACTGTAACTGGTGTGAGATAGTGTGCAGACTGTAACTGGTGTGAGACAGTGTGTAGACTGTAACTGGTGTGAGATAGTGTGCAGACTGTAACTGGTGTGAGACAGTGTGTAGACTGTAACTGGTGTGAGATAGTGTGCAGACTGTAACTGGTGTGAGACTGTGTAGACTGTAACTGGTGTGAGACAGTGTGCAGACTGTAACTGGTGTGAGACAGTGTGTAGACTGTAACTGGTGTGAGATAGTGTGCAGACTGTAACTGGTGTGAGATAGTGTGCAGACTGTAACTGGTGTGAGACAGTGTATTGACTGTAACTGGTGTGAGACAGTGTGTAGACTGTAACTGGTGTGAGATAGTGTGCAGACTGTAAGTGGTGTGAACAGTGTGCAGACTGTAACTGGTGTGAGACAGTGTGCAGACTGTAAGTGGTGTGAACAGTGTGCAGACTGTAACTGGTGTGAGACAGTGTGCAGAATGTAACTGGTGTGAGATAGTGTGCAGACTGTAACTGGTGTGTGACAGTGTGCAGACTGTAACTGGTGTGAACAGTGTGCAGACTGTAACCGGTGTGAGACAGTGTGAAGACTGTAACTGGTGTAAGACAGTGTGTAGACTGTAACTGGTGTGAGATAGTGTGCAGACTGTAACTGGTGTGAGACAGTGTGTAGACTGTAACTGGTGTGAGATAGTGTGCAGACTGTAACTGGTGTGAGACAGTGTGTAGACTGTAACTGGTGTGAGATAGTGTGCAGACTGTAACTGGTGTGAGACTGTGTAGACTGTAACTGGTGTGAGACAGTGTGCAGACTGTAACTGGTGTGAGACAGTGTGTAGACTGTAACTGGTGTGAGATAGTGTGCAGACTGTAACTGGTGTGAGATAGTGTGCAGACTGTAACTGGTGTGAGACAGTGTGTAGACTGTAACTGGTGTGAGATAGTGTGCAGACTGTAACTGGTGTGAGACAGTGTGTAGACTGTAACTGGTGTGAGATAGTGTGCAGACTGTAACTGGTGTGAGACAGTGTGTAGACTGTAACTGGTGTGAGATAGTGTGTAGACTGTAACTGGTGTGAGATAGTGTGCAGACTGTAACTGGTGTGAGACAGTGTGTAGACTGTAACTGGTGTGAGATAGTGTGCAGACTGTAACTGGTGTGAGATAGTGTGTAGACTGTAACTGGTGTGAGATAGTGTGCAGACTGTAACTGGTGTGAGACAGTGTGCAGACTGTAACTGGTGTGAGACAGTGTGCAGACTGTAACTGGTGTGAGACAGTGTGCAGACTGTAACTGGTGTGAGATTGTGTGCAGACTGTAACTGGTGTGAGACAGTGTGCAGACTGTAACTGGTGTGAGACAGTGTGCAGACTGTAACTGGTGTGAGACAGTGTGCAGACTGTAACTGGTGTGAGATTGTGTGCAGACTGTAACTGGTGTGAGACAGTGTGCAGACTGCAACTGGTGTGAGACAGTGTGCAGACTGTAACTGGTGTGAGATAGTGTGCAGACTGCAACTGGTGTGAGACAGTGTGCAGACTGCAACTGGTGTGAGACAGTGTGCAGACTGTAACTGGTGTCAGATAGTGTGCAGACTGCAACTGGTGTGAGACAGTGTGCAGACTGTAACTGGTGTGACATAGTGTGCAGACTGTAACTGGTGTGAGATAGTGTGTAGACTGTAACTGGTGTGAGATAGTGTGCAGACTGCAACTGGTGTGAGACAGTGTGCAGACTGTAACTGGTGTGAGATAGTGTGCAGACTGTAACTGGTGTGAGATAGTGTGCAGACTGTAACTGGTGTGAGATTGTGTGCAGATTGTAACTGATGTGAGACAGTGTGCAGACTGTAACTGGTGTGAGACAGTGTGCAGACTGTAACTGGTGTGAGATAGTGTGCAGACTGTAACTGGTGTGAGACAGTGTGCAGACTGCAACTGGTGTGGGACAGTGTGCAGACTGTAATTGGTGTGAGACAGTGTCCAGACTGGAACTGGTGTGAGACAGTGTGCAGACTGTAACTGGTGTGAGATAGTGTGCAGACTGTAACTGGTGTGAGACAGTGTGCAGACTGTAACTGGTGTGAGACAGTGTGCAGACTGTAACTGGTGTGAGACAGTGTGAAGACTGTAACTGGTGTGAGACTGTGCAGACAGTAACTAGTATGAGACAGTGTGCAGACTGTAACTGGTGTGAGATAGTGTGCAGACTGTAACTGGTGTGAGACAGTGTGCAGACTGTAACTGGTGTGAGATAGTGTGCAGACTGTAACTGGTGTGAGACAGTGTGTAGACTGTAACTGGTGTGAGATAGTGTGCAGACTGTAACTGGTGTGAGATAGTGTGCAGACTGTGACTGGTGTGAGACAGTGTGTAGACTGTAACTGGTGTGAGATAGTGTGCAGACTGTAACTGGTGTGAGACAGTGTGTTGACTGTAACTGGTGTGAGACAGTGTGTAGACTGTAACTGGTGTGAGATAGTGTGCAGACTGTAAGTGGTGTGAACAGTGTGCAGACTGTAACTGGTGTGAGACAGTGTGCAGACTGTAAGTGGTGTGAACAGTGTGCAGACTGTAACTGGTGTGAGACAGTGTGCAGTATGTAACTGGTGTGAGATAGTGTGCAGACTGTAACTGGTGTGTGACAGTGCAGACTGTAACTGGTGTGAACAGTGTGCAGACTGTAACCGGTGTGAGACAGTGTGAAGACTGTAACTGGTGTAAGACAGTGTGTAGACTGTAACTGGTGTGAGATAGTGTGCAGACTGTAACTGGTGTGAGACAGTGTGTAGACTGTAACTGGTGTGAGATAGTGTGCAGACTGTAACTGGTGTGAGACAGTGTGTAGACTGTAACTGGTGTGAAATAGTGTGCAGACTGTAACTGGTGTGAGACAGTGTGTAGACTGTAACTGGTGTGAGACAGTGTGCAGACTGTAACTGGTGTGAGACAGTGTGTAGACTGTAACTGGTGTGAGATAGTGTGCAGACTGTAACTGGTGTGAGATAGTGTGCAGACTGTAACTGGTGTGAGACAGTGTGTAGACTGTAACTGGTGTGAGATAGTGTGCAGACTGTAACTGGTGTGAGACAGTGTGTAGACTGTAACTGGTGTGAGATAGTGTGCAGACTGTAACTGGTGTGAGACAGTGTGTAGACTGTAACTGGTGTGAGATAGTGTGTAGACTGTAACTGGTGTGAGATAGTGTGCAGACTGTAACTGGTGTGAGACAGTGTGTAGACTGTAATTGGTGTGAGATAGTGTGCAGACTGTAACTGGTGTGAGATAGTGTGTAGACTGTAACTGGTGTGAGATAGTGTGCAGACTGTAACTGGTGTGAGACAGTGTGCAGACTGTAACTGGTGTGAGATAGTGTGTAGACTGTAACTGGTGTGAGACAGTGTGCAGACTGTAACTGGTGTGAGATAGTGTGCAGACTGTAACTGGTGTGAGACAGTGTGTAGACTGTAACTGGTGTGAGATAGTGTGCAGACTGTAACTGGTGTGAGACAGTGTGTAGACTGTAACTGGTGTGAGATAGTGTGCAGACTGTAACTGGTGTGAGACAGTGTGTAGACTGTAACTGGTGTGAGATAGTGTGCAGACTGTAAGTGGTGTGAGACAGTGTGCAGACTGTAACTGTTGTGAGACAGTGTGTAGACTGTAACTGGTGTGAGATAGTGTGCAGACTGTAACTGGTGTGAGATAGTGTGCAGACTGTAACTGGTGTGAGACAGTGTGCAGACTGTAACTGGTGTGAGACAGTGTGCAGACTGTAACTGGTGTGAGATAGTGTGCAGACTGTAACTGGTGTGAGACAGTGTGCAGACTGTAACTGGTGTGAGATAGTGTGCAGACTGTAACTGGTGTGAGACAGTGTGTAGACTGTAACTGGTGTGAGATAGTGTGCAGACTGTAACTGGTGTGAGACAGTGTGTAGACTGTAACTGGTGTGAGATAGTGTGCAGACTGTAACTGGTGTGAGACAGTGTGTAGACTGTAACTGGTGTGAGACAGTGTGTAGACTGTAACTGGTGTGAGATAGTGTGCAGACTGTAACTGGTGTGAGACAGTGTGTAGACTGTAACTGGTGTGAGATAGTGTGCAGACTGTAACTGGTGTGAGACAGTGTGTAGACTGTAACTGGTGTGAGATACTGTGCAGACTGTAACTGGTGTGAGACAGTGTGTAGACTGTAACTGGTGTGAGACAGTGTGTAGACTGTAACTGGTGTGAGATAGTGTGCAGACTGTAACTGGTGTGAGACAGTGTGAAGACTGTAACTGGTGTGAGATAGTGTGCAGACTGTAACTGGTGTGAGACAGTGTGTAGACTGTAACTGGTGTGAGATACTGTGCAGACTGTAACTGGTGTGAGACAGTGTGTAGACTGTAACTGGTGTGAGACAGTGTGTAGACTGTAACTGGTGTGAGATAGTGTGCAGACTGTAACTGGTGTGAGACAGTGTGTAGACTGTAACTGGTGTGAGACAGTGTGCAGACTGTAACTGTTGTGAGACAGTGTGTAGACTGTAACTGGTGTGAGACAGTGTGTAGACTGTAACTGGTGTGAAACAGTGTGTAGACTGTAACTGGTGTGAGACAGTGTGCAGACTGTAACTGGTGTGAGACAGTGTGCAGACTGTAACTGGTGTGAGACAGTGTGCAGACTGTAACTGGTGTGAGACAGTGTGCAGACTGTAACTGGTGTGAGATAGTGTGCAGACTGTAACTAGTATGAGACAGTGTGCAGACTGTAACTGGTGTGAGATAGTGTGCAGACTGTAACTGGTGTGAGACAGTGTGCAGACTGTAACTGGTGTGTTATAGTGTGCAGACTGTAACTGGTGTGAGACAGTGTGCAGACTGTAACTGGTGTGAGACAGTGTGCAGACTGTAACTGGTGTGAGATAGTGTGCAGACTGTAAATGGTGTGAGATAGTGTGCAGACTGTGCTTTTGGGGAATCTTTTTTGAGCTTTGAGTCCAGTCTGCTGGTTCTACCAGAGTACTGCAGCTCCGTCTGCAGAGATAAGGTTTCCTACCAGAGACTCATCTTCCCATCCTTCTTGTCTGGAGCTTCATTGATATTCTCCACAGTGATCTGCATGTGTGGCTGCTGAAAGCTAGAAAAACATTTTCCACTGCTGTCTGTCCCGTCATGTTGCACCTCACACAAAGGATCAGGTCAGCTAGCTCATGAACTTGCTCTCGTGTGCAGACTGTACTCAGACTGATTCGTGACCACAAGTTTTTTAATTTCGCTAACAATCTTAGCTCACATTTGATTTGCCACATACCCAATTATTTCAGCACAAACATGGTACGAGTTGTGCCTCTCCTACTTCAGCACCATCAAGGTTCTGTAGGACCAGTAAGGCTGGAAGCTTTCAGGCGGTCATGTTTTCTTTTGCTACCATGTAGGCAGATCTGAAAACTGCTGCCTGCGTTAAACGAGCATTCATTTCTAGCATTTTGTTAACGAGCAAATTCTTTCCCTTTATTTCTGATATTTCATCTGCTTTTTGTGGCCAAACTGCCTCCATGCTTGTAAGTTTTTCCCACAAGTGATTCTGTGACTCGCTGCTGGTTCATCCATTCTTCAGACAGATGCATCCAGCTGTGGTTTCAGCCAGCAGCAGGCTTGGTACACCAGAGCTTGTGTTTCAGGGAAGAGCCAGGTATTTCTACTTTTCCAGTCACTCCATAGGTTTTTTTGGCCAGTTGAAAGGCAGGTGTGCATCATCTGGTTCAGGCTTCAGTGCACCGCTGCTATTATCTACCAGGCTGATGTGTGGTGCCGACACATCTCTGCAAAATGCTCGTCGCTAGCGACACCTGCTAGCTGTCCTGTCCTGTTGTCTCTTTCTCCATACAACTTTGTTTTTTCATGAAGGAAAAATCGTCAAGTTGTTTAGATTTTGACAAATTAAAACCCACATTGAATAAACTGTTTTGACTGCAGAGCTTCACTATTACAGACCTGCTAGGCAAAGACTGACCCATTCATAACAATGCCACTATATTATATTATATTATATTATATTATATTATATTATATTATATTATATTATATTATATTATATTATATTATATTATATTATATTATATTATATTATATCATTCATTCATTCATTCATTTTCCGAACCGCTTATTCCAATTCAGGGTCGCGGGGAAGCTGGAGCCTATCCCAGCCGGCTTTGGGCGACAGGCAGGGTACACCCTGGACAGCTGTGTTTATTATAGTTATTATAACAATTATTATTTTATATAATGTATATTACTGTGCATGTGTGTGTGTATGTATGTATGTATATATATATATATATATATATATATATATATATATATATATATATATATATGGTTCTGAGACCGCCTGTGGATCTGAGACCACTTGTGGTTCTGAGACCGCCTCTGGTTCTGAGACCGCCTGTGGATCTGAGACCACTTGTGGTTCTGAGACCGCCTGTGGTTCTGAGACCGCCTATGGTTCTGAGACCGCTTGTGGTTCTGAGACCGCCTGTGGTTCTGAGACCGCTTGTGGTTCTGAGACCGCCTGTGGATCTGAGACCGCCTGTGGATCTGAGACCACTTGTGGTTCTGAGACCGCCTGTGGTTCTGAGACCGCCTGTGGTTCTGAGACGCCTATGGTTCTGAGACCGCTTGTGGTTCTGAGACCGCCTGTGGTTCTGAGACCGCCTGTGGTTCTGAGACCGCCTGTGGATCTGAGACCGCCTGTGGATCTGAGACCGCCTGTGGTTCTGAGACCGCCTGTGGCTCTGAGACCGCCTGTGGCCCTGTTGCCCGAGCGGGACGGCCTGATTCCGACACCAGATCCAGGACGCCGGAGCAGCTGCTGCCTGCCAGCTTGAGCTGGACAGTAAATTTTGTGACCTTCCACTCCAGATCTTTTATTGTCTCCTCTTGATACGTCATCTTGGACGTCAGTTCCTGGTTGGATTTAATCTCCTTTTCCAGACGTTCATTCATTCATTCATTTTCCGAACCGCTTAGTCCAATTCAGGGTCGCGGGGAAGCTGGAGCCTATCCCAGCTGGCTTTGGGCGACAGGCAGGGTACACCCTGGACAGCTCGCCAGTCCATCGCAGGGCCTTTTCCAGACGTTGTTTTACATTTTCCAGCTCCGGGTTCTGGATCTGGAGCTCTACCAGTCTGGGTTCACTCTGCCCTTCTGGGTTTGATGCATCGGAGGACTGCTGCAGTTCCTCCATGATGTTCTTGTGTTTCTTCAGCTCCTGCTCAAAATGCTTCCTGAGACGGCGTTCTTTTTCTCGTTGCTGGTCCGCCTCTGCAAACATTTTCCAGCAGCTCTCGGATTCCTTTTCAGCTTTAATTCGCTTTTCCTTTTCCAGAGTGAGAAGTTGGTTTTTCTTCTGCAGCTTGAGCTTCAGATCTTCCACCTCATTGGTTCGGTAGTCCAGCTGGTTCTGGGTGGACTGAGATTCTTGCTCCGCTTTAATCCTCTTCTCTTTCTCCGCCGTGAGAAACTGGTTTTTCTTCTGCAGTCTTGCTCTGAGATCCTCCACCTCACTTCTCAGTTTGGCCAGTTGGTTTTGGTGGCCTTGTGATCTCTGAACGCTGTCTGCAGGATCTGGGAACCTCCGTTCTCTCTGTGGGATGTTGGCTGCACAGTCAGCTGTCTTGGATAGTATCCCGTCATTCCCGGTTTCTTCTGCACGGGGTTTTGGAGGGTTTCCAGGAGCTGCTGGATGGGACTGCTCCCTCTGGACACAGCCAGCTTTCTCAGTGGTGTCCTGGGAACGTGGAAGATCTTGTGTTTCTTCATGGGACTGGTCACCAACCAGCGTGTCCTTTGAAGACGTGGATGGTGCAGTCAGGTTGTCGCGCTGCTCCTCTTTAAAAGCAACATTTTCCATGTCGTAATTTAAGGGTTTTAGCCGGGTGATGGGCTCCATTTCTCTTTCCTCATCACTGTTGCCAAAACTGAAGATAAATGTCTCCTGAATGTCGTCTTCAGGGAAGTCCAGCTCCTCATCTCTACTCCACAGTTTTTCCTCAACAGAGGTTTCAGATGGAGTTTGCTCCTCATTCAGGGCGACATTTTCTCCGTCGTGATATGGCGTCGTAAGGAGGGTGATGGACTCCATTTCATTTCCTTCAGTAGTGTTGCCAAAAGTGAAAACAAATGAGTCTAGATCGACCTCTTCAGGGGCGCCCAGTTCTTCCTCTACAATATCGCCCCAAAGCCTTGATGTCTGGCTCTTCTTTACGTCCATTTCTGCTTTGCTTGGATTCAAACAATTGATGTTTCTCGACATGGTGCCCAAAGATCTGTTAAAATCTTTAATTATTCTTGTAAAATGCTAAATTTCTCAAAGAATTTACAAAGATCCGTCAAAGTCTTTGGGTAAACTTGATGTCCAACGATAAACCGTTCCTTCAATTCTTCTTTCTGTACCAAACAATCTTAAAAAGATTCGAAAATCAATCCAGATGCTTCTTCAACTCGTCTCCGCACTCGATGATCCTACAAAGAAAGGAGCCGGAACTCTGACCTTTATATAAGGTGGAATTACATCTCATTTTCTGATGTCATCGTTGCCTTTAATCAGGGCTGTGATGTCATCGTGATGCTGCATGGATCCTAAGATCAAAACTAAATGACCTGCCAGTCTCCTTGTTGCTAGGCAACATGAGACAGGTGATTTCAGAATTCAGTGTTTAAATGTAAACAGATCAGATGAACCTCTGACCTGCTGATCTCAGACCAGCAACATCAGAACCTGTTCAGAGTTTTAGTTTCAGCTGTTTTTAATTCAGCTGCTTTTACCTGAGAAAATTAAACTTTTGTTTTCAGGTGATCAATGATGTTAATCATCTTTCACTCGGCTCAGCAGATGTCCCTTTGAGGTCTTTTACAAATGGAGAAAGTCTTCTTTAATCCAGTGGACCTCAGACTTTATGAACTACAACCCCAAGATTACATACAATGGTGTTTGTGCACCGTCCCTTAGTGTGAATGTGGCACCAGGTGGAGACCACCATGTCCTCTGGAAGAACTGCAGGAACCAGGGAGTCTGTAACTTCTAGTTCCTGACATGCTGGAAAGAACTGCTGTGGCATCCACTGCCATATTTTCTCTTCAGCTTTTCATCATATCTCTGCTTTTATTGCTTTCCATCGCAGTACAGCGTTGAGGTTGTCAGAAACAGTAAAGTGCTGCTAAAGAACTGCAGTCATTACATCCTGTGGAGTTTCACATTTTATTTAGTCATTCATTCATTCATTCATTCATTCATTCATTCATTCAGTCATTCATTCATTCATTCATTCATTAATTCAGTCAGTCAATTAATTAATTAATTAATTAATTCATTCATTCATTCATTCATTCAGTCATTCATTCATTCATTCATTCATTCATTCATTCAGTCAGTCAATTAATTAATTAATTCAGTCATTCATTCATTCATTCATTCATTCATTCATTCATTCAGTCATTTACATGTTTATTCTCTACACCAGCTGGTCTGATTTCTGGTCGCCAGAAGTTGCAGACTTCCTTTCTGTTCCAGTGAGTGAACGATGATGACCAAACTACATGGAGCTGGATCAGAGTCGCCACAGTGTTGCCCCGGTTACCTTGAAAAAGTAATCTGATAACTGATTATTTCTTTCAAAAGTAACTTAGTTACTTTACTGATTATTTTAAAAGTAACTTAGTTAGATTACAAGTTACTGTATTAGTTACTTTCAGCAGCTGCCAACAACACCCCCCCCAACTCAACATAAATAAAACCTGTTTTCCCAACACTGACTTTATTTCTAACGCCAACATGTTCCTCCAGTTTCGACATTTTAAGTTGAACTTAAAAACAATCTACTGAAAAAATAAATGTTTTCACCAAAAAACTAAAAATAAATAAAAAGTCTTTCTTGACTTCACTTAACATAATACTCTAAAGACCTGACATGTGGCAAAACGTACCACTCATAGTCTACATTGGTTGTAAATGTAATTATTACATTGTTTTAAACATGTTTTATGAACCCTGAAACTGATGTTTGTAGCATTACAGCAGCAAGGAGCGGCTTAACTAAACAATGCATAACACCGTGTGTAAGCTCTGCGTCTACTGCTGTTACTTCGGACTAATCTCATGTCAGCACAATTCACACAAAGTCTACTTCACTCGGCGCAGCCTTCAGACTTCTCTCCATTTCCGCTCCTTCTCCAGTAAGAAGAAAACAATGTTCTGTGAAGCAGCTCAGCAGTGATGGTGGAGATCTCCTTCATTATGGCGAGTCGGCCGTGTTTCAGGGCAGCATTTCTTCTACAACATACTTGCTCTCTCGTTCACCTGTCAAAAATCAGCTGATCTGAACCAGCTGATTAACAGGTTTCCATGGTAACAACCATAAGGGAATGATAGGATAGTAATTTAACTAACCAGCTATCAGTGACCATGGTATAAATGATGTGTATGTCGTCCCACTCCTCCCCTCTTACCGCAGGCAGGTGAAGAGACACAGGTGTTGTTTTTTGGTGAAGTTCTATGTTGCACACTCTACCCAGAAAACTTCTTTCAGGTTAATTAATTACACAGTAGCTAAGTTTTGTGCATATGGCTCTTTATTATAAAAAGTATTTTCCTCATATGTTCGAAGAGATCCCTAATTGTTGCCTAATTAGCTAAACTTATTATCCAACAACATACAGACCTAATCATGATGCCCTCACAAAGCATCATGCTGCCTCTTTCTGCTGAAAGAAAACAAGCAAAGACCAGCGGCGGTGTCGTTTCTCTGCCATGAAGCTTGATAGCTGAAACGTTTCCACAGAAAATGTCTTCATGCTGTCCGTAAGGGCCTGTAACTACATCAGACAAGATACAAACTATCATGTTTTTCTGAGAGAAAATCAAATGGAAATTTGTACGACTCACAGAATGGGAGCTTTTCAAACCAGTAGAGATGTTTGTATGTATCACGTAGTGACTCTATGGCACAGAACTGGAGACATTATTTATCATAGCATGCCTCCATACAGACTAAAATACACTCATCACCGCTGGAGGAGGAAGAACAGGGACTGAACCCGGTCAGCTGACATGAAAATCTTTTGCATTTTATTTAGTTTTATTCTATTTCTTGCAGCTTTTCCACATCAACATGTTTCCTGCTTCTCCAACCTCCTTCTTCACTGCAGGAATCCTGGTTTTGGTTTTATTAAGCATCTTGTCTTTGCTTATTAGTCCATTAATTACATATTTTATTGCTACAATATCTAACCAAACATTTCTCACCTGAGTTCTGAGTCAGCAGCACAGAAACCACAGGTCTGATTGCATGTAAAGGTTTGTTTCAAAGGTGTTTCATACATGTTAGAGCACTGCCGTATCATGGTTGGCACAGAGTTCATGTTTACAAACTGACCTAACATACATGAACATGAGGACTGCTGGAATGATGCACTTCATGCCTTTAAATCCCTCCTAAGCTGTTAGAAACAGTCACTCATTGAGGGATGGAGGAGCCAAAAGGTAGCTGAACCCTGAACTCAACAAATGCAGGTTAAAACTCCTTCATGCACAGAAGAATTCAGTTCGATTGAACTTTATTTGTGTAGTGTCCCTACACAACTATGTCATCATCAGTTCCAGCCAGTTCATGATAAAGAACCTCGACAAGAGAAACCAACAGAACAGGACTGCAGCTGGAAGACCTGCAGAAAGAGGAGGAATGTGTTCATGATGCCACGTTCCACATGGAAGATGAGGAGCAGAGAGATGAAGAGGAAGAGCTCAGTGCATCATGGGAAGTCCTTCAGCAGTCTAAGCCTGGCAGCATCACTAAGGGATGGCTCGACCCCCCCCAACTACAAGATTTATAAAACAGAAACATGTTGAACCTAATCCCAAAGTTAGAGAGAAAGTCTGCTTCCCAAACCCAGACTGGGATCTGGTTCCATAAGAGGAGCCTCGTAGCTGAAGGCTCTTCATCCCATCGTTCTCTCCGAGACTCTGGAACCACAAGTAGACCTGCAGTCTGAGAGCAAAGTGCTCTGTCTGCAATAAATGGATCTATGATATGATCTATGATTTCATGGACAAAGGAGCTTGGTTGTGGAGAGCTTCATGTGAGGAGAAGAAGTCTAAACTCCATCCTGGATTTAACAGAAAGCCGGAACTGGAGACCTATGATCTCTCCTGCTGGTTCCCATCAGAACCTTTACGGCAGCATCGTGGATCAGATGGAGACTTTTCAAGACGTATTTGGGACAGAACATTGATAAGTTATTTCAGGAATCCAGTCTGGAAGTAACATGGACTAGTTTTTCTGCATCTCTCAGAGACAGGATGCCTCTAAGTTTTGTAATTTTGTTCTGAGTTTTCCACCTCCAGAGACAGAAACCTAAGTCTTATCTGTGATTAAAAGGAAAAAGTTCAGATCTTTATGTCTGTAAGACATCTTTGTAATTTAACAAACAATTTGGTTTTATCAGGCTTCATGGAGAAGTGAATCCTCGGCATAGCAATGACAGTTCGCACCATGCTGTCTGATAATACCTAAAACTTGCGAGGTTGTTTGTCACAACGAGTGGAGGAGGTGTGGACCCAAATGCAGGATGAAAGGCAGGAATGAAGAATCAAGCTGATTTAATGTCTAAAAACAAACTGAAGGCAAAACTTATTCATTCATTATCCTAACTGCTTAGTCCAATGAAGGGTTGTGGGGAAGCTGGAGTCTATCCCAGCAGTCTTTGGACGAAAGGCAGGGTACACCCTGGACAGCTCGCCAGTCCATCGCAGGACCACACAGAGACAAACAACCACTCATGCACATACTCAGTCCGATAGGAGTAACCAATTAACATAACATACATGTCTTTAGATGGTGGGAGGAAGCCGGAGAACCTGGAGAGAACCTATGTAAACATGGCTGGGGAGAGGGAAGTCTGGGCTTCCCTGCTTAGGCTGCTGGCCCCGCGACCCGACCCCGGATAAGCGGCAGGAGATGGATGGATGGATGGATGGATGGATGGATGGATGAATGGATGGATGGATGGATGGATGGATGAATGGATGGATGGACGGATGGATGGATGAATGGATGGATGGACGGATGGATGGATGGATAGATGGATGGATGGATGGACGGACAGATGGACAGGTTGGTGGATGGATGGATAGATGGATGGATGGATGGATGGATGGATGGACGGATGGATGGATGGATGGATGAATGGATGGATGGACGGATGGATGGATGAATGGATGGATGGACGGATGGATGGATGGATAGATGGATGGATGGATGGACGGACAGATGGACAGGTTGGTGGATGGATGGATAGATGGATGGATGGATGGATGGATAGATGGATGGATGGATGGATGGATGGATGAATGGATGGATGGACGGATGGATGGATGGATAGATGGATGGATAGATGGACGGACAGATGGACAGGTTGGTGGATGGATGGATAGATGGATGGATGGATGGATAGATGGATGGATGGATGGACGGACAGATGGACAGGTTGGTGGATGGATGGATAGATGGATGGATGGATGGATGGATAGATGGATGGATGGATGGATGGATAGATACATGGATGGATGTATGGTGTATATTTGTTTGTTATATTTATATTTACATTTATATTTGTTGTGATGCCTGTTTTTGCACTTTATTCCACACTAAAAGCTGCTGTAACAAGTGAGTTTGTCCACTGTGAGATGGACTTTTAGTTCATTATGAAGAAGAAAAGAAGACAAAGACGATTACAGGATGCTAGTGGAAGACAAGGATCTGGACTCTGTCATGGTATTAAGTTCAAGATGTTGTAAAATGTCTCATCTTCATCAGTCCTGGTCTTCATGGGTTGGTGTCCTGCAGGTTTTAGAAGTTTACCACCTGTACCACGCCCAATTCACACATATCTACAGCCTGACATCAAGCTCAACACAGGTTACTCACACTGATTTGAGTCAGATGTGTTCCAGCACAATCTACAACTTAGAACCAGAACCAGAACCAGATCCAGAAGTTGTGGTTCTGTTCCGGGGGCTGATCTGGAGCTTCTGGAGCTGATTGTCCAGAGATGAATGCTGCACAACGGACATGATGGACAATTCTTTACATCTTCTACACAACAACACAGTGTTCAGTCAGAGGCTTCTTCAGGTCTTCGCTCATGCAAACAGCAGTCATCCGCTTCCCAGACAAGAACAGATTAATATTAATTATCAATAAATCAATAATTACATTTAAAAAAGCAGACATAGGCATCTAACAGACACAGCAGAATTTCTTTTAGGGGTTTATTAAAGTTTTTGTCATTCGTCTCATTTTTCATCCTAATCTGCTCTTTAATGAATCACAACCTTATCCTCTCATCGCTGGATGGTTCACGACCTGCGTGGGATTCTAGCAACACCTTGAGCAGAAAATCAGCTTTGTGAAGATGTTTAGGAGACCAGCTGTCGTTTCAATGACACGATGCTGGGACAGTTCCAGTTAGCTTATGCTAGCTTTGGTTAGCATGAGCCGAGTCGTAAACACAGAGAGGAAAATGTCTCACAGGAAAGATGAGATGCTTCATTCAGCAGTTTTTTGTTTGTGTTCTATGGCACGCTGCTGAAATGTTGCATATCTCTGCTTCTGCTCAGTTTGAGTAAACACTGAATAACTTTATGTAAACTCCAACATTATAACAACGGGACGACACATCAAGGCTTCCTGTGGGTTAAAAACTTCCCCTGACTGGTGAACCATGCAGTTGTTTCCACATGGTGACACTACTTTCCAGTATTTCATTTTCCATCTTTCTCCTCCTCCTCTTCCTCCTCTTCTTCTTCTTCTGACCAGCAGATCATGTGTCCTCTGGAATGTGGACTTTTCTTCCCCTTTTCTCCCCCTGCACATAGAAAATAAACACGTGAAACGTGAGGTCTGGACCTCAGCATGCTTTTCCACTGCGCTGTGTGTGTGTGTGTGTGTGTGTGTGTGTGTGTGTGTTGGGGGGGGATTGCTGAGGAGGTGGGATGGGGCAGGTTTGGCTGGGGCGGAGGGGGGAAGATGGAGAACAGCTGTGACCTATTTTTCCTCTCCTCTTTCAATCACTCTCCTTTCTTCTCCGTGCCTCCTACAGTTGTGTCAGAGCGCGGAACTTGACGAAGTGAAGGACCGACCTCCACTTGGCTTTGTTGAGTTGCCACATCCTGCAGAGAAGCTATTAAAAAGTCCTGGCAGATGGAATCACACACCGTTTCTTTTGCAAAATGCTGGTGAGTGCTTTCTGAATAAAAACCGTGAAGCACTTCTGATTTCTGAAAATTTTACTGGCAGCATTTTGAAGGTCAAAGCCATTTGTTCCATAACTGCCAGGACTTTTCTACAGCCATTCACACACACACACACACAACACACACATTCACACATCCTGCCCTTCAGTAGACACTACAGGGCAAATTGACTGTATACTTATTGTATGACAGTAACCCTGACACTGATGAAAACCTCTCCCTCACAAGACCCGTTGCCACCGCGCTGAAACGACAGAATAATCTACAGCTGCAGGAAAATGTCTGAGACATACAGGATTACTGTTAGAGTCAGAACGAAGTTGTGTTTCTGTAGATCCACCAGGAAAACAGTCAGAAATGAAACTTTGGACCTCTGCCATGAAAAACCCAACATTATATTTAAAGTAAAACCAACATTTTCATCATAAGACACTAAATCATGGAGTTTTCTTTGCACAGTGAAGCAACTCAGTGTCTTGTGGAGAGCAATCCATCGTAGTGAGAAACAGCTTTGACTCTTAGCTTGTACAGCAGACATGTTGGTCATGAAGGCCGGGAAGCACTAACCTGTCGGCTGCAGGGGTCTCCTTCGGCCCCCGACAGGAACATCATGCACTTCAGACAAAAGAAAAGCATGGCTGATAAATATCCCTGCAATATGAGGAATATAAGCACCAAGAAACACACACGAACCACCCACACACACACACACACACACACACATACACACACACACACACACACACACACACACACACACACACACACACACACACACACCTCTTCTGTCAGATCCTTCATGGTCTGTGTTTGTCTTCAAGCCACAAACACATCTGGATTTCTTTGAGCTGGAGGAATTTTTAGAGTGTGTGTGTGTGTGTGTGTGTGTGTGTGTGTGTGTGTGTGTGTGTGTGTGTGTGTGTGTGTTTGTGGTGGGGATGTTTCATCCTAAAAACAGCCCATACACTCCGATGCAGCTTGTGTTTTTGTGTTTCTCTCTCCAGAACTCTGCTGTAAAAACTATTCTCTTCTTTTCAAACGTTTCCTCCATCTTTCCTCAAACATTTACACAAATACACACACTTCAGCCAAAACCTCCATCTGGCTTCAGCTTCCAGCGTGGAGAACTCATCAATACCAGGGTCAGTTTTAGTAAACTGTGCTTCTCTGCTTTTTTTCTGAAAGCAAAGTTTTATTTAGTTTTAAAGTCTTAAAATGAATCACCATTTAGTTTTAAGCTTCATCCATGCTGCAGGTCTTAATGGTCAAATTATTGCTGATTTCCGGTATTTGCTGTGATGGACTGGTCACCTGACTAGGCATACCTGCATCTCGCCCAGTGGTTGCTGGGATGGACTCAAGCTTCCCTGCAACAAACAGTTCAGAAAATGGATGGATGGCTCCAGTATCTGTCCCAACAGTTGCTCATACTGGTATCTAACCCGTTGCTCTCCAGTGAACTGACCCACATGCAGATGTGAGGTCGCAGACATCTCGCTGTGTTCACGGAGGTAAATAATCATGCTAAATCTGTCCTTTAGTGTATCGATGTGCTGCAGGTGACAACATGATGATATAACACTTTTCATCCATTATTCATGTTTGATCTTGCATCATCTTTCTTCCTCCAGTGTAGAATTGTGACATTTGGGTCACATCAGCTGCTACGATCCAACTGGCAATCCAAGCAGAGCTCAGCAACCCTGCCTGGCAAACAGCTGCCACTACATGTTGGGATGCTGGAGGTTTACACCCAGAATGCAGCAGCAGCGATTGGTCCATAGACCTGAGAAAAGGTGAGACAGGTAGCAGGGGTCGGGGATGTAGAAACATGGTATTTTATAGACGGTGGATGAAATGCAGCAGGACCGCTCACACTGAAGTCACTTTGAAAGACATTAGATCCAGGTCTGGTTCAGGACCACAAGAAAGTGGTTCAAGAAAAAAAACAGACTTGTGCCGTTTAGATGGTCATAAAAGTACTTCATGGTTACATGTATGACTGGGGGTGATGCCTGGTGTGGTCTTCTGCTGCTGTACACCATCTGCTACAAGGTTGCACCATCTGCATTTTGTCTTTTTTTTTTTAATCACATCCCCCCCATTAAAACAAGGGACAGGGTATAAGACTCCTGACTCCTTATGGCTTAAGTCAAAATTAAGCGGCAATCTCCGGCGATTAAAAGTGAAGCCTATGTGGAAGTGCATAAAACTGCAGTTCCCCCTTCATCCACTAGGGGCTCCAAAACAGAGCAAATCCCCATAGACTCCCATGTTAAAAAGACCAACTTCACGGCAGAAATAAACATGTTTACAGCAGAAATAAACATGTTTATAGCAGGAATAAACATGTTTACAGCAGAAATAAACATGTTTACAACAGGAATAAACATGTTTACAGCAGGAATAAACATGTTTACAGCAGAAATAAACATGTTTACAGCAGGAATAAACATGTTTACAGCAGGAATAAACATGTTTACAGCAGGAATAAACATGTTTACAGCAGAAATAAACATGTTTACAGCCTGGTACAAAAATCCATTTTAGGTTTAATAGGTCAGGTTTACCTTCATGACAACTGTGGGGGAAGTGATTTTTTTTCTAACTAGCCCATTTAAAAGTAATTTAATTTTGAAATTCGGCATATTTAGGGGCGTGTCCTTTTGATTGACAGGTACCGATCTCCCGCTTCAAGTCAGAAGAACGTAGAACAACCGCAGTTTTTAGCCGGTTAACAATGTGAACCGGCTAACCGTCTTACCTCCGTTAGCTGGTTAGCTCCTGTTATCTCCGGGTTAGCTCGGTTAGCTCTTAGCTACAGAAAGCTCTGAGTTCGCTCAATGTCAATCATCCACCATGACGCTCACAGCCCCCCTCTCAGCTCCACCTCTTTGCCCATATTTGTATTTTCCGGGTGAGACGACACGCATGCCCCTGCCAAGATGGCGATGGTAGGAACCGCCCACCGAGCTTCAATTCAGCTCTTCAGAAACCTACGGGTGACGTCACGGCGGCTCTGCCCATCTCTTTATATATAGTCTATGGTCAAAATACACATTATCTAAATCAACACATGTGGTATTTGTTGAGTCACAATCCAGTCAAATCCAAGTGAGACAGTTCAGGAAATCTGACTTGAGCTTCTCACCTCAACAGTCATAAAAGCAAAAACAAGGGAGATCATTTCTCCACATTTACTAAAAGAACAGTCAGTTTCTATTCTTATTTCACTTCAGAATACGTCTCAGGTTTTTATTCCACTTCGGGCTCTGCAGACATCCTGACTGTCATAAATATGCAGGTCAGAGGCATCTCTGTCATCCTGTTGAAAAAGCCACCTTGTTTATGTATTTCATGCACTTATTTTGACTTGTGTGACTTCAGTCCTGCTATATTTGTCTTAACAAAAGGTTCATATTGGCCTCATCATGTTATGACTTCTCCATTTCCAGTAATGATCATGTTTGTGGATTCAGTGATGCCCTTACCCGTGTAAATGCTGCGCATGTGGCAGGTTATATTTAGGGGGTTGGACCACAATAAACCAGCAGTCTATGGAAACAACTCAGTGTTCAGTAAATGAACACATTCAATGAAGCCAATCTGATGGTGGTAACACTTTTTCAGTAAAAGGTTAGTAACAAGCTGGTGTTTATGTCACTGTGGCTCTAAGCTTGTAGCTAACAAATAACTAGTTAAAAGTTTGGACACATTTTCCTATTGAATGGGAAAAAAAAACTTGTCCAATCATTTGGCTGGTACTGTAGATGCTAACATTAGCTTTAATGCTACAGTAATAACTTCTCCAGGTGTGTTTTGAGGTGGATTTGGATGATCCGTCTTTTATTTGTTTCCCTTCATGAAGTTTTTACACTAGAAGTAAGAATGAAAAGTGGAGCAATAACAGGTGTGCTGGTCGGGACTGCCTTTTTTATTGGATGTGTATCTGTGTGATGCTTCAGTGTTAAGTCTGATGAAATGAATCACCTCCAGCGGAAAGGCAATCAGGAAGAAAACATGACAGATAAAACACAGCTAACAAGTCTCTGAAAGACTGAAGTAAGGCAGATTTTCTCAGTGAGTCGTCCAGCTAACGGCCACAAGGCAAGAAAATAGTTATGGACTGAGAAATGAACCAGATCACACAACAAATAAAATCCTACAAGCTTTTTTATTTACCAAACTGGTGAGGAAGACACCGAAGAAGAGCCAGAGTGAATGTTATGACTTAGAGAGACAAGAGGTGGTTTCCAAATGAGTGGGATCCAGGAAAACCAGGACAGGGAGGATGGAAGGAACTGACCAGAAGCTTAGGGTGTGTTCACATCAGGATAGTCCGCTAGACTCAGTCAGACTGGGGACTCGGTCCAGCTGTAGGGGGGTGTATCCATGTGGAGTGAGATCGTGTTCATGCTGCACTTTGGTCAAACCAGCCAAACCATTAGAATAATATCTCCCCATTCCCACCAGAGGTGGCGCTGCACTAGTATTTAGCAGAAGAGAGGACCAGACCGGCGTGAAGAAGAAAACTCTGTTTCCTCCACCTGCCAGTTAAACATGGAGACCAAACTATGGCTGTTTTGGGTTTTTATTGTGTCTTATGCAAGTATACTGCAGAAATCCACTGCAACAATGGACGCAGTATGAACACCAGACGAGGCAGAGGACCCTTAACGCCATCGCTATGGATTTACCCACAATGCAATGCTACGCCACATGCAGGAAGTGGCTTGTATTTGGTCACTTGAAACATACAGACATCTGCGTTTGTAGTCCGTTTGAGTCCGGTCCTTTGGTCTGAATCAGAATTTGTTTGGCGCGTTCACATTTCTCCAAACGAAGCGACTTTCTGAGCAAACGGACTCGGATTCCAATCAGAAAGGTTGACGTGAACGTGCCGTAACTTTAAAGCAGGGAAACCTCTCTGATGGGGGGAGTCAGGCTGCTGACGGATCCAGGTACAGCAGGTGATTGGTTGGGGGGTGAAGAGGCTCTTAGCAATGAGGAGAGCACATCCGGGAAAAAACAAAACATCTCAAAGAAAGCAACCAGGAACGTATTCTGAGGCGCTGCAGGCAGGGTTCTGAAAACATCCGGTCTCTTCTCTGAGATCTCTCCAGCCTGTAAAAGTCACTCTGATGTGGACTTTTGGCTTGTCTTGCTTTGTCTTCTTCTTTTCCTGTCCTCCTCTGATGGCGTCCTCTTAGACATCAAAACAACCAGTGTGTCGATGTGTAGGCACTACTGTGGGATGTGTGTGTACACACACACAAACACACACACACACACACACACCTACTCACACACAGAGTTTTATCAAACTTAATAAACAGATGTTTCTATTTTGCACGCAGGACTAAGTCTGAACTTCAGGCTTTCTCTGTGTTTCATCATCCATTTTACTTCTAAACAATACAGATAAAACAAAAGACAACTGTTGTATTGCTTTAGTTGACAGAAGCACACACACACACACACACACACACACACACACAGCAATCTGCAGTAAAACACCTTTCAACAACACTGAGATTGCCTCATTCACTTTGCTGTGCAGTTTACTCCATCAGAAACATTTGAAATGTCCATAAAAATGCAGCTTTAGCTGCAGCAGTGGGGACAGAGTCTGTGTGTGTGTGTGTGTGTGTGGGTGGGTGGGGGTTAGATGGAATAAATCGTCCTGTTTTTGTTTTTCTTTTCTTCATTTTCCTCCAGTGCACCAAAAAAGGTTCTGTGGATCTGCACTTAATTATGGCGGAGGAAAGCATGGAGCAGGGAAGTTTAGACAGTGCTGTGATTTATTTATCCAGAGATGTGATCTCTCACATTCCTTTGAAATGCAGAAGCAAACGACCCCCCCCCCCCCCGCTAGTGCACGTCTGTCTGATAATGTGACTGCAGCTGTTCAGTGTCAGGGCTCAGTGTTACATGAAAAGAAGCAGGTTGCTTCTCCTGCTCCGTTGAGGACGGTTAAGTCACGCCGTCAGCGTCAGAAACGGCTGACTGTTGGACAAGCAGATCAGACTGGAGAAACTCTTCATCATGGTACTGACCATACTCATCCTCCAGCATTGTTCTCTCCACCACTGACAGACTCGTATCATATGAAACCAGAGAAACAACCCAGTGCTGTGGTTGCCAAGCAGAGCCTGGAGCAACTGGGGGGGGGGGGGCCAGAAGGTTGTCATATATAGATATTGTGTAGAAGCGCTTTGTTTACTTTTTACGACACTTCAACACACTGCTTTACGGCAGCGCCTAACCAATCTACTGCAGTATCAGTCCCGCGTTTAGTCTGCTACATGTCTGCTGTTGAGCTTGCTCTAGTTAACCCGCCTGTTAATATATTGTGCCTTGTTCAGCCACAAATAAAGGTTATTTGTTAAACCGTTACCACTCGTCATTCTACAAAGGTAAAATGAATAAATGAATAAAAAAACATCCAATGATCTTGGAGAGGTTTTGTGAGAGGACATCAAACCCTAAGTCTGACTCCAAGTTGTGTTTGTGCAGACTGACAGGAGCGGCTCGCTCGGCGTTATCAGTGTCGGTTTACTCCCAGTGGGCATGAGGCGGATGGAGGGGGAGCAGTGTGTGGAAGGTGTTAAACTGAACCAAAAATAAACACAGTAGCTGTTAGAGCTGTATTAGATAGAAATGCTCCCGGCTCACACTTCTCACTCCCCCAGGGCCACGACCGATCTGTCTGTGGATTTATGTGCACAATATGTGTGTTACAGGCCATACGTGTGAGCCTCCATCCTGGTTGTGAAGCCAGCACAGGGTCCAAGGACACAGCAGCGAGCCCGCCTCAGGGATGGACGAAAAGAGAGGGAGGCTGGCCAACTGAGCGGCGCTGAAAGGGCTTAAAGCAGCGGCAGCAGCAGAGCGACCTTCACAGACCACTTCCTGCTTTCCTGGTTTCCACCAGACTCAGCACAGAGGGCAGAACCACTCCTCACACGAGCTATACGGTTCCCCACCCACCGTTCGATCGGCTTTATCATGACCGAAAACACATGAATTCCACATGTTCTTCATGTGGATCACATGAAAATGTTCCCTCCCTCCATCAGTCCATCTGTCCATCCATCCATCCGTCCATCCATCCATCCGTCCATCCATCCATCCGTCCATCTGTCCATCCATCCATCCATCCATCCGTCCATCTGTCCATCCATCCATCCATCCATCCGTCCATCTGTCCATCCATCCATCCGTCCATCCATCTGTCCATCCATCCATCCGTCCATCTGTCCATCCATCCATCCGTCCATCCATCTGTCCATCCATCCATCCGTCCATCTGTCCATCCATCCATCCGTCCATCTGTCCATCCATCCATCCGTCCATCTGTCCATCCATCCATCCGTCCATCCATCTGTCCATCCATCCATCCGTCCATCTGTCCATCCATCCATCCATCCATCCGTCCATCTGTCCATCCATCCGTCCATCTGTCCATCCATCCATCCGTCCATCCATCTGTCCATCCATCCATCCGTCCATCTGTCCATCCATCCCTCCATCCATCCGTCCATCTGTCCATCCATCCGTCCATCTGTCCATCCATCCATCCGTCCAGGTTGCCAGTCCAACACAGGGACCTTATCACCGCAGATTGGATTTTGTTAGCTCCTTGAAATTCTCTTCACTAATCAAAGTAAATTTACAATCTGTATTGTCCCTCCTGACCAGGAGTCCCCAAAACTGGTCCTGAGGGCTGCTGGCCTGCATGTTTTCCATGTATCCCTGCTCCAACACACCTGGCTTCCATTAAAGGCAATGAAGCTCTGCACAATGACCGATTAGTTTGAGTCAGGTGTTTCAGAGCAGGGATACATGAAAAACCAGCAGGATTGTGGCCCTGGAGGACCAGAACAGGACATGCCTGCTGTAGACTTTCATATCAGGTCTCTTCTACTGAAAAGACTTTGTCTAAATGATTTTAAAACTACTTTTTAGAGGTTTAACAACTGATCTAATCCTGGTTTGATGTGATCTTTCGGTGTGATCTAGTCTACATTTTGTGTTACAAGCAAACGTCATGCCAGCATCTCATCCTACATGGTGAGAGGAATGTAGGAAATCAGACAGATAAGTGGGACCAGATGCTCCCCCTGCACTGGCTGTCAGCATGGCCGAGTGCTGGAAGGCTCCAGGGTGTTCAGATGCCACCAGCATCCTCAGAAGCTGCCTTCTTACCACGTTCCTCCTGCTTTCTTACATTTTGGACACACAGTAGTTTACTTTTGATCGGCATCAGAGCTGTGATGTGTTCTCATTTAGGGGAGGCCTGTTGCTGTGCAGCTGTCTGTGTGACACACACAGCGCTGGGAAGCTCAAAGCCCACACCAGCCCTGCTGATGAAATCAAACAGATGTTATGAGTCCTCTGACACTTGATGAAACAGTTGGAAGTTTTTCAGGAGACTGGGGGACTCTTGGCCTCCTAAAAACACACCTGCTGCTGGTGTAGTGGAAGACCCTGAGATGTTCAGATATTCATCACGATGCTGAGGAACAAGTCTCTGCGAAGGGCTGCAGGTTGAGCTCCATGCAGGGAGGAAACGTTACATATGATGCTGTGCCAACTTTCCACTCTAAACTCATGCTGATAGGAACGTTGGCTGCGCTGCTTCTGCAGGATGATATAAATCTACTTCAAACATCTTCCAGACGTGCACATTTGTTCGTTACATTTCTGTCTAGTTTCCCTGCAATGGCCGCCATGCAGAGATCCTCCTCCTCCTCCTGCTGAGTGTTTGCTGTTAGCAGCACGTATAAACATGGTCAGTTTATATGCTGATTCGTAGACATGCAGTAGTTTTCCTAACGTGTCTAAACTTTTGACTGCTCCGGTTTCTTTAACCTGCATTGTGTGTGGAAATGTGTCCAGCTCTGCACAGGGCTCTGACTCTGTCCTGTTGTTCCAGGGAGTTGCCTTCTAATGGACCTTACCCTGCATGGTCAGAGCCAAGCGGTGCATACGTGCGCTCCTCATCACTGCCAGATGTACTGTAAGCTGTGTCACTTCAGACACTAATGCAATGCACCTGTGCTTGCTGGTGTGTGACTGGTGCAGGGTAAACGGTCGACCAGAGGGAGCTCCAACAGACTGTGAACCTGGCTGAAGCACCTTGATGATGAGGACATCATCGACTCTACAGCAGTTTCTGCTCAGATGTTTGGATTAAACGTCCTGACAGGCTCCACTGAGCCTTTTCACTGCCTACTGTCAGGATGTCATTGTAACCAGGTAGTTGAGCAAAACATTTAGATGACGTCATAAGTAGTAAAATAAACTCACTGTGTCACTAAATGCTTCCGTGTGATTGGCCAGTTAGATGTGTGCGTAAACAACAAATGTACACGAGGCTTTGAACTTCTGTAGACTTTGGAAAAACAACCTCTCATGTTGCAGTTTGATGATGCAAAAGGAAAAATGTTTGTTCACAATGGCAGTAAATTCATTTATCATTTATAGTTTTACACAAGACAACGTGTAATCCAGCTCTGTCTCTTTAAAAATGGGAACTATTCTCACCATCAGACTGCCTTTTAGGAGCTAAATCTGATGCACAGAATTGCTTATAATGATTACATTGCTTTTTAACTAGTAAATGTTTGCAACATGCACTGCCACACACTGATAAAACACGTTCTAACAGGGATCAAGCTAAGTTGTTTCACACGGCGCCATCGGTTCTCTTCAGATAATTCAGATAAGTTGCAAGTCGAACTGGTGGACAATGGAGATTATGGACTTGTTCATTTGCATGAGGGAAATGTCTCTGAATGGTCTATTTCAGCAGGAGATGGTTATTAAGCAAAGAGCTGCTGTGACCAGGTTGGGCCGCGAGGCGTCATGCTACATTAAGACGCTGTTTGCATACATGCAGACGTTGCAGAGGCCCGTGTGGCTTCACTCTGTTCAGAGCTCCCAGCAAGAGTTCACACTAAATAACAATAAAACAGCTTTTTTCAGGGGAATTTTCATTTATTTACTGTTAATTCAACGATTCAGGGACACTGTTAGCCTTCAGACAACAGATGCACATTTTACCCAAATCAACACGATTTCCCACTAAAGGGGGGGGGGTATTGATCTGAGGGAAATATTCAGACATTTTGATCATATCATGAAAAAACCTCCTTTAATCCGTGTCTCTGTGTCTCAGTGCAGATTCTCCCAGAACTTTCCAGGTTTCGGTCCAACAGGCGGCTTTCCATAAGTTTTGCATGAGCTACTAATAATAACACGTCTTCATTTACCAGGCAAATGCCCAGGCACCGCCGACACGCAGAAAGCACTCTACTGGGAGACCAGAGAACATGAAACAAAAGTTCCTCCTCTTGTTGGTGGAGGTAGATGTACTGATGATCAAAGCCCTGTTTGGGATTAGCTTGAAGCGGTAGTGTGTGTGACAGCTGTTTGCTCCGTTAGACCAACTATTTCCTGAAAATAATGTCAAAGTATTAAAGTTCATCTCATCCTGGAAGTCTCATTTCTTCACATGCTCCATACATACCTTTTTGGATAAGGAAATAGATGACATAATCTAAAGGAGAAGAAGAATTTAAGGGTAAAAAGTGAATAAACACTCCTGCTAATGAAGACCAGAGGCCTTAACAAAGCGGGGCATCTCTCCACTGCCTGGTTCACTCACCCAGACATCCAGGATCAGGATAAGTGGAACTACGAAGCTGGTTAGCGGCTCCGTAGTTCAACCAAGATTTTCCCATCGGGATCAGAGCAAAAAATGGGCGGAGTTTGCAGGCTGTGAACAATGGCGAACGCCTTCCTACTCTCTTTACAGCCACACGTCTTTAGAAATGGGAAGAATTAAACACATCATCCATACATTATCCAGTGGGGCGGCTGTATCTCAGAAGGAAGAGCAGTTGTCTTACAACTGGAAAGTTGGGAGGTCAATTCCAGGCTTCCCCTGACTAAAATGCCGAAGTGTCCTGCGGCAAAACACTGAACCCCAAGCTGTCTTCCGATGTGCCTATCGGGGTATGAGTGTGCGTGTGAATGGGTGAATGTGACAAGTAGTGTAGAGCGCTTTCAGTGGTCTGCATGACTGGAAAAGCACTATATAGGTACAAGTCCAGACCAAAAGCAACACTGTTGCCATGGAAACAGCCATAAAGAAAATTTACTGCATTATACCAAATTCATCAGACAATATTGAAAGCATTAAATGAAGGAATTTTCAAAGACATCCAGTTGATTCCGATCGACCACCCGCTCCATGATCCGGTACGGTTACCGTCAGGGAAGCAGCTGATTTCCCACAGACAACAGAAACAGCAGCTCTCTGATCACTCAGTTTGACCTTCTTCCTCCCCAGACCTTTCAGTTTCCTCAGCTTTCCTTTATGTTTTCCATTCCGTTCTTCTGAGGCGCAGGACCCTGAGCGAGGCGTTTGGTGTTGGAATAAAAACTTCCTCACCGGCATGTAGTCGTTCCATGACGTGGTTCTGTAGTTCTGCCGTGTGACCAGCTCATTAGCTCAGACCTGACTGGTCAACTAAAAACCCACTTTGAAGTGTTCAAACCTTATTCCTTCATTAAATCTAAATGCTCTCTCCCAAACGCTCCTCTCAAGATCCGCGCACCACCGTAGTCAGAATGGGCGGGGCATTTCCAAGCGAGCTGATTGGTCAGCAGGCGTCGCTCCAGAACCTAACCTGCTCCAGTTGCCTCGACAGGAGAGACCGTAGTACGGTCTGGTTGGATGTACCGTTCTGGATCTGCTGAACATAAAATAACATGAACACAGTCTGATGACGTTGTGTTTTGCGTCACTAAAACTGAACCGTGTGAAACATGGATCATTACCTGGACTCAGTTCCACGCTACAGCCGCCCTCTTCACACAGCTTCACCTTCAGATTAACACGCTGCTGGGTGTTAGATTTAACTCCTGTTTGGCCCGGCGATGTGTGCGGAACTCCAGCGGTTCACACGACACATCGAGCCTCATAAAACTGTAAATCGTGGGAAAAACGATGCATGGTCACCGTAGCCGGCGTGACATTCCTGCCCCAGTCCTGAGTTATGTCTGCAGACCTTCACACTCCTCTAATTCCATTTAACATCATAAAACATGCTGTCAGCTTTGGAAAAAAAGCATTTTCAGATCTTTATGTTTTTCATGTGTGACGTTTCACCATTCTGACGAAGCTGGAAACAATTAGCAGGAATGAAACAGCTGGAATGACATGGTGCCACATCTAATCATGAGTTCTCTTTGTTATTAACAAGGATCAACAGAAAACAAAAGATGATGTCACTTTTTAAAGCCTTCCTGCCCCAGATGAGACAAGCTTTGTGCTGCGGAGCTCTTGTGGTGAAAACATGCAGCTTTTCTTCCACCCAGCAGAGTTTTCTGGTTACACAGGAGATCATAAGGGAATCCGACTCTTCCAACAGATTTTCCCTGCGAGCAGCATGAAGCGGTGCCGTATGAAGAGAGGTATTTCATGGTGGAGTGTCTGGAGATTTGGAGAAGGCTGTTTCCAACTTTGTTCTCCATGATGAGGGTTTTTCTCGCTCCAACCGACTTTTAGCTCCAACCTGAAGCGACAGACGATGAGAGCAAAGAACTAAAATATCTGCAGAATGATGGCAAACAGTGAAACTACACATGTAACTAAAGTTCAGCCACACAAAGCATGATGAAACTGCACATTGCAGTTAACTGGGAAAAGAAGGACTGGACTGAAACCAGTAATCTCTCGTCTGAAGTTTAGGGCTTTAACCCAGCGAGGCCTCCGTTCAGCAGTTTCAGAACGATAATAAAAAGTATTTCTCTATATCCAGAAAGTCCATTTGGACTCGTAGGAAAGAAAAACCATTTGACTGGTGTTACGACCCAGCGGTTTAGGGGTAAGAGCAGCAACATAAAACAAATGTGCCAGACTGAAAAGGGTATTGGGAAACTTTATTGTCCCACAGAAAAATCATGACTCAATACAGGCCCAATTAGAAGGGCAGGTGGTCCAGAAAAACCACATACTAGAACAGAAGATGTTCTGAACACAAACACCTGTAAACTCAAGTCACTAAATAGTCAAAAACCAACAATAAGGTAGACAAGGCTGTAAAAGGCTTTGCAAACACCAACCACCAAAAACCCAGTCTGAAAGGAGGCAAGCTGGAGCCACCACACAGCTGCCCCTGAATGAAGAACTTGGCGCTCTTTTGTCCTGATTGGAGAGGTGTCGAATCCTCATTGGAGCAGAGGTCAGCCACTCAGAGACGCCAAAGAGACCAGGTGACATGGAGGAACCAATCCCAGCCAATGGGAGGCCAGATGATGGTTTCCAGGCTGAATGAAAATGGGTTGATGTGCAACTGGGGGCAGCTGTAACAACTGGTAAATACCAGTAGATATGTAACTGGTGCTGCGATGGACTGGTGAGCTGTCCAGGGCGTACCCTGCCTTTCGCCCAAAAGCCTGCTGGGATAGGCTCCAGCTTCCACACGACCCTTCATCGGACTAAACGGTTAGGATGATGAATGAATGAATGTTACTGGGGAAGGAAAAGGAAGATGACACAAAGCACAAAGGAAAAAACTTACCGGCTTGGCGAAAAGAAAATGTTTTCAGGATAAAACCGCTCCCAGCTGTCGCTGTAAGCCGCCATCACATCGCAGAACGACGTGCCAACACGACCTGCCCTGATTACATGCAACAGAACGGAAACTGGACAAAGTTAATGTCATCCAACGCAGCCGCCTTCCTCTTCACATCTCTTTGTCTCCTTAGAGACGGCCGACGTCACGGCTACAAAACATCAGAAGTGTGACAGAAGCTGACTCAGAGCAGAAACCTCCAGAAGCAAAGCTGTACGCTGAAACGGTTCGAGGAATCCACTTTGTTCCATAAATCCCAAAACAAAGTCGTCTGGAGACGGAACTGCCTCCTGCTACAGGTCTTGTTTTCCGCTTCACTCCTCCCATTACAGCTGTGTTTTAAAATCCTGACGTCTGGATGCTGTTTTCACCTGTTTACAGCTGAAAACTACATGTGGGTTATATGCGGGTAACTGGTGGTAACTGGTACCTGTGGGGTGTAAATGAGACCGGTGATCCCAGTCAGAGCTGCTGCACACAGCTGTGGGTGAGTAAAGAACTGTTTTCAGTTTGACATTTCTGCATTTGTGTTGATTAAACACAGAAATGAAGCTTTCTAGTTGCAGCGTGGAGGACATAAATGCATCATTAAACCCCAAAGGCGCCTCCATGCTGTCAGTCTTCACATCCAGTCAACATACAGACAAACAGACATTTTCCAGTGTGTGAACTGGTAATAATACAAGCAAAGTGTGCATGACTAGAACATACTAATCTGTGTCTGCAGGGCCGTAACACTGGATGAGAGGATAAAGTTGTGGCAAAGCGTGCGTCTAACGGTGGGAAGTCAAACTGAAGCCAGAAGACTGCAGACGTGGAACATCTCATTTCATTTGATCTGAATTATGAGTCCCGACGACATCTGGAGGTCTGTTGTGATTAGACAGCCACATAATTACTGAGAGACATTAGAAGTGCACAGATTACACACATTAACACACACAAGCGGATGCTGGTTGTCAGTAACACACAGCTACGTCTTGTTCCCGTGAAACATACCGTCTCCTGATTGGACTTCGTATCATCATTTAACATGTCAGAAAGCAGATCCACAGAGCTGAGTCCTGACTGACGTTTTAAATGTCGACTCCTAACATCAACGTATTTTATAATAAAGAACTGTCTACTAGGAAACTGCAGGGTACGGCTGATCGTTGGCAACAGCGCCTCCTGCTGCCAGCGGTGTGAAGCGGCGCACCAACACGCCAACCGAGACACTCATCCCTTATTTCTGCATCTTTCATGGGATGAGTGTGAAAGCCAGGTCCTGCAAACAGCTGCACATCAAAACAAACAAAATGCTGATTAAAATGATCATTTTTCATGATAAAGTTATGAAAATATCAGAAAAGATGGCAGTAAGGCGCTATGACATGATGTAGGGAGTGTTTCCAACACGGCTGGATTCTCTGCAGGCGCCTCAAACATTTCCTCTCTACTTAACAGGTAAAATATTATCCAACATCATCATCTGCCGGTTTTCTCCTTCCACCGCCCAGAGACGACTCGGCATGGAGGGAAGCGTGACCTAGCTGCAGACCGACTCAGCAGCTCGCTCTGACTCGGACAGGAGAGCGAGGAGAAGTGGAGTTTGGGTCAACTGGAGGCTGATAAGGAAGGATGAAGGTACGGAGCGGGCTGGCGATGAACGTTCGCCCCGGGCACATCGATTAAACTCACGGGGAATGCAGTGAGGTGCATCCCAAGTCTGACAAAGCTGGAGCAAGCCTGAGGCAAGGCAGCCCTTCATGGGTGTGTGTGTGTGTGTGTGTGTGTGTGAATCGTGGGGCAGACTTCATTGACCCGGAGCCCCTGAGCTGTCAGGAGCATTTACCCTGAATGGGCCACCAGCTCTCCCCTGCGGTTCTCATCAGGCTGGACAGACATGACATGGGACACACACCTGACGACAGACAGCCAATCACGGCTCAGCTTCCTGGAGGAAGATTCTGGATTGGGTCCATTAGTGTTTCATAAGACGCTGCACGACTCGTCAGCGGAGAGGATGTTATCGGAAGAAGCTGCACGGCTCAGAGGTCCTGAATCTGTGGCGGCTTGAAGGACAGCCGCACATCAGACAACCTACTCAAACGTCAGGGGGATTATTGATAAAATCGGGTGATTATTGGGTCTCTAGGAAATGTTAAAAAGTTCTGAGTGCTTCTGATGTTAGAAACAAAGCTGTTTATTGGATTTTAAGAATATTATTCAATGGTTTCAGAAAGTTTTGTATCTCACAGAAGGAAAAGAAGATGAAACGTGAATCATATTGCAGATTAAACACACAGAAAGACCAGTGGTGAACTGGTGCAGCTGGAATCCACTGACTGGAGTGTGTTTCTGTGTGTAAGGGTCACCCATCCACATGTCACAATCAGCTCTTTCACACACACCGCTGCTTCTGTTGGACAGGCATCTGCAACATCTTTTTCTGGATTTATTGTTATAATAATCATCTCGGCTTTATTCAAACTGAACTTTATTAAATGCAACGATGAAAAAACGATGAAAAGACACAAAAGTTGAATTAGAACAAGAAAAAACATTTATAATTACTAGAAATGCCCTTGGAGAGCACAAACCTCCAGCGAGGCCTTTAAGAAGTTCCTGGATCCAAACGGTGATCCGGATCAACACCAACATTTAATCAGTTCTTTCTTTTCACGTTTCCAACAAGTTCTGGAGATTTGATGAAAATCTGTCCACAACTTTCTGAGTTCTCTTGAAGAAAAACAGACAAACGGCGGCGAGACTTCACCAGCTGCAGTTTGTCATTTTGTTTCTCTTCCTCTCGTCGGCCACAGGAGCTGCCGGTTAAACTTTCCTCTGCATCTGCAGCACCTTCCTGCTTCTGGTTTCTCCTCATGCTGCTCAGGATGGAGCAGCATGAGGAGACGGTCTTCCTTTCCTTCGCTACGTCGTTGCTTTTAGAAACTGGCTTGTAGGAACTGTTGTAGACCGTTTAACAGATCATGCAGACCAGGGATCCTCAGTCCTGGTCCATGAGTGCCGGTGTCCTGCAGGTTTTCCAGGCATCCCTGCTGCAACACACCTGACACAGACAAGCTCTGCACATGTCTGCTAAACACACACTGATGTCAGTCAGGTGTGTTGCAGCAGGGACACATGGAAAACCAGCAGGACACTCGGCCTGGAGGACCAGGACTGAGGATCTCTGGTGTGGATTTATTGATAAAAACACACTTTTTTAGATTTGCAACCTAGCAGGATGAAAGTCTGGATTTACAGAAACTTTAAAGTTGGTCTGGGGGACACGACCTTCCACTCAACATATCTGTGTTTTTATGTCTCTGGAAATGCTGAATTCCTCATTAACATGCATAAACACACCGGTAAGGTTTAAGTAAACTTTCATCTGTCTGGTTATGTTTTCCTTATAAATGTTTCATCTCATAAACAGAGATTTTCTTATTTTAGGGTCGACCGACTTCAGCCACCATAGATTCAGAGTGTTACTCAATATCTTTTTTTTTTCATTAAAATTTTTCTCTTTTTTTTTTCTTTTTTTAAAATTTTATTTAGGTCATTTCTTTTTAACACCAGACGTACTCTAAGATCCTCTTTCCGTTGTTAGAACGGCTTCATAGTTTTACTTTTATTATAAATAAGCAACCATAGAACAAATCCTTCTTGGAAACCGGTTTATGCTGCTTTGCTGTGTTTCCAGGTGGTAAAACAGTCTGTTATTATTATGCACTAATATGTTTGTAAGTAATTTCATTACATGTTTGCTTATTTGAGAGATATTTCTCTTAAAAATGAGTCTCTGTGTGTGTGTGTGTGTGTGTGTGTGTCAGTAATATAAGCTGATTATTAAACTAATTAATTACAAATAAAATCCTAACTCCCCTCAGAGAAAACCTTCATGTTTGTATAGAACTTTATGTCTGATCACATCATGCATTTAGCAGTATAATGCTCTACAGACAGACCAGCACACACCCACCCCTCGATGTGGCAAGCCGAGCACAGACAGCATGTAGCAGCAGCTTCCTGCTCCATGTAGACCTCCACAATCCTGTTGTTCATAGTAAGTAACTGCTCTTATCACCATGGTCATAAACGTCTGCAGTTTCCACTGTTCTCATCTGTGGTGCTGTGTATAAAAGATGGATGGAAGATCTGAAGTGAAGGTGGGAGGGCCGGTTCCCCACAGTCACCATCTTGACAGCAACAAAAAGTGTCGTTCTTCATTGAAAATACAAAAAAAAGTAGAGCTGAGAGGGGGGGGGGGGGGCGGACGATTTTTGACATGTATCAAACTCCAACCTGCCTGTTAGCTAACCCCAGGCTAACAGGAGCTAACCAGCTAACAGAGGTAAGTGGGCCAAAGCTGTAAACATGTTTATTTATGTTGTAAACATGTTTATTTATGTTGTAAACATGTTTATTCCTGCTGTAAACATGTTTATTCCTGCTCTAAACATGTTTATTTCTGCCGTAAACATGTTTATTTCTGCTGTAAACATGTTTATTTCTGCCGTAAACGTGTTTATTTCTGCTGTAAACGTGTTTATTTCTGCTGTAAACATGTTTATTTCTGCCGTAAACGTGTTTATTTCTGCTGTAAACATGTTTATTTCTGCCGTAAACATGTTTATTTCTGCCGTAAACGTGTTTATTTCTGCCGTAAACGTGTTTATTTCTGCCGTAAACGTGTTTATTTCTGCTGTAAACATGTTTATTTCTGCCGTAAACGTGTTTATTTCTGCTGTAAACATGTTTATTTCTGCTGTAAACATGTTTATTTCTGCTGTAAACGTGTTTATTTCTGCTGTAAACATGTTTATTTCTGCCGTAAACGTGTTTATTTCTGCCGTAAACGTGTTTATTTCTGCCGTAAACGTGTTTATTTCTGCCGTAAACGTGTTTATTTCTGCTGTAAACATGTTTATTTCTGCCGTAAACATGTTTATTCCTGCTGTAAACATGTTTATTCCTGCTGTAAACATGTTTATTTCTGCTGTAAACATGTTTATTTCTGCCGTAAACATGTTTATTTCTGCCGTAAACATGTTTATTCCTGCTGTGAAGTTGGTCTTTTTAACATGGGAGTCTATGGGGATTTGCTCTGTTTTGCAGCCCCTAGTGGATGAAGGGGGAACTGCAGTTTTCTCTGCTTGGAGGTTCCACGGTGGTGGAACAGATTACCATGAGAGCAAACTTCAGTCTGTTCTCTCCCTCGTTCTGGTTTCTGTTGCTTCCTGACCTGAAAGGCTAAAATGTAAATTATTCTCTGACCAGAACTCCACCAGTTTGGATAAAATCCGTATTAATCATGTTGGTTTTGTATTTTATCTTATTGACGTACATAAAGTTAAACAATGTTATAAAGAGATCTTTAAAGAGAACTGGCGTCAGCTGTGTTTCGTGTCTCTTTAGGCTGGAGACAAAGGAGGGAAAAGATGGCAATTGACAGAAATAGCAGAAAAACAAGACTATTTTAAGTCAAAGTTGTCTCTTCGTGGAGTAGACGGAGTACGTCTCCGTAAGCCCCGAGTGCTGCTCAAAAGCTGGAGGAAGCCTAGAAAGCCTGCTTTGAGTGTGCCTTGGAGGAACGCAGAGCGTAATCTACTTTCTCTCACTCTGCCTCCCCCTGAAGCAGAACAAAGGGCCCGGGAAAAGCGTCTGTGATGGTAATTCTGCAGGAATAAATATGCAACACAAATTTCAGACGCTTTAAGCGAGCAGAAAAGATGAAGAAGAGAAATGATGGCAAGAGAAGTGATGCTTTAGGGGGCTGCCAAGAGGGAGCAGAGTAATCCATTAACATAGTCAGTGTATTCAGTGTGTGGAGGAAATGGGAAATTAGACCATGTTGTTGTAGAAATGTGAAAATAGGCTGAATAGAAAGAAGGAAAGCCAATCTCATGTGTTAAAGCATTACCTGGTGATGGGGCAGCGGCTTAGTCCTGCTCATCCTGTGGGAGATAAACAAGTCTTTCCTGGCTGGAAAGGATGCACCGTGTTACACAAAACCAAATCCTGTGGAAAGCTTCTGCAATCACACACAGCTGCAGTCATCAGTGTTACAAGCAAAGGTCATGAATGCACAAGGCAAAGGAGTGTGTTAATACAACTTGATATTGCTATGAATTATGCATCAGCTCTACAGTAGCGTACACTAAAGAACCCTTTAAAAACAGAAATATTCCTGCAGCTCAGGCAGCAGAAAAATACCGCGGAGAGCCGGAGACAAAAGTGTCATTGCATGCCTTTACTTCCACGTGGATCTTCTGTCTATTTACCTGCTTCTTAACGTTAAATGAGCTTCTTTCTGTTTCAGTGTGAAAGTGTTGAGTGTGTGCACGGAGCAGGAGGTGTTGTCTTCCACACTGCTTCATTGTAAAGTGGTCCGTACTGTAAAATATCCTGGTGTTATTCCAGTCCAGGCAGCTGAACCTGTCACAGTCTGAAGACCTCCAACTTCAATCTGCAATTTTTTGCTAATTACAATTTAGTGGAAATCTACATTATTTATTATATAAGAACAGTCCTTTTATAGAAAATAAAATATTTTTTAGTAATAAAACTGGATTTTCAGTGTTTTTTTGCATCAGACATGCAAACTAGTTTTTTCTGAAATTTTATTGGCATGTTCTCACATTTTATTAAATCACTGGGAAAATAGAAACTGAACTGATATATATATAAACTATATAAAGGTTTTTAGGGTGTAGGGTGCGTCATGTGTCAAGGAAATGTATAATAACCGATGTGATACCTGATTATGTCCGTTGTGGTTTGCATGCTAAGTTTTACACTCGGGTTAGAATTCCAGAGGGAGTTCAGGGACTCCCGGCGCCTCAAAAAGCTGATTAGTTACCCTGAAAACTCTCCCCTGAGACCGCAACGAGGAGTTCTTCAGCTCATATCTGCTGTTATTTTCCATGAAGTTCTGATGTGCATCACTGTTTCAGCACTCTGTGTTTACTACGTCTGTTTCTATAAAACTTAAGTACTTCAGCAGACTCAAGGTCTCATGTATGCTGTAAGATACCAGACATATAAGATAAGATACTATGATATATATATATATATATATATATATATCCCGTATTTCTGTTACAACTTAAAGACAAAAGTAAAATGTCAGGAATTAAAAGGGAGGATGATATTAACAGCAAACTGCTGCTGTAACCGTTGTTGGCTGCAGTGCATGCGCTGCTTTGTGCACGTTGTGGCCTCCTGGTCAGTTGAACCGTGTCGGCTCTGGATGAGTCCAGCAGAAGTTTTCCTGAGATAAAAAACAATGAAACAGCATTAAAACAGTGAGATATGATATTTAGATGAAGATTATGAACCAGTATTAAATGCATCAGTGTATTTTCATCCCATTTTTGTTTCATTTCATTTCATTTGAGTAAAACTTGCCTGCACCACTGATCAGACGTTTAGTCTTTCTGTACTCACCGCCTGAAGAAAACCCAACTAGAGAAGAAGAAGAAGAACTCTGGCCTGAATGTGGATCAGATGGAAATCCTGCTCTCACCAGACAAACTGAGGGCACCGTGCAGCCTCCTTAGCTGTGCTTATCATCCTTGTTTGGCATCATATCAAACCACTTCCAAGATTTTTCAGCACATCTTTGGCTTCCTGGTCTCTCAGGGAGGCAACAATGACAAATGGTTCTGACTGGAACCAGCACCAGAGGGAGGGGTCGGGGGCGATGAGGTTTTAACCTAATTTGAATAACCCAGATCTGAGATGATGTACTGCAGAGAGCAGAGAGGTGATAGCCCAATCCGTCAACTGGAGGATGGGGGGGGGTGTTAAAGAGGAGAGAACAGGGCCAGGAGATGAAAGGAGGAAGAGGGGATCAGGAGGAGAGGGGCGGGAGGCTGTAGAGGTGAGCTGAGAGGATGGAAAGCTCAGATGAGAGGCGAGGGAGGTGGGAGACAGCGATAGCGGCTCAATCGGGGAGAAGATTAAAGCCACTTCCGTTCAGTGTTGGCCCCATTAATGTTTAACAAAATGTCTGAGCTCGGGAAAGATCATCTTCCCCCTCCTGTGATCCCTTTCAACCCCACTCAGGGCAGCGTGGCGAGGAGACGCCGTGACTGAAATATTTACAAAAGGCAATGATTTGTTTATATCCTGACATGAATAATTGTGATTAATGTTTTATTCATGCTGTATTGTTTATTGCCTCCAATCTGAGGAGACTAGGCCGCCTTTTGAGCGTCAACCGAGACAGCCAATTATGGAAGTGTGATCCTTTTGTTCCGCAGTACGTTTGAGAGCGAGCCTTTTGTGGTTTGTCTTTCAAAGAAAACAAGGATCCTTGTTTCTGCTGCTGAGGAGGGAGCCGTGTCACCATTTGTCATAATTGGCTGACACTGAGTCGTCATGATAGGTGTTGATGCTGCAGAAAGGAGGTGGAGAGGGAGGAAAGGAGGGGCACAGAGAGGTGGTGAAAAGTGTGTGTAGAGCATGTTTACTGAGGTGTGTTGATCACAAGTGACTTTCAATTTAACTGTGTTCACAGGCAGAGGAGTGATACGGCAGCCATGAATATTTATAGCGGAGCTGAGACGAGCTGACGGAGAGCGTCCAAAGCCGGTTGTCAGGCGTTCAGGAGGACGCAGCTCGGAAGATAAAGCCTCCCTCTGCCAGTCAAAAGGTTGCTGGTTTGACTCCCGCTCTGCCTTTTCAGGCAGGGTTAGGGTTAACCCTTCACACAGCAGAGTCGCTGCAGAGACAAACGGCATGGCTGGAACTGGAACAATGAGCTCGTTCTCCGTAGAAACGACACAATCTGCCAACTCCATCATGTAGCTGTGCAACTGGGTTTATGTCCAAAACATGGAACGTGGATCCTTTCATCACATTTCATTACGTGTTAGTTTGGGAAATAATGATAATGATGTAACCTGGTTACTTGGTTACTGACCTGAGACCGGACAGCAGCGGTTCTGCTGTTACATTGTTCGCCCAAAACCCCAAAGCAATGTGCAACAGTCTGCTTACTCTATGGCAACCCTGAAGGGACAAACATCCTCCTGAAAACATCAAAATATTAAAATAAAAAGAATCAAGCGGCAACCTACGGTGGTTAAAAGTGAAGCCTATGTGGAAGTGCATAAAACTGCAGTTCCACCTTCATCCACTAGGGGCTGCAAAACAGAGCAAATCCCCATAGACTCCCATGTTAAAAAGACCAACTTCACAGCAGAAATAAACATGTTTACAGCAGGAATAAACATGTTTACAGCAGGAATAAACATGTTTACAGCAGGAATAAACATGTTTACAGCAGAAATAAACGTGTTTACAGCAGAAATAAACATGTTTACAGCAGGAATAAACATGTTTACAGCAGAAATAAACATGTTTACAGCAGAAATAAGCACGTTTACGGCAGGAATAAACATGTTTACAGCAGAAATAAACATGTTTACAGTCTGGTACAAAAGCCATTGTAGGTTTAATAGGTCAGGTTTACCTTCATGACAACTGTGGGGGAGTGAAGATTTTTCTAAGTCCTCCGTTTAAAAGTAATTTAGTGTCAAAGTTCGGCATATTTAGGGGCGTGTCCTTTTGATTGACAGGTACCTGATCTCCCGCTTCAAGTAAGAAGAACGTAGAACAACTGCGGTTTTTAGCCGGTTAACAACGTGACTTAGCTTTAGCCCGCTTACCTCCGTTAGCTGGTTATCTCCTGTTATCTCCGGGTTAGCTTGGTTAGCTCTTAGCTATAGCAGCTCGGAGTTTGCTCGATGTCAATCATCCACCATGACGCTCACAGCCCCCCTCTCAGCTCCACCTCTTTGCCCATATTTTACACGCATGCCCCTGCCAAGATGGTGATGGTAGGAACCGCCCACCGAGCTTCAAGTCAGCTCTTCAGAAACCTGCGTGTAACGTCACGTACGCTCCGCCCATCTTTTATATACAGTCTGTGTGAAGAACAAAAGGTTTGTTACCTGCTGGGGTTAAATAGTGTTCAGGAAGAGACTTGCTGCTGGGAGGAGGAGGCTAGATAACTAGCAGGCTGCAGGAAACAGGTGCAAACATATTCATAGCAGCAAACTAATGTTTCAAATTCATTTCAAAGCTTTCATATCAAACCATAGTAGCTTATCTGAATTCTGCTGCTCTCGTCATCGGCTGCTGTCCTGCAGCCGTGGATCCTCTCTAACCTGCAACATACCTCCTCCAGGTGTTTCTGAACATCTTACCTTACACAAGCTTTTTTTGTTTTTCTAGAAATCCATTTAAAATTGCATTTAAAAATGATCCTTGATGTTTTCTGGGTCAGATTTCCCTTTTGACATGATAGAAACGATAAGACTACTAGAAATGTTTCGTCCTGCTGTGTGTGTCAGCAGGTTGGCAGTCTGCGTTCCATGAGTTGCAAAATGTGAAACGGTTTTACATGCAGGTAGGTGATACAGGGAAGAGATTTTCTTTAAAAGCCGGTTGGATTTATTAGGTTTCTGATCAGATTACTGGATGCATTGTCATGAGATGTGTTGCTATGACTGATATAAATGATTGTTTTAGCTCATTTACCAAAACAAGGTAAAAAAGATCCTTTTGACTTTTTCTTTTCCTTTAAAAGTGAAGATAAAGAGGATTTTTTATTTGGTTTTCACTCAACAGCAGAGAAAAAAAGAGAAGAAAAACACCCAGAGCATCAATTTTAGATTCATGTAGCCTAAAACACAGATGCTGCCTGACACTGCGCACGTTTCAATCAGCTTTGATTCATCCAGGTACTTCTTCAGTCTTTTAATAATAAATCTGAAGCCACTGAGCATCCCCACTCTGCATCATACATATAACATGGTTTGTTTGAAGTGAGAACAGCTGCGGAGGCTATTTCGCTACGTACGGACAGCGACTCTATTGGTTCTGAAAGCTTTACAATGTCAGGAGGAAGCTGCACTTTGCTAAAAGCTTTTCCATTCACAAGTCAGAGGAAAGTAATTAGACTGATAAAAGTTTCTCTTCATCTGAAGCTACAAAAAAGCCTTCACCCCAACGAAGCAACCGTTTACTCTTTGGAGCATTTTTATACATTTTCTTTGGTTTGATTTGAGCGGAAACACACACAGACTGATCCAACATGATCTCATCTGAATGCAACTTATCCCACTTTTTACATTCATTTCTGAACATTTTACATTTTCATAAAGAAAAGCCACATGGTTAGGTAAAATCTCACAGTTTGTAGCATTTGCTCCATCCCAGAAACACAAAACAAAAAGCCTTTTATCAGAATAGACTGATGAATTTTGTCTCATCATGTCTGGACCGTCACACTGCTCTTCGTATCATACTGGTGACGGTTAAACTGTATGTTTGGACTTTTAATGTGCGACTATAGAGTAGAAACATGGTTCTATTGTGACGTCAGGAGGCAATAATAATTCTAGTTAACAGTTAAAGTGATGCCAACTTGTTTTTAACTGGATCGTATTTTAAGTGTTTTACTGAAGATCGTGTTCCAAACTGTGTGTTAGTTTCCATGAGAGCGCTGATGTCCATTTCTCCGGAAGCTTGTTACAAAACAAGAACAAGACTCACCGCTTCCACCTGCTGTTTATTAAAACTCTCCAACCTTGCTGAATGTCAGCAAAAAACATTCTGCTTCATGCTTTTTACATAAAAAAAAACAAAAGACCAAAGGTTCAGGTTGGATATATAAACTAAAATGAGTCTGAATTCATTCATTTTGGATTTCTGTCTGTCCTCCAGTATCCTGCTGGCTCACAGCTACGCCGACGACACGCAGCTCTATATGACTATGTGATCCCAAACAAAGCTTCAGTTCCTGTAGCCGTCAGATGATTACTTGGATATTTCAGATTAAAATGCAGTTATTGTGTTTGAAACCAAAGGTGAGCATCCATCATGGTGTCATTTTAGACTTTGAGGTAAGTGTTAACACCCATGAAGTAAATCAGCCTTTTACCACCTGAAGAATAATCTAGAATAAAGGAACTGATGACTTAGAAAATATTCTGGTGGATCTGTTTTCAGTAATTTTGACTACAGGTCTCTCTAAAAAGTCTGAAGACTAATGCAGAGTGCTGCTCTCTGTGTCCTAGCACAGAAATACATAACTCGGATTCTCACATCTCTGCACTGGTTGTGGTTCAGGTCCAGAATATAGACCGGATCCTCTGGCCCCATCTGAACCACCAAGACTGTTGAGATTATCTGGGTCTAGTTTGCTTTCCATGCCAAGAGTTCAGACGAAGCATTTAGTTGTTGTGCTCCTGATATCTGGAACAAACTACCAGGAAACATGCAGTCTGATCTGCACCTTTACATTCTGCTGCGATCCACCTTGTTTCACCAGCTTTCCCATTCATTTCCCTAGAATCGACCTGAAGTCCTCGCCCAGCTTTTATTCCTCAAAACAGCTTCATTTCAGTTTTTTGGTGCCAATTTACTCCCTGAAAATGATCTGTGCCTGTATTCCTGCAAACCAGGTCCAGTAAGGTGTAAAAGGAGGCATCTCCATGTTCCACCCTGTACCAAATACTCCCCGTCTGAACCAGAACGCTGGAAACTCAAAATAGAAGAGCGTAAAATCCCATGTGGTGAAAAGGACTGAAGCAAGTAGCGATAAGGATGAGTCATCTGTCCTTAATTTACTAAAGATTAGACTAAAATGGAGGAAAGTTGACGTTTGAGTGTGGCCTCTGACAGAGATGCAAAATAGCATGTCTGCCTCCACTTAGTACGTCTGCCACAATGAATATGCAATATGAGGCGTTCACACGCTGTTCTGTGTGTGTTGGGAGGAGAAAATGTAAATATATGAATTTAGCAACTGCAAAGGGATCTATCAGACCTGAGATCGATGTTGCTGATAGGAACTTCGTCTATTTAACACGTTTCAAAAGGATGTGTGTGTAATTACACACATGGCTACAATTTTTGTCACAAGATGGAGACATTGAAACAAAGCCAGAAGACACAAAGAGACACAGAGACTCGTGAATATTTCTGAGATGCAGAAGTAAATACTCATCATACCGTGGGAAATTCAACGTTTTGGTCCTGCTGGAGGAACTCAGGATGGATTTGTAGTCACACATCATGACAGATACTGCACGTCACAGATGGGATTGCAGATGTTTTATGATATGCCAGTTTTTATTTTATTCACCTTTTAATGTGTTTATACCATTTTATTTACTTCACTCCCTGTTCGCATTGTTTTACCTACAGCTGAACTCTTCCATTAATTTGCTCCCATACAGCGTTTGTGTCAGTCACGTTTCTCTGCTGTAGGTCATGTTTTCTCCTCAAACACGCCATGGTGCAAACCATGAAATGCACAAAACCCTCATTAGATGGGGAGTCTGCAACACGTTTGCACCTGCTGCCCATTTACGCCATTGCTTAGTAAATCATCTGCTAAACGTGCTTCAGCCCCACACGCAAACTTCTGGATCACACACTCAAATTACTGCTTGCATGTTGGGATCGTAGGTCTGGCCCTTAGTCGCTGTAGTGGTGAACTGATTTGTTTTGTGTTATTGTTTTCCACGAGAAAGAGTCCAAAAAACGTTGAATCCTTTGTAACTTGGTGTCTTAAAAACCCCTGAAGGCTCAGATTTCTCTTCTTGGCCTGACAGGGAATCTAAAGTTCATCTGAAAGCTTGCATTGCGTATCGCCAACCAGTCTGATTATCACCATGCAGGACTTTTAGAATCCAGACAGGCTTTCATACAAAGCATTTATCGACTCGAAGGAATATTAACGCCTGCCTCATCATTAGGAGACTGCATTCAATCACTCCCACATTACACCTGGCTACGCTCATTTCAGCACCGCTTTATGAGCCCTCGTTTGTTCTGTCTCCTGCCATTCAGCCTTAATGGCTGCAAAGTTGATTAAGGTCAGTATCCAGGTAATCGTCCACTTTGGCCTTACAGTAAATAAGGCTGATGGTCAAGACAGCGGCTCTGGCTGCCTCCTCCTTCTGCTGCCTGCAGTGATGTGCTTAGTATTGATTCCACTTGCAGTAAGCACAGAAAGCCTCTGTAAATCAGGCCTTGTATCGGACTGTTAACAAAGTGCTGTTTGGCACAGTATCACCTGTGTACCCTGATAATGTACAATGACATGTGATTATGATATATGTTGCTGACAGACTAGACGCTCTCGATAAATGAGGCTCTTTCTTGTACGTTACTTGAGCCACATGTTCAGAAGGAATCTTTAATGCAAGCAGAGACGCTCTACAAGAAGAAGAAAGAAAGGCCATGTTACAGGCTTGGTGCTGCTCAGGCTCAGAAATGTGGTGTGAAGATGTTGGGACCCCCCCCATCGCCAGGTGATGTCCACCAGGACATCTGAAACTTGCTTTTCAGCTTTGAGCAGGGTTCATTTCCTCCAGCTGGAGACTGCTTTACAACCAGAGCCAATGCAAGGAAGAGACGGGGAAATGAAAGAAACAACAAGCAGGGGTTTGCTTTGGTCTTAATCCACCATGTAGGTTGACTGCAGCAAGAATCTGCGTCCTTAATCCCAACAGAGAGAGAGGAGTGGGCATGCGATGATCCTGCTTGATAACACAATGCTAAATTGGAAAAGACATGCGATGTTATGCACAGAAGGACTCCACATCTCCTCCCACCCAAACACTGACAAGAAAAAACAAAAAAAAAACACTTATGAGGCTGAGCAAAGTAGGTTAATTGAAAATTTCACTTCTTGCTGTATCTCTGCTACCTCCAGAAGACGCTCCCGTGGCACTGAGCGATGATGGAGATGTTATATATAGATGTAGAGCAACAGCCTGTTGGCAGTAAATGCTGGAAAAAAAATAATCTTCAAATGATGTTGTGAGCGTGACTATCTGTCTCTGAACACACTGACAAAGATTCTTTGGTGTCATGGTGACACTCCCAGCTGTTCAGCCTCTGGCTCACTGTGCTTGGAAGAATACTGCTTGGCTTCTCCTAATCGGCACAGTTTCACTAAAAAATGATCAAATATGAATGTTTACACATGACAGGAGTCACATTTACAGCCACATTCCAGTTAACTGTTGTCCAGTTATAATCCTGTTAAACAAGTCCATCATTATCAAAATATTCCACTTTATATAAAGCATTTCATCATATAATTATCTTTATTTATTCATGTCTACGCCGCGTGGTCCACTTCAAGGTCTCTGGGAAGCTGGAGTCTATCCCAGTTATTACCTGTCCTGCAGGTACACCTGGACGGATCTAACCAGGTAGAAACCGCTCACCTTATTATACTGCATGTTTAATACATGCTTGTCAAATAAAACACCATAATTATTCCAAATGGATCAAAACACAAACTCAGGAGACAAAAATGAAATGAATAAACTGAACTCATTTAGTTTGGCTATCATCTGTTCATAGTTTGTTATCATCATTTCCTCTTATTAACGGCTTGTATTTGCACAGTGACTGTGGTGGATCTGCCTTTTAGGTTGCTGCTTGACGTGTGTCATAATGAAGCGCGATGAGTTGTGCCTCCGCGACGTCTGTGATGAAGCCACGTTTAAGGCTGAAGTTTGGAGATCGGTTAAGATCTGTAAATATGAGTGTTACTGGGAAGGATAAATGAAGATGGCACAAAGCACAAAAGGAAAAAACAAACCTTCAGATCTGCTAACAGAAGAAAAAGGAGGTAAAAGATTTGTTCACTGCACTGATTGACTGACAGGCTTGTCGTCACTGAGGTACTGACATGTTCGCTGACACTGTAAATGTCATACTGCCAGAACAGAACATTTGGTGCCTTTTCCTGTTATTGTTATTGTTGTTTATTTCCTCAGTGTTTTCATATTTGTAGTTTCAGGAGACAATCATGGTAGATGTGTATGATTTGGACAAAGAGAGGACCTGTCTGTCCATCGAGGACAACAAAAATAACGTCTTGAAGACGATAGTTTATTCTAACTCTGTTTCTGAGTGAGCTCTGTTAACAGAAGAAACATAAAACTGATATATTTACTGGTAAATATGACTTATATACAGTGTAATGTGAGATCATTTTAAGACTTACCTTTCCTGTTCAGTGTGATTTTGCACATGAAGAACAGCAGTGTGAGTTTAGAAAGTTTCTCTGAGTGCAGATAGACTTTTACACAGAGATGAGCATATGTTTACAGCGTACAGTATTTACCAATATGAAGGAATTTCACTGTTTAGCTGCAGGTTTTCAGAGTTCTGAGGAGAAAGTCGAAGGTAAACATCGGTGTTGAATGCTGATGGAGGAAGTTGGGTTTTAACAACCTTGGATGTTAGAATGCAGTTTTCCAGGCAGAGCAGAGAGCAGCTTTGACCAGTGGATCACTCATTACAACGACAAGTGACATGTGTCTTAACTTGGACGTCTCTGGAACCACCGGAGTCTGTCGGACTTCAGATTCTCCGTTTGCAGATTTCAGCTGCTTGTTTGGATGGAAACTCATGGAACAGCTGAGGATGTGAGGAGTTCTGCTGCACGCTTTCTGCAGGAAAACATGTGTGTGCTGGAATATCAGTCAGAGTGAAAAGGCATGCTCCCAACACACACACACACACACACAGCCAGAATCTGTTTAATTATCTAGGAATGAGATGAAGTGTGAGTGCCGGCTGTGAGGAGAACATGTATGTAGATGTGGGTGTGTATGTGTGTGATAAATCTCTTTGCATCTGTGTGTGAAGTCGTTATTAGAGAGCATGAAGGAGTGGATGGTTGTGTGGAAACAGAAGGCGAGCTGAGCAGTAATTCTTCTTGTCATGAATCATTTATGAGTGTTTGTGTGGCTGTGTAGGTTTCTGTGTGTGTGTGTGTGTGTTTTACGGCCATCTAGCAAAGGACCTGATTTGGCTTCTACAGAACTAGATGAGTTCCAGTTTGCTAAGTCGGCAGCCTCATTATCTCTTTCTATTAGATCAGCTAAAGACGTCAGGAGGCGGTTTTTTATTCTTATTGATCAGTTCCAGCCTGATATCAGACATATAAACAGTAACCTGTCAATCATCCATAGTCAGTCAATTAAAAAATGGTTTTCACTTGTTTTTGTTCTTAAACCCTTAAGTGAAGTGTGTGACGGTACTGTAAAGACAATAAAACATGAATCTGTAATACTTGTACATCTTGTTCAGGGTTCTACACACAACAATCTGCATCAATCAATAATCAATGAATCAACAGCAACAGAGATTCATCCTGGAATCATCTGACACACATCCTGCAGGAAGAACATTTGGAATTTTTTCTGTTTTATTTGTTCCAAGAAATAAAATGTCAGATTGTAATCAGATGAGGAAAATGTGCATGAAGCTGTGTTACCGTGACGACGCCAGACCTGGTTATTATGGTATTAGTTAAGCTTCATACAGCACCGAGTCAAGACACTGACACAGAAACAATTTAATACTAATTAATTATAGTCCAGTTATGATCTAATTAAAACAAACCCTTTCAAGAGATCCATGTTAGTCCAGTTTATAATAACTTGTGTTCATGTGAAGAAATGATCGATCGTTCCAGAAAACCAGCAGATTGGTTCAAATCTTCTTCAGTCATCCATCCTTAGCTGTAGAGGAGACAGTGGAAAACCTCCATCAGAACCAGAACCATGGAGGAAAACCTCCATCAGAACCAGAACCATGAAGGAAAACCTCCATCAGAACCAGAACCATGGAGGAAAACCTCCATCAGAACCAGAACCATGGAGGAAAACCTCCATCAGAACCAGAATCATGAAGGAAAACCTCCATCAGAACCAGAACCATGGAGGAAAACCTCCATCAGAACCAGAACCATGAAGGAAAACCTCCATCAGAACCAGAACCATGGAGGAAAACCTCCATCAGAACCAGAATCATGAAGGAAAACCTCCATCAGAACCAGAACCATGGAGGAAAACCTCCATCAGAACCAGAACCATGAAGGAAACCCTCCATCAGAACCAGAACCATGAAGGAAAACCTCCATCAGAACCAGAATCATGGAGGAAAACCTCCATCAGAACCAGAACCATGAAGGAAAACCTCCATCAGAACCAGAACCATGAAGGAAACCCTCCATCAGAACCAGAACCATGGAGGAAAACCTCCATCAGAACCAGAACCATAAAGGAAAACCTCCATCAGAACCAGAATCATGAAGGAAGCCCTCCATCAGAACCATGACAAAAAACCTCCATCAGAACCAGAATCATGAAGGAAACCCTCCATCAGAACCATGACAAAAAACCTCCATCAGAACCAGAACCATGATAAAACCCTCCATCAGAACCAGAACCATGAAGGAAACCCTCCATCAGAACCAGAACCATGTTAAAAACCTCCATCAGAACCAGAACCAAAAAGGAAAACCTCCATCAGAACCAGAACCATGAAGGAAAACCTCCATCAGAACCAGAACCATGAAGGAAAACCTCCATCAGAACCAGAATCATGAAGGAAAACCTCCATCAGAACCAGAACCATGAAGGAAACCCTCTATCAGAACCAGAATCATGAAGGAAAACCTCCATCAGAACCAGAACCATGAAGGAAAACCTCCATTCGAACCAGAATCATGAAGGAAAACCTCCATCAGAACCAGAATCATGAAGGAAACCCTCCATCAGAACCATGACAAAAAACCTCCATCAGAACCAGAACCATGATAAAACCCTCCATCAGAACCAGAACCATGAAGGAAACCCTCCATCAGAACCAGAACCATGGAGGAAACCCTCCATCAGAACCAGAACCATGTTAAAAACCTCCATCAGAACCAGAACCATGAAGGAAACCCTATATCAGAACCAGAACCATGGAGGGAAACCTCCATCAGTACCAGAACCATGAAGGAAACCCTCTATCAGAACCAGAACCATGGAGGGAAACCTCCATCAGAACCAGAACCATGAAGGAAACCCTCCATCAGAACCAGAACCATGAAGGAAAACCTCCATCAGAACCAGAATCATGAAGGAAAACCTCCATCAGAACCAGAACCATGAAGGAAACCCTCCATCAGAACCATGACAAAAAACCTCCATCAGAACCAGAACCATGATAAAACCCTCCATCAGAACCAGAACCATGAAGGAAACCCTCCATCAGAACCAGAACCATGAAGGAAAACATCCATCAGAACCAGAACCATGAAGGAAAACCTCCATCAGATCCAGAATCATGAAGGAAAACCTCCATCAGAACCAGAATCATGAAGGAAAACCTCCATCAGAACCAGAATCATGAAGGAAACCCTCCATCAGAACCATGACAAAAAAACCTCCATCAGAACCAGAACCATGATAAAACCCTCCATCAGAACCAGAACCATGAAGGAAACCCTCCATCAGAACCAGAACCATGAAGGAAAACCTCCATCAGAACCAGAACCATGAAGGAAAACCTCCATCAGAACCAGAATCATGAAGGAGAACCTCCATCAGAACCAGAACCATGAAGGAAACCCTCCATCAGAACCAGAACCATGAAGGAAACCCTCCATCAGAACCAGAACCATGAAGGAAAACCTCCATCAGAACCAGAACCATGAAGGAAACCCTCCATCAGAACCAGAATCATGAAGGAAAACCTCCATCAGAACCAGAATCATGAAGGAAAACCTCCATCAGAACCAGGACCATGGAGGAAAACCTCCATCAGAACCAGAACCATGGAGGAAAACCTCCATCAGTACCAGAACCATGAAGGAAACCCTCTATCAGAACCAGAACCATGGAGGGAAACCTCCATCAGTACCAGAACCATGAAGGAAACCCTCCATCAGAACCAGAACCATGGAGGAAAACCTCCATCAGAACCAGAATCATGAAGGAAAACCTCCATCAGAACCAGAACCATGAAGGAAAACCTCCATCAGAACCAGAATCATGAAGGAAACCCTCCATCAGAACCAGAACCATGGAGGAAAACCTCCATCAGAACCAGAATCATGAAGGAAAACCTCCATCAGAACCAGAACCATGGAGGAAAACCTCCATCAGAACCAGAACCATGAAGGAAACCCTCCATCAGAACCAGAATCATGAAGGAAAACCTCCATCAGAACCAGAATCATGAAGGAAAACCTCCATCAGAACCAGAATCATGAAGGAAAACCTCCATCAGAACCAGAATCATGAAGGAAACCCTCCATCAGAACCATGACAAAAAACCTCCATCAGAACCAGAACCATGATAAAACCCTCCATCAGAACCAGAACCATGAAGGAAACCCTCCATCAGAACCAGAACCAAAAAGGAAAACCTCCATCAGAACCAGAACCATGAAGGAAAACCTCCATCAGAACCAGAACCATGTTAAAAACCTCCATCAGAACCAGAACCAAAAAGGAAAACCTCCATCAGAACCAGAACCATGAAGGAAAACCTCCATCAGAACCAGAACCATGGAGGAAAACCTCCATCAGAACCAGAACCATGAAGGAATCCCTCCATCAGAACCAGAACCATGTTAAAAACCTCCATCAGAACCAGAACCAAAAAGGAAAACCTCCATCAGAACCAGAACCATGAAGGAATCCCTCCATCAGAACCAGAACCATGTTAAAAACCTCCATCAGAACCAGAACCATGGAGGAAAACCTCCATCAGTACCAGAACCATGAAGGAAACCCTCTATCAGAACCAGAACCATGGAGGGAAACCTCCATCAGTACCAGAACCATGAAGGAAACCCTCTATCAGAACCAGAACCATGAAGGAAAACCTCCATCAGTACCAGAACCATGAAGGAAACCCTCTATCAGAACCAGAACCATGAAGGAAAACCTCCATCAGAACCAGAACCATGAATGGAAACCTCCATCAGAACCAGAACCATGAATGGAAACCTCCATCAGAACCAGAACCATGAAGGAAAACCTCCATCAGAACCAGAACCATGAAGGAAACCCTCTATCAGAACCAGAACCATGGAGGGAAACCTCCATCAGTACCAGAACCATGAAGGAAACCCTCTATCAGAACCAGAACCATGATAAAACCCTCCATCAGAACCAGAATCATGAAGGAAAACCTCCATCAGAACCAGAATCATGAAGGAAAACCTCCATCAGAACCAGGACCATGGAGGAAAACCTCCATCAGAACCAGAACCATGGAGGAAAACCTCCATCAGTACCAGAACCATGAAGGAAACCCTCTATCAGAACCAGAACCATGGAGGGAAACCTCCATCAGTACCAGAACCATGAAGGAAACCCTCCATCAGAACCAGAACCATGGAGGAAAACCTCCATCAGAACCAGAATCATGAAGGAAAACCTCCATCAGAACCAGAACCATGAAGGAAAACCTCCATCAGAACCAGAATCATGAAGGAAACCCTCCATCAGAACCAGAACCATGGAGGAAAACCTCCATCAGAACCAGAATCATGAAGGAAAACCTCCATCAGAACCAGAACCATGGAGGAAAACCTCCATCAGAACCAGAACCATGAAGGAAACCCTCCATCAGAACCAGAATCATGAAGGAAAACCTCCATCAGAACCAGAATCATGAAGGAAAACCTCCATCAGAACCAGAATCATGAAGGAAAACCTCCATCAGAACCAGAATCATGAAGGAAACCCTCCATCAGAACCATGACAAAAAACCTCCATCAGAACCAGAACCATGATAAAACCCTCCATCAGAACCAGAACCATGAAGGAAACCCTCCATCAGAACCAGAACCAAAAAGGAAAACCTCCATCAGAACCAGAACCATGAAGGAAAACCTCCATCAGAACCAGAACCATGTTAAAAACCTCCATCAGAACCAGAACCAAAAAGGAAAACCTCCATCAGAACCAGAACCATGAAGGAAAACCTCCATCAGAACCAGAACCATGGAGGAAAACCTCCATCAGAACCAGAACCATGAAGGAATCCCTCCATCAGAACCAGAACCATGTTAAAAACCTCCATCAGAACCAGAACCAAAAAGGAAAACCTCCATCAGAACCAGAACCATGAAGGAATCCCTCCATCAGAACCAGAACCATGTTAAAAACCTCCATCAGAACCAGAACCATGGAGGAAAACCTCCATCAGTACCAGAACCATGAAGGAAACCCTCTATCAGAACCAGAACCATGGAGGGAAACCTCCATCAGTACCAGAACCATGAAGGAAACCCTCTATCAGAACCAGAACCATGAAGGAAAACCTCCATCAGTACCAGAACCATGAAGGAAACCCTCTATCAGAACCAGAACCATGAAGGAAAACCTCCATCAGAACCAGAACCATGAATGGAAACCTCCATCAGAACCAGAACCATGAATGGAAACCTCCATCAGAACCAGAACCATGAAGGAAAACCTCCATCAGAACCAGAACCATGAAGGAAACCCTCTATCAGAACCAGAACCATGGAGGGAAACCTCCATCAGTACCAGAACCATGAAGGAAACCCTCTATCAGAACCAGAACCATGATAAAACCCTCCATCAGAACCAGAACCATGAAGGAAAACCTCCATCAGAACCAGAACCATGAATGGAAACCTCCATCAGAACCAGAACCATGAAGGAAAACCTCCATCAGAACCAGAACCATGAATGGAAACCTCCATCAGAACCAGAACCATGAATGGAAATCCTCTATCAGAACCAGAACCATGGAGGGAAACCTCCATCAGTACCAGAACCATGAAGGAATCCCTCCATCAGAACCAGAACCATGTTAAAAACCTCCATCAGAACCAGAACCAAAAATGAAAACCTCCATCAGAACCAGAACCATGGAGGAAAACCTCCATCAGTACCAGAACCATGAAGGAAACCCTCTATCAGAACCAGAACCATGGAGGGAAACCTCCATCAGTACCAGAACCATGAAGGAAACCCTCTATCAGAACCAGAACCATGAAGGAAAACCTCCATCAGTACCAGAACCATGAAGGAAACCCTCTATCAGAACCAGAACCATGAAGGAAAACCTCCATCAGAACCAGAACCATGAATGGAAACCTCCATCAGAACCAGGACCATGAAGGAAAACCTCCATCAGAACCAGAACCATGAATGGAAACCTCCATCAGAACCAGAGCCATGAAGGAAACCCTCCATCAGAACCAGAACCATGAAGGAAACCCTCCATCAGAACCAGAACCATGGAGGAAACCCTCCATCAGAACCAGAACCATGATAGAACCCTCCATGAGGTGCCGTCAGACGATTTGACAGAAGCCGACATGTTTTCTTTCTGCTCTCGGTCTCAGTCGAAGACGAGATGAACAGAACCGAACCGGACCACAGAGAGACGGCGAAGCAGGACAGCAGCGTTTGCATGATTTCCTCAGTAGCTTAGCTGGAGTGTTTCGAGCCTTATTATATGAATATGATGAATATTTTATTTGTATTTAATGAGCTTTTATTGTCTTATATCGATGGATGGAAGCAGAATCCAGTCAGACTGACTTTGTATTGTTTAAAGATGATGATGCTGATGTTGATTCTTCTGGACTCAGTTTATGGTTACAGAGACCCTAAAGGGTTAAATCCACTTCTCGTGTTGCTCTCAGGTCTATGAAAAGCCTGGAGGTTTTTAATCTGCACTGCAGAGCGAACAGTTTAAAATCTGATGTAATAGGTTGACCCGTACGTCACATCCAGCTCTGCTTCAGATGAGTTTGTCCGGGTTCGGCTTGTTTGGACCTTTATAAAAACAAGCTTTCATGTCATTGTTGCTTTTGAGGAAGAGGAAATTTAGCTTCATCATCTTAGCATTAGTTTTCTACAGCTAAGCTGATGAAATGAGGTGATAAGATGAAACACACTCACCGAAGATGCTCCTTAATGTTAAAGAGCCAGCTGAGATGCCCAAAGCAGGAGGAGGGATGCTGTTTATTATACTGATTAAAAACACAACAGAATAAAGCTCTCAGACCATGAAAAGATTAACACCTCCAGCACAAGAAGCAAACATCCAGATGCACAACACACACACACACACACACACACACACACACACACACACACACACACACACACACACACACACACACACACTCCAGCCTAACACAGGAGCTTTGTGGCGTCCTCCACCACCTTTAGGCTGTTGTCAGCAAGGCTAAGGAGGCTAATGAGGCCTGGCTCGCAGCCTCCTCTGCTCCGTCAGACTCCCACATCACAGGCTAGGTGAACTCGCTGTATCTCACAAGACTGTTTGTTCTCCAAAACACCCCTGAGGTTTAATGTTCTTCTGACATTTGGACAAAGCGTAGGCTCTGCTGAGGCGGCGCTCAGATCCAGAATCAACATGACACACAGCCCCCCCATCCCCCCGAAGCCGACACACGAGGTCTGCATGCTGCGCCTGCACCGGGACGCAGTGTCATCACAAACAAGTGTTAGAGACGTTCATGTCGTTGTGCTCATAATCAGGGTTGTGTGTGTATGTGTCTTTCTCTACTGTTTGCTTATTGCGGTAATGGACTGCTTACCTACACAAATACCACCAACTATATCACCTTTTATATGTAAATTACTTATAGTAAATAACTGACTTTAAAACAGGGACACAGAAAGCTAAAAAAGTACCGTAACCTCCACCAAGCAGCGATGTTCAGGTCCTACGTTCATTTATATGGATCCACTATCAATTCCAGATCCACTGATAATAAATCCACAGTGTCTTGGCTTTTTGGTTGCAGTGATAAAATGTTGTTCCTGTTCTGGATGGTAGTATCCAGAACATTGTTCCTGTTCTGGATGGTAGTATCCAGAACATTGTTCCTGTTCTGGATGGTAGTATCCAGAACATTGTTCCTGTTCTGGATGGTAGTGTCCAGAATGCTGTTCCTGTTTTGGATGGTAGTATCCAGAACATTGTTCCTGTTCTGGATGGTAGTATCTGGAACATTGTTCCTGTTCTGGATGGTAGTATCTGGAACATTGTTCCTGTTCTGGATGGTAGTATCCAGAACGTTGTTCCTGTTCTGGATGGTAGTATCCAGAACATTGTTCCTGTTCTGGATGGTAGTATCTGGAACATTGTTCCTGTTCTGGATGGTAGTATCCAGAACATTGTTCCTGTTCTGGATGGTAGTGTCCAGAATGCTGTTTCTGTTTTGGATGGTAGTATCTGGAACATTGTTCCTGTTCTGGATGGTAGTGTCCAGAATGCTGTTCCTGTTTTGGATGGTAGTATCTGGAACATTGTTCCTGTTCTGGATGGTAGTATCCAGAATGCTGTTCCTGTTTTGGATGGTAGTATCTGGAACATTGTTCCTGTTCTGGATGGTAGTGTCCAGAATGCTGTTCCTGTTTTGGATGGTAGTATCCAGAACATTGTTCCTGTTCTGGATGGTAGTGTCCAGAATGCTGTTCCTGTTTTGGATGGTAGTATCTGGAACATTGTTCCTGTTCTGGATGGTAGTATCTGGAACATTGTTCCTGTTCTGGGTGGTAGTATCCAGAATGTTGTTCCTGTTCTGGATGGTAGTATCTGGAACATTGTTCCTGTTCTGGATGGTAGTATCTGGAACATTGTTCCTGTTCTGGATGGTAGTATCTGGAACGTTGTTCCTGTTCTGGATGGTAGTATCCAGAAAATTGTTCCTGTTCTGGGTGGTAGTATCCAGAACGTTGTTCCTGTTCTGGGTGGTAGTATCTGGAACATTGTTCCTGTTCTGGGTGGTAGTATCCAGAATGTTGTTCCTGTTCTGGATGGTAGTATCTGGAACATTGATCCTGTTCTGGATGGTAGTATCTGGAACATTGTTCCTGTTCTGGATGGTAGTATCCAGAACATTGTTCCTGTTCTGGATGGTAGTATCCAGAACATTGTTCCTGTTTTGGATGGTAGTATCCAGAACATTGTTCCTGTTCTGGATGGTAGTATCCAGAACATTGTTCCTGTTCTGGATGGTAGTATCCAGAACATTGTTCCTGTTCTGGATGGTAGTATCCAGAACATTGTTCCTGTTCTGGATGGTAGTATCCAGAACATTGTTCCTGTTCTGGATGGTAGTATCCAGAACATTGTTCCTGTTCTGGATGGTAGTATCCAGAACATTGTTCCTGTTTTGGATGGTAGTATCCAGAACATTGTTCCTGTTCTGGATGGTAGTATCCAGAACATTGTTCCTGTTCTGGATGGTAGTATCTGGAACATTGTTCCTGTTCTGGATGGTAGTATCTGGAACGTTGTTCCTGTTCTGGATGGTAGTATCTGGAACGTTGTTCCTGTTCTGGATGGTAGTATCCAGAACATTGTTCCTGTTCTGGATGGTAGTATCTGGAACATTGTTCCTGTTCTGGATGGTAGTATCCAGAACGTTGTTCCTGTTCTGGATGGTAGTATCTGGAACGTTGTTCCTGTTCTGGACGGTCATATCCAGAATGATGAAAAGGTTCTATTTCACAATGAGGAAGAATCCTTCACAACTTTCCAGCATCCAGATGCTGATCCAGATCACTCCCAACATTTAATGGAATCTGACTGAGACCGGGACTCAGAAACACGTAATGAAAATCCTCCAGTCGGTTCTGTGTGAAGTTGCTAACAGACAGATAAACACAGGAGAAACATGACCTCCTTGGCTCGGGTAACAAACTGACTCCATTTAGATTGTCTTGCTGAACATTCAGGTCGGAGCAGCATGATTCTCAAATCCTCCAGACAACTGTAGGAACAACTCATAAATAATCAACACTCAAAATGACCAAGATGAGCGTGTTATGATTGGTATTGTTTTAAATTAATGAACTAATATAAATACTGAATCTATTTTTGTGTTACAGATACAGTAAAAAAGACAAACATTTAATATTTAGCTTCAGCGAGTCATCCAGAAACCATCTTACCACACTTTCAAGCAGGTGAGATTACTTCACACAACCCTACCTTTAATAAACTGACACATTGGTTTCAGGTAAACCCTGCTGTGTTTATTCCTCAGCCTCTCTGCATGGTGGTATAATGTCTGATCCTCAATTGATCCTCAAATGTCTGATCCTCAACGTTCCATATGAATAATGACTAAATTTGGGGATATTCACCAATGTTAGATGTGGTCGCTTTTTTCTCAAGGGGCCTAGGGCACCTCCACACATGGAGAAAATTATATCTCTTACATGTAAGTCAGGGATCCTCAATCCTGGTTCCCAAGAGCAGGTGTTAGGTGTTTTCCAGCATGCACACTCTAGAAAACCTGCAGCACACTGGTCCTCGAGGACCAGAATTGAGGACCCTCAATGTAAGTCCTGCGATTGCTCTAATTGGAAACTTAGGAAGTTCTACGCTCTGTACAGAGTCAGGGAGCTGATGAAGATGGTCAGTCTGATTTTCCCCAATTGGCTTTGGAGTCCTCACAGACTCTGCAGATCTGATCTCTGATTCTCATCATGATGAGGTGGAACGGGAGATTCTCATGGTGATGAGGTGGAACAGGAGATTCTCATCAGGATGAGGTGGAACGGGAGATTCTCATGGTGATGAGGTGGAACGGGAGATTCTCATAGTGATGAGGTGGAACGAGAGATTCTCATGGTGATGAGGTGGAACAGGAGATTCTCATCAGGATGAGGTGGAACGGGAGATTCTCATGGTGATGAGGTGGAACGGGAGATTCTCATCAGGATGAGGTGGAACGGGAGATTCTCATAGTGATGAGGTGGAACGGGAGATTCTCATGGTGATGAGGTGGAACGGGAGATTCTCATGGGGATGAGGTGGAACGGGAGATTCTCATGGTGATGAGGTGGAACGGGAGATTCTCATGGTGATGAGGTGGAACGGGAGATTCTCATAGTGATGAGGTGGAACGAGAGATTCTCATGGTGATGAGGTGGAACGAGAGATTCTCATGGCGATGAGGTGGAACGGGAGATTCTCATCATGATGAGGTGGAACGGGAGATTGTCATGGTGATGAGGTGGAACGGGAGATTCTCAACATGATGAGGTGGAACGGGAGATTCTCATGGTGATGAGGTGGAACGGGAGATTCTCATAGTGATGAGGTGGAACGGGAGATTCTCATGGCGATGAGGTGGAACGGGAGATGAAGTGCTTTTATGAGATTCCTTCTCATGTTAAAGCCCATTGTTGAATCTTTTCTGCCAGATGTGAACGAGATATTATGATAAACTGAGTCCTGAATTGTAGTGAGGCAATTCAGGTTGTTCCTGTTCTGGATGTTTTTGGAGGGCTGAGCCCCTCCAAAAACTTTTCCGTTCTCCAAACTAGAAGTTCAGAATTTTAAGTGAAACATTAAACAGATAAATACAAAAAGTAAAAACCCATTATGTGTTGGTGTTTGCACATAATGTCTGCAGCTCTGTGGTTTAGTGTGTGAGGCCTTTTCCCATCTGAAAAAAAATCCTCATTATTGTAACACACTGAACGCTTCCATTTTTGCATAATTATGCAAATATTATTTTATGACACAAGAGGTGTGCTCTCCGCATTAAGCACTTCACACAGCTAAATCAGAATTACTCTGCCAGGTTTCTCCTCATTCTTTCCCAGTGGAACAGAAAGACAAAGCAGCCAGAAACTTGGCTTTTACCAGATGACTTTCTATTAAATTAATGTGTGTGTGTGTGTGTGTGCGTGTCACGGAACAGGCAAGCCCCAAGCTGTGATGGAAACACATTAGTCTATAAGTGAACAGCATGGGGAGAAATATTTCCACAGCCTGAAATGGGGACCAGATGAGGAGTCAGAGGAGAATATATCGAAGTGAACTGAAACTCGTTGGCAGTCGATCGCAGGACGTATATGATTCGATTTTCCTCTTTCACAACATGATGAACTGGAGAGGGAGAGGGAAGGAATTGATGAAAATTCCCTTTTTATGCCTCATGATGGCCAAGCGCCATGACCAGAGGCATCATGTTTTCATGTCTGTCCTGCTCTGATCAACATTATATGTGAGAAATGTTTTGGAGTTTCTTTTTAATGTGGTAAAATGTTCTGTAAAAATTGAGAATAAACTCTGTTCAGAAAGAAAAAACAGTTCAGGCTTTGTGTGAAATGTTAATAAAAAGAGAATGCAATGATTTGGAGACCTCTTTATTTCCAGCAGAAGATAAACAACAGATCAGATGATGAAACTTAAAAACATTTAATGGAAAATATGAGCTGGTGATGCTGATCTGAAGCAGCAACACATCTGCAAACAGCTGGAAAAGGAGACACAAAAGTCTGGAAAAGTAACATCTGGAGGAGCATATGACAACTCATCAGGTTACCTGGCAACAGGTCAGAAAGGAGCACTTCAGAGAGGCAGAGTCTCTCAGAGATGGACAGAACTTCACCAGTCTGAGACTGGTGGCAAAAACAGGAAAATGTTCCTTAACATAAAACTGTGAAGACTTTGATGATCCCATGATGTACAGTGTATGAAGCCCTCAGATCCTCCAGAGAACCAGAAGGAATCTCTGTGTGACTGGGACAAGGCTGAAGATGCTGGATGCTGATGACCTTGTGGCAACACTGCATTACAACCAGAAATGACTCTACTGGGAATCCCTGCATGTGTCCCAGCCTTTGTTCCGCCCTGGTCTGATCCAGGTGTGGCTGCAGGTGTGCAGTGGCCGGCCCAGATGTTCTCGGTATTTTTAATCGCGTTCCTTTGCTACAAAACCCGCCTTAGTCACCACTTCTCTGCCGGATCAGTAGAAAACATTTAGGTGTTCATTGTGAGGGATGAGTCTTTGTCTTCCCAGCATTCACCAGAACTATCCCTGGCCTACAGAGACTCCTGCCTCCAGCACTCTCTGTCAGACTCCTGCTGCTCCAGCTGCCTCATTAAGCCCTTCGCCAAACTCCCACCTCAGCACCGGGCTCAGTTTTCTAATTGCAATGAATCTGCTTATATTCAGTTAACATTTCCCAAGTTTGCAACTGGGTTCATCTTCTGCCTAACAGCATGGACTCAGGATGAGTCCAGAAACCAGTGTGAACCCAGTTCAGGCTGAAATCCACACATGCAGGTTAAAGCTCCATCATATGTGAAGAGGATCCAGAAACACGCCGTCTTCTCTGGACCAAAGCTCATTTAAAATGTTCTGAAACCTGGATGAAGATGTGGAATAGTTTGTGGACAGCATGGACGGCGTGTCCTGCAGACTAAAGAGGAGAGGGAGCATCCAGCTTGTTATCAGCCTGCATCTCTGATGGGATGGGGTTGCATTAGTGCCGATGGCGTGGGCAGCTTCCACATCTGGGAAGCTCCATCAATGCTGAAACATCTGCTCCCATCCAGACAACGTCTCTTTCAGGGAAGACCTTGCAGGTTCCACCATGCTGGACCACATCCTGATGGTGGAACAGGAGAACTGGTCCAAAAGGACCACGCTGAACCACATCCTGATGGTGGAACAGGAGAACTGGTCCAGCAGGATCATGCTGGACCACATTCTGATGGTGGAACAGGGGAACTGGTCCAACAGGATCATGCTGGACCACATCCTGATGGTGGAACAGGAGAACTGGTCCAGCAGGATCATGCTGGACCACATCCTGATGGTGGAACAGGAGAACTGGTCCAGCAGGACCATGCTGAACCACATTCTGATGGTGGAACAGGAGAACTGGTCCAGCAGGACCACGCTGAACCACATTCTGATGGTGGAACAGGAGAACTGGTCCAGCAGGACCACGCTGAACCACATTCTGATGGTGGAACAGGAGAACTGGTCCAACAGGATCATGCTGGACCACATTCTGATGGTGGAACAGGGGAACTGGTCCAGCAGGACCATGCAGGACCACATTCTGATGGTGGAACAGGGGAACTGGTCCAGCAGGACCACGCTGAACCACATTCTGATGGTGGAACAGGGGAACTGGTCCAGCAGGACCACGCTGAACCACATTCTGATGGTGGAACAGGAGAACTGGTCCAACAGGATCATGCTGGACCACATTCTGATGGTGGAACAGGGGAACTGGTCCAGCAGGACCATGCTGGACCACATCCTGATGGTGGAACAGGAGAACTGGTCCAGCAGGACCACGCTGAACCACATCCTGATGGTGGAACAGGAGAACTGGTCCAACAGGACCACGCTGAACCACATTCTGATGGTGGAACAGGGGAACTGGTCCAGCAGGACCATGCAGGACCACATTCTGATGGTGGAACAGGGGAACTGGTCCAGCAGGATCATGCTGGACCACATCCTGATGGTGGAACAGGAGAACTGGTCCAGCAGGACCACGCTGAACCACATCCTGATGGTGGAACAGGAGAACTGGTCCAGCAGGACCACGCTGAACCACATTCTGATGGTGGAACAGGGGAACTGGTCCAGCAGGATCATGCTGGACCACATCCTGATGGTGGAACAGGAGAACTGGTCCAGCAGGACCATGCAGGACCACATTCTGATGGTGGAACAGGGGAACTGGTCCAGCAGGATCATGCTGGACCACATCCTGATGGTGGAACAGGAGAACTGGTCCAGCAGGACCACGCTGAACCACATTCTGATGGTGGAACAGGGGAACTGGTCCAACAGGATCATGCTGGACCACATTCTGATGGTGGAACAGGGGAACTGGTCCAGCAGGACCATGCAGGACCACATTCTGATGGTGGAACAGGGGAACTGGTCCAACAGGACCACGCTGAACCACATCCTGATGGTGGAACAGGAGAACTGGTCCAGCAGGACCACGCTGAACCACATTCTGATGGTGGAACAGGGGAACTGGTCCAACAGGATCATGCTGGACCACATTCTGATGGTGGAACAGGGGAACTGGTCCAGCAGGACCATGCAGGACCACATCCTGATGGTGGAACAGGAGAACTGGTCCAGCAGGACCATGCAGGACCACATTCTGATGGTGGAACAGGAGAACTGGTCCAGCAGGACCACGCTGAACCACATTCTGATGGTGGAACAGGAGAACTGGTCCAGCAGGACCATGCAGGACCACATCCTGATGGTGGAACAGGAGAACTGGTCCAGCAGGACCACGCTGAACCACATTCTGATGGTGGAACAGGGGAACTGGTCCAACAGGATCATGCTGGACCACATTCTGATGGTGGAACAGGGGAACTGGTCCAGCAGGACCATGCAGGACCACATTCTGATGGTGGAACAGGGGAACTGGTCCAACAGGACCATGCTGGACCACATCCTGATGGTGGAACAGGAGAACTGGTCCAGCAGGACCACGCTGAACCACATTCTGATGGTGGAACAGGGGAACTGGTCCAACAGGATCATGCTGGACCACATTCTGATGGTGGAACAGGGGAACTGGTCCAGCAGGACCATGCAGGACCACATCCTGATGGTGGAACAGGAGAACTGGTCCAGCAGGACCATGCAGGACCACATTCTGATGGTGGAACAGGGGAACTGGTCCAGCAGGATCATGCTGGACCACATCCTGATGGTGGAACAGGAGAACTGGTCCAGCAGGATCATGCTGGACCACATTCTGATGGTGGAACAGGGGAACTGGTCCAGCAGGACCACGCTGGACCACATTCTGATGGTGGAACAGGGGAACTGGTCCAGCAGGACCATGCTGGACCACATTCTGATGGTGGAACAGGGGAACTGGTCCAGCAGGATCATGCTGGACCACATTCTGATGGTGGAACAGGGGAACTGGTCCAGCAGGATCATGCTGGACCACATTCTGATGGTGGAACAGGGGAACTGGTCCAGCAGGACCATGCAGGACCACATTCTGATGGTGGAACAGGGGAACTGGTCCAGCAGGATCATGCTGGACCACATTCTGATGGTGGAACAGGGGAACTGGTCCAGCAGGACCATGCTGGACCACATTCTGATGGTGGAACAGGGGAACTGGTCAGCCTTTTTATGTTTGCTTAACACACTTAATCTGACAGAAAATGTCTTCCAAAGACTCGGAGAAGAGATTTTGGGAAGTAGTTGACAAGAAAATTCCGGATAATTTGATTCAGTCTGGACACAGAATCTCTTGTGATGAGCGCATCGCTAACAGATCGGTATCAGGAGAATGAACCTCCAGCGGAGGAGATAAGTACTGTGCCGTCTTTTAACTCTGCAGGCAAAGAAGAGGAATGCTGATCAAGTAGGACAGAGTGTAAGGTCAGGGGAGCTCATGGTGAGGAAAGCGCAAACATACAGGAAAAATGTGATTGTGAAGATGAAAGTAGCAGCAGAATAATGATAAGAGGAGCATGTGAAATGCGAGCTGCGAAGGAAACTGGGCCAGCTGAGCGTGGAAAGTGTTGGGGGAACGTGGATGCAATACTTCTTTTCACACATTGAGCGAGGCAAAGACATAAAGAAAGGGGTGAGAAGCAGGACTGCAGCTCAGTGTGACACAAAACAATCATGCGCTGACCGGAGAGAGAAAGATGGAGAGAGGAGGAGGGCAAAGTTTGCAAAATCCTTCACTCCAGGGACTGAAAGGAGTGAGAAAGAGTGATGGAGGAGAAGGAAAGCAGAGGACGGAGATTAGTGGAGAGGGCTGACCCAGGGGAGAGCGCAGTGGCCTGCCACTGGAAATGCATCATGGGTATTATATTGTGGTTGTGTGCTTTGGTTTGGAAAGTGAGAGACCATTTATAATTCAGGGTGACTAGTACCACCCGAGGCAGACGCTCTCAATCTGGTTTAATTCTCTTTCTCTTTCTTCTATTCTTCTGCCTCCTCTTCCTCCTCCTCTTCTTGTTTTTCCCCCAGAAGCGTCTCGCTGTCGCTCTCTGTCTCATTGTTATCTCCTGTTTGCTTGCTTTTTCTCTCCCTTTTCTCCTCTGCAGCCATTTCTCTGCCTTTCCCTGCAGTTTCAGCTGTGTGAGCAAAGCAAGCCAGGCAGGAAAAAACATTTTTCTCCTCTTTTCCTTTGGTCACAGTAAGAATACGCTGATCGATAGAACATCTCAGCACAGAAAAGAAAGGAAACAGAAATGTTTCATCCCTCTTTGACTCTAAACTCCCATCTTTTATGAGCAGGAAGAAAAAAAAATATTAACTGTCTGTTATAAACAGCCATCAGGTTGCAGCTCTGTGATGTTTAAAACATTTACTTTAAGATGATGCAGTTGTACACATGTTGTAATAATGTCATCATTCCCGACCCGTCTGTGCCCTGATTTTCACACAACCACCTGCTAAAGTATTCCCACTTTCCACTGTGAAGCTGAATCATCTTATTCACTGTGGTACACTGCATTGTGTTTGTTCCTAAAAAGCTTTGCAATGTGGACAATCTCAGTAGAAACTCTCATATGTACTTATTGCCTGTGAGACTACATTATTCATAGTTTCTATTCATAGCAGACTCCTTATATAATACCACAACGTTAGTAGCTTTAATGCAGATTTATGCCCACAGTGGTTCCCGGAGGTTGCCTTGGGCAGGGAAATATAATATTCCCTTATTGAGAAACAAAAGTTCTTATTATAGGACCTCGGAAACAGAAAGATTTTTTAAAGACTCATAAATCAGGCGTCACGGCGAGCACAAACAGAGACGGAGGGGTCTGAGTGTGCGGTAGAAACGGGAGAATGAAAAAGATTCAGGTGTAACAGTGATTTATCAAACCGTAGAAGGACAGACATTAATAATAAATCTAATACATCATATAAAATGTATGGAGAGGAGGAGACACGTCTCAATCTGCATCTGTGATCAGGGCTTCCTCTTAAGGAAATTCCTTCCATCTGAACCGTATCATCATCATCATCATCTATCATCATCATCATCATCATCATCATTTGCTGTGGTTAAAAAAGCCAAATCTCAAGGCAGATGTTAAGTGACGTATGGAAACACGTGCAGTGTGATAGTGGACACGTCTGGCCTGATCCAGGCCACTTTGGCCACTTCTGTCTCAGTTACAGGACTGGCAGCAACGTAGTAGGCCAGATGTGTGTAGTAGACCAGATGTGGGCCAGATGTGCATAGTAGACTCGATGTGGGCCAGATGTGTGTAGTAGACCAGATGTGGGCCAGATGTGCGTAGTAGACCAGATGTGGGTAGTAGGCCAGATGTGGGTAGTAGGCCAGATATGCGTAGTAGGCCAGATGTGGGCCAGATGTGCGTAGTAGGCCAGATGTGGGCCAGATGTGCGTAGTAGACCAGATGTGGGCCAGATGTGGGTAGTAGGCCAGTTGTGCGTAGTAGGCCAGATATACGTAGTAGGCCAGATGTGGGCCAGATGTGCGTAGTAGGCCAGATGTGGGCCAGATGTGCGTAGTAGACCAGATGTGGGCCAGATGTGCGTAGTAGGCCAGATGTGGGCCAGATGTGCATAGTAGACCAGATGTAGGCCAGTTGTGCGTAGTAGGCCAGATGTGGGCCAGATGTGCATAGTAGGCCAGATGTGGGCCAGATGTGGGTAGTAGGCCAGATGTGGGTAGTAGGCCAGTTGTGCGTAGTAGGCCAGATATGCGTAGTAGGCCAGATGTGGGCCAGATGTGCGTAGTAGACCAGATGTGGGCCAGATGTGCGTAGTAGGCCAGATGTGGGCCAGATGTGCGTAGTAGACCAGATGTGGGCCGGATGTGCGTAGTAGGCCAGATGTGCTAGCTGGTATCTTTCCTCAGTAGCTCCGTTGTTGCTTTGTGGCTGTAAGGAGTTGCTGCCAAGTTTTCACAATAAAAAAGTAAATCACAACAAGAAGAGGTCAAGCAAAGATGCTGTCGTAATCAGCAGCACATAAGTTATGTACAGCAGTGCTTCCTGGCCTGGGGGCCTTCACCCCAAAGATCCCAGAGGGCCCCCGAGACTTTGACAGTTTGGAGCCAGAGGTAATAAAATGAAGTTCATTACCACACAGAGATAAACTAAGAGGTTTCTAAATACATTTTTTATTAAGAAGTGGCATTTCAGAGGCCTGAAAACTTTCTAAACCAGTTTCCAGAGTCAACAAATGGAAGTCTGCCACAGAGCAAGATGGGTCAATCGAAATTGGAAAAGGAATTAAAAAGCCATTTATGCGGCCAGACTAAGGTGCATCCGACCAGTTCTGGCCCATGTGAGCTGCTGGAGCTACGGTGGTGGAGTAGTTTATCTTTATCATCTTTATACCTGTCCCCAATAAAAGCAAGAAAAGCAGGACTCCTGTCACGGTGACGTGGAGGTGAAGACCCAAACGCAGGAAACGGGAGCCAGAGATGCAGGAAAAAGATGTTTTTAATCCCAAAAACAAAAGTAAGGGTAACCAGACACCGGAGGTTAACAGGACTAAACACATGCACACATAATGGACCAGGAACAGGGAACAGAAACCAAGGGGTGTAAATACTGAAAAACAGAACGAGACACAGGGGAAATGGATGAAACCAACGAGACCAGGTAAATCTCATGAACAGGAACAAAGGCTAAACAAGAAACAAGTGAACAGGGAAGACGACAAACTAAAACAGGAAACCAGAACTAAAGATACAAGTCACACATCAGGACACTTCTTTGGTTTTATTGATTTATATTGACAGCGTAAATCAGGGCATGGTTTCAACAGGGCCTGAGTGATATGGATCTTTTAGGCTGATGTTGATTCAAATATTTGACAGAAATTGGTCAATTATATAACCTTAAAAAAAAAAAAAAGCTAATCTAAGTAGTTAATTTATTCATGCATGATGAATTAATTAAAAACATATTGTTTTGTACTTCCTAGTTCATCAATAGTACTGGATAATTTTGTCTTTAATGCCATGGGTGTGTGCTTTATATAAGAAAATGAGCAATGTTGGTGAAATATTATGTTATGCAGCTTTCTAATGCCTTAATGTAAAATAACATTGTATTTACTTTTTCTTTGCCGTGAAATATATCATGGCAAATATCATATATGAAGCAAAAAAAAAAAGCAAATGTGCTTTCTTCAAATGTAAAAAAGACGTCGTCTTTGATAAAGTTGTATTTTATATACAGTATAAAGGTGACAAATGGTCTGGCACCATAGACTGTATATAAAGAGATGACGCTGACGTCACCCGTAGGTTTCTGAAGAGCTGAATTGAAGCTCGATTGCCATCTTGGCAGGGTCACGTGTGTTGTCTCACCCGGAAAATACATATATGGGCAAAGAGGTGGAGCTGAGAGGGGGGCTGTGAGCGTCATGGTGGATGATTGACATCGAGTGAACTCTGAGCTTTCTGTAGCTAAGAGCTAACCGAGCTTACCCGGAGATAACAGGAGCTAACCAGCTAAATGCCTAAAAACCGCGGTTGTTCTATGTTCTTCTTACTTAAAGCGGGAGATCGGGTACCTGTCAATCAAAGGGACACGACCCTAAATATGCCGAACTTTGACATTAAATTACTTTTAAATGGGTGAGTTGTAAAAAAATTCACTCCCCCCACAGTTGTCATGAAGGTAAACCTGACCTATTAAACCTAAAATGGATTTTTGAACCAGGCTGTAAACATGTTTATTTCTGCTGTAAACATGTTTATTCCTGCTGTAAACATGTTTATTTCTGCTGTGAAGTTGGTCTTTTTAACATGGGAGTCTGTGGGGATTTGCTCTGTTTTGCAGCCCCTAGTGGATGGAGGGGGAACTGCAGTTTTATGCACTTCCACATAGGCTTCACTTTTAACCGCCGGAGGCTCCGTCCATCCTTCATACACGTTCTATGTCTGACATGTATTGTAACACAGTTACAGCCTGCGACACGTTAGTATTTTCTGACAAAGTATAACTAAGGGAGACATGACGTCAAGACGGCGGCTGGAGACCAACTGTAGTATTAATGATAAGCTTTTTGGTGCTGCAGTGAAATAAACCTCCTCCCCTCTATATTCACATCTGCCTTCCTAAAATACACCGCAACCTGCAGCTGACAGAGTAATGAACGCCCGTTCTGTATGCTCAGATATGTTGCTCACTCGTTATTTCTGCAGCTACTGGCCACTAGCTAATGCTACGCTAGTTGGGACAACCACATGTTGATGCTAACTTAAAAGGGGAGCATCTTAAGCTAACTTAGTACAACTTTAGCAATGCGGTGTAAATAAAAAGCTAACCAACACTACAAAGCATGCATCACAGGTCATTAAACTCAAACTGGAGACATGCAGACATGCAGAGTCATTAATTTCACAATATTATAGTGCCTGTCGGCGAGCTCCAGTTAGCCCAGTGCTTTTAACCTGGCTGTAGCAACTGAATGGAGTTAGAGCTTCATCTGGGGGAGCAAGGACATCATTCTGCACTCCGACTCTTCACAAAATGTATTACTTTATGATAAATGAAGAATAAACTGGCATTTAATTGACTAATAATGACTATTTGAAAAGCGCTAATATTCGCCAGCTGATAAAACAGTCCTCGTTCTCTCTAGTTTCAACAAAGGGCCAGGGCGAGGGTCTAAAGTTGTTTGTTAGTTGCATGAAGAGGCTCCTGATGGAAAATAGGCTGGAAACCACTGGTCTACTCAAAACACAGCCCCAAACGTTCAATTTTTAACCGTAATAACTCAGGAACTTCAAAGCAACAATACAAAGCTGACCAAAGAAGTAAACTCTGGTCCTGATGTGAAAACTAGGGATCTTGGCTCACAAGAGAACCCTGGTGCAGTTTGTATGCAGTGTGAAAGTAAACGGACCATCCAGTGAACTAAAGACAGGAAGGGACGTACAGTGTGTCATCGCGCAACATCCTGGACATCTTGTTGCTTCTGCTGCTGCTCATCCTGGACAGACTTGTCAAAAGCTAAACCGGTTTGAAGAACAAAGTACAAACAGAAAGTACATGTTCACAGAAACTTTGGATCATTCTGTTGTTTACTTGGGGAATCTGTTGTTTTCCCTCCTGACCTGTTGATGAGTTGGATTTGCTTCTTCCTCCTGCTTTCTTCTTGTTTTGATCAGTGGTCGTTTTGGGAAATATCCGTAGCAAGAAGTTGTAACTGTGCCAAGAAGTCCAGCTAGTTTTGTCTACTTCAGTAAAGTGCAATGTGAAAGCAGAGCAAACCAAAGGAAGGTCGGATGTTTGTTACAAACCTTATCGAACCAAACTATCTGATGCGAACGTGCCTTTAAATACCTGATTCATAGTAAATGGAAATCCTCAGCAGTTTGTCCTCAAGTTCTCCGGAAGGCCAATAATCACCCAATAGTTTTAATCCGGAGAGAATAATCAGGGAAACAACCTTCAGGCCTGTGTCTGCTGGAAAGTCATGTTTTGCATTTGTGAGAGGGGATTTTATTCTTACTGTTATTTTTTATTCTGAGGACGTGTCTAGAAATGGTGTCCCATTAGGAGCAACAGATAAAAGACTTGACCAGTGGTGCTCGAGGATCTGAACAACCCTACAGTACAAACAGTTGTTTGACTTCTTGCCTTTCTTCATTCTGTGAAAGATGTTTTCACACACCCTGTTCCCTAAATGAAGACTGACTTTTAAAATATGAACTTATCAGACTGATTGGTTGCTCTTGTCTTTAGCCCAAAGGACACGCCGCCCTTTCATGTCATTAATGTCACTTTTAGTCAATTAGCCGAAACCAACATGACGATTAACTGCATCGTGACCAGAGTATACCAGTGTATACGCTCTGACTCTACTCTTCTGTCCTCGTTGTTCTATAATTCAGGGGTAGGCAACTCAAAATGCCACAGTCCTGCAAATGTTAGGAGTTTCCCTGCTGGAACACACCTGGCACACATCAGACCTAATCAGCAGACTGGTGCAGAGCTTGACATCAAACTCTGCATAAGTCTGCTAATTAGCTATTGATTGGAATCAGGTGTGTTGCAGCAGGGAAACTCCAAACATTTGCAGGACTGTGGCACTCCAGGACCAGAGTTGCCTAACCTCTCTGTAAATCCTTAAACTCAAAACTAAAACCAAGTGTGACGGACCAAGTTGATGAAACTCGAACTCTGGATGTAAGATGACCTTGTGATGGACTGGCGACCTGCTGGGTGTGCCCGCCTCTCGCCTGCTGATAGACTCATGGGATAGACTTCAGTTTCCCTACAAACCTCAATTAGACTAAGTGATACAGTTAATGGATGACATGATACTACCAGATGGTTGAGAGTTCGATTCCTACCTTTCCCTGCTAGCATGAGGAAGTATCTGCAAGATGCTGAAACACTTCCAGTCTGCAAAGTGCCCCTGCTGTGGATGAAAGCGTCTGTAAAATGTGTGGAACGTTAATGGGCTACTAGAAGCAGAGATGTTGCGATGTGCCATGTCCAATCAGTCCGATTTAACGCCCAGTCATGTCCCAATACACAGCTGCACTAGGGAGCGATCACACAGCGGGCAACTAAAGTAAATCTAAGACATTCTGATAAAAGGCAGATTTGAGAAGATGACACCAAAGCTAGAGTCTGGGTTTCAGGGCTCCCCGTGGGAACATGAATAAGGAAAGATTTTCAGGCTTGATTAAAATATTTTGATGAATGTTTTTTAAGATGCAGAAGAAAACTATGCTGGAGTTTAGATGCATGACAGGCAAATGTTCTCAAGCCAACTACTTTTTAATGAACTGAAGGGATGAGTGGGACTGGAGTGTTAGTGTTGCAGTACTGCAGTCAGTACACAATCACATCTGGAACAGGACACACAGCTGGAATTTGTGGTGTGATACTCAGAGTCTTCTTTAATGTTGGTTTATTCGTTTAAAGTATAAAAGATCGCTTCAGCAAATGTTAAAACTGTTCATTCTCACAAAGTAGCTGAACAGTAGATGTGTGTGTGTGTGTGTGTGTGTGCTCATGTGGTTGAGTGTGATAAGCTTCATTGGATCTTAAAGGTCTCAGAGTTCCAGATTTTCCCATCAGAGAACTTCGCTGTCACACTGCAGGTTTATTTCTGGTTCCTGGAGGTTCTAAGAGCAGAATGGAGACAGAACCTTCAGCTATCAGACCCTCTCTGTGGAACCGGATCCCTGGTGGACTTCAGGAAACCAATCTACCTTTAAGATCAGTCCTCAAACTTTCCTTTCTGAGAAATCTTACACTCGGAACCAGTCCTTTCCTGGTCCTGGTGGAGGTTTTTCCTCCTGGTCCTGGTTCTGGTCCTGATGGAGGTTTTACTTCCTGGTTCTGGTCCAGGTGACAGTTTTTCCTACTGGTTCTTGTCCAGATAGAGGATTTTCCTACTGGTTCTGGTCCAGATAGAGGATTTTCCTCCTGGGTCTGGTCCTGATGGAAGTTTTACTTCCTGGTTCTGGTTCTGATGGAAGTTTTACTTCCTGGTTCTGGTTCTGATGGAAGTTTCACTTTCCACTGAATCGTTGTGCAGCTCAGGATGGAGGATGTTGGAGAAGATCAGATCCAGTCTGTTGGTTCTGTTGTTGGGTCATTGGTTTCATGAACGGGTTCAGAACATTATAAATTGGACCAGTGTGGTTCACATGATGATGATTTGTTTACAACAGATCATGATATGAACACAGTGAACAGACTTTGTTGTGAAGTGGTTCTGTGTAAATAAAGACTCTGCTGCTTTCAGAAGAAATGATGTGACGTTGAGTTGCAGCAAAACATTCATGACAGCTGTTTAGTTTTCATTTGGTTCTCAGACTCCCAACATTCATCAAGAGATGATTAATAAATTAAATTGATGCTGGAGGATAAATGAAGTATTTATAATAGCAACAAAAATTTAGTGAAGTTTATTAAGATAAACAAGAGCTAACCAAATATTTACTAATACAGAAAAATTATCATTAATACTTGAAGTACAAACAGTTTGCATACAAACACGCAGTCCCACACCAATCCTCACACAACCACCGTCTCCTCCAGTATCACCAACTGTGTCAGGGAGAATTCTCTTTCAATGGCTCCATTGTCTGGGGATGTGACCCCGCAGTAGGACGGCAAACAAAAGGCTACGTTGTCCAAAACCCATCTGCACACGGGACAAAAGACATCCAATGGCACATGCTTAATATGTTGACAAATGTGTAGGAGGCTGCATGCATCCGTCTTTTGGGGTGGGAATCAGCAGTGATATGGTGAAGACAATGCGTTTGGGTGGCAGGCATGTGGGAGCAGACGGCTACCAGGCTGGCACAGTGAGAAGACAGCTGGCCCTTCAGTAAAAACAGTGTCAGCATACTGTAACTGCTGTATCTGCTACTCCAGCCACATGACTTCAAAAGGTTTCTGAGTCCCCGCACCAAACCTTGACCACCTCAACTGAAGCTTGAACCCTAACAGAACCGCGTAACCTGAAATGAAGGGGTTAACCTTAACAACTCATTATTAATGAGAAATATGTCAGGAAAAGCCAACATGTCCGCTCAAACGTCACTTATTTGATCAAACTTGTCCGAGGCCTTTCATCCAACTGACACCAAAATATGCCAGCATGCCCAGGAGGCATGTGTGAGTAAATGTTTATAGAATCCAAGGCGTGTAGGAGGGGCGGGGCCTCAAAGTTTGATGTCTCGCCATGAAAAAGGAATTCATAAAACTCCCACATAAAACAACATCTCTGCACCACCTTTACCAGATATGATTGCAGTTCCATCCTCAACACACATGCATGGCAGTCATTGGTTACTAATTAGCCACGCCCCTTAGGTTACAGGAAGTGACCTCATGTGCAGAGTGAGGGGGAGAGAAGTTTGGGCGGTGGCGACATAGGCCGAGTGGCGCCATAGGTGTGAGGGCCTCCGACGCTGCCTGCAGCTTTAAATATTGTTAAAACCTTGTTTCTGCCTCATCATCCTGCTCTTGGGTCCTCGCATTTGCTGCACCATTTGACTAAACTGGAGGGTAGATGGTAGCGAGGAGGTCTGCTTTCTGAAGCCAAACTGGGAGCTGGTTCCACAGAGAGGGTCTGATCAGCGAAGGTTCTCCTTTAGAACCTGATGGAACCAGCAGTGAAGCCGCAGTCTGACTGCTTGTCTTTCTGCTTTTCAGGCCACTGGCAGACATTTCCTGCTTCTGGAACATGACTGGTGTGTTCTGTAGGTTAGACAGCTAGTTGCTGCTTTCATTTGCACATTAAAAGGAACATAAAAAAGATGAATATGGAAGAACACAAATGCAGCACAAATACGTTGTCATTAGCATATTTCTGCATGCGGGCCTTCCCCTCAGGATACTGTGACCAAAGAGGAGCGAACGCCATGGAAATAAAGTGAGGAGCTTAACTGCCACAACGGGGTGGAGAAGAGACACGGATTACTGCAGAAAACTGGGAGCAGTGGCGGCGTGCACAGACACCATGTGGAAACCATGCAACTTGTGGCAGGAACCAGTTTAAAATAGCTTCGTTTTTTATTCATGCATACTAAACATGGAACTGTCTGTTGAAGAACTTTTTTTGGTCCAAACCTGCAAAGGATTTATTGCACTTTCAGTAACAGTGGAGCTGCCATGTTTAGAAATGCAAAGATATAAAATATTTCATTAAATTTCAACGGTAATGTTGAATGTGGTCCATATGTCCACATGTCAAGACTGTGGACAGTCACTTCTAACAGCTCAGAGGAACTGTTCTACTGTGATTGTTATTTTAATGATAGACCTGCTTCATTGTAACCGGATATCAGATCATATTTTCTGAAAAAAAGCTCATAGAATTGCTAAACTAAAACTAAGTTAGTCCTCTGGTTGAAGGACATCTAAGGAAAATCCTACAGATTCTGATAGTTACTGATCCTATGTGAGGAAATGACTAACTAGCTGCACGTCATAATGAGTAAATGAGGTATGGGTCAAACCTTACATTTATCTTTTTGCTTGTCTGTTTCTTCGATCTTGTTTGTGCTGTTCTCTTCGGTTTAGACTGACAGGAGAAGAAAAAATGGAGGACATCTTGTATGAGATGTTAGCAGAGCGCTCTGACAAACACAAGCGCCACATGTTGTGGTGTCTATGTGTCAGCTCTAACTTCTATATCTTCAAAGAGTTTCGCTGGAGTGTTTTTCTCCAGCAGCCTTCGAGACCCTTGCAGCCATAAGACGATGACAGAGCTCTCTGCAAACTCCTGTTGCATTCAGTAGAATGACAACATGCATCTGCAGGGCCCTGATAAGGCTTTTTGATCAATACTAATCACCATTTACTGTTTCTGCAGCATTAGCCAACTGCTGAAAAGTTTGGGTTTCACATTTATCTCTGTGATCTGTTCACTGTTTCAGAACAAAAACAAGCAGATATCAGTGTGATTGCTCTCCATATTCCTCCAGCAGTTATTACTGAAGCAAGAAAAGGACCAAAACATCCCCAGTCCTTCTTTAAATAACCTTCATCTGCAGAGCTGCTAATGGGCCGCTGCTGCACCACGGATTGTCATTAAAGGCAAAAAGCAGATCTTTAAACGTGAATGATGGGAATATGAAGTACCTCATTTACAGAGTAATTCCAACTACTTCTTGATTTAGTATAATTATATAAATGAATTGTGTCTATCCAACAAGACAAACTTAAATTTATTAATCAGAAACATATTTTTATCATGTTTTCCTCGAGCTGGTTCTAGTTCTGATTTGATTATGTAGAAACATGTGATCAAACCGTGTCCATTCAAACAAAGCATTCTTGGAGTACTTGAGCTACACAATTAAAGCATTTCAGAGTGACTGTGCTATAAAAACCAAGCAGTTCAAGTATCAAATATCAAATACTGTAACTTAACCTGCAAAGACTCTTAGAAAATTAGCCCTGCTCATTGATCTGTTTTCTGTAGCTGATTTCGCCAGTTCAGGGTTGTTAGGATCACTGGAACTGTCCCACCTCATGACTGCAATCATCTGCTAGATAACAGGCATCTTTATAGACTGTGGGAGGAAACTGGAGCCCCCAGAGAGAACCGATGCATGCATGCAGTGCCACCCCCCCGCCATACACACCACCAAACAGCTCATGACCCATCCCATCCATTCCAAGTCTGACTGTCTTCAGTTGGAAATGTAAGTAACTCATTGTCTTTTACCGTCTCCTCCTCATATTGAGATGAGATGGATTACATGCTTCTGATATTCATTCATTCATTCATTCATTATTCTAACCACTTTGTCGGATGAAGGGTGGCGGGGAAGCTGGAGCCTATCCCAGCAGTGTTTGGGCGAAGGGCAGGGTACACCCTGGACAGCTCGCCAGTCCATCGATGGGGCTTGTGATATTCTGCAATCAATATGTATCAATACCGAAACAGCTCAGTAACGTGTTTCAATTTGAGTTATTAAATACAAACGTAACTCGGGTTACTTGATACTCATTATTTTATGACATGTTCACATCAGCCTTTTTGATTCGAATTTGAGTCCGTTTGTTTGGAAAGTCGCTTTGTTTGGGGAAATGTGAACGCACCAAACGCATTCTGATTTGGACCAAAGAAGCGACTCGGTCCGCCTACAAACGCAGGTCTTGGCCCGTTTCAAGCGGACCAAATACAGGAAGTGGATTTTTTTAAACAAAGTCCCTTCCTGCTTGTGTCGTAGCGTTGCATTGTGGGTAAATCCATAGCGATGGCGTTAAGGGTCCTCTGCCTCGTCTGGTGTTCATACTGCGTCCATTGTTGCAGTGGATTTCTGCAGGATACTTGCATAAGACACAATAAAAATCCAAAACAGCCATAGTTTGGTCTCCATGTTTAACTGGCAGGTGGAGGAAACAGAGTTTTCTTCTTCACGCCGGTCTGGTCCTCTCTTCTGCTAAATACTAGTGCAGCGCCACCTCTGGTGGGAATGGGGAGATATTATTCTACTGGTTTGACTGGTTTCACCAAAGTGTTGCATGAAGGTTATCTCGGTCCGCATGGATCCACCCCCCTACAGCTGAGCCGAGTCCCCAACTGGACCGAGTCTAGTGGACTATCCTGATGTGAATGCACCCTTACTGCTGACTGATGAAATTATCCAGGATAAACATCTGATCTGAGGCCAGTTTATTTGAGCAACTTTTGATGATAAATTTCCATTCAATACCTTAATGAACGTCTCAAACAACTGTTATGTTTCAGCAAAGCGTTGGATCAGTGGCTGTAAACATCGGTCACATTGAACTAAACTGCAAATTATTTGCTGATGCAGGATTCAGAATCAATCCTTAGTCACAGCGAAGGAAAACTGCCGCACACAAACCAGAGCCCAGACGGGGAAATAATAAACTCCTTCATGTTAAAACCATGCTGGGAAGAATTCTGTGCATGAGGATGTTCTGAACGATGCCGATGCGAACTAATCAAAGCAGTCACGGGTAAGCAACCTCTACACTCCAAGCCTGGAGGACACGGATTACCTGTGAATATGAGATTACTGATCTTCAAGCTAATCCAGTGTGAAAGAAACACTTTCAGGAGAATGAAAACAAAAGGTTCGTATTGTTGCACGGAGACTTATCAAGCAGTCTTTGTGTTAAGGGTTGTTCTCTGAGGCTACAGCTTCCTGCCAGATAGTCCTTAGAACAGCTTGTCTGTTAGAACAAAGCTGTCATGAACATTGCAGCTGACATCTCATTAATGCCCTGATGGATGGAGGATGTGGGTAAACAAATAAATTGTCAAGGAAAAATCTCCTTCATTCCGTGTGTTTTAGTCTCCAGTTTGTCTCCTCCGTCTCTGCTGCTCGGTGACTTTGACTTCTGGTCATGAGACATGAAGTCTGAGAGACACTCCTAACAACCTGCTTTATTTTCCTCCCCTTCGCCGTGTCTGTCTCCCTCTTCGTCTTCCATCAGTGTGTCCTCATCCTCTTTGTCCTTTCCTTCCACGTTGACTTCCATTTTCCTCTATGTCCCTCCTCTTCACCCCTCCTTTCCACCTCATCCCATTTACCCTTCATCTGCTCCTCGTCCTCCTCGTCCTTTCTGTCTCATCGTCTCATTTCCAGGACCAAAACAATCAGAGACAATTAGTGCCTGTGTCTTCTGCACCAAAGGCCAGAGTAGATGAGGAGAAGTGTGTCTGGGTGTGAGATGCAGTGAAACAGCAGGGGTCTTCAAGTGCTCTTCCTACCAAATGCCAACATGCTCATTCAATTTGTCCTTCCCCTCTTCCTTCACTGCCTTTTGTTCTCAGATTTACATCATCATTACCACAGCTCTGTCTGGCTTCTACAGGGGGAATGATGTTTTCAGTTGGAGTGAGGTATTCAGCCTATTGTCTTTGTGAGCCCGAGGATCATCTGAATGCTCAACTAAATGCCTCTTTGTCTGAGGAAATGCAGAAAACACAACTGACAAACAAAACGCTTTCCCAACTTTTGTTTCCATACCACATCACAGGAATGAAAACAATACAGCAAAGCCTTGTGCCCTGCTTTCGATACTTTCCCTTGTCTTAATTTATGGATGTCAGGTCTTATCAGCACGGTAATGTCCATCAGCCAAACACAAAGATGTCTGAGAGTGAATGTAGGCCAGCGAGATGCACAGCTACTGGCCACAAAAGGCAGGAAAGGTGGATACATGATTAGAGGACAGGGAGTTTTCTCCTCTCTGCCTTTAAATCACCAAAAATCGCTAAACGAACACCCTCCCTCACCCGTGCATATATTTGCATATTAATTAGGTCAAACGTCTGCCTCCTTGGAAGACAGAGCGGGCGACTGTCTGTCCTTTTGTTTCTTCACCCCTCTTTTTTATTTCCCTCTAAAACATTACCATGGGTGAATACATGTCCTTCCTGGGTGCAGTCAGGCATGCTCTGCATTCAGGAAAAGGAGATCATAAATGGCAAACCCTGTTGTTGGGGATTTGGTTTGCCCTAAAGCGATGAGATTAAGCCTGCACAGTCATCTCAAGTTATTTATCTCTATTCATGCTTTCCCTGCTCAGATTGCTCAACACAATGGCCAGATGTTTAATTTACACTCAAATTATGGTTGACCTTTTCCCCCTAAGCTATCAACTGATGTTCATAAAGAGTTTAGAGAAACCATAATGTGTCTCCATCCTGACCCTCACCACTACCCTGCATGTTTCACTTGTGTCCATACTTTACCATGCCTGACTGAAATGTATGGCTCATTATCAGGCTTGCAAAGGCGTAAACAAGGAGTTCAAATAATCTGAATCAGGTGTGGGAGTTGTGAAACAGCATTGGCCTGCTTGGGGACTCGTTTCAGTTGGGGGCCGGGTATTCTCCCAGACTAAGATTGTGTTCTCGCTGCGCTACTCAAGCAATTCAGACCTTTTCAGTAAAGTGTCCCAGTCCCCACCAGAGGAGGCACTGCACCAGGACTTACTGAAGGAAAAGATGACACACACCAAGAAGAAAAGTGATCAATTCAGAGCGGCTTGTGTTTCCGTCAGAGTAAAACATGCAGCTGCATCAGATCCCAACTTTCATAGATTCCTCCACATCTGACCGTGAGACATTTCTCCGATTGTCCTGCATGTACACAAGTTTTGGATGTGTTTACCTGCAATGCTATGTGCTTTGTAGACCACTGCCTATATTTGGTCTGCTTTAGGCAGACAGAGTCCGCTTTTCGACCCGTTTGCTTTCCCCAGACAAAGCAAAAGCAAATAAAAAAGGCTGATATGGCTGGACCATAAAACCTGCAGGGCAGGAGGTCCTGAGGACCAGGACTGACAAACACTGGGTTGGCAAAGGTGTTCACATGTCTGGTTGTACTTCAGAAAATAATGCAGATCTTGTGCCAGCTAGAATCAACTGAGACTGTATGATAAATAAACATATTATATTGCCTTCTATGAAAATGGAGATCTGTGTATAAACTGCTTCAGCGAGAGGCTTGAACCTGTTTTTGGGATTAAAGGGACCACATCAGGCTGGCATATTGTTGGCTGGCTTAAATTTGTTCATATAGATGATGAGTCTTCCTCACATTCCTGAATACGTCATGAAGTTCCTCAAGGTTCTGCGCTTGGACCCATACTTTTCACATTACACATGCTTCCTTATGGTAATATCATCAGACAGCATGGTATAAACCTTCACTGCTATGCAGATGATACTCAGATTTACTTCTCCATGAAGCCTGATGAAACCAAATCATTAGTTGGACTATGAAGACGTCCTACAGACATGAAGACCTGGAAGACTGAATGTTTCTCCTTTTAAACTGAGACAAACTGAGGTTTCCGTCTTTGGACCTGAAAAACTCGGGACAACATTGTCCAGCTGTGTAATTAATATGGATAGCATTTATTTAGCTTCCAGTAAAACAGGGATGCCTGGAGGACCGGTGTCCTGCAGGGGTTCCAAGTGTCCCTGCTGCAAAACACCTGATTCAAATCAATGTGTATTCAGCAGACATGAGGAGAACTTGTCTGGGTCTGAGTCAGGTGTGTTCTAGCAGGAACACTTGGAAAACCTTCAGGACATCGATCCTTCTGGACCTGGGCAGGGGGTCCCTGCAGTAAAACACTTGGAGTGTTTTTTAAACCAGAATTTGTACTTTGGTTCATAAATTAGCAAGTTTTTAGAACCTTCTTTTACCTTGGTAGTATTTCAAACATGACTCCTGTCTCAGAGATGCAAAAAAACTAGTCCATGTTTTTGTTAGTTTGGGATTAGAATCCTGAAATAACTTATCAATGTTCTGTCCCAAATATGTCCTGAAAAGTCTCCAGCTGATCCGAAATGCTGTTGTAAAGGTTCTGATGGGAACCAGCAGGAGAGATCATAGTTCTCTAGTTTTAGCGTCTCTCCGTCAGCCTCCTGTTAAATCCAGGGTGGAGTTTAAAGTTCTTCCCCTTAAAAACAAAGCTCTCCATGACCAAGCTCCGTTTATACCAAAGATCTCATAGATCCATATCCAGCAGACAGACCACTTCGCCCTCAGACTGTAGGTCTAGTTGTGGTTTCAGGACCTCTAAGAGTACGATGGAGGAAGAGCCTTCGGCTATCAGGCTTCTCTCTTATGGAACCAGATCCTGGTCTCAGTTCAGGAAGCTGAGACCCTCTCTACCTTTAAGATTAACCTTAAAACCTTCCTTTCTGAGATATCTTATAGTTGGGGGGTCTGGCCATCCCCTACTTATTCTGCCATAGACTTGAGTGCTGAGGAACATCCCATAATACACTGAACTCTTCCACTTCATCTTTTATCTATATAGAAATATATATAGATATATATATATATGTATATATATATATATATATATATATATATATATATATATATATATATATATATATATATATATATATATGCCCAAAGCCAGCCGAGATAGGCTCCAGCTTCCCCACGACCCTGAATTGGATTAAGCGAGTCAGAAAATGAATGAATGTATATATATATATATATATATATACACACACACACACACACATATATATATATATATATATATATATATATATATATATATATATATATATATATATATATATATATATATATATATATATACTTCCGTGTGAAAATGTGTCAAAACGTTTGACTGGTCCTATATATATATATATATATATATATATATATATATATATATATATATATATATATATATATATATATATATATATATACATATATATATATAAATATGCACAAAAATGAGCTGAGCTCAATGAAATGTGTTTCTGTGTAATTGTTGTACCAGGAACCTGTGCTCTGACAAACGTTAACCTTTCTGTAAGTAATTAAGTAGAATTAACAAGTTGTGTAAATATAAAAGGAGAATTCCAATTTAAATAAGTAGAATTAACAAGTTGTGTAAATATAAAAGGAGAATTCCAATTTAAATATTTAAACAAATAAAATGAATTATGCAAAATTTGTTTATGTTTTGCCAAGAAATGGTGCATTACCAGTAAATGTATTTGTAACTTAATTTCCTAAAATAACAGGAAATATCTACTTTTATCCTAGGGTTTTATTCCATTATTTTACCAGTATGGCCCACTAGAAATCCAGTTTGCTCCATATGGGCCCTGAACTAAAATTTTACAGCTTCATGGAAAATTTGGAAATAACTGGAAATAATCCTTTTCAGGATTTGAACAGTGTGATTTAATAAAATAACTCCAAAGTAAGACGTTTGCTACAGATCATCGTTCACCACATATGTCTTACGTTAAGTGGACCAGCACTTCCAGTCACATGGAACTAATGAGGAAGAAAACTGCTGATCTAAAAAGACGAGGAGATGTCAAATTGTATTCTGAGATATTTTCACTTCCCTCAAGACCCCAATTCTACCAACTTGAGAAAGAAGGGCATCACATTTGAACAAAAAGAAATAAAAACATCTTGCATTTCCCAGTTTTTACCAGGATGTTTACACATGACGTGAAATCTAGTTTCCTGACTTTTGCAGGGATCCGATGAGAGCAGCTGGAAAGATAAGAGTCAGACTGACATGGATAGACCTCAGCTTCACGTGGGAAAACAGAGAGAGGGAGACCACGCTTCTTCCAGGAGCTCTCTGTTTAATTGCATTATTGTTAACGAAGTGCTGACGCAATTAGAAGAAAGAGACCTTCTTTCTCTTTGCTCGCATGAGAGTCACGTTAGTTCCTGCCAGGACTGAGGTCATGAATCACTCTTTCTCCTCCTGCTGCTCTGTTCTCAGCTGCATTCACAGCCTCCTCCTTTTGGCCTTTTCTGCCCTGCATATCACCCTCCACCCCTCTCATCCCCCTCCACAACCTCCATCATGCTCCACCAAGTAAACCATCTGGATAGAAGTAGAAGGTTCTGCTGCATTTTTCAGCTCACATGTTCTGAAGACCCAACAAGGCAGTGGTTATGTAGAGTTTGGAGGCAAAGAGGGCATTCGGGAAGCTTTTTATCATCACTTCCTGGACTAAAGTGCATATAATCATTCAAGGCATTAATATTTATGGGCTAGGGGCCTGGGAGAAAGTGAGAGACTGACCCAAACATGAGCTGACATGCAGTTAGAGGAAAATATCATCCACAAGCATGAAACACCCGCGAAGAAAGGCCATGAACAGATAAAGCCTCACAATGCTTTGGAGTTGCTACGAATTGTATGGAAACATGGAGATGATGATTTATGTAGTACTTAATATTACTGTAAGACCTCTAATGGGCTGATCTGTTAGACACAGTCTGCATATAAAGCAAACTACAAACTACAAACCACAGGAGGAGAAGAACTCGTATCTGTTTGTATTTTCCATTTCTTAATTCCCACAGGATTTCTGGTAATCTTACCCAGGTAAAAAAAACTTTTCTTTAAAAAGCACCTGTCAGAGGTGTGAGAGGCTTTTCTGATTCGCTGAGATGCTAGAGGGGTGGGGCTGTGTTGAAAAGCTCTGATTAGTGCAAACATGTTTCTTTTATTTCTGCCAACGTAACTCCATGTTCTGATTGGCTGAGAGGTGGATGAACAGTAACGTCCAGGCTGCTTTGAGCGAATTTGTTTAGGATCCCGTTCAGCACGACTTGGAGTCAGAAACAAGTGTCTGGAAGAGACGCCAACAAGCTGACCGAGCTGAATACAAACCACACACAGAAACACACTCAGGGAACCGAAACAAACCCGAAACCGGATGAAAGCTGAAAGACCACAACAGTCAAAGTGGGTCTGGCGGTCGGACCCACAGGTGCCATCAGCCTGGTCACAATAAACAACTGGAAGTTTGAGGCGCAGTGGAAAAGCAAACCATGCAGACTACTACAGATTCTTTTACCCTGAAAAATACATTCCAGATAATAGAATTCCTGGAAGTGACGGACGAGTCGTAACGACGAGGTCCCAGCTCAGCGGGGAGGGTTCATGCCTCCATCAGACCTGTGGTTTTTGGTTGAGTTCTTGTGTGATTCAGCATAAATCAGCCTTTTCTCCCTGCTTCAGTGAGCAGTGGATGGATGGGATGAAAGTGGAGCGGCATCTCTCAGGTCCTGGTTGAGGTCTTCGCTGGGTTTCTGAAGACGATGACTTTCAGAACCAGTTCATCTGCTGTAGATTGGGACATGGGCTGCCACTTCTTTTGTCATTAACTCATCTAGTTTCTGACTTTTCTTTTTCCCAAATGACAAACTAAGTTGAGCAATGTGAGGACTTTGGTCAATACATTTTATTAATAAGTTTTGGGACACTTTCTTATTACATATAACAGGAAATTGTCTCCAAACTTGTGACTCATAGAGTTGGTTGTTGATAGTTATGTTGCATGTGCGACTGCAATTCTATTGGCATGTTTGCAAGGTTGAGGAATGTGAAGAAATTATGTGTTCCTAACAAGCTTTTTGCACATAGGTGTCACTAACTACACGTCCTCCAGGTGCCGACAGACACAAGCGGCTTCCTCAACCGATGAATTCATTGTTCCGTATATGTTTGGACAAACATAATGTGAAAACTACAAGGTGCATTCAAGACAATAATTAACTTTAAGAAAGATGAAGACAATTGACCAATAAAAACATACTTGTACAAACAAACAGACAACGCAATACCTCGCTTCGCTATGTACCGAGAGAGGAAGTAGCCTTGGCTTCGTCTTCAGTCTGGTTTATCTTATTTCTTCAGCTCAGTGTCCATCCTTCGCCTTTCCATCTAGAGATCGGCTCTTCTAAACATAATTGCTTCCACTCCGCATCTGAAGCCTGCATATTTGTCACAGCGCCCTCTGGTGGCGATCATCCATGATATCGAAGTATCAGGAATGAAAACGTGGCAATTACAATTGATCATTTGCTCAAAAGTGCTCAAGGAGCATACTGTTATGAGGTTTGGGGGTTGGGGGTTGGGGGTTGGGGGGGGGGGGGACTGCAGACAGTAGACTGTAACTCTGCATACTACTTTGTCATACATTTGAACTAATTGAAATAGTCCTGAAGGATGGAGGTTGTCTTACCGCTTCAGACCAGGTTTTTAGGAAACATCTGTGGATGTGGTGCAGATTATTTGCTGGTTACCATTGAAGCAACCATCAGATGGAGGATGTATACAGCTCAACACGGACGATCTCTGGATCAGAGCTTATTCTTAGTGTTTCCATACAGAGTAACAGGAGACACAAGGGCTGCCGTCTGGATGCAGTTAAGACAGGAAAAGAAAAAGAAGGCCACAGGAGACGGAGAGACAACAACAACATGCTCATGCTGGATAATTTACTGTCGCTAAATGCTGTCAGGGGGACGTTTGGGAAGAAGACTAGACAGGAATAATGTTGCTGAACGTTTTCACACTGCTGGAAATATTTTGTTTTTGTGGCCTGTTGGTCTGAAAACTGTGACCATCGGAGCAACTTGTAACTCCAAGCTGACTTTGTCACTAACGTCCCCACGGATCTCCAGGTTTACGCTCACCTTGAACCCATGTTGGTAGAAAAAAAAAAAAAAAAAGCTTGCCAGCAAAGATATTTATGTCACGATTTAACTGAAGCTAAATTAGAAGCTCAGAGTGATGAAATAAAGAGGTGAAGCAGAATCTACCATCTCTACAGTAAACGGAGCGACGCAACGCCGTTGCTGCGACGCATCATCCATCCATCCATTGGCTGCGTGGCGTCGGGGAGCTGCTGCCTGGACAGCGTTCAGCTCAATGAGGAGAAACATTTAAACTGAGTGATGTGAAGAAAAAAAAAGCAGACGTGGTTGAAAGGTGAAAACGGAGGCTGGTTATTAAGTAATCCAGACATTCAGCAACATGATTTCTTTTCCTCACAAACATCTCATTTATTCAGCTGATTCTACATGTCAGGAACTATTTTCTGGGTGGAATGATACGAGTTGACTCGTAAAGGTGACAGGCAGACGTCCACACGGTGAGGAACTAAATGAAACTTCCTGAGGAGTAAATCCCTCTCCGAGCGCCGCCAGCCGCGACCATCTACGGGCTGCAACACCGACCAGCAGAACGTTCCAGATCTATGTATGGAACAACAGCTGATGTTCTGTCTGCTGTGAGGCTTGCAGGATAAACATCTTCCTTTCCGAGTGTGTGTGTGTGTTTTAGGAGCGGCGTGTCTCAGCAGCTGCAACGTTTCTTTGATGATCTCCACCACCAACAGCTGCAGATGGGATCATCCCATGAGCATGAACCTGGTTTGTGGTCACACATGGAAGTCTGGCGGGAATGTGGGGTCCAAACTCCGCTTCACTGTCATCGTTTTCCTTCTCAGAGCTCATTTCAATTTACCCCCTTTCCTCCAGCTCCACATCTGTCTCTGAGACACATAAATCCTGAAGAGAGCAAGATAAACACAAGCTGAGGGTTGTGCAGGGAAAAGAAATGTTTCTGCGTTTTAAATTCCCTCTCGGTGTCTCGTGGGTTTGTTTAAGGCTGGGGAGGGTTTGCATGTCAGCGACAGAGGCCTGGGTGGGTATTTATATACCTCCTCTGTGAGTCACGGCAGGGGAATCACATTAGCCATGGCTGTACTGTCACCATCGGACTCCTATACCAGATCCCCCCCCGCTGCTCCTCCACCTCCTTCTCCCCATCTCAGTATTTAAACCTCACCAGGCTCCCTTATTTTAATCCGTGGAGGTCCTGAGAGAAGTCACGGAATATTTTCAGCTCCAGATGTCTCTAAATAAGTGTTATGGCATGGCGGGCCGCTTAATGGTGTGTCATATCCTGCCAAGGCCAGGCAGCCTGTGTAAGCACTTGAGGGGGTTGGGGGCTGAAGGGGCCATTTGGGGACTGGCTGATGATAGTAGTGGAGCTATATTAACCCACAAGGACTGAGAAATGGCTTCTGTGATGCTGTGGGCTGTGCTGCACCACTGGTAGACTCCACCTTGAGCTCCCAGACAGAATAACTCCAGTCTGCTTTAATGGGAAGGAGGCATTCCACTCCAGTTCACTTTATCATTATCATCATAAAGTCACTTTACAACTAAATGAACCTGAAGGTCCTTCTAAAAGACTGCTGTCTGTGTTGTGGACTGAAAACTAGACTCTGCCTTCAGCAGTTTGTCCTGAAGGGAAATCACATGTCCACCATTCCAGTAATACGGTAAAACGAAGCTGAAAGTAGGCGCGTGAACTCCCATTGGTCTTCTCCGTTTCTCACCCTGGATAGTCTCAGCGTTGCCAACAACCGCCTCACCACTGCTTCCGTCCATCTTCCGTCCATCTTCCGTCCATCTTCTGTCCATCTTCTGTCCATCTTCCGTCCATCTTCCGTCCATCTTCTGTCCATCTTCCGTCCATCTTCTGTCCATCTTCCATCCATCTTCCATCCATCTTCCGTCCATCTTCCGTCCATCTTCCGTCCATCTTCTGTCCATCTTCCATCCATCTTCCCTCCATCTTCCGTCCATCTTCCGTCCATCTTCCGTCCATCTTCTGTCCATCTTCCGTCCATCTTCTGTCCATCTTCCGTCCATCTTCCGTCCATCTTCTGTCCATCTTCCGTCCATCTTCTGTCCATCTTCCATCCATCTTCCGTCCATCTTCTGTCCATCTTCCATCCATCTTCCCTCCATCTTCCGTCCATCTTCCGTCCATCTTCCGTCCATCTTCTGTCCATCTTCCGTCCATCTTCTGTCCATCTTCCGTCCATCTTCCGTCCATCTTCTGTCCATCTTCCGTCCATCTTCCGTCCATCTTCCGTCCATCTTCCGTCCATCTTCCGTCCATCTTCTGTCCATCTTCCGTCCATCTTCCATCCATCTTCCATCCATCTTCCGTCCATCTTCCGTCCATCTTCTGTCCATCTTCCGTCCATCTTCCGTCCATCTTCTGTCCATCTTCCATCCATCTTCCGTCCATCTTCCGTCCATCTTCTGTCCATCTTCCGTCCATCTTCCGTCCATCTTCCGTCCATCTTCTGTCCATCTTCCATCCATCTTCCCTCCATCTTCTGTCCATCTTCTGTCCATCTTCCATCCATCTTCCGTCCATCTTCTGTCCATCTTCCGTCCATCTTCCGTCCATCTTCCGTCCATATTCTGTCCATCTTCCGTCCATCTTCTGTCCATCTTCCATCCATCTTCCGTCCATCTTCTGTCCATCTTCCATCCATCTTCCGTCCATCTTCCATCCATCTTCCGTCCATCTTCCGTCCATCTTCCGTCCATCTTCCCTCCATCTTCCCTCCATCTTCCGTCCATCTTCCGTCCATCTTCCGTCCATCTTCTGTCCATCTTCCGTCCATCTTCTGTCCATCTTCCGTCCATCTTCTGTCCATCTTCCGTCCATCTTCTGTCCATCTTCCATCCATCTTCCGTCCATCTTCTGTCCATCTTCTGTCCATCTTCCATCCATCTTCCGTCCATCTTCTGTCCATCTTCCGTCCATCTTCCGTCCATCTTCCGTCCATATTCTGTCCATCTTCCGTCCATCTTCTGTCCATCTTCCATCCATCTTCCGTCCATCTTCCATCCATCTTCCGTCCATCTTCTGTCCATCTTCTGTTCAACAGAGGAAGAAACATATGAACAATAAAGCCCTTCTGGTCTCTACGTCCTAACCAGCTGCAGAAGTCTACAGACCTCCTTTCCTTTCAAGTGGTTGCTATCTGTGAACAGATAATGAAAAGACTGATTGTTTTGTTTTGCAGCCGCATCATTATCCTGGTAACCCGTAGCAACAAGGCATCTTCGCCTGTCTGATGAGGAGTTTTCCCATGTTAGCTTCTTCAAGAGAAAAATCAATAAAGTTGCTTTCCATTTAAGTGTCGCCTCTCAGCGACCAGATAACCCGAGTGCTAATATCACGGCCTGCTTAGCAGAACACACACACACACACACACACAGACACACGCAGTGATGAGGGTTTTTCTGAGCCGCTGGTCAGGAAGGTGCTGCTGCTTTATTATCTGCTTGGCTTGGTGTACTGGAAGGTTTTTACTCTGAGCCCAGGCATGTCTCCCTGCTTCTACCACCGTCTGACTCAGCCATATAAACACAAATGTTTGGTCCTGAGAGCAAACAAAAGCGATTACGGGCAGCAAAATGACACGCTTTACTTTTCTGCTGGGAATATGATGCCATGTCTTAAAGAAAAAAAGACCAGAATGTTCTGAAACAAACAAGCCTCGACACGTTGCCTGTACCCATGTGGAAGACAGGTTTAGTTTAGCTGAGGGACGTTGCAGCCAGGAACCCAGAAATAAGAGTGTTTTGATGTGATGTGTTATTACAGAGTGACATGTAAGGCGAGCCTTATCCTTGTCATTATTAATACCTCGCCTTAACCAGGTTGTTTGCTTTGTGTAACACAGTATAAAATAAAACAGATGTGGCAGGAAAGAGCAGCCAAGGACATAAAAAGAAAGTTGAACGTTGAGCAGCAGTAAAAGCTTCAGGACTGGATCAGAACCTTCCTCCACCCACTCTGCTCTCCAAATCCACACTTTGTCTTCATGTCATGCAGCCGTCAGCATGAATATGTCATAAATCAGGCTGATATATTTGATTCTAATTAAGCATACACATGATTATTTTGTATTTTGCATTTGTCTTAGGCAGCAGTGTGCATGTCCGGAGAAATGAACACGAGTTTGAAAGCTGCACATGTTGAGTGGATGTAAGCTCACAGGGTGGACAAAGGTACGAATGACTTCATGTTAAAGCTCGTCTGTACGATAAATATGTCTGTACGATATATATGTCTGTACGATATATATGTCTGTACGATAAATATGTCTGTACGATAAATATGTCTACGATAAATATGTCTGTACGATATATATGTCTGTACGATATATATGTCTGTACGATATATATGTCTGTACGATAAATATGTCTACGATAAATATGTCTGTACGATATATATGTCTGTACGATATATATGTCTGTACGATATATATGTCTGTACGATAAATATGTCTGTACGATATATATGTCTGTACGATAAATATGTCTGTACGATAAATATGTCTACGATAAATATGTCTGTACGATATATATGTCTGTACGATATATATGTCTGTACGATATATATGTCTGTACGATAAATATGTCTACGATAAATATGTCTGTACGATATATATGTCTGTACGATATATATGTCTGTACGATATATATGTCTGTACGATAAATATGTCTACGATAAATATGTCTGTACGATATATATGTCTGTACGATATATATGTCTGTACAATAAATATGTCTACGATAAATATGTCTGTACGATATATATGTCTGTACGATATATATGTCTGTACGATATATATGTCTGTACGATAAATATGTCTACGATAAATATGTCTGTACGATATATATGTCTGTACGATATATATGTCTGTACGATAAATATGTCTGTATGATATATATGTCTGTACGATAAATATGTCTGTACGATAAATATGTCTGTACGATAAATATGTCTGTACGACATATATGTCTGTACGATAAATATGTCTGTACGATATATATGTCTGTACGATATATATGTCTGTACGATAAATATTTCTGTACGATATATATGTCTGTACGATAAATATGTCTGTACGATATATATGTCTGTACGATAAATATGTCTGTACGATACATATGTCTGTCCGATATATATGTCTGTATGATATATATGTCTGTACGATATATATGTCTGTACGATATATATGTCTGTACGATACATATGTCTGTCCGATATATATGTCTGTACGATAAATATGTCTGTGCGATAAATATGTCTGTACGACATATATGTCTGTACGATAAATATGTCTGTACGATATATATGTCTGTACGATATATATGTCTGTACGATAAATATTTCTGTGCGATAAATATGTCTGTACGACATATATGTCTGTACGATAAATATGTCTGTACGATACATATGTCTGTCCGATATATATGTCTGCTGCTAATGTTGGTGAGATTCAGTACTTTTTAAAAAAGTTTACACAATGTTTATTCTTTCTTTACATCTTCCAAAATCAGCAATGCTGTCCAGTCAGTTCTCTACTGCGTCCCCTAGTGGAATTTATGATATAATTACACTTTTTTTTTATTTAAATGGACAAAATAAAAAAAAATAAAAAAGCAGATATTGCACTTCTATTAAAAACAAATATTCTACAACATGTTACAGTAGATTGGCTGTTTACGTGTTTTAGTCCACACTCTTCATCCCAACACATTAATATCTGACAGTAAACAGAGGCAGCTTTGCCTGTTTACCTTTCTGTCTGCTCACGGAGGTCTGAACGCAGTTGCTGTGTGATGACTGAGCGCCGACGGTATAAATGTTCCACCAGGCTTTGTTTCCTTAGACCGAACATGACGCGGAGGTCTGTTGTTGTCGTCGCGTTTTTCGCAGGTTGCGTTTTTCGCAGGTTAAACAGGTTTACGGTGTGTAAGTGTGAGACGACGTGACCGAATGATTCCCCTTCCAGTTTACATGGACAGGATTCACCTTGCGTTGATTTTCCTCTGGACCTTCGCGGTTTTAGCCGCACAAACGAGAGGCCAAAACAAGACACGTGTCTCAGCGTTGTGGTGTGAACAGGACCTAAATGTCTCCAGTTGTTTCCTCATTCCAGTCATCTGCCCCAGGCTAGGCATGGAAGATAAAGGGTTAAGAAGCAAGTCCATCATGTATTAAGGTGCTCCATAACACACAGAAATATGCACACAAATCAGCAACACAAATTAAATGTACGTGACAACATGAAGACATTGTTGCTATCGAGGTTTCACGTGGAGACCCAGCTTGCTTACAAACATCTGTGCAAGTTCTCTTCTGGTTTTCTCTCGTCTCATCAGGAACACAGTGATGCTGCTGTGGCCGTACGGATCTTTCTTTTCAACATTTCCTCTTTGTACATGCACAGAAACAAACAAATGAACCGAATTAAACGAAAACGAAGCCGTCAGTGTGTTGCAGCACAGCCCCCCCCGGTACACCATAATCACATAGAAAATCATAAATATTCACAGCTGATTAAAAGATTAGAAAATTAATCTCTGAAGTATGCTAACCACTAATCCTGAACCCCGAGGAGTAAACAAACTCCTGCTCAACACTGATCAATGAATTCCTCTGACTCACACACACAGATCTGAGACACACCACCAAACCGTCACACCGCTTATGTTGTGAAAATGTTGGACATTTATGTTTGCGTTTTTTCTGGCTTTTGTCTTTAGGAGACATTATGAGACCAACGTAGCGCCAATGACACGCAGATCGTCTGATAAATGGTTTCTATAACATAAATGACGGCATAAATATCCTGCTATTTAAGGTCATGATGTCTTCTGTTGTGTTGCTGTGTTACCGTTTGAGCCTGTGTGTGTGTGTGTGTGTCAGCCCGACATCTGTCCGTGTGTTTTTGTCAAATTACTGGGTGTGTTGAATCATAGTTCATTAAGATGCCTGGCTAGCCTTTGTGCTGATGGCCTCATAAATGAATGACAAACGCCTGTCCTTCACCACGTCTGTCCTCCATCTTGACAGTGTGACACGCGCTCGCCGTGCTTTGATCACGTCACAGAGAGGTTTTAAAATTCCCAAACAGGAGCCATGAAAATGTGAGGACAGACTGTCAGAGTCGCAGCGACATCGGCTCTTATTCCCACCATCAGGACCAAAGTCAAACCAAATGCGAGAACGCACACGCAACGTTCGAAGTGACTCAGAGTACAGATGCCGTTTGGATCATTTCCAATCGTATTCCTTCATCCTGCCAAAGACACGCTGGCGAGTTTACATCTTCATCCTGGAAACAACTGCATTCTGCATATTCAATTCAGTTTAGCTTTATTTGTACAGCACCACTTCACAACAATGTTGTCTCAGGACACTTTACATACACATCATTTCAAATCAATTCATACATATCCTATAACAGAAACCAACTGATTGCATCGAGTCATGACTTGGATCCAGTCCTCCATCCTGAGCTGCACGAGGCGACAGTGGGAAGGAAAAAACTCCCCTTTAACAGGAGGAAAACCTCCGGCAGAACCCGGCTCAGGGAGGGCAGCCATCTGCCTGGACTGGTTGAGGTGGAGAGGACAGGAAAGACAGAACAACATGTACAACTGCACTTATTCAGGAAGATCTGCGGAAAAAAGGAGAAATAAGTTAGAGACGGCCATATTGACATATATTTATACATTAATATATTAGAGAAATAGAGCGAGGTACTTCTCAGTGCATCAGGTAACATCCCCATTGCTACATAAGTAATGGATGGCTAGACTACCCATAACTATAAGAGCAATGAGCAGAACCTGGACAGTTGGGTCCCGTACATGCAGACTCCAACTCAGGAGATGCTCATATCCTAACTATAAGAATCATGGAAAAGGAAGGTTTTCAGCTCCATCTTAAAGGTGTGGAGGGAGTCTGCTTCCCGAACACACACTGGGTTCGTACATATCATGCATATCATGCTGCATTGCAGAAACTTAAACGTGATGTTTCCTGTTGGGTCATTTTTAGATTAAAACACACTAAATTATATTTTTATCCGTCTTTCATCTCGTCTTCCAGATCTACAACCAGAATTCTGTAAAATCCTTCCAAGAAAACTCTGAGGTGAAAATCTGTTTTTTTTCCTCATGAAATCAATTTAAACACTTCCTCTGTTACACGTTTAAGTCTTAAATACCCCAAAGGAAAACTTGTTTTTATACACTCACTGTACACTTTATCAGGACCACCTGTTCAGCTGAGGAACGGGAGATTGTCATCATGATGAGGTGGAACGGGAGATTCTCATGGTGATGAGGTGGAACGGGAGATTCTCATCATGATGAGGTGAAACAGGAGATACTCATGGTGATGAGGTGGAACGGGAGATTCTCATCATGATGAGGTGGAACGGGAGATTCTCATCATGATGAGGTGGAACGGGAGATTCTCATCATGATGAGGTGGAACGGGACATTCTCATCATGATGAGAAGGAACGGGAGATTCTCATCATGATGAAGTGGAACGGGAGATTCTCATCATGATGAAGTGGAATGGGAGATTCTCATCATGATGAGGTGGAACGGGAGATTCTCATGGTGATGAGGTGGAACGGGAGATTCTCATGGTGATGAGGTGGAACGGGAGATTCTCATCATGATGAGAAGGAACGGGAGATTCTCATCATGATGAAGTGGAACGGGAGATTCTCATCATGATGAAGTGGAACGGGAGATTCTCATCATGATGAAGTGGAACGGGAGATTCTCATGGTGATGAGGTGGAACGGGAGATTCTCATGGTGATGAGGTGGAACGGGAGATTCTCATGGTGATGAGGTGGAACGGGAGATTATCATGGTGATGAGGTGGAACGGGAGATTCTCATCATGATGAGGTGGAACGGGAGATTCTCATGGTGATGAGGTGGAACGGGAGATTCTCATCATGATGAGGTGGAACGGGAGATTCTCATCATGATGAGGTGGAACGGGAGATTCTCATGGTGATGAGGTGGAACGGGAGATTCTCATGGTGATGAGGTGGAACGGGAGATTCTCATGGTGATGAGGTGGAACGGGAGATTCTCATCATGATGAGGTGGAACGGGAGATTCTCATCATGATGAGGTGGAACGGGAGATTCTCATCATGATGAGGTGGAACAGGAGATTGTCATGGTGATGAGGTGGAACGGGAGATTCTCATCATAATGAGGTGGAACGGGAGATTGTCATGGTGATGAGGTGGAACGGGAGATTGTCATGGTGATGAGGTGGAACGGGAGATTCTCATCATGATGAAGTGGAACGGGAGATTCTCATCATGATGAAGTGGAACGGGAGATTCTCATGGTGATGAGGTGGAACGGGAGATTCTCATGGTGATGAGGTGGAACGGGAGATTCTCATCATGATGAGGTGGAACGGGAGATTCTCATGGTGATGAGGTGGAACGGGAGATTCTCATGGTGATGAGGTGGAACGGGAGATTCTCATCATGATGAGGTGGAACGGGAGATTCTCATCATGATGAGGTGGAACGGGAGATTCTCATCATGATGAGGTGGAACAGGAGATTGTCATGGTGATGAGGTGGAACGGGAGATTCTCATCATAATGAGGTGGAACGGGAGATTGTCATGGTGATGAGGTGGAACGGGAGATTGTCATGGTGATGAGGTGGAACGGGAGATTCTCATCGTGATGAGGTGGAACGGGAGATTCTCATCATGATGAGGTGGAACGGGAGATTCTCATCATGATGAGGTGGAACGGGAGATTCTCATCATGATGGGGTGGAACGGGAGATTCTCATCATGATGAGGGGGGGGGGGGGTTGATATGTGAACAAAACACAACAAGGTAACAGTGGTGTTTCTCAACTGAAGCTGTACAAGGAAGAATTGATGAACAGGAAACATGGTGTTGGGGGATGCAATGGAACCAGTTGGTTTCTACCATCCACTGTGAAACTTTACCAAGTCCATATTCTAGTGTCAGATCAGACCTCCGTTTTTCCGAGCTGCATTTGATGGCTGGAAAAGAAATATTTCTGTGAAATTGTCCAATATCAGTCAGGTTTATTTGCTCAAGAAGTAGCAACAAACCCACCCTAAGATCTGCATTAGTCCATTTTACAGCTGTGTTCATATAAATACCTGCAAAAAACAATGACCTAGAGACCAACCGAGTCCATCAAACTTGGTCTTTGAGGGCCGGATAAAGGTCACCAAGCTTGAGACCCAAGTTTGAACCATGGTCTGCTTTCTGAAGCCAAACTGGGAGCTGGTTCCACAGAGAGGGTCTGATCAGCAAAGGTTCTCCTTTAGAACCTGATGGAACCAGCAGTGAAGCCGCAGTCTGACTGCTTGTCTTTCTGCTTTTCAGGCCACTGGCAGACATTTCCTGCTTCTGGAACATGACTGGTGTGTTCTGTAGGTTAGACAGCTAGTTGCTGCTTTCATTTGCACATTAAAAGGAACATAAAAAAGATATATTTCTGCATATATATTATATTAAGCATATTTCTGCATGCGGGCCTTCCCCTCAGGATACTGTGACCAAAGAGGAGCGAACGCCATGGAAATAAAGTGAGGAGCTTAACTGCCACAACGGGGTGGAGAAGAGACACGGATTACTGCAGAAAACTGGGAGCAGTGGCGGCGTGCACAGACACCATGTGGAAACCATGCAACTTGTGGCAGGAACCAGTTTAAAATGTTTAATATTCATGTGTTAAAGACTTTAATCTGCACCTTACTTGCAAAGGTTTTATTTAACGTTGAGTAACCGTTGTTTTGCCATGTTTAGACATCATTCATTCATTTTCTGAACCGCTTAATCCAATTCAGGGTCGCGGGGAAGCTGGAGCTTATCCCAGCTGGCTTTTGGCGCCAGGCAGGGTACACCCTGGACAGCTCGCCAGTCCATCGCAGGGCAGGGCATCGCATAGACATCAGAAAACATGAAATACGTAACTTTATTAGTTTAATTAAATAGGTAAAGTGACATTTCATCTTTTAGACTTTGAGCAGAGAGGATATCTGCCTGGACCCGTTAGGGTTGAGTCGCATGACATCGCTCAACAAGCACGATGGGCCGAAGACGTGTCTTTATCAGCACCACCTTGCAGGTTTAGTGTTTTTTGTTTTGTTTTGTTTGAATTCATTTTAAATATTCACTGCCTCAGAAATTACTGCTACATGTTTCCAAGCAAATAACCAGTAGAGGGAGTGTAGGACGTGATGTGATTTGTTAAGGATCCTACATGCTATACACACAGAGGTGCCGTGAAGTAGAAGTCCTGTCTGGCAGCTGTTCCAACCAGCCACTCAACCAGCTGAATTTAATCCCCTCAGCTCCACTGCAGGTAGATGAGCCTGATAGTAAAAACATTAATATTTTAAATGCACAGGTAGATGAAAACAACATGGCGGACTTTTAAGTTCCGGCACCTGGACAACACACCTCTGCATATACAATAAATACTCCTGTTACTTTTAGCCGACACCAATCAGCTCGTTTGTCCTTCTCCGGAGAAACACATGCGTACATGGAGAGAACATACAAACTCCACACACAGACCAATGTTCAAACCTCCTGCTGGTGCCAACCACTACGCCACCGTGCTGCAGTTCGGGTCAACAGAGCTGGTTGAATACACAAATGTGAGCTGAAAAAAGCCTGTTCTCAGCCCTCCTCTAAAGACCCATTTCTGCTCAACGCAGAAGATGGACACGCAGACAGACGGACACTTTTATCCCTGTTCTGCATCATTTATGTGCATAATCTATGCGTTTTAAGGGGCCTTGCAGATCTGTGGCTTGATGCAGAAAACAGAAAATATCACCGAAAGTGTTGATCAGTATTAGCTCACATATGATCAGTGAAAGGAAAAGAACAGAGAAGAAGAGGAGCAGGAGAAAGAAGATGAAGAGGAGGAGAACAACTAGAGAATGAGAGTGTTTGCAGACTGGCTTTGTGAGTGGTTCATTTGTGCTGCCAGGCGTTCATGGAGTGAAGTCAGCATCTTTAGCCAGAAGGCATGGAACATATCAGGACCAGGCGCTGACTGGTTCTTCATACCTGAGAGTCTGCTGGATATCTGCCACCATGATGGTAACTGGGTCTTCTTTAGCTTCTTCAGCAGCTGTGGTCTGCTCTGAGGTCTTTTAACCACCGTGCTTCACTGTTATGTGATGCCTCCTTCTCCCATATGCCTTTCCAGTGTTGTTCCGTCTCCAGCTTTGGTGGGTCAGCTTGTGTGGTATTACCCTGCCACTGGGAAAACACTTTGGCTGGGTTAGTTAAGAACAGCAATTTATTCTTCTGACCTCCACTTCTCTTGTGTATCTCTTCAGTCCCACAGCCAATGCAGTTTGTTTGGCAGGTTTGAGGGCCTCAGGTATGGACATCTGGCTGTACTTCTCTAGCACCCTCTTCACCCTGGCACCCTTCTGGAGTTCTGACAGTTGACTAACTTCCCTTCAAGTTCCCTTGATCTTGGTTTCTAACCTCCTCCAAGGAGTCCTTCCTGAATGGACGTTGCCATGGGAACATCATACTTGGCAGCGCTGCAACACCACAAAACACCTGCTGAACCCAGCACATAGACGGGCCCTCCAGGAAAAGAGACCTGCGGCAGAGGCCAGAACCGAGCTCCAGAGGATCCGTTTCATTCAGGAAACAATAAAACGAACAAACAGAAGAGTTCTGGAGCAGATTCAGGCTGCCGGAAACTTCCACGGAGCTCCAGGGATGTCAGCCAGAGACCCCATGCTGTCGGACAAGGACCACAAGTTCTGGTGTGAAAATGCTGAATGTTCTGATGAGCAGCAGCTGTCCGAACCCGACCTGAAAGCCGCAGGAGCATCGATGGTTCAGGTGGAGCTTTTAACCCCTTAAACTCCATTAGATCGCCAGCAGCTCTGAGCGTTGTCGCTTATATCAGCTGGTTCCCAGGAACGGTGATGTGTCGATCTCTGGAGAGGATTCTGATGGATAGTTTACCTTTCAGATGGTCTGCAGATGTTTTCCAGGCATTTATATTCAGTCCAGCAGGATTAAAATCCAGACACGTCACATAGTGTTTGTTCAGAGCCACTGTGTGGTAAATCCACAATGATCAGTATTTATCACATTTTTATCTTTAATAAGATCTTTCTCATTACCGTGTTGCCAAGAGACCTCCATTTCAATGTAGAAAGGATGATGAAACCACTTCCTGTCTAACTTTCCACCAATCAGAGAGCTTAAATTGATGGGAACGTCCAATAAGGAGCAGCCAAAGATCAACAAAAGAGCCGAAAGGAAGAAAAATAAAGCTGAAATAAAGCCAACTCAAAAACCAGCTGAGTTGGAGATGGTTTGTGAAGATAGTAGGTTAAATGTTAATGCTACCAACCGATGTACGAAACCGATGAGTGAACTCAGCACTGACCCCTACTGGATGAATTGGCATCACCATGGTAACACATGGCAACATTAGATGGAGCTATTATAAGGTAAGGAGCAGGAATGGACCTTAAACCTGGAATTCCTGCTAAGAAAATAAAATAGGAGCAGAAATGAATGCGATTGTCAGATATTTAGATTCAGAGTACAGGAGGGGAATGCACCAGACAACACGCTTAACTGTTGATCAGAACCAGATTTTTGAGCTTAGATGACCCAGAATTCCAGTAAAATCCACCGTCCAGAGAATCAGCATGTTTCTGATATGTTCTTACTGGACTGGTTTTCTCAGATGTCCCTGCTCTGTTACTGGAAAATCTTTCCACACTTTCTGCTGCAGTCAAGGCTCCAGACGGAAGATGTTCACAATGTCAGGTTTCATGGTCCCATTGAATAAATCCCATCCTGTTTTATCTGATATTACTGATGTAAAAGTCCACCCTAACCCGCCAACTTTCCCACATTGTTGTGGAATGACCGATCCCTGATGGCTCTAGTAAGACATCCAGACCCAGATGAAGGACAAAGTCTGTAAAAAACAGGAGAAAAGGGGAGAAATGCATGGAATGAGTGTGAAGATGGAGGGAGAAACCTGACAGAGGAGGACTTGCAGCACAGACAAGACAGAGTGACAGGCGAGAGAGAGAAGAAGAAAGAGAGAAGTCAGAGGAAAGAGCAGTGAAAGTGACTGCAGAGAGAAAGCAGAGATGCTTGACTGCTTGCGTCTTTTGTGCCTGGCCCAACGGCCCTCAGGCAGACGGGATGATGGGCACATGAATCAGAAGCTGTCTGCCTGAAAAAAGGTTCGGAAAAAAGGAAAAAAAAAAAAAAGAAACGACCCGTTGATTGTTTCTCAAAAGGCCTGCACTCTGCCGCGAGAGGGAAAGGAAAACGAGTGAGTGGAAAACAAGAGGAGGCGAAGAGGACTGTCGACCCAGATGACAAAACAGAGAAGATCAAAACACATCAGAGTGACAGAGGAGAGAGGGGGACACAAAGGAGAGGAGGAGGACGAGAGAAGAGAGAGATGATGAAGAGAAAAGAGGGATGAGATTAAAGATGTGTGTCTGGGTGTGTGGAGCAGATCTCTGCTGTACGACATAACGGCCAAATAAAACCTGATGGATGGAGGGAAGAGTGGAGAAGAGGAGGGAAGGAGGAGCCTGCTGCAGTGCTGATGAGTTGCATCCTCCTTTTCCTGCTGAATGCATCCCTCAGCCTTATGGAAAAATAATTTAATGTCTGTTTGGCTGCTTTCTGTACAACTTTTTAAATGAGAAGAAATTACAACCTTACTGGTTGGCAAACTGGGAGATGCTTCAGCTGAAGCAGCTGGAAGGAGTCGTTGGTAAAAAGCAGATTGTTCTGGGTGTAGCCCTGGAAAACTGCTTTTTATCCAGTACATAATTGATCAGGATGAGACAGAACATGTTATTGAACATAAACAGCTATAAATACAAAATGCTCATTCCCATTTTCACCGTGAAGCAGAGGCTGTTTGCTGGGTTAAACCTGCCTGTCAGACAGAACCAGTCCAGGCCAGTAAGGAGCCATGTGTCCAGCCGTGCTTAAAGCTGCCTTTTACTGGGAATGTTGGGAGAGCCAACCACAAGCAGAGCGTTCCTGCTGGTTGCTCCATCAGCTGTCTGGACTCCTTCAGTTACGTAGCGGCTGACCTGGTACTGGTGTGTGGACCTGGTGCTCCTCTTCCAACCAAAGCTGTTGCTTTGTGACTGAGTTTAAACCTCCAGCAACACAATCTGGTCTCAGTCTCAGATTTACCAGTTTATCCGTGATTCTGGACCAGCAGCAGTGAGCAGCGGAAGTCGAAGCAGGACATTCAGCATCATGGTTTCTCTCTGCCACTGTGTCCGTCTAAAGTTTTACCCGCGTTGCATCAGACCGTACTGGTGGCGTGACTAAGAGTGTCTGGTGGGACCAGTGGCAGAGACTGGGTTCTGCATTTCTGCCCCAGCGCAGCATGTAGCTCAACACACTGTGGGAATGGATAAAGGAGTCAACGTAAAGTGCTTTAAAAGCCCTGCATTAATGTAGTGAATCTTTATTTTTCATTATTGGTTGAGAGATTCCCCTGCACTGGAAAAGAAAAGGACATTTTGCATCTCCCACCAGATATGACTCCTGTTTCATTTGTACTAAAGTTTATCCAAAGTTCAGGTCAGTGAGTCAGAGGAGAGTCAAGTCAGGGAAAATGTCTGAATGTTTGGTGCTGATCCGTGGAACTGACACGATGCTACCGCCGCGTCAGCTGGACTCCTGACTGGGAGGCTCGCCATCCACTGGTTCTCTGATCAGCATCGCTGGGCAGAAGGACTGGAGCTTCACTTTTTCCACGGGTCAGTAAGACCTGACGGGTTCATAGTCCAGGCTCCAAATGACCTAATTAGGTTCATTCAGAGTGTTGTACAACATTGAATTTGTCATTTTAATATGAAAACATGAAGAAGTTAACAGTAAAACTGTGTTACTTTCACTTGGAAGTCTCATAATGTCAGAATATTTAACCATCATAATTCATTCTAATTCATTTAATTTAGTCCATATTTTGTTGTAAACCTGTTTTAACTTTGGATTTTTAGACTTGAATAAACAAAATACAGTTTTTAACAAGCCTTAAAATACGTTGCAGCATGTTGTAGCCGGACTAGCTAGCATGGTGACCTCGTGGCATTTCTACACACACACACACACACACACACACACGTTACCAACACGAGGCGCTCATCAGGTTGTCATCAGGACAGTTAAACTGCTACTTCAACGTCTTTCTAACTTATGAAATGTCATTTTATACGTCATTCATTGCAACATTTTTTAGTTTCAGCACAAAATAACCAAGTTTTCAGTAACTTTTCATGTTTTCAACACCTGAGGGAGAAAAGAAAAAAAACAGCAGCACTCAGTTTTAGCCATTTTTAGATCCTGCAAATATTCTAGAGCAATACTTCCGGTTTCACACAAAATATAGTTTTTCAAAATAAAACCAACATTACATATAATCATAAAATGAAAAGGAAACAGACACGAATACAAATGATATTTTAACTGATTACCAGGAGGATGGTTGCTGCTTTCTCCCCCATCAGAGTTTTCCTTTTTTAATGTCCAACTTTCTTAGTTTGGTTTCTCTCGGGTGCATAGATATGCATGTAGAGATATTTCAGGTCATTTGTTTAGTTGAGGACGGCTTTCTTATGCAAGGTAGACCAGTTCATGCAAACACGTGTAAAAATGCTTCCTCACATGTGGATAATGACACGGAAGACAACAAATATCTGTGTTTCCTACCTTACGAGTCTCTTAGCTGTTAGCATCAGCTTGGTTGGAGCGACCACACCCAGACTTTTCAGCTGACCAACCAGCATGCCGATGGAAACCTGAGCCACATGGTTAGCAGTAAAAACCTTATTTCTGTTCACCAGCGGTCACTGATTTACCACGTTGCTGTAAACAGCAACTTTCATTTTAGAGGATTTTACTTGTAAAATGACTGATGGAGTTATTTCTCACGTCCAGCTCGCAGCTTGTGTCAGCTGCTGCCTCAGCAGAAACCCGGCTGAGGGAGTACGGAGCCAGTTCTGCCTTCATGGAGACTTTCTGCAGCAGGTCACATCATTTTCTGCTGGAAGAAACAACATGAAGGTGTCAGGACTGGGAGGAAGGAGTCCCTGTAGGTTTGACCACGCTGTGACTGAGAGCAGAAACTCTTCAGTACAACTTAAATTATAATCATACAGTAGATGGTTTATTATATGTATTTCATATTAAAAAGTCAATGTGATGCCAATAATCTCTGGACTTTGACAGACTTTGGGAAAACTGTGTTTTCCTCATCAGAGCATGAACAGCTGTCCTTTGCTTGTGTTTCTAATGTGTTTTATCGACTTGATTTCTTCTATTTGCTTTCTCTTTACTGGTTTCTGTCTGGAAAGAGAGACGTTATCTCACTGGGGCTGTCTGGTTGAATAAATATAGAATAAGATACAGAAGCTTTATGTTCTGATGGTTGTCTTCTCACCCCGTCCTGAGTGTGGTTCTGCTGGAGGTAAAAAAGGCAGATTTACCCTTTAACACCCCTGCAGGCCGGTACGATCTCACCACACAAGCCTGAACCAACGTTCAGTTCTGTCTTTTAAAGCAGCAGAGACATCAGCAGGACTTTGTCTTCATTCCTTCGCTGTGAAACCAAACTAGTTTATTCTATGATGGCTCAGAAACGGAATCTTAGCAGTCACAGTTATCTGATCTGCTTCATGTGTCCAGAGACAAGCGGTTAGCAGCGTCTGCTGCTACGCCCAGCTCCACTCGGGGTTTGAGTCGCACACAGACCCGGCGCTCTGAGGACCAGGAGTTAAATATTAGAGACACAACTCGGCTTCATCTGAAGAGTTTCAGGCTCTTTTATGTTTCATGAATGAGCGGTCAGTGTTGAGCGGATTTACAAAGAAGCATTCATTCATTTTCTACACCACTTAGTCCAGTTCTGGGTCGCAGGGACGCTGGAGCCAAATCCCAGCAACCACTGGGCGAGAGGCGGGCCACCAGTTCATCACACACACACACACACACACACACTACTTTTAAAAGATTCAGATGGGAGGACTGGACTGAAAATGAGGAAAAAAGCAGAAAATGTCTGAAGAAAGAGCTTCATCGTGCTGGTTGGAGGCGAACATGAAGACATGAGACGCCAGCTTCATGTGTTCTGCCGACGTTTACAGACTGGCATGATGAAAACTGGCTTCTTCTTCAACCATCAGGCCTTGGTGGAATACAACCAGGCCCCCCCCCTCATCCGTCTGGTCACTCCACGTCTCCCAGTCGGTCCAAGTCAGACTAATGGGGCGCTCTGGTCCCATTCCAGGACTCTCAGTGGAACATCTGCTTTCAATTAGGTCCCCTTTTAGGACCCTCTGTGCACGCTCTTAGACACTCACATGCACACTCACGTGCACACTCACATGCTGGATCGGCCTGCTTTCTTTGGCTCCCTGCTCAGTCTGAGGAGAAATGGAACCATTTGGCCGAAGTATCGGAGGTGAAGCATCCGTGTCTTTCCATTTGCAGAGAGCGGACAGGCGGTCCCGGACCAGCCGTAGTCCTGGTCCAGCACAACGTGGACACGAAGCGTGTTGTCACACATGTCTCACATGGATGGATGTCCGTTTTGACCAGTAAGCTTTACTGTCCTCGGCAAGGAGCGGTGACCTTTGTGTGGAAGTTCACATAAACAGTTTAAACTTTTTACTTCAAATCCGTTTTCACCAGAATAAAAGCTCAAAGAAAGAGAAATGACGAAGGCCAGTAAGGCGAGGTGAAACAAGCCCATTTCCCATTTGTCATCATAAACATCTTCTCCGTTATATTCCAGCAGTAACGTTGAAGCATTCTGTCGCTGAATCCGGTTTAAACCAGTTTATGTTCGAGCTTTCAGCCAGCAGTGAAATGATGGTCATGTAAAGGTCAGACAACACATTTTATATCACCAAGCTGCAGCTGCACATAGTTCTGGTGTTTGATAGTCCAGAATCTTTCTGATAACTGTCGGATCACATGTTCCTGCTTCCACACACACCCTGCCGCATCACACACACACACATCACAGGTCAGAGGAGCTCGCATTACGGTGAATCTGGTCAGATGTTTTCTGCCAAACTCTCCACATTTACTCTGGATCTTCCACATGGTTGTCCCTTCTTCACCCAAAGCTTTGGTTTGTGTTCATGCTTTCTGCTGTAAACTGTGTGTTTTCCAACCACTGTGCCGTGATCTCTCAGGGCACACAGTGGTTGGAAATGATCCCATTTCCAACCACTGTGTGCCCTGAGAAATGATCACATTTCACCTGATTGGTCTAAGAAGCAGCAAAGTGTTCATCTGAAGAGGCCCAGGTGAAAGACAATAAAATTCCTTTTTTTATGTGTTTGTCTTATTTCTATATAAGACACTTTGACAAGATAACTTTATATTACTTATTATAGCAATATAAATGACTAAATATAATTTATATTAGTAACATTTTGGTTTGTGGAGTGCCTTGGCTCAAAAAAGGTTGAAAAACACTGCTGTAAACTGTGTGTGTTTAGGCACACACTCACGCAGACTAAGAGATGTTTGAAACTTTAAATCTCCTTCAGAAAATAATCTCTAAAATGCAGGAGTAAAACAATTTGTTTTTTTTTCCCAAATGATATTATTTGATTTATTTCTAGGAAACCCGTCAGACTAGCGTCTGATTCTCGACGCGTTGCCGTTGTTCCTTCCTGCTGCCAGTCTCTGGATCAGGGGTCACCAACTCCGGTCCTGAAGGGCTACCATCCTGCAGGTTTTAGTGTTTTCCAGGTACAACACACCTGATCCAAACCAGTGGCTCATTAACAGGCAGGTGCAGAAGATGACAACAAGTTCTTGGAGAACCTTTTCACTTGGATCAAAAGTGTTGTACAAGGGAAACCCTAAAACCTGCAGGATGGTAGCCCTCCAGGACTGGAGTTGGTGACCCCTGCTCTGGATGATGCTGGAATCATCATCATCAGCCCCACACAGCGCCGATACGACAAACGTAGGACACCGAAGAAGAAGAAGGATGAAATGGAAACTCCTTCCTTTCAGACGATCCTTTAAAACCAAAACGTCGGTGATGTTACCGGAACATGGAAATGAGGTCTCAGTACCTTGTCATGTTGTGCTGTCTAAATGTGAACACGGTGATGAAGTTTACACACAAGCTGTGATGGAATCTGAACATTTCGAGGCTTCTTTCGGCGAAGCACCTCGCCACAGCAAAGCATGCTGGTCCGTTGGTCCTTACACAGTTGGAAAGATGGAAAGTTGTCATTTAAAATGTTAGAGAAGGTGAAGTTAAAGAATTTTGGCTTGAAGCCACTGAGCAGCACAGTGTATCCTAACGTCTAGATTTCAGACAGTTGTTTCTGTTTCGGAGGTGATTCTTCTCAGCCTTCCTCATCGTCTTCCTCAGCTGCAGCAGCTCTCCTGACAGATGCAAAACTAATTGATTTCTTCATTTTACTTTTGTTCTTTTCTTCTTATTCCAGATTTTCTTCCCGCTGCGCGTCTCCGTCTTTCTGCTTATTTCCTCTCCTGCAGTGCTGAGCTTTCTGCAGCAGATGTGATAATAACTGATTTTTTTCCCCTTTATTTAAACATTTTTCTTTATCTCCCTCAGTCCTGATTCACTTCTTTCTTTGTCTCTCCCTCAACCAATTGTTCTGCTTTTCTTGGTATCGAAGGTGCTGATTTCCAGCCGAGGAGGAAGCAGAGAGGGCTGCAGATTGAATTGCAGGAGGCTAATAATTGCACTACACTGATTGCAATTTTACATTCAGTTTTCCGGAACAATCAGATTAGAGGTGTGTGTGTGTGTGTGTGTGTGTGTGTGCCTGTTGGTGGATGTGAGTACACCACCCTGAGATAGTGCAGATGTCGGCACAAAAGTGCAGATCTGCAGAAGCGATCTCATCTCTGTGTGAAAGGATTGTTCTGCAGCTGACTTTGCATAAACAATGAGAGGAGCGTAAAACGAGACTTTTTCTTCCTTCTGATTCCCAAATCAAATTTACAACGTGCAAAAGTCTTGTATTTAAATGAGCTATTATCCACAGACATGCAGCCATTCCTCATCCTGTTAATGTCCAGGTCGCATGTGGAGTTATGTGGGAGTTTGCTGCTAATAAATCTGCTCCACAGGTGCAGGAAATGCAACGGGGAATAAATCACTGTTGTAAATACATGAGTGCATACGTCAGGAGTGATAAATCATTCATGCTAATGTGATTTTAACGTATGCAGCTGCTTGTGAGCAACGTGAAGGCTTAGACTAATGTAAATGAGTTTGTGACAACAAGTCAAACAAAGGTTTTGTTTCAGTTGCTTGATAATTCTCACCTTTCCTTTTTCCTTCAGGTAATAACAGTTTAACGTTGCTGCATGGGAAATGTAGCAACATAAAAGAACATTAGAATAAAAGAAAACAGGCGAAATGCACACAGGTGTGTAGATTTGTAAAGGGTTTACTTCTGCCGCGTATGTTCCTAAAACATCCACATGCACAGGACAGCAGATGCAGGTTGGACACGTATCCGGACACATGAACCTTCTCCAACTATCCTTCAACCAAAACAGCTCCAGCAGCAGGGATTTATGTAGCTTTACATCAGTCATCCACCAGTAACGAAGAGGTGAGAAGCAGGTTGGACCAGAAGCCCCGCTGCCAGACAGTGGCTTTAACAGAATATATCTAGTGGATATAACTGAGTCTGAGTCTGTTGTTAAAACCAGAGAAGCCCTCGGAGAGCGGAGACCTCCTCGTGTCCAACGTCTGCGTGAAGGTAAAGTTCCTGCAGCTCCTGATCACTCCCAGAATACACTGGGACATACGTTACAGCAAGAGCCTTCCTCAGGACGAGTCTGCCCGTTAACCAGACCCCTGGACAGACCAGGGGTGTCCAGCTCCGGCCCTGGAGGGGCAGGTTTTCCATGTGGCCCTGCTCCACCGGATTCAGATTCATCATTCCTTGTGTGGAACTTAAAGGATGGTTGGATCCATTTTATGGCAGGTGTGTTGGAGCAGAGAGACATAGAAAACCTGCAGGACCCTACAGACCGCCGAAAGGCGACTCTGAGACCCCCACACCCCCAGGCCAAACCAACCAATCAACGCAAGCAGAAACATGATCATCTTAAATGGAAATAAACGTATTAAATATATCTGATTAAGTGAAATCATTGTATAAAAGAGGAAGGGGGGGGGGGGGGGGCAGTGCTGCTGATGGATATTTAAAGAGATGGGAGGACAGATGTTGGTATAAACTTTGTACTTTGGTTCTGGAGTGGAACAGAAAGGTTCCTTCTCTACTTCGGTTGATCAATGATCCACCAGTTTGCACAGATTTCCTGCCGAGCTAAATCATCATTTTCCAGTCGTACAAACTGCTTCTTGTTCGTTTCTGTTAGATGTTGAACTAATCCATCCCAGGCGTTTCCATGACAACTGTGTAAATGTAAACCTGTCGCTCCATGACATCTGATAGAGACGGTGAAGAGTTTGTCTATAATGCCATTCAGTCAGGAGTCACATGTTCACCTCAGTGCTGGGAGGGAGACATCCTACTGGTCTGGTGGCTTCAGCATCATGAAGACTGGACTGGACCCTGCAGGCGGTGCTGGGCTACGCTGTCAGATGACGACCACTGTATGAGAAAGTCAGGCTTTTTATTTTCAGCTCCGTGTTGCAGCGCAGGGGAATGATGAAGGCAAAACCATCTGATTCATCCTGCAAGTCGCTGCTGTTGGTATGTAAACGTCTGTTTGGTAAAAGTCAGCTGTGCACAGTAGCAGAACTTAACTTGGTGTTTCCATTAATGTTAAAACACCTGTTTCTGCAGAGCTGGTGATGGACTGATCGGTGATTAAACACTTTCTCATATACAAAGTTTGATGTTGGCAGGTCCTTTGGTTTCTGGCTGTAAAACAAGCTTCATTCATGTCAAATTCATGCTAATTTAATCAGACAATTCATTAAGTTCATGATTTTCCCACAGAAACATCGACATTCACTAAGGACACATTCACATCAGCCTTTCTGATTCGAATCCAAGTCCGTTTGCTTGGAAAGTCCACTTCGTTTGGTCCGAACCAAGCGGCACACTCCAGCGGTTAAAAGTGAAGCCGATGCTTAAGTGCAAAAACTGCAGTTCCCCGTTCATCCACTAGGGGCTGCAAAACAGAGCAAATCCCCATAGACTCCCATGTTGAAAAGACCAACTTCACATCAGAAATAAACACGTTTACAGCAGAAATAAACATGTTTACAGCAGGAATAAACATGTTTACCGCAGGAATAAACATGTTTACAGCAGAAATAAACATGTTTACAGCAGAAATAAACATGTTTACAGCAGGAATAAACATGTTTACAGCAGGAATAAACATGTTTACAGCAGAAATAAACATGTTTACAGCAGGAATAAACATGTTTACAGCAGGAATAAACATGTTTACAGCAGAAATAAACACGTTTACTGCCTCTGCCAAGATGGCGATGATAGGAACCACCCACCGAGCTTCAATTCTGCTCTTCAGACACCTACGGGTGACATCCTAACTCTACAAAAAATTGCATTGTGGGTAAATCCACAGCGATGGCGTTAAGGGTCCTCTGCCTCGTCTGGTGTTCATACTGCGTCCATTGTTGCAGTGGATTTCTGCAGGATACTTGCATAAGACACAATAAAAACCCAGAACAGCCATAGTTTGGTCTCCATGTTTAACTGGCAGGTGGAGGAAACAGTTTTCTTCTTCACGCTGGTCTGGTCCTCTCTTCTGGTTTGGCGCGTTTGACCAAAGTGCAGCGTGAATGAAGTCTTTATCTGAATGGATACACGCCCCTATAACTGAACCGAGTTCCCAATTGGCCTGATAGCGGACTATCCTGATGTGAACACACCCTTTTGTCCTGTTATTTAATCTCTATGTAGAAGTATCAGTAGTCGTTCAGACTGAGATAATCATTCTATTTTGCAGAATTTCTTCCGTTCACCTGCAAACTTTACTGAAAGTTCGACTGAATCAGTGGAAGTGGGACGGTGATAAAATATAAAACAAGGAAAATAGATGAGAAATTGGGAAGATATGAAAATCCAGAAACTGTAAGAAATTATACAAATACCCAAAATTATGTTGTAAAAGCTTCGAGCTAAATGTGAAACTGAAAATTCTTCTGTTAACTAAAACTGTGTTATTATAGAATGAACAAATAAAGCCACGTGTGAGCTGTGAAATGGTTTCTATCAGAGTTAAATGAGGATATTTAAGAGTTTCTGACCTTTCTGAGGTCATTCGGGTCGTTTACTCAGGACTTTATATCAGTGTGAAACATCTCATAAAAGATCGTTTATATTTCTCCCAAACAGAAAGACAGAGTGTTATAACACATGTAGGATGGAGTGGATTAAAGCCAGACGTCTCTCCATCTCCCTCCTTCACACACACACACACACACACACACACAAACACACACACACACACACACTAGTATAAACTATATATGTCTGAAGGATTTGTAGCGTGAACGTCCAGCCTGGGACAGTCAAAGCCAAAGCAAACATCCCACTCTGGTGAACTGGCCGCCGTCCAGCGCGACGAACGGCCATGTTGTCGGCTGCGTCTACAGAAACAAAGGAAGATCAAGTTTCTGATTCAAAATGTGGAGCGTGGAGATATGAAGAGCTTCATTTACAGCGTCTCCACATTTTAATCGTCATTAAGAATGAAACTGTGGAGCTTTGTGGCTTTCCTGTAGATGGAAAGCAGAGGCGGCGCGGCGGGTTGATGTGTTTTAGCTTTTCTTTGATTTATGATTTGAAGGGAAGGTAGACATGCCGCCAAGGGTCCAGGACCTCGAACCTGGTCCCCGTTGTCACAGCTTACTGTTGTTTTATTAGGAAGTTTGTTCAACCAGTTATGCAGCTGGAATGTGAAGTTTTCCATCATAAACAGCCCAGTAAAACCATCTTCTTACTGGTTTGTTATGGAATCACACCGCCGTGTCTCGAGGACGTAAAACTCCGATTCTGAAGCAGAAACTACACGAAGCAAAGAAAACAGCTTTAACTGAGACCCGTTCATCTCCATATTTGTTCTTTTCTTTTCTCTTTCCTTCGTTCCTCATTCCTCCGAGGTCAAAGCTCTCCGCTTTCTCCAAACAGGAATGTTGGAGGAGGAAACTGCATGCACTACTGCAACATGTGGGCCTTATTTTTCAGCTGTCTTCTGACCCGGCTGAGCCCACTGGGAGCACACACACACACACACACACACACGTGAGCTGGGAGGCCTGCAGAGCGGGTCAGGGTCAGCTCGGCAGCCCGGCGGGGAGCTCTGAGAGCCGCTGCTGGGGACGCCAGGCATCACCAGGAATATAAACCGGAACATTAAACTGACTGCAAGATTTTAGCTTAAAAACAAAACTTTCACGGAGTCGGGGCTTTAAAAATAATCATTACTAAAGCAGATCATAAAGAATCTGTTCCCCCCAAAACATAAACCAAGACCTCACATCTGATCCCCCTCTCATGTCTAGGGGTTCCCCAGGGGTCTAGTTTAGGTCCACTTTCAGACCCACGCCTGAACTATGTGATGCGCTTTTATTGTTTGATCACATTGTTAAAGGTTTATGTTGATTTTCTGAATCTTGTTGTTGATTTACTGAATCTATCACTTGATCTGTCTGGATCTGTGGGTCGGAGCTGAGTGGAATAAGTCACACTGTGACACTGCAGCTAGCTTTCTATGGGTGGGTGGGGGGGGGGCACAAATGATCCGAACCTTGTTATGTCGCATCACAGACACCTCACCATCCACAAGACAACAGAAATGTCTGTTTTAGTTGAGGTTCGGATGTTTACAACGGGTTACATGAGGGTGAAAATGCAACGTGGTAAAAACGACGACCTCGGCGGTTCTGGTGTTGATACAGTCAGTATATTGTTTACACTTATTTATGTTATTATTTACCGACCCAACCAGCTATAACTCAGCTGGTTTTTGGCTCCAGCGTGCTGTAAAACATATTCCTGCTATAGAGGACCACTACGTTGTTGTTGTCAGACACACATCACACTTCCTGATCATTATGTCACTTTAAGCTCTGATTGGCTGGAAGTTTGACAGAAAGCAGCTTCTTTATTCTTTACAGGTTAAATAGATAAAAGTGTCCAGAAAGCCGAACCAACTTCATCTCCAGCACCCTGGTGGAGACGAGGCTGTGTAGACGGGCATGTGGCGGCTCCTCCTGCATCATCAGCACCACATGAGCTCCACGTCACGCCGCCTCGCTGCTCGTAATGACTTCATCTGTTTTCTCTGCTGCCTCTGAAGCAAACAAACGATAATGAGCATTATTAATCTACACCATAACTGGACATTGTAAAAAATGAAAAACTAACAGAGGGGCATGGGAAAGAGATGTGGATAAACAGTGAGTGGCTGCTGGTTTTAGGATGACGTCCAGACGCCACAGCAGGGAAGGTCCTGTCATGACCGATCACGCCTCTGCTTTCTATGTATGGTAACTCAGCTCTGACATTATGGGGGTCCACCATCAGTTTACAGACTGGAGGCTATCCCAGCTGTTAGCAGGCTGTAACTGGGCTGGTTTCCAGTCCATCACATTGTTTGGTCACCAGAAGGCTTTCCTACGAAGGGTTTTGGCTCACCCTGAGGGACAGGGCTCAGAGTCCACTCCCCTCAAAGACCACATCTGGTTAGGAAGCCTTCTGGTTGCCTCCCCAAGGAAGGTTTTCAGCCCGGTCGCACCGAGGTGCTCATCAGGGGAGCCTGGTCTGGCAGCCTGTCCCCAGCCTGTCACCTCTGTCCAGACCAGGAGGAAGAGGATGGATCTTTGTCACATTGGCCTTTTTTAAAATGATGTTAATTTTATGTCATTCTTTCATCTTCTATGCTGCTTGTTTCTGTTCAGATCTCAGGGAATCTGGCAACCCCCCTGATAGTTTAGAGACAAGACGCCCTGGACAGGTCGCCGGTCCATCGCAGGGACAACACAGAAAGACAAACTACCACACACACTCGCTACCAGAGAGAGCCCACACACACGGGGAGAAACTCCACTAGAAGTTCTGACCGGCAAACTGACCACCGCTCAGATGTGATGTCATTCTGTTTCATTTCATGTCTAGTTTTGGGTTTAGCATGTTTCTGCAGGCAGACACGACCAGCAGGGCTGAAAGCAAGCAGGTTTGCACTGGATCAAATTCTTCTACATACACAGTCTCGCTACTGCAGAAAAACCTTCCTGTTAAACAAAAAGCTAAACTAAAAATAGTTCAATGAACAGAAACGGAAAAAAATAATAAATGAAAATGAGTTCAGTCATAATTTAGTGAAAAAACTTTTGGACTGTGACTGGAAAGAAGGCTTTAACTCAAAGATAAAACGTGTCCCAGGCAGTTTGAGCGCCTGTCTGATGAGGAGTGGGCCACATCACCTGCTGACAGGTGCAGAGTTACACCTGACTGCGATTTAAGGATCAACTAAATGTCCGTTTCCGTTTCCATCAGGATTTTCTTTTCATAATAATCCTGTTGAACCTCCAAAAGCAACGTTAGGATTTTCAGTTTTCTTTGTAATTTTGAGCTCATTTCAGTGATAGCTGCATTTTTCTTTATCTATTGGAGTAGTTGTGTTTTATTACGTACACACACATGCAGAGCATGTCTGTCCTCGGCAGCTCCGCTTCGGTTTTCACCACGTTAAACGGAGGTTTCTGATCTGGACTAAGGCTTGTTATCCCTGCCGTTCTGAGCTTTTTCTCTGGTTGGACAGTCATGTGACTGTGTGTGTGTGGGGGGGGGGGGGGGGGGGTGGATGAGCAGTACAGCTGCATGCAGAGTACCGACCGGCCCACAGCGACTTTAATCTTCAGACTAAACTATAAACTCTTCTCTGGAAAACAGCTGATAGTGGAGCATCATCCTGCTGGAAGTTTCCATCAGAAGATGCTACACTGTGCTCAGAGAGGGATGGACATGGTCAGCAGCAGGACTCCGGTCAGGCTGTGGAGGTTAAACCCTAACGCCCCCCCCCATCCTACCAGCAGCCTGAAGCCTTGATCCAATCTGGATCCATGGATCACGGTGCTTCAGCGGAACCAGTGCTTACTGGGCTTCCTGTGATCTTCCATCATCTCCAGCCAGTCTGTCCATCCTGACCTCTGACCTCCATGAGAAGTGTCATTTTACATACTTTACGTCACAGCTCCAGCTGCAGTCGGCATCTTTTTACGTTTTCAGGGACACAACTCATAAACCTTCATATCTGCCAGCAGCAGGTCTTCTTCTGAGTCTGGACCTGCAGCAGAGAAGATCTCCTCCTGCTCTGACTGCAGCTGGAAGCTCCTACAGTGGATTTATTTGAAGTGTTTTGATAAATAACTGCATTTTAAACTAAAGGTTACCACTGAGCCCTTTGCTTATCGTGTTTCAGCTCGCGGTGCCGTCCCGGTCCAGACAGCTGGTTCTTTCCTCTTCAGACCTTCCCAGTAAACCCTTCAGATGTGTGTGTGGGAAAATCCCAGTAATCCCATTTCTTCCTCATTCTGATGCTGCAGCAGGTCATCTTCACCGTGTCCATGTGAGTAAAAGTGTTGCTGTGGACCCGTGGGCCCTGCAGAGGAATGGATCCAGGCGCAGCTGCAGTGTTTGTGTGTTTCACTCCTTTCCAGTCAAATATTTCAGGTTTTATTATAACGCAGCTAAAATGTGAAGTGCGACAGCCTGTGTTCTGCTCGGATGTCTCTCATCCTGCGTAGCTTTTCCAGAGCCGCACATCGACTTGGAAAAGAGACAAATGTAAATAAAGAGCAGAGGTGGAAATTCCTGGTCCACAAAGTAAAAGTCCTGCCATCTACCTGTACAGGTGAACAGGTCTTTTCACTAACAGGCTGGTTTACCTGGTAAATAAACTGGTTTGGTGACTGGTGGGAACAGCGGCCGGACCAAACAGGACTTTTACTGTCTGGACCAGGAACTGACACCTCTGGTAACGAGACGTGTTGCATGAAGCTACAAGTCAGAACAAGAGAATTCCTTCACAGTGTTGCAGAAGAAGAAAAGCAAAGTCTTGCTGTCCTGATCTGCAGAGTTCTGGAGGAATTTTCTCCGTGGGAACATCCAGGCTTGGTCTGCGGCTGCGGGGAGGCAGCCATGATTAGCTCCCACTCTGTTTGGGTTCAGAGGAGTGGAGCATAAATTGGAGCACTTCTCTAAAAATAGGACGCATTATTTACCCCTCCCAACATCCAGGTCCCTGTACGTGTGTGTGTGTGTGTGTGTGTGCATTTCACAGCTCATTTAGGCACATAGCACACATGCATCCCTGCAAGAAGAGACCTCAGGACTCGGTGTTGTTCTCTCCTTTTAAACATGACGTTCATGTGCAGCGCAGCTACACAACTTCTGTCGCCAGTTTGTGCTGGTTTCCACTGGCAACCGCTCAAACATGCAGTCATTATTAACAGCTTCACATCTTTGTTTTGGACTTATGTCTTGTAGATTTTCAGCATGAGACAGTCGAGATCGTCTCACCACCTGGTTTGAACATCATAACGTTTTAAAAACATTTATTTAAAAGACTGAAAAATCAATTTATTTGAGTTAGAAACCTAAATGTGAACAAACCAGAAAGACTGGAGTATCTGGAGTTCTGAGATGAACATGGTCCTACGCATCAGGAAGCAGGTGGACCAGCGAGAAGAACAGCTAGCTAAAGGCTGCAGTCTGTGTGCATACTGACGAGGCAGACAGGAGATCCACCCAGACCGGCACGGATATGATCATTACCAGCACAGCATGAACATCTTTGGAACTTAAATATGCACAGCTTCCTAAAACCACAGCAGCCCTGCAGAGTTAGCAGGAGTCAGTGAGAGGAGACGCATCAGGAACTTTCCAAAAGGGTCGGATGTGAATAAACTCCGGCGCAGTGATGATGTTGGAGCAGCAGGAGTCCTACTTCGGGTCTGCTCGACATCAGACATGATGGCTCAGATGAAAACGCCACCGTGACTCCGTTGCTATGTTTCCACGAGTTTTTCACACGTTAACCCTTCGATGCATCGTGTCCACCACAGCAGATGCCTGCAGTGGACACTAGGCTGTTTTCTGGTATATTTCCTGGTGAGGAAGGTACATTTGTAATTTTGCCATTTCAGTGGATGTCAGGAGAGTCAGCCGAGAAAAAGTCAAATAGTCCTGCAATGGACTGGCGAGCTGTCCAGGGTGTACCCTGCCTTCCTCCCACAGACTGCTGGGATAGGCTCCAGCTTCCCGCGACCCTTCATCGGACTGAGTGGTTAGGATGATGAATGAATGACTGAAAAAGTCAAATAATACTAAAGACAAAGAAGATTATCTGTACATGTCTGCAGAAGTAAACATTGCATGTAAAACAATGTAGCATTGTTTTTGAATCATTCATGCATCAGAAGGACAAAGATAATATCTCTGAAACTTCAGAGTCCAGCTGCAAATTGCAGCAGTTTCTATTGGATGCTTTTCAGTGTGTAAGCTGTAATTCTCATGAAATGAGATTTTAGGAGAATCTGCTTGCTTTTCAAAGCTCTTCTTCCTCTTTTCTCTTCCTCATTTCTTGTCAAACTGCCTTTAACTGCAGTTTGTTATCAAGGATGGAGCTTTAATTTGTAAAAATCATCTTTACTTCAAATGAACCGGTCATGTGACACAAAAAAGTGCTTCTGTGACACTTTTATGATATATATCTACAGGGACACATCTGAGAAACCAGAGTGTGAAAACATTCTTGTGATGTTTGAGACGTTTTTTGTGGAATTTAGGTGTTTTCATGACTGCTTGTCTTTATGCAACATTCAGGTTTTGCTCAGTTCTGATGGAAACCCATCTTGGGTCTGATGCTTCTGGAGATCTTATCTCAACCAGGTACAACTAAAGATTCAGTGGAGATTTTTATTTAAACTGGCTTTATTATGCACATTTGAAACTAATTTATTTTAATATTAAATTCCAGAAGGACATGAAATAAAAACCCCTTTATTTGTTTCATATTGATCCTCTCAGATCTACCAGAAACAAGTGCAGACATGAAACATCGTAGCTCCATGAAAACATCAGGAAGATAGACCAGAGGGACGAAGCAATGAGGAAACATCTCAGGCACTGGAACCTGGAAGAGAATGAATTACAGGAACCATCATGGGAGGAAAAGCTCCTTCATGGGATGGACCAGCAGCAGATCACCAAACGACATAAACAAGTCCTATCAATGGCTGGAGAGGGCTGGACTGAAGGACGGCACAGAGACAATAATCATGGCAGCACAGGAGCAGGTCCTGAGCACCAGAGCGATCGAGGCCCAGAGCTACCAGACCAGGCAGGATCCCAGGTGCAGACTATGCAAAGGAACCCCTGAAACAATCCAGCCCCTCACAGCAGGGTGCAAGATACTGGCAGGCAAAGAATACATGGAGCGCCATAACCAAGTAGCTGGAATAGTGTACAGGAACATCTGTGTAGAATATGGACTGGAGACCCCCAAGTCCCAGTGGGAAACTCCCCCCAAGGTGGTGGAGAATGAGAGGGCTAAGATCCTCTGGGACTTCCAGATCCAGACAGATAAAATGGTGGTGGCCAACCAAGCGGACATAGTGATGATGGAGAAGCAGCAGAGGAAAGCCGTATCGATGTATCCATCCCTAATGATGGAAATATCAGGAAAAAGGAGAAACTGGAGAAGTACCAAGGCCTCAAGCAAGACCTGGAGAAGGCCTGGAGGGTGAAAGCAACAGTAGTAGCCATAGTGATGGGAGCACTGGGGGCCGTGTCCCCCCCCCCCCCCCCCCCCCCCACTGGAGAAGTGGCTCCAACAGATACCTGGTGGACTTGAGTTAAGTAAATGAATATTCCTGATACCATCAGATGATGACCAGTTTTCAGCTGAGCTGAAAGTCACCGTTTAGTTTTTCACGGTTCTGAACCAACAGCTGGAAGACAACCTGACCTGGACGTTGATGGGATCATAAAAACTTCCAAGCTTTTAGCTTCAGGTTTGGAGGGGATTTTCCAGCTGCAGGTTGTGGATCTGAGAGGCTGAAGTCAGAAAACTCCTGAAACCTAGTCAGTGTGCATCCGGCAGCATCTGCACACACAGGAGACATGTGAGCTGAACTAACCCGATGTGTAAACAGATGTGTAGAACATGTCTTCAGACTCTGCTTTATGGATTTATTCACAGACTTCTGTTGTGCATCACATGGATAGAAGAAAACAAATGTGTGTACACAGATAAACACACATCCCCTGTGTGTGTCGGTGTGGATGCTGCTGTGAGACTTCCCTCCGTATCGGAGCGTCGTGTCCGTTCCATCGCTGGCGAGCTCATGCATGCAGCAGGCAGGGAGACCTCTGACCGACACGCTGACCCGAGGCAGCCCGCCTGCATTTGGTGGTGAAAAGGGCATCTGTCATGTTCCCCTCAGCTACCGTCTGTCTCATCTGCCCACACATCCTGATGTCGCATCACGCCTCCCCCACCATCACACACTGACAGTGTGTGTGTGTGTGTGTGTGTGTGTGCAGCAGTGGGAAGTTGGCTGCAGGCTCTGACCTCATGATGTTTTGTGGTTCCAGCAGCATTATGTGGTTGCCTGGGGATTAAGGAAGGGAGAAGGAGACTGATTACTCACTGGCAGAGTTTCTCTTTTCAGCTTTATATTCCTGTAGACCTTTAACAGTTTCATCAGACTGGTCGGGTTCATCGTGTGGAACCTGAAAGCGCGTGGACAGGACCACCTGTCAGAGTAGCATGCAGACGAAGTCTGGCAGCAGCAGAGGCAACCACACAGGAAGCACAGAGTTATAAACCTGTTTCTGTTTGCAAAAGCTGATTTTTATCTGTTGAAGGCATAAAGCAGCTTCTGCTTCAACATCAACGTCTTGTTCCTCATCATAATAAAGTTTTCCCATCATGTCAGTTCATCCCGTTCCCGCTGGCAGAGACATTCATGTTCAGCTGGATGGCGAGCCATGTGCTGCCGTCAGGTCTGCGCTGTGTCCCCGTGATGACATGAGTCTTTCTCTGCAACTACCTGTAGTACTTCTGGAGTAATACTGTAGTAAAGGGATCAGTTTGGTTAAAATGTGTAAATATCTGCACATGTGTTGGAATGAATGATGTTACCATCCATCCATTTTCTATATCTGCAGAGCGGGCCAGCTGGAGCGCCGGTGCTGACCACCAGATCCAGGAAAACGGCTCATTCTACATAAAACCAGAGGATCGGGCTTGTCAAGAAGAAAACACTTTCAGGACGAGTATGAACGTGTCTTTGGAGCTGTAACTCTGTCAGGTCACACAACAAGCTTGATCTCTGCACAGGTCGGCTCCGATGAAGGCAAGAAAAACAAAATGAGAAGTTTTTAGTTCAGGAGAGGAAAACAGTTTGGTTTTTAACGTTTTTAGGGCCTTCTGTAACTGGGATTGAAATGACATGTTGTGGCATCGCAGACTGTCCATAACTTCCACCATGGAGACGATGTTCTGTCGGCAGCTGTTTACTGAGCTGCAGATTGTCCTCCTGTTGTTAGTCCGCATGTCGGCCCTGTGATGCTCTGCTGATGTCTGGGACTCACCAGGCCTCTCACCCAGGGACTCACCGGCCTCTCACCCAGCCTCTCACCCTGGGACTCACCCAGCCTCTCACCCCGTCCCAGTTGCTACCGGCTGGGACAAACAGGGCTGAGAAAATGGATGGATGACTTTAAGGATCATATGAGTTTTTATTTACTCATAATAAATGATATGCATAACATCCCTCTGGGTTAATATCCTTTTCTTCTGTGTACTTGCTTCTTCTGGGTCGGCGAGTCCCATTGAACGTGTGAATGGAGTTATGTAATTCTACATTATCCAGCCATTTCAGTTTGACTTGCATGTTGATATCTGGGTTAATATCAACCTCCGGCGATTAAAAGTGAAGCCTATGTTGAAGTGCATAAAACTGCAGTTCCCCCTTCATCCACTAGGGGCTGCAAAACAGAACAAATCCCCATAGACTCCCATGTTAAAAAGACCAACTTCACAGCAGGAATAAACATGTTTACAGCCTGGTTCAAAAATCCATTTTAGGTTTAATAGGTCAGGTTTACCTTCATGAGAACTGTGAGGGGAGTGAACTTTTTTCTAACTCGCCCGTTTAAATTAATTTAATCTTGAAGTTCAACATATTTAGGGGCGTGTCCTTTTGATTGACAGGTACCCGATCTCCTGCTTCAAGTAAGAAGAATGTAGAACAACCGCAGTTTTTGGCCAGTTAACAACGTGACTTAGTTTTAGCCCGCTTACCTCCGTTACCACCGAGTTTCAATTCAGCTTTTCAGAAACCTACGGGTGACGTCACGGAGGCTCCGCCCATCTTTTATATACAGTCTATGGTTAATATGTGAAAAATGTGGTTTTAAAGTCAGGTTTATTCTCTTACTGATGAGTAAGAGAATTCCTGCTTCCTGCCTACATGATGAACCCAGAATAAATAAAGTATTTCCTCACAGCTGCAAGGGCGGTATGTATGATCTTGTTCTGAAGCTGAGACATATGAAATGACAACAGAAGGGTCTAAATTACAACACGTGTTACCGTGTTCGAGTCGATTCACCTGGAACACAGCAGAAAATGTAAATGTTTATCTCCACATTACTTTTAGTGAAAACAGAAGGATGCAGTTGTCTGGTGCTGAAGCAGCACTGCAGGGCTGTCAGCGTCCTGGGGGGGGGGGGCACGATGGATGAAAGCTTAGCCAGGATCACCTGAAGAGGTGGATCTAACCTCCGCTTGGCCTGATCGTACCGAGACGCCCCAGAAACATTCAGCTGGCATGTCTCAGTACAGTGAAGCTGCAACGGACGTCAGACGGAGGAAAATCCTCATCATTTCACCTGATCAGGTCTGACAAAGGCTGAAATCATCACGCGTCTCAGTATTACGTTTTACCAATCTCTCATTCACAAAGTTAAACAAATAAACAATGACCGTAGCCCCTCCCCCCTCCAACTGTCAGAAGTCGGTTTTATCCATGAAGTCAGGTGTAACACGGTGACTTTCTGCGCCCATTAATCATCTCAGAAAACAACGTTTGTTTTTGGAGAAAACAGTTCTCTTAGCTTCAGATAATAATTACATGAATTTCTCAATATAACCTTTTAAAAAAAGAGAATGACAGCCGAGCACGACTGATCTTGTCTTCCTTAAGATTTGCATTTTCTTAACTGTCCCATTTTTTTTTTTTATTTCAGATGAAAAAAATGTCACATCCAAATTTCATTTCCCATCTGCAGTGGTAACGGTAACGGATCATGTTTCCCAAGATGGAAACAGTCTGGAAGAGCATGGCTGCATCCCAAGCTGCTGTAATAACACCAATACATCCTCACATTGCTCTCTATTCTACTCTATTTTATTTTATTTGAAAGACCTGACTGTAGCTGAGAAAACCTCGCTAACAGGATGCTCCAGATATTTCCCAGAAGAACCTGAGTTCCCTCGGGGACACGGGACATTCTCCCTCTCCCAGTTCCGTCCCTACATACCAGGCAAGAATAGAAACTGGAACAAACAAGCCAGCCAGCAGGGGAATTAGCTGACAAGTCGCATCATTAACACAGATATACCTGACAAACCCCCCCACCCCACACTCACACACACACACTGTCTCACACACACACACACACACACACACACACACACACACACACATTCACACACAAAATTGATTTCTTCCATTGTCTCACAGACAGCGCTGTAGGAGAGGAGGCGTGGCTTGACTCTGATCACATGCATTGATCTAGTTACACATGCATGTAACAGAACTCAGTGAAAGAAGACGAAACTGAAACATAATAGTTTTAAGAGTGAAGAAAGAAAATGAAAAGTCAATCATCAGTCCCAAACAGCAACGCTGCTGTAGTCCTGGACCAAGACCAGAGTTTCAGCATCGCATTAAGCCAGATGTGGAATTAAACTGGTTTCCTGTCTGCTGATGGTTCCGGAACCAACATCCATCCAGGATCTTCTGGTTCGTTCTGAACCAAGCCAGAGCACTGAGATGGCATATAGCACTGATACGGCATTGGTGAAAGTTACTAATGACCTTCTTATGGCCTCAGACAAAGGACTTGTGTCCGTACTTATCTTGCTTGATCTTAGCGCTGCATTTGATACAGTCGATCATAACATTCTGTTACAAAGACTAGAACAGGTGGTTGAAATTACAGGTACATCGTTAAGATGGTTTAAATCATATTTATCTGATATACTTCAGTTTGTTCATGTAAATGACAAGTCCTCCTCCCAAACTACAGTAAGTCATGGAGTTCCTCAAGGTTCTGTACTTGGACCAATACTCTTCACGCTATATATGCTCCCTTTAGGCAAAATTATTAGACAGCATGGAATAAACTTTCATTGTTATGCAGATGATACTCAGATATACTTGTCCTTTAAACCAGATGAAACAAATCAGCCCAATAGGCTACAAAATTGTCTAATAGACATAAAGACTTGGATGTCTAGAAATTTTCTCCTCTTAAACTCAGATAAGACTGAAGTAATTCTCGTTGGATCTGAAAAACTCAGAGCTAAATTTTCCAGTTTTGTAATGAACCTGGATGGCATTACTTTAGCTTCCAGTGCTACAGTGAGAAACCTTGGAGTAATATTTGACCCTGACCTGTCCTTTGGCCCACATATTAAGCAGGTTACTAAAACAGCCTTCTTTCATTTACGTAATATAGCCAAAATTAGGGACATTCTGTCTCAGAGTGATGCAGAAAAACTGGTTCACGCTTTTGTTACTTCGAGACTAGATTACTGTAACTCTCTATTACTGGGCTGTCCTAAATATGCCCTGAAAAGCCTTCAGCTGATCCAGAATTCTGCAGCCAGAGTCCTGACCAGAACCAGCAGGAGAGATAATATTTCTCCAGTTTTAGCCTCTCTTCATTGGCTGCCTGTTGAATCTAGAATAGAATTTAAAATCCTTCTCCTTACATATAAAGCCCTCCACAACCAGGCACCACTATATATCAAAGACCTCATTGTTCCTTATATACCAAGCAGAGTACTTCGTTCGCAGACTGCAGGCTTACTTGTGGTTCCTAGAGTCTCAAAGAGCCGAGCAGGAGGCAGAGCCTTTGGTTATCAGGCCCCTCTCTTATGGAATAAGCTCCCAGTTAGTGTTAGGGAAGCAGACACCCTCCCCACCTTTAAGACTAGGCTGAAGACTTATCTTTTTGATAAGTGCTATAGCTAGGGATGGTTAGCGTCCCTTAGTTATGCTGCTATAGGTTTAGACTGCTGAGGGACATTTCCTGATACACTGAGCTTCTTTCTCTTTATCTCTCTCTTTTATCCCCCCCCCCCCCTCCCCCCCCCCCCCCCCCCCGGGAGTAGTAGTTCCTGTTGTCTGTTGTCTTTCTGTCCTCTTCCCCCCACACAGCAGAGGCAGATGGCTGCCTGCCTGTCCTTGAGCCGGGTTCTGCTGGAGGTTTCCTTCCTGTTTTTTCCTTCCCACTCTCGCCAGTGTGCTTGCTCAGGATGGGAGACTGAGTTGGACCTCCAACTCAATCTGTTGGTTTCCTTATATAGGCTGTTATGATTTCTTCTCTGTCTGTAAAGCGTCTTAGGATGGCATTGCCGTGATTTGACGCTATTTAAATAAAGTTGAATTCAATGACCCAGGATCAGGTGTACTTTCTGGTCCAGAGTCAGAAGCAGATCTGGAGGCAGCATTGAGGTTTAGAAACCTGCAGGTCTGCTGAAACTCAGCTGCTGTAAATCAGTTTTTTATCTAAACATCTGTCCATTCCTCACCAGAACTTTTATTTCACACATTTTTTTTGCTTTATTTAATCTTTTTATTTAATCCCTTTTAATTATTAAAGTGTTTTTAAGCTTCCCGCTGTGATGCTTTTAATGTTTCTATGTAAAGCACATGAAACAGAAACTAAACTTGCCTTTAGAAAAGCTTGGTTTCTCCTCCATCATCAAGCCTTCACACTGACAACCAGCCAACCAGCAGGCAGGAAGATTAGAAAACACAGCCGGTCAAGTCCCAACTTTAAAGCACGTCCCATAAAACCTTCCATTAAAGCTGCACCAATCAATCTGATTATTATTCATCTGTGACTGATGGATCAAAGGTTGGATTTGTATTCAGGACATTTTTAAGGATAATGTTTTAATCAGACGTCGTATAAATTTACTTGAGTTATGATCAGAATAAAACAGAAAACATGAAATGAATCCATCCATCTGCAGAAGCCAACCATAAAATCACCCATTAACACTGATCTAATCAATACTTATTTTATATTATCTATCAATCAAATGTCTGCAGTGCACAAAGTGATGCTGTTAAAGTAGAGTTCTGAATATTTCTGCTGGTTTCTGCAGGATGTTTCAGCCTCCTGCCTCTCAGCAGGAGAGGAGGGAAGTGACAGAGAACACACATCAGCTGCACATCAAACCACATCATCACACTTTTCATTCGTTTCTTTCACATAAAAAATCTGAAAATTCAGGATTTATTTCTCAGAAAATCCATTTGAAAGACTCAGCTTGTTCCTAATTAAACATCTGATTAATCAACAGAAACTTCAGGTTTGACTTTAGTGATCATGTTTTAATACGGGTAAAATTTGACGTGTTCATGTTTGCGTTTTGGTCGGGGATGTAGTCGGGCGCCGCTGCACTGCTTGAAGATGTTGACATTTATTCCAACAAGGTCTGTTATGTTTTAAAATGCATCTATCTCTATTTACTGAATTCTTTAATGTCGCCTTATCCAGATCCTCGAGACGTTAAAGCTAGCCCAGTGCTGTGAACAAAAGAAGCAGAAATGAAGAGATTTCCTCTCGCCTTCATGTGCTGAATGTAAAAACTAACTAAAACTCACACAGAATTAATTACATGCAAAAGGTATTTCAGTTCTTTCCGTTCCGATCTGCACGCGAGACTCCTGTAGCTTTTGGTCATGTCTCACCATCAGATTGCAACAACCATGTAGTTTTCTGGCACTACGGAAGCTGCGGAGGGCCACAAATGTAAAAATGTTGTCATCTTGCAGAAGTCGGGGTAACCCGTCAGGTGATGAGGTGCAGAACGATACATAATGTTGTTTCATTATTGATGCTGATAAGTAACCAGCGTGTCCTCCATGTATCTGGTACCAAGTTCTGGTGTCCCTCATCATGAACCGTCTCCATCTGCTAAACGCTACACCCATGTACACTCTCCTTTTCTTTCTCTTCTATTGGCTATTTTGCATTAAAAAAAAACAAACAAACTATAAAAGTGTAGAAACTATACACTGCCTGATTTAAAAAGTAACCGTGTAATAACCCCCCCCCCCCCCCACACACACACACACACACACACACTCACACCCCCCCTCAGACAGGGAGAAATCATAGCGCTCTCTGCTGAATGATGCGCTGTCTAAGTTGTTGAACCATGATAGTAGTGGAAGTGTCTGGCTTTAACCAGGATTTGTTGCACAATGCTTGACTTCTACTTCATACCAACACATTTTTATGATTACCAGTCCTCCTGATTGCTCCTGCAGTTAAACTTAGTTACTATTTATGTGTATTTATGTACTAATAATGGCAAGCTAACTGGATGTCCATGAAGATGTCAGGTAAGAGTAGCTATATCAATGTTGAAATCACTTAATAAATCTGAAACATATGAACAGCAAAGAAAAGACTTCATCTACTAGTATCCTTCATTTTTTATATATATATATATATATATATATATATATATATATATATATATATATATATATATATATATATATATGTATACAAATGACATTATAGGCAGTTGCCAAGACACACCCAATAAAGGAGTGGTTCTGCAGGTGGCGACCACAGACCACTTCTCAGTTCCGATGCTTTCTGGATGATGTTTTGGTCTGAATGCTGGCGGTGCTTTCACTTTAGTGGTAGCATGAGACGGAGTCTACAACCCACACAAGTGGCTCAGGTAGTGCAGCTCATCCAGGATGGTACATCAATGCCAGCTGTGGTAAGAAGGTTTGCTGTGTCTGTCAGTGTAGTGTCCAGAGCATGGAGGCGCTACCAGGAAACAGGCCAGTACATCAGGAGACGTGGAGGAGGCCGTGGGAGGGCAACTATCCAGCAGCAGGACCGCTACCTCCTTCTTTGTGCAAGGAGGAACAGGAGGAGCACTGCCAGAGCCCTGCAGAATGAGCTCCAGCAGGACACAAATGTGCATGTGTCTGCTCAAACAGTCAGAAACAGACTCCATGAGGGTGGTATGAGGGTCCGACGTCCACAGGTGGGGGTTGTGCTTCCAGCCCAACACCCTGCAGGACGTTTGGCGTTTGCCAGAGAACACCAAGATTGGCAAATTCTCCACTGGCGCCCTGAGCTCTTCACAGATGGAAGCAGGTTCACACTGAGCACATGGGACAGACGTGACAGAGTCTGGAGACGCCGTGGAGAACGTTCTGCTGCCTGCAACATCCTCCAGCAGGACCGGGTTTGGCAGTGGGTCAGTAATGGTGTGGGGTAGCATTTCTTTGGAGGGCCGCACAGCCCTCCATGTGCTCGCCAGAGGTAGCCTGACTGCCATTAGGTACCGAGATGAGATCCTCAGATCCCTTGTGGGACCATATGCTGGTGCGGTTGGCCCTGGGTTCCTCCTAATGCAAGACAATGCGAGACCTCATGTAGCTGGAGTGAGTCAGCAGTTCCTGCAACACCAAGGCATTGATGTTATGGACCGGCCCGCCCGTTCCCCAGACCTGGATCCAGCTGAACACATCTGGGACATCATGTCTCGCTCCATCCACCAACGCCAAGTTGCACCACAGACTGTCCAGGAGTTGGCGGATGCTTTAGTCCAGGTCTGGGAGGAGATCCCTCAGGAGAACATCCGCCGCCTCATCAGGAGCATGCCCAGGCATTGTAGGGAGGTCATACAGGCACGCGGAGGCCACACACACCACTGAGCCTCATTTTGCCTTGTTTAATGGACATTACATCAAAGTTGGATCAGCCTGTAGTGTGTTTTTCCACTTTCATTTGGAGTAGAATTCCAAATCTAGACCTCCATGGGTTGATACGTTTGATCTTTATTGATTATTTTGTGGGATTTTGTTGTCAGCAGATTCAAATATGGAAAAAACAAAGTACTTAATAAAAATATTCATTCATTCAGATCTACAAGGTGTTACTTTAGTGTTCCCTTTATTTTTTGAGCAGTGTATTATGGTTTTACTGCGATGGACTGGCGAGCTGTCCAGGGTGGACCCTGCCTTTCGCCCAAAGCCAGCTGGGATAGGCTCCAGCTTCCCTGCAACCCTGAACTGGATTAAGCGGTTCAGAAAATGAATGAATGAATGTATTATGGTCTTAGCCTCTGTGCCATCTTCCTGAGCTGGTCCTTCTGGACTTTCCCCCAGGATCTAGCATCACTAGACTTTGTTTTTCCCTGGTCCCTCCTCTGGAACCCCTCCTCCCACCCGTCTCTGGACTGTTTCCTTTTGGCTGTCCGGTGGCCGGCCTTTGATGGAGGGGTACTATCATGGTTTGAACTTTTTGTCTTAGTTTCAGTCTTATTTTGTAGTTTTTCCCGTTTAGTTCCTTTGTGTCTTGTTTCTTGTTTAGCCTTTGTTCCAGTTCATTTGATTCACCTAGTCTTGTTAGTTCATTCACCTCACCTAAGTCTTTGTTCCGGTGTATTTATACCCCTTGGTTTCTGTTTCCTGTGGCGGTTCATTGTTTGAGTTAGTCTCCATGACCCCCTGGGTTCTTCATGTCTACCGTGTTCCTGCGTTCTTAAAGAATAAACCAACTTTATTCTGCATCCTTGGCTCTCTGGTCTGCATTTGGGTCCACCCCTCCAGTAACCCATGACATATATAGCAGCTCTCTGGATGCTCAGCACCCTAAACCTCTGATCCTAGAATCACCCCTGGAAAAGGCTCCCAGTTTCCTCTGTTTGGCCTACAAGACGCAAAGCTGTTGCCAACTTTAATGTGAAGAAGTTGTGAGGGGCGTGTTAAACTTCACGTTATGATTATAAAACCTGCTCTGTATCATTTTGGACATGCATATTTTATGCTTTTATTGTGGAAAGACTGATCTTAATCATATGGTGTCATGTCACATCAGGATTTATATTTACAAACTCAGAAACTTGTCAGGAAATGCATGTTTGATGGACTACTTTTTCTTGGAACACAGTAATATGTCTTATCCTGCTGGTGTGAAGGCTGACAACGGGAGCAGGTCACATGGGGACAACCTTGTGGCTCCGTTTAAAGAGGAATTAAACAGATTTGAGAATGAGATTTATTATCTGGAACCATTCTTTCAGTAAAGTAACAATCCACCAAACACTCCTTTATTGTCTTGTTGTGCAACAATTTATAAATGCTGACTTGATGCACATTATAAGAGTTAGTCAGACCAGCTGAACAATCTGCTGAATATTAATTCATTTTCTCCTTTAAAACACTTAATGGCACTGAGGAATAGATCCATTCGCTCTATGCAGCACTAAACCAAAATGTGACAAGTCAGGTGTTTGTTTTTTCTGCACTGCCTGTTCATTCATTCATTCTCCCAACAGTTTATTCCAATACAGGGTCACGGGGAAGCTGGAGCCTATCCCAGCAGTCTTAGGGTGAAAGGCAGGGTACACCCTGGACAGCTCACCAGTCCATCATAGGGCCACACAGACAACCACTCACACTCACTCCTAGGGGCAATTTAGAATACCCAATTAACCTAAGATGCATGACTTTGAATGGTGGGAGGAAGCTGGAGTACCTGGAGAGAACATGTAAACTCCACACTGACCAAACCTCATCCCAGCTAGGGATCAAACCAGCAACCTTCTTGCTGTGAGGCCACAGTGCTAACCACCACGCCACCGTGCAGCCCACACCACCCACACAGAGAAAGACACTTTCTGTGAAATGCTGCCATGTATTAAAGACACTTTAGAACACTGTTTCTCAAATGGAGTACATGTACCCCTGGGAGTACTTCAGGGCATTCCAGCAGCTACGTGAAACTTTATGAAAACATTTATCTTTTTATGTTTTCTTTATAACATCCTTAAATATCATAATATAAATATAGAAATATTTCATATGTCAATAGATGTAAGTGTACATGTACATGTAACTGTATTTACATTTAGATTTACACCATTTCATTCCTCCCAAAATCCTACACAAATGACAAAATGCTGTTTTTCATGTTTTCTCTTGAACAAAGATACTTTGCAGTGGTTTGGGAGTACTTGGCTGAAAAAATGCTGTAAAATGGATTCTGTGTTGCGAAAAGCTTGAAAGTTGCTGCTTTGGAACATGAAAAGAATTTATTGGGATTATTAAATAATAATATTTATCTGATGACTGAAGAAAAACTTTCTTTTTTTACACAATACTGGTCCCAGTGACCTGAACTAAACGCGTTTTTGTGACTGGTATGTAGCTTTATGTTGCCATGTTACGGTGAATCCACATCTCCTTCCTCTGGGCTGTTGAGAAAATTTTATTTCTATAATTTTCGTCAAACTTTAAAAAGAAGGAAACTCTGAAGAATTAAAGATAAAATCTGAAGAGAGATTGTTCAACTTGTTAATTTTTTCATCATTTCCACTCCAACAGCGTGTGGTCAGGACACTTCACTGCAACCTGTAAATACGTGTGTGTGTGTGTGTGTGTGTGTTTATGGCTAACCCTCTAACGTCCCGCTCTACCACTTGGCAGAGGTGAATTTGAAGTGATTTTGATGCATTTCTTTAAAACCTGCAGCAGCCATCTCCAAGCTGCCATCAGAGCAGGACCTCTGCTACACGACCAGACTGTAAAGGAAACGTGCAGGCGTGTCTGATCCCATCATTACTGTGGGTTAATGAAGCGCGAGGATGAAAAGTTCCTGGAACATGCTGTAGACTCCTCGGCAGAGATAGAGAGAACATCTGGAGCTGTTAGCTAAAACACCTGAAACGTCTCTGTTCCGTTTCGGACAGAATTACTTTCTGTTTGGTTTTCTGCTGTTCTGAATAAACATGATAAAATGAACTTTTCCAGACATTTACAGAGCTTACAGTGTTAACATCAACCTTTCCCTCCAGTTGGGTAACGTAACCAGCTTTTCTTCCAGTGGTTGCCATGGTAAATCTTCCACAGCGGCTCCTGGCTCTGGGTGAACATGCTCAGACTGAACCAGCTGAAAACTGCTGTCCCGTTCAGCTCCGAGTAAATCCAGGGTTTCTGACTGAACTCAGACTTAGCTGAGCTTCCTTCCCGAACAGGCTCTGGAACGTATCTGACACACACAGTAAAGCAGCATGGCTCAGTCTTAACCAATCAGATAGCGGTTCTTCGTATTGGATTTTTATAGCAGAAAAATACAAAGAAGTTTCATTGTCTTCACTGGTTTTTAAATGTAATTATGCAGCATGAAAACTGTGGAGAGAAAGGATTATTTCTTAAGCTGAAGGCCTGGCAGAACTTTTCTCCTGGCGGTTTTTATGTTTGGCAGATGATGGTTCTAGTTTCGGCGTCTGTGGGAATGGCGGTCTTTGAGCGCTCCACAGTCAGTCAAAAACAGAGAACTTCACCGCCAACCACCTCAGCAGCTGGCACATCATTGAGGAGTCTCTGGCATTCATCGGGAATAAAATCAGCCCCCCACAGACTGAATTTAAATACTAATTTCTCCTCATGAGCGGTCTCCCAGGATGCATGGTGAGACTGATGCTGGATCATTTCCCCTCCTGCTCTGCGTTTCAGCAAGTACCGCTGGGAGCCGGTGTCTTGTTGCTGTGACTTGAGACACATTGCCGAGACGAGCCTTGGTCTCCAGAGCGGAGCTTCGGTGGTGACTCTGCTGAATGGCATGTTCCTTGCATCATTCAAAACCAATATTTGACTAGCTGCAGTCCCCAAACTCTCAGGCACTCTGGTGGTTTTTTAAAGCAGAGAGAGGTTGCAGAGCTGTTCCCACCGCGGGCTTCCTGCCTCCTCCCTTCTTTCTCTCTCTGCTGCTTTTTCTTTTATTTTCTGCTAACTTTTCATGTCTGGCGCTCGGGGATCCCTGGGGCTGAGCGCAGTTTTCTGCTGAATATGGCACAAGATGCATGAACTTTATATCTCTCTTTCTCTTCTTCTTTTAGTGCGCGTGAGGATTCAAGTGTGTGGCTGGAAATGATCTGGCCAGGATGAAAAAAGACAGGAAGCAGGCACAGGAGAGGAGAGGGAGAGATGGAGAGCTCAGAGAGGGAGAGAGAAAAAAGATGGAAAGAAATCTGAGACTAATCAAAGCATGGCTGCTCTCCCAGAATGACTCTGAACAGCCTGCATCGCTTTCTCGCTCCTTAAAGCCCATCTGAAGTCAGTTATGACTGAGAAAAATTCTTTGAATGCAGAAAGGATGGAAAGAAGGGATATAAATGCAGACTATGATGCTCGTGTGAGGAAGTTTCTGGGTGGGTGTAAAACCAACACCCTGATACTTTGGGTTGTGAACTGATTGCTTCTCAGCATGGAGTGAAAGGCAAGCGCAGGCTGCAGGTTGGTTGGATTTCTCCAGCTGGGCGGGCAGGTGGTGGTGTTTAGACCTCAGTAAGGATGGCCATCACAATGCCGTTAGCTTACAGAACTGTTTCATAGATTTATTTTTATTTTAGATTGGTATTGACACTAATAGCACCCCAACCAGTCGAGGCTGCCTGTCCTCCCTGAGCCGGGTCCTGCCGGAGGCTCTTCCTTCCTTCTTGTCTCCTGCAGCTCAGGATGGGAGATTGGAACAAATGCAACCTGTTGGTTTTCCTCAAGGGCAGGGTAGGAAATCCTGGAAAAATGGTTCCAGGACACCCTTCCTTCAGTTGTCCCCCTGAAACCAGACCTGATGTAACATACGTGTCATACGGGGTCCTGACCACAGACTGAATATAAAAGATGGACAGAGCCTCCATGACGTCACCCATAGGTTGCTGAAGTTAAGCCCATTTGGCGGTCTCCACCGTCACCAAGTCTGTTTGTGGTTTGTGTGTGAAGAGTGACTGCGTAAATATTCAGCCGGTGTAAACATGTTTGAGACTATTTAAATGAGTTTTGCACATGTCGTGGTTTGCAGCAAGTTTGGAGAGCAAACATGACCTACAGCTAAGACACACAAATAAACGCTGAAGGGGAGCAAATTTATGAAAAAGTTCATGTTGTCGGTAAAATGATGTGAGCAGGGATGAAGTGAAAAGACGATGTGAAGACATTAGAAGGTGAACAAATAAAAAAGACAGATGGGGTGCTGGGTGTGTGGACCACTAGCTTAAAAAAGAAAACATGAATGAATATGACACAGTTTCTTGTTTTCATTTATTTTTACTAAGGATTTCATAAACTGACCACCTGACTAAAAGCTCTCCAGCCCGCAGCTCGGAGAGCATAAAATAATAAAAAGCATCATAATAAAAAAAAAACATTAAAGCATAATGCACTGACCTGAGATGTTCTGCACAATCGTTTGTTCCTGTTACTTTGAGAAATCCAGATACAGAGAAACATCAGCTTAGCTCATGTAATGACCAATGAGTGTGTGGAAACCTAATAAGCATGACCAGCCAGTGACACTTTGCATCTGAAACACAGGGTTGGGGGGGTCTCAGGTACTGAGATGGATGGTTTTGAAGTTTTTGATCTGATGCAATACCTGCCATCTGCAGGCATGCGCGACTCCTCTACAAACCCATCCTAATTTCTTCCAACAGGTCTAAAACGCTGGATAAGACATGTTCATCGCAGAAATATTCACACGATGGTGAAAAACCTGTCCCTGCACCTCCTCGCTTTGTTTCAATGTCTCCCTGTTTCAACAGTAATCACAGAGATATGAGTAAATACCCCTGACTGTGTGCATGTCCTTTTGAAATGTGTTAAATATAGATGCATTTTATACACATAACATAGATCACTTAACATAGATCTCATAACATAGATCTCATAATATTTGCTGGTGTCAAAATTCATATATTCACATTTTCTCCTCCCAACACACGCAGCATAGCGTGTGAATGCCTCAAATTGCATATTCATTGCTGCAGCCGTACTAACTGGATGGAGATGTGTGATTTGCACCTGTCAAACGTTCCAGTCCCAGTATGTTGTAAATCTGTTTATACATTTATTTGCATGTGCAGTGAGTTTGCACAAGTTTTATTACAGTAAAACCTTACATGGATCTGGCCCTTTGTTAAGAAGAAGCTGTATTTGGAATATTAGTGCTTTGCCAACACTGGGAACTTTATTCAAACATACACAGGGGTACAAACAGAGTTGTTGAGCTTTCCCCAAACGCAGCGACTTTCTGAGCAAACAGACAAGAATTCCAGTCTTTCTTTATTGGAATCTGAGTCTGTTTGGTCGGAAAGTCCTGATGTGAACATGCCCAACATCCCTACAGTTCAACATCCCTACAAACAGCTGTGGAAGTGTGTGTGTGTGTGTGTGTGTTAGATAAGCCCTGTAAAAATGTTAGCTTCTGTTTGATGATAACTCCCAGTGATGCAGTTTGTGTGTTTGTGGCTTGATGCAGATTTACCAGAGGAAATCTCCAGTCTGGTGAAACTGAGGGAGATCTTCTGCTGTTATGGTGCTGGAGAGGAGGAGGGGCTGAGGTTGGGAGGTATGGAGGGGGCACATGGCGTTGGCTGGGGTCTGGAGGGAGAGACAGACAGAGAGTATAAAGGATCTTATTGTTGTGAATTCCCTTGAAGGGATGGAGGTGGGGCGGAGGAGGTTTTATGTTTCAAGTGATGTGGAATGGTCCATTTTGGTTATGGGACACCAGAAGGGAGGAGGTGAGGGGGAGTGGAGCTGGAGGAAAACGGGGGAGGAAAAGAAGGAAAGAAAGAGGGAAAAACTGTGGTTTCCAGAAAAGCTGCAGCTCCTCCCTCTCCCGCTCGTCCTCACACACAGTTCAGCAGGATGGAAACAGAAGCAAAGAGCAGATTTTTAGAGGCTCGCATAGCTATGATGACATGCCTTATAATTACTCACATATGTATGTGTGTGTGTGTGTGATTTGTACAACACAGCTATGCAGATTACTGTGTGTGATACACATCCAATGTATTTATATGCATGAGCTGTCAGATGTCTTAATAAACCAACACACAGCGCCATCACTGGCTGAAATAAAACATGTTCATGTGTTCTGTGTTGTTCTGGAAACACACCAAACCCGTGTTTCTTGTAAAAAAAGCAAAAAAACATTTCAAACCTCTCAGGGAAACAGGGAACATCACGGAGTTGGCCTCACTCAGCCAGATTTAAACATGGAAGCAGGTTTTTCCAGCTGTGAATGTTTTTTATGGACTTTTATTTTGTTGACACCAGAACGCTGCATATCCTGCTACCAGTAGCAGTGACTTGTCTCTGTTCTGGTTTTACTTGGTACCCAGTCCTACGATGAATGCAGCAATGCCTACAGTTACATGATGGTTTTTATTTCTGCATTAATTATTACAAATCAAATCATTCTGAAAGTATTTTCTACATCAGGGGTGTCAGACTCCAGTCCTCGATGGCCGGCATCCGGCTGGTTTTTGTTGATTCTCTCTAACAACCTAATTCAAATCACATGGATCCAGCAGCTTCTTGTCAAACTGTTTATTCTTTCAGGTGTGTTGGAGCAGGGAGACAGTAAAAACCTGCAGGAACCCGAGGACTAGAGTCTGACACCTGTGCTCTAGCGCTTACATAGGATTAGTAACTATGAATTTAGGTTTACACAGAAAACACGTTTATTTGTCTTTACTTATTTCCACTTTAGATCGGGGGGTTGAGGAGGGTTCTGACTGGACGAGGGGGGCAAACATGATGTACTTACCTCTACCGAAATAAACAAACACTTCCTCCTTCTATATTTTGTTGGATATAACATGGAAAACCACATAAAAACTGTTTTCGCTTTGATTTTTATCATAATTTTAAAGCAGCGGTTCGAACACAAACGTTCTGCTTCACATTTTCCAGCAGCTGAGGAGGAGAAGGAAGACAATGTTCCAAAGACGGGATATGTGTGTAATCAGGACGAGGTAACGAGCACAACAACCGGGATTAACTCGGAGCGGAAAGAACGTTTACATTGTTGAGGAATTATTCAGTTTGGATTTAAAATGGGAATAAACTACGAACTTTTGAATTAAGTTATTTCGGAATTGTCCTTTCCATCCGTTTACATGGTCATTTCTCATCTCTGTAAAGCGAAATGAACTTTATCCAGGATTAAAGAGGAATTAAAACTCCATAATGGGGCCTAAACGTGAGCTTTGGGGAACTCCTGGGAATATTCTGGCTCGCTTCCCGGTTTGTGCCTGTGGAACGGCGTGCATGCGTGGAATCTCGAAGCTGAAAATGGGCTCCTGATTTCCCTGCTCATCAGGATGGACGTTTCTGCGGCTGCTCTGACAGATACGACCATTCCAGAGTGGTTTGCATGGCTGAACGATCAGCTTTGGAATTAATTCCATTATTTTTTGGTGTGTTTGCATCCTGTTAAACCTCTGAGATCAGTGATCAGTGAAATCCCAGGAAAAAGTCCAGTTATAATGCAGCTGAAGAGGGAAAACACACTGATTAAGTGTGTGTATGTGTGTGTGTGTGTGTGTGTGTGTTGAAGTCTGCAATATGGAACAGTGTGTGTGTGTGTGATGTGGTTCATTTTCTTGTAGGGATTGTGTGTGTGTGTGTGTGTGTGTGTGTGTTAGAGTATCTCTGGCTTTCATGTCTTTGTTGGCACGTGGCTCGCTTGTGTTTGCACACATAGCTGGTAAAGTCAGTTCCTGCGTATTTGTAGCCTAACTTTGAAATCCCTTTCACACACAGACATACACACACAAAGACAGCATGACCAATCCGTGGAGCTTTGCTCCGCTGCAGCCTGCTGATGGGGGGGGGGGCGGAGTCTGACACAAAAATAAAGAGCATGAGGAAGTGGGAAAGAAAAGTGACACAATGTGAGAGGACAGTAGCCGGGGTTGGCTGAGGAGACGGTCCGACTGGGGAGGGAAGCAGAGAACACACCAACAGCAGCAGCAGCCGATTAGCTGAGCTGCTTTTTCCACTCAGATCTGACGATGAGACGGATACATCAGCGCTGTGATGATAAAATCTGATCCAGTCAGAAACGTGTCAGAAGCCTAAAAGATGCTAATGACACTGCAGCTCCTCTGGAAGGAACACAAGGAGAAGACGGGCTTCTGGTTCCCCTTCCTGATGAAATACCATCATCTCTTAGATTTCCTCATGAGTCACAGGACACAAGTTTACACCAAAATGAGTTTAATTCTCAGCTTTAGTTTCAGTTCAAAGCTGGAAACACGAATGTTCAAACTCTAGTTCAGGATTTTTCTGCTTCACTAGAATTTGTAGAAAAAAACAACGTAAAGGAGGAAAGTTTGGGGCCTCTGAAGATCTACTGATAGTGGATGTTTCATTTCCCAGATTACTTTTCAACCTCGTTTTTAATGATGGTGTTTCATCATATGTGTGGTTTCTGCCCTTATTTATGTTTACAAGATGCCAGGTAGCTCATCACACCGCGTTCAGACTGCTCTGCTTCTGTAACATTTAAGATGTTTTCTCCTGTTAGTAGCATGAATTCTGCCTGATCTGGTCACACTGCAGGAAACGGGTGGCTTATAACAAAAGAAAAAAATGTCAGATGAGACACAAGACAACGTTTCCCCGTAAATAAATTTAATGAAATGAGTGATACATAAGACAAATAAACTGCAACATATGTGTGGTTTCTCTGAAACAGTCCAGACATGGTGAATAGCGAACATAACACACTCAATCGCGACTGAAACATTTATAAAAACCCATTAAATCATCACTTAAACTGCATAAACAAGTGTTAGATGTTGTATGTTAAGACTTAACAGTAGCTGTGTACCTGTGCTAGCGCAGCTAACTCGCTAGACTAATGCTAACACACCTGCTAACTGAACATTCTCGCAGAATGCATTACGATGTCATTTCAGCTCTAATCATGCTAGCAGCATCCTGCTAACTAATGATCCAGTTGCGCTCAATGTAACATACATGTTACATATCTGATTAAAAAAAAAAAAAAAAAAAGACAAAAATGGTTGAATGAATCCGGTTGAACCCGCGGTGAGCCTGTATGGACAGAGGAGCAGATCCAGGCTGCACTGCACCAAAAACAGGATCTGAAGCATCTAGATTACGTGGACAGATGACTTTTCCACTATGGCTTTTCAATGCACTTCGAAGTTTCTGCTTTTTTAACAGAAGAAAAGTTCCTCTAAGTGTTTTTTTTTACATACCAAGTTTATATAACAAATTAGCCATGTTTTAATCTCTCTTACACACAGAATGACAGAATCTTATCTCTATAGTAAGAATACATATCTAGTTAACTATCTAAAGTAATGATCTTAAGAATAACAGCCTGAAGGACCAAACGGAAGTGCAGCACCTTCAGCTCGGTTCATCAGCTTGGTTTTAACCAATCAGCATGGATTCTTGTGGCGTGCAGCACGATGCAGGTCATCCGCATAACATCATGTGCTGTTTTACACACGAGCAGCAGACAGTCAGCTGGATGAGAATTTCCACCTCCATCTCTTCAGCGACTGGACTCCATTAATTACCTGGTCAGTGATTGTTGAGCATATTTCTAAATAAGTTTCTGAGACTCTTTCATTTGTCTGACTCTGTGTCCCACTCAGGCAGATGAGAAGGTAGAAAGGAGGTCAGTATTATGTTGATTTTCCTGGTGTGATGTAGAAAAATTGGGGTAATTTCCAACCAGAAGCAGCATCAATATTCATCCCAGTAAGTCATCCACTTTCATCTTTTCTTGTTTGTTTTTCACAACTTTATGAGATTTTCCGTGGAATGTTTCAGGATGAGGCAAAGAAACAAACTCCATGAGGCTGAGTTTGTCTTCAGACCAAAACCATCGATGCTTCAAACACTTTAAATGATCTTCATCTGAGTCTGCCTGAAGGAAAGACGAGACAAGACGCCACATGGATGACAAGGCGTCACACGGCCAGTTATATGTCGTACACACAGACACACACAGGAAATACATCCTCATCACTGTCATCATCATCATCATCATTTTATTAATCATCATCTAAATCATTATCATTGAAATCATCATCATCATAATTTTAATTATCAACATAACCATCCAAGTCATCATCATCATTGTAATTAGTGTCACCTCCATTATTTTAATCATCATATTCATCATCTTCATCATTGTTATATCACTTTAATCATCACAGTCTTCATCATCATTTTCATGGTGATCATCATCTTCTTCATCCTCCTCATCATCGCTGTATAATCAGGACAACAGATAAATTCCATCTGATTTAGAAGTTGTGACAAATCAAACCATTTCAGACTGGTTTGGCAGAACTCTGGTCTCAACTCCAGTCTACTGGGACAGGAAGTGACGTCAGATCAACGTGGTGGACGTCTGGCGTCCCCTCCTGCTGCTCTGACGGGACAGAATCTGGTTTTTACACCAAACTACAGAACTTTATTGTTCTTCTGTTGTTTACTGGCAGTAAACCAGTCCTGTTTTGTTCTGGTCCATCGTTAAACTGGATTCTTCTTGGTGGATGGTTGTTTTGGTGAACAACATTAAACTCACCATTCGCTCTGAAAACTGCTGAAATTGCGACCATCCTTCTCCTTTCCCACAGATCTGCTGGTCAAAAGGATGAGCGGTGAGTCTCAACTCCCAACCTGTCACTGGAAATGACAGAATGTTTACGGAGATCAGCCATTGTACACCTGCACTGGGGCTTTTATTTTGAAATTTGCTGGAGGTTTTATGTTGTCTAGGTCTGTCTGAACTGCTGGGCTCGACGTGTTCTGGAAGAGTTGGCTATAAAAAATAGACCTGGAGCGTATATTTAGTGGAGAGCTGCGATAAGGTGCTTCTGGAATGCTCCTGACACACAGTGCAGCGCACCTCGTGTTCATCACACCACCCCGAAACAGGTGTGATTGGGTCCAGAGGCAGCAACGTTTCTCAGCCTGATGTCCGACCCCTTCTGTCTGCCTTTCCTTTCCTCCCGATTTAAGGTGGAGGCTCCCTGGTCTGAGCACACAGCACCGTGATGACCTGCGGGGGGCTTCCCCCCCACACAGAGGTCCCAGGAAGAAAGGAACAGAGGGAGGAGATTGAATCAGTGTCAGCGTAAAAGTGTCTTTGTGTGAAAGTGTGCCTGCGGGGAATTTGGTGGGGGGGGATGCTGCACAGGATTTGTGAGAAAGTGTGACTTAAGATTTAACTAAATGTGAGTATGTGTGTCCCTGATGGAGGAGGGGCTGAAAGGTCAGGGGTCACCTGTGGCTGAACAAAGGAGCATGAGCCTCCACACAAAGTCATGTGGTCGGGAGCGGCGCTGGGAGGAGGACGATTATTACCTCGCCGGGCCCCTAACAATGACGGATCAGCATCTGTACATCCTGACACACTGACACTTATCCCTCAGTGGGAGAGAGACCCCGGTGGAAAGGGGGGTGGATTGGTGGACATCTGTAGATATGTAACAGCATGTCGCTGTGCTGAGCAGCGCCGGCTGTCAGGCATCAGCAGATCGGCCGCTTTAGGCTGCCGTCGATCTGCATCTCATTGCGGCTATTCACCGAGTCAGATTGGAAAAAATAACCCGGTGAAGGGCTGCACACACCAGTAGAGGAACAGGTGCAACGTGTAGCTCAGCCTGCATGGATCTGCAGTCCAACACAACAGCATCAGTATTCTGACTGCTTTTCACATCTGTCACAAACCATCCAGATGCTGAAGGACTTCCAGCTAACGATGATACGACTAGATCATTTCAGACCCGGAGATAAAAACAGCTTAAACTCCTCACATGCTACTCCAGACTTTGTTATAAAACAGCATGAGCGACCCCCAACATCATCGTCTGTGACAGGAGGGGTGGGAAGGAAACGGGGTTATATTTACAGACCTGAGAGTTGTCCTGGTCCGTGTTATCAAGTGCTAGCATGGTAAAATTAGCTGCAACAGATGTCATTTGGAAAAGGCAGAGTGATAGATGACTGACAGCCCCCCCTTTTCCCTCAGACATCCACATGAATTCCAGCTGTCTGGATGATGCAGGCAGCTCCGAGCTGCCATCAGCTTGCTTCACAGTTTAATACTGACAAACATATATATATATATATATATATATATATATATATATATATATATATATATATATATATATATATATATATATAAATGTTTGTCAGTATTAAACTGTGAAGCAAGCTGAATAGTTCCCACATGGCTGCTGGGAAACAAAGTTTAATGCATTTAAATGCTGAAAATTAAACATGAAAATTGCTACTAATCTAAATATTGTACATAGATGAAGCACAAAAAGTAAGAAAATTAGTGTTTCTTTGGAGTCTCAGTGTTGAGAAATTGGTTTATTCTCCGTTGACCTGGAGACACGTATGTATGGAGGAAAATACATCGGTGTGATCTGAAGAATCCCAGAGCTGTGAGACACCAAGCTGGTGGCCAGACGGGAGGAGCTGCCAGGCAGGTGAGGCTGACTCGGAGCTGGACCTTGTTAAAAATGTTTTTCTTCAGTAAAACACTGTAAACACCAAACAGACGTGGACAGTCTGCTGACTGTCATTAGCAGAGAAGGTCTGAGAGGTTTCTGATGGATTCAACCCACGACTGCTGCTCATCGCACAAATGCAGGTTTTAGCCTTAAAAATAACAACAGATTTTCAATTCAATTCAATTCAACTTTATTTATATAACGTCAAATCCCGGCAATGCCATCTCAAGACGCTTTACAGACAGAGGGGAAAACATAATGAAAGCCAGTTCATAACAGACTATATAAGGAAACCAACAGATTGAGTTGAGTCCAACTCAATCTCCCATCCTGAGCAAGCAGACGGTGACAGTGGGAAGGAAAAAACTCCCTTTTAACAGGGAGGAAACCTCCGGCAGAACCCGGCTCAAGGACAGGCAGCCATTTTCCAGCTACATAATGGCCAAAAGGCCAGTAATCCACCAGACACCAATTTTCTTTTCTGTTAGATTTATAACGATTATAACAATAAAGTCATGAGAAGCATTTGCAGCCAGAGCAGGAAAACTTCGACGAACCTTCACATGTAACATGTTCCGTGTCGCATACCGTGTCCCAAACCTTGTCCCATATCGTGTCCCATACCGTGTCCCATTCCGTGTCCCATATCGTGTCCCATATCGTGTCCCACACTGTGTCCCACACCATGTCCCATACCATGTCCCACACTGTGTCCCATACCGTGTCCCATACCGTGTCCCATACCATGTCCCATACCATGTCCCACACTGTGTCCCATACCGTGTCCCATACCATGTCCCATACCGTGTCCCATTCCGTGTCCCATATCGTGTCCCACACTGTGTCCCACACCATGTCCCATACCATGTCCCACACTGTGTCCCATACCGTGTCCCATACCATGTCCCATACCGTGTCCCATACCATGTCCCACACTGTGTCCCACACTGTGTCCCACACTGTGTCCCATACCGTGTCCCATACCATGTCCCATACCATGTCCCATACCGTGTCCCATACCATGTCCCATTCCGTGTCCCACACTGTGTCCCACACTGTGTCCCATACCGTGTCCCATACCATGTCCCATACCATGTCCCATACCGTGTCCCATACCGTGTCCCATTCCGTGTCCCACACTGTGTCCCACACTGTGTCCCACACCATGTCCCATACCATGTCCCACACTGTGTCCCACACCATGTCCCATACTGTGTCCCATACCGTGTCCCATACCGTGTCCCATATCGTGTCCCACACTGTGTCCCACACCATGTCCCATACCATGTCCCACACTGTGTCCCATACCATGTCCCATACCGTGTCCCATTTCGTGTCCCACACTGTGTCCCACACCATGTCCCATACCATGTCCCACACTGTGTCCCATACCATGTCCCATACCGTGTCCCATTTCGTGTCCCACACTGTGTCCCACACCATGTCCCATACCATGTCCCACACTGTGTCCCATACCATGTCCCATACCGTGTCCCATACCATGTCCCATACCGTGTCCCATACCGTGTCCCATATTGTGTCCCACACTGTGTCCCACACCATGTCCCATACCATGTCCCACACTGTGTCCCATACCATGCCCCATACCGTGTCCCACGATGTGTCCCACACCATACCGTGTCCCACACCATGTCCCATACCGTGTCCCATACCATGTCCCTTATCGTGTACCACACTGTGTCCCATACCATGTCCCACACCATACCATGTCCCACACCATACCGTGTCCCACACCACACCGTGTCCCGCTCCATATGAAAAGATGACTCAGCTATTCTACCACTGTGTTAATGAGTCAGCATTTAACGAAAAAGGCAGGCAGAAGAAAATTAATCCTTCACTGAAGACTTTGCTGTTTTACTCTTCATTAACTGTTTTTTGCCAAACATGACTTGAGTCAGTGTCCTCCACACGCTCGGAACAGCTGCGGGGGTCCGTCTGACCAGCGTTAGCCCCTCCCCCCCTTCCTGCCTTCAGATAACAGGCTGGGAAGTGAGGGAGTGTGGAGGAACAGATCAGGAATGAAGGTTGCAGTCGGGGTGGGGGGAGGAAGAGGCTTGAAGCATGGGGGAGGGGGGGAGGGGGGGGGGGGGGGGGGGGGGGACCCTCCTTTAAGCAAGACTAATGAATAAGGTGTCGTGACTGATGGCTGGGACTTTTCATGGAAATCAACCCTGGCGAGTAATTAGGATGCTCTTTCATTAGCTTAAACACAGTTAGGCGAAGAGATGCTTGTGGTGCTTCTATCTATCCATCGTTCTCCTGCCTCACCCAGCCGAGGAACCCTCCCGGGAGTATTGGATTTGTTTGAGCCTTAAGTTTTCATTAACAAACCCACTGGGATGAATGGAGGTGGGGTGGGTTGGTGGGGGGAGGCAGGGAGAAGCGAGGAGAAACAGAGCGCACAACACACTGAATCAGATCATTAGGGTATTTTCTCCAAGTTATTTTTATCCGTGCAAGGCTCTGGCTCGAATTAATAGTCAATTAGGCTGTTGATTAAAATGCATGCAGGAACTCAACCCTGGATGTGAAGGAAGCTCACCAGGGGTGTCTGACATGTCAACTTCTCCTAATGCAAATGATCTCCCTGCACTGCCCCACCCCCATGCGTGGTCTTTTGCATGATTTACGAAGGAACACGCCACGAAGAGCTGGAGTGAATCCGCCGAAGCTTTTAATGTGTCCCTCCTGATCAACACACAGGTACTGGCCCACATTTCATCCATGTGGATGCACACAAACTCTACACACACCGGTGTCCGCCGTGCCCCGCGGCTGCCTCTACGCCTCCCTCAGCCACTACCACTGAGTCTGCCTGGAGAACATTAGCTCGGCTGCTGCCAAGAGACTCTTTAGCTGTCAGAAAATCTTGTTTATTTTTCATTTTTACGCTGCAGCACAGCCTCACTCTGAGGCTTTCTCATCCCTGTTACACATTCAGAACTTGTACTGCGTGCTTCTCCCCTGTCTCTTTCCTTCAGCAACTGGAACCAACTGGCGGATTTGAGAGGCAACTTGAACAAATATACACTTACAAGCCCTTGTTTACAAGCCCAACATGTTTTGGGGGAAGAAATGGCTTCTGCAAGTGTTTGGCAGAGTAAGTAACACGAGACTGGCGGATGTGGTGTGATTGAGGAGGATCCTTTCAACCAATCTGACTCACAACTGAATTTCCCTAAAAACAATCTACCTCCAGTGAAGGTGAAGGAAAATGCAGGCGCATACTGAGTTCATTAGTCAGTTAAATGTCGAAGGCTTTCAGGTTCACTAGCTGCGGCTCCTGCAGTTTCCCCAAGGCCAACCTGGAATGTGTTTAGATAAAGCACATGGGTCTGAGAATCATTACGACTGGCCTGGTTATGGGCCGTGTAATAAGTACACCCTTTAGGAGCATCCTCCCTTTGGGCCACCATGATAAACACAACTCCTGTTTTCACTGTCTGGACCTTTTAATTAAGGTCATAAAACAAGATCCTGCAGTGATAACTAACAGAAGTGGATTGCCTGCAATCGCTAGCAACTGTGAAACCCTGAAGAGAAGGTTAGCATCTGTGTGGGCTTCTGTGGCAGGCAATTATTAACAAAGCTCTCTGCTGCAGCAAAGTGCTCCGAGGGAAACTTGTTGGTAAAGTAATTGCATTTACAGAAAATAAAATGTGATAACTGCCCTCCACCCATAAACACACACTGGTTTTGCAATCAAATGCAATATAACAGTATTTATTAAGATGGTAAATTATGATTATTGCGTCAGCTTATTAGCTCCGTTGTAACAAATAAGATGTCGACCAAATACATTGTGTTCATTAGGTAATCTCTGGAGTGCTGGGCCGGTGAAAGTTCATCCCAATGCACGGGGGAAATGTGCTTCATAGGACCAATAAATGAAGGAATTTTAGAGCAAGGGGAGTCAAAGAATGGGTTCAACTATGGATCTCTTGAAAAGCCCAACGATAACAGAGGCAGAGCGTCCAGCCCGCTGTGAAGCTGATCCAAGGACCCTAAAGACTTTCCATACAAATGGCCTCCAAATGAAGAACACGTGGCGCTTTGCGGAGAAAGGTTCTACCCCCACACCCAAAATGAAAAGAAAGGAGACCGAGCGGATGGTGCCTGCTTCACATCTGCCAAGACAAACAGAAAAGAAGCAGAGGGGGCTACCGGGTGGCTGAGGGGAGTAAATCTTCAATCTAATGAATGAACGCTCCTGAAAAATATGTCACCCATTGGCCCCGCACGTGGTAAACGTTCAACCCCTGCCACATAAGAGGCCTTTGTTTGCTCCCTTCTTCCCCAAACCCGCATGGCTGCAGGAAAACTGCCCCCCAGCTTTGTCCTGGCGGCATGTGTCAGCAACAACTCCAAGAGTTGTTTTTATGTAAGCCTACTGAGCTGGAAATGCCCCAGTTTGTGAGTGAACCATGATTTTAGTGACTCATGTAGAGGAGGATCTCCCTCTGCTCACAACCTGCTAAACGTCTGTCACCAACGCAACGGATAGATTCCCCCAGAGCCAAGGTTCCTCAGAGCCGTGGTTCCCCCAGAGCCGGGGTACCTCCAGAGCCGCGGTTCCTCTACAGCTGCGGTTACCCCAGAGCCGTGGTTCCTCCAGAGCTCCAGTTCTCCCAGAGCTGCGGTTCCTCCACAGCTGAGGTTCCCCCAGAGCCGTGGTTCTTCCACAGCTGCGGTTCCTCCACAGCCGGGGTTCCTCCAGAGCCGTGGTTCCTCTACAGCTGCGGTTACTCCAGAGCCGCGGTTCCTCCAGAGTCGCGGTTCCTCCAGAGCCGCGGTTCCTCCACAGCTGCGGTTACCGCAGAGCCGCGGTTCCTCCAGAGCCGCGGTTCCTCCACAGCTGCGGTTCCCGCAGAGCCGCGGTTCCTCCAGAGCCACGGTTCCTCCAGAGCCGCGGCTCCTCCAGAATCATGGTTCCTCCAGAGCCTTTGTTCTTCCACAAATGCGGTTACCCCAGAGCCGTGGTTCCTCCAGAGCTGCAGTTCTCCCAGAGCTGCGGTTCCTCCACAGCTGAGGTTCCCCCAGAGCCGTGGTTCTTCAACAGCTGCGGTTCCTCCACAGCCGGGGTTCCTCCAGAATCATGGTTCCTCCAGAGCCTTTGTTCTTCCACAAATGCGGTTACCCCAGAGCCGTGGTTCCTCCAGAGCTGCAGTTCTCCCAGAGCTGCGGTTCCTCCACAGCTGAGGTTCCCCCAGAGCCGTGGTTCTTCAACAGCTGCGGTTCCTCCACAGCCGGGGTTCCTCCAGAGCCGTGGTTCCTCTACAGCTGCGGTTACTCCAGAGCCGCGGTTCCTCCAGAGCCGCGGTTCCTCCAGAATCATGGTTCCTCCAGAGCCTTTGTTCTTCCACAAATGCGGTTACCCCAGAGCCGTGGTTCCTCCAGAGCTGCGGTTCTCCCAGAGCTGCGGTTCCTCCACAGCTGCGGTTCCCCCAGAGCCGCGGTTCCTCCACAGCTGCGGTTCCTCCAGAGCCGCGGTTCCTCCACAGCTGCGGTTCCTCCAGAGCCGTGGTTCCTCCACAAGCGGTGGTTCCTCCAGAGCCGCGGTTCCTCCACAGCTGCGGTTCCTCCAGAGCCGTGGTTCCTCCACAAGCGGTGGTTCCTCCAGAGCCGCGGTTCCTCCAGAGTCGCGGTTCCTCCAGAGCCGTGGTTCCTCCACAGCTGTAGTTCCTCCAGAGCCGCGGTTCCTCCAGAGTCGCGGTTCCTCCAGAGTCACGGTTCCTCCAGAGCCACGGTTCCTCCAGAGCCGCGGTTCCTCCACAGCTGCGGTTCCTCCAGAGCCGCGGTTCCTCCAGAGCCGTGGTTCCTCCAGAGTCGCGGTTCCTCCAGAGCCGCGGTTCCTCCACAGCTGCGGAACCTCCAGAGCCGCGGTTCCTCCAGAGCCGCGGTTCCTCCAGAGCCGCGGTTCCTCCAGAGTTGCGGTTCCTCCAGAGCTGCGGTTCTTCCAGAGCCGCGGTTCCTCCAGAATCATGGTTCCTCCAGAGCCGTGGTTCTTCCACAAATGCGGTTACCCCAGAGCCGTGGTTCCTCCACAGCTGCGGTTCCTCCAGAGCCGCGGTTCCTCAACAGCTGCGGTTCCTCCAGAGCCGTGGTTCCTCCAGAGTCGCGGTTCCTCCAGAGCCGCGGTTCCTCCACAGCTGCGGTTCCTCCAGAGCCGCGGTTCCTCCAGAGCCGTGGTTCTTCAACAGCTGCGGTTCCTCCACAGCCGGGGTTCCTCCAGAGCCGTGGTTCCTCTACAGCTGCGGTTACTCCAGAGCCGCGGTTCCTCCAGAGCCGCGGTTCCTCCACAGCTGCGGTTCCCGCAGAGCCGCGGTTCCTCCAGAGCCGCGGTTCCTCCAGAATCATGGTTCCTCCAGAGCCTTTGTTCTTCCACAAATGCGGTTACCCCAGAGCCGTGGTTCCTCCAGAGCTGCGGTTCTCCCAGAGCTGCGGTTCCTCCACAGCTGCGGTTCCCCCAGAGCCGCGGTTCCTCCACAGCTGCGGTTCTTCCAGAGCCGCGGTTCCTCCACAGCTGCGGTTCCTCCAGAGCCGTGGTTCCTCCACAAGCGGTGGTTCCTCCAGAGCCGCGGTTCCTCCAGAGTCGCGGTTCCTCCAGAGCCGTGGTTCCTCCACAGCTGTGGTTCCTCCAGAGCCGCGGTTCCTCCAGAGTCGCGGTTCCTCCAGAGTCACGGTTCCTCCAGAGCCACGGTTCCTCCAGAGCCGCTGTTCCTCCACAGCTGCGGTTCCTCCAGAGCCGCGGTTCCTCCAGAGCCGTGGTTCCTCCAGAGTCGCGGTTCCTCCAGAGCCGCGGTTCCTCCACAGCTGCGGAACCTCCAGAGCCGCGGTTCCTCCAGAGCCGCGGTTCCTCCAGAGCCGTGGTTCCTCCAGAGCCGCGGTTCCTCCAGAGTTGCGGTTCCTCCAGAGCTGCGGTTCTTCCAGAGCCGCGGTTCCTCCAGAATCATGGTTCCTCCAGAGCCGTGGTTCTTCCACAAATGCGGTTACCCCAGAGCCGTGGTTCCTCCACAGCTGCGGTTCCTCCAGAGCCGCGGTTCCTCAACAGCTGCGGTTCCTCCAGAGCCGCGGTTCCTCCAGAGCCGTGGTTCCTCCAGAGCCGTGGTTCCTCCACAGCTGCGGTTCCTCCAGAGCCGTGGTTCCTCCACAGCGGTGGTTCCTCCAGAGCCGCGGTTCCTCCAGAGTCGCGGTTCCTCCAGAGCCGTGGTTCCTCCACAGCTGTGGTTCCTCCAGAGCCGCGGTTCCTCCAGAGTCGCGGTTCCTCCAGAGCCGCGGTTCCTCCAGAGCCCCGGTTCCTCCACAGCTGCGGTTCCTCCAGAGCCGCGGTTCCTCCAGAGCCGTGGTTCCTCCACAGCTGCGGTTCCTCCATTGCCGCGGTTCCTCCAGAGTTGCGGTTCCTCCAGAGCCGTGGTTCCTCCAGAGTCGCGGTTCCTCCAGAGTCGCGGTTCCTCCAGAGCCGCGGTTCCTCCACAGCTGCGGTTCCTCCAGAGCCGCGGTTCCTCCAGAGCCGTGGTTCTTCCACAGCTGCGGTTCCTCCAGAGCCGCGGGTCCTCCAGAGTTGCGGTTCCTCCAGAGCCGTGGTTCCTCCAGAGTCGCGGTTCCTCCAGAGCCGCGATTCCTCCACAGCTGCGGTTCCTCCAGAGCCGCGGTTCCTCCAGAGCCGTGGTTCCTCCACAGCTGCGGTTCCCCCACAGCCGCGGTTCCTCCACAGCTGCGGTTCCTCCAGAGCCGCGGTTCCTCCAGAGCCGTGGTTCCTCCACAGCTGCGGTTCCTCCAGAGCTGCGGTTCCTCCAGAGTCGCGGTTCCTCCAGAGCCGTGGTTCCTCCACAGCTGTGGTTCCTCCAGAGCCGCGGTTCCTCCAGAGTCGCGGTTCCTCCAGAGCCGCGGTTCCTCCAGAGCCGCGGTTCCTCCACAGCTGCGGTTCCTCCAGAGTCGCGGTTCCTCCAGAGCCGCGGTTCCTCCACAGCTGCGGTTCCTCCAGAGCCGCGGTTCCTCCAGAGCCGTGGTTCCTCCACAGCTGCGGTTCCTCCAGAGCCGCGGTTCCTCCAGAGTTGCGGTTCCTCCAGAGTCGCAGTTCTTCCAGAGCCGCGGTTCCTCCAGAATCATGGTTCCTCCAGAGCCGTCGTTCTTCCACAAATGCGGTTACCCCAGAGCCGTGGTTCCTCCAGAGCTGCGGTTCTCCCAGAGCTGCGGTTCCTCCACAGCTGCGGTTCCCCCACAGCCGCGGTTCCTCCAGAGCCGCGGTTCCTCCAGAATCATGGTTCCTCCAGAGCCTTTGTTCTTCCACAAATGCGGTTACCCCAGAGCCGCGGTTCCTCCAGAGCTGCGGTTCTCCCAGAGCTGCGGTTCCTCCACAGCTGCGGTTCCCCCAGAGCCGCGGTTCCTCCACAGCTGCGGTTCCTCCACAGCTGCGGAACCTCCAGAGCCGCGGTTCCTCCAGAGCCGCGGTTCCTCCAGAGCCGTGGTTCCTCCAGAGCCGCGGTTCCTCCAGAGTTGCGGTTCCTCCAGAGCTGCGGTTCTTCCAGAGCCGCGGTTCCTCCAGAATCATGGTTCCTCCAGAGCCGTGGTTCTTCCACAAATGCGGTTACCCCAGAGCCGTGGTTCCTCCACAGCTGCGGTTCCTCCAGAGCCGCGGTTCCTCAACAGCTGCGGTTCCTCCAGAGCCGCGGTTCCTCCAGAGCCGTGGTTCCTCCAGAGTCGCGGTTCCTCCAGAGCCGCGGTTCCTCCACAGCTGCGGTTCCTCCAGAGCCGCGGTTCCTCCAGAGCCGTGGTTCCTCCAGAGCCGCGGTTCCTCCAGAGTTGCGGTTCCTCCTGAGCTGCGGTTCTTCCAGAGCCGCGGTTCCTCCAGAATCATGGTTCCTCCAGAGCCGTCGTTCTTCCACAAATGCGGTTACCCCAGAGCCGTGGTTCCTCCAGAGCTGCGGTTCCTCCAGAGCCGCGGTTCCTCCAGAGCCGCGGTTCCTCCAGAGCCGTGGTTCCTCCACAGCTGCGGTTCCTCCAGAGCTGCGGTTCCTCCAGAGCCGCGGTTCCTCCAGAGCCGTGGTTCCTCCACAGCTGTGGTTCCTCCAGAGCCGCGGTTCCTCCAGAGTCGCGGTTCCTCCAGAGCCGCGGTTCCTCCACAGCTGCGGTTCCTCCACAGCTGCGGTTCCTCCAGAGCCGTGGTTCCTCCACAGCGGTGGTTCCTCCAGAGCCGCGGTTCCTCCAGAGTCGCGGTTCCTCCAGAGCCGTGGTTCCTCCACAGCTGTGGTTCCTCCAGAGCCGCGGTTCCTCCAGAGTCGCGGTTCCTCCAGAGCCGCGGTTCCTCCAGAGCCCCGGTTCCTCCACAGCTGCGGTTCCTCCAGAGCCGCGGTTCCTCCAGAGCCGTGGTTCCTCCACAGCTGCGGTTCCCCCAGAGCCGCGGTTCCTCCAGAGTTGCGGTTCCTCCAGAGCCGTGGTTCCTCCAGAGTCGCGGTTCCTCCAGAGTCGCGGTTCCTCCAGAGCCACGGTTCCTCCACAGCTGCGGTTCCTCCAGAGCCGCGGTTCCTCCAGAGCCGTGGTTCCTCCACAGCTGCGGTTCCTCCAGAGCCGCGGGTCCTCCAGAATCATGGTTCCTCCAGAGCCGTGGTTCTTCCACAAATGCGGTTACCCCAGAGCCCCGGTTCCTCCACAGCTGCGGTTCCTCCAGAGCTGCGGTTCCTCCAGAGCCGCGGTTCCTCCAGAGCCGTGGTTCCTCCACAGCTGTGGTTCCTCCAGAGCCGCGGTTCCTCCAGAGTCGCGGTTCCTCCAGAGCCGCGGTTCCTCCACAGCTGCGGTTCCTCCACAGCTGCGGTTCCTCCAGAGCCGTGGTTCCTCCACAGCGGTGGTTCCTCCAGAGCCGCGGTTCCTCCAGAGTCGCGGTTCCTCCAGAGCCGTGGTTCCTCCACAGCTGTGGTTCCTCCAGAGCCGCGGTTCCTCCAGAGTCGCGGTTCCTCCAGAGCCGCGGTTCCTCCAGAGCCCCGGTTCCTCCACAGCTGCGGTTCCTCCAGAGCCGCGGTTCCTCCAGAGCCGTGGTTCCTCCACAGCTGCGGTTCCCCCAGAGCCGCGGTTCCTCCAGAGTTGCGGTTCCTCCAGAGCCGTGGTTCCTCCAGAGTCGCGGTTCCTCCAGAGTCGCGGTTCCTCCAGAGCCACGGTTCCTCCACAGCTGCGGTTCCTCCAGAGCCGCGGTTCCTCCAGAGCCGTGGTTCCTCCACAGCTGCGGTTCCTCCAGAGCCGCGGGTCCTCCAGAATCATGGTTCCTCCAGAGCCGTGGTTCTTCCACAAATGCGGTTACCCCAGAGCCCCGGTTCCTCCACAGCTGCGGTTCCTCCAGAGCCGCGGTTCCTCCAGAGCCGTGGTTCCTCCACAGCTGCGGTTCCCCCAGAGCCGCGGTTCCTCCAGAGTTGCGGTTCCTCCAGAGCCGTGGTTCCTCCAGAGTCGCGGTTCCTCCAGAGTCGCGGTTCCTCCAGAGCCACGGTTCCTCCACAGCTGCGGTTCCTCCAGAGCCGCGGTTCCTCCAGAGCCGTGGTTCCTCCACAGCTGCGGTTCCTCCAGAGCCGCGGGTCCTCCAGAATCATGGTTCCTCCAGAGCCGTGGTTCTTCCACAAATGCGGTTACCCCAGAGCCGTGGTTCCTCCACAGCTGCGGTTCCTCCAGAGCCGCGGTTCCTCAACAGCTGCGGTTCCTCCAGAGCCGCGGTTCCTCCAGAGCCGTCGTTCTTCCACAAATGCGGTTACCCCAGAGCCGTGGTTCCTCCAGAGCTGCGGTTCCTCCAGAGCCGCGGTTCCTCCAGAGCCGCGGTTCCTCCAGAGCCGTGGTTCCTCCACAGCTGCGGTTCCTCCAGAGCTGCGGTTCCTCCAGAGCCGCGGTTCCTCCAGAGCCGTGGTTCCTCCACAGCTGTGGTTCCTCCAGAGCCGCGGTTCCTCCAGAGTCGCGGTTCCTCCAGAGCCGCGGTTCCTCCACAGCTGCGGTTCCTCCACAGCTGCGGTTCCTCCAGAGCCGTGGTTCCTCCACAGCGGTGGTTCCTCCAGAGCCGCGGTTCCTCCAGAGTCGCGGTTCCTCCAGAGCCGTGGTTCCTCCACAGCTGTGGTTCCTCCAGAGCCGCGGTTCCTCCAGAGTCGCGGTTCCTCCAGAGCCGCGGTTCCTCCAGAGCCCCGGTTCCTCCACAGCTGCGGTTCCTCCAGAGCCGCGGTTCCTCCAGAGTTGTGGTTCCTCCAGAGCTGCGGTTCCTCCAGAGCCGCGGTTCCTCCAGAGTCGCAGTTCTTCCAGAGCCGCGGTTCCTCCAGAATCATGGTTCCTCCAGAGCCGTCGTTCTTCCACAAATGCGGTTACCCCAGAGCCGTGGTTCCTCCAGAGCTGCGGTTCTCCCAGAGCTGCGGTTCCTCCACAGCTGCGGTTCCCCCACAGCCGCGGTTCCTCCACAGCTGCGTTTCCTCCAGAGCCGCGGTTCCTCCAGAGCCGTGGTTCCTCCACAGCTGCGGTTCCTCCAGAGCTGCGGTTCCTCCAGAGTCGCGGTTCCTCCAGAGCCGCAGTTCCTCCACAGCTGCGGTTCCTCCACAGCCGTGGTTCCCCCAGAGCCGTGGTTCCTCCACAGCTGCGGTTCCTCCAGAGCTGCGGTTCCTCCAGAGCCGCGGTTCCTCCAGAGTCGCGGTTCCTCCAGAGCCGCGGTTCCTCCACAGCCGTGGTTCCCCCAGAGCCGTGGTTCCTCCACAGCTGCGGTTCCTCCACAGCTGCGGTTCCTCCAGAGTCGCGGTTCCTCCAGAGCCGCGGTTCCTCCAGAGTCGCGGTTCCTCCAGAGCCGCGGTTCCTCCAGAGCCGTGGTTCCTCCACAGCTGCGGTTCCTCCAGAGTCGCGGTTCCTCCAGAGCCGCGGTTCCTCCACAGCTGCGGTTCCTCCAGAGTCGAGGTTCCTCCAGAGCCGTGGTTCTTCGCGCGGTGGCTGCGTATGTTAGGATTGTTGTGCTCTCACATGCAAGCGCTGGGCTACATTATGCAGTTACCACACAGATTCAGCTCCACAGACTTGGAAACAGGAAATCACACACGGACCAGTCACAAGAGAGTACGTCAATACAACCGCGCTGCAATAATAAAAACCAAGGGGGCAACTTAGTAAGTCTGTCGTCCATGTTGCTATTAAATACATCGCAGCTTCTTCTTCTTCTTTCCTTTGACTGGTTGCATGTGACTAATACTGCTCAACGCTCCGCCAGTGGTCTCTTTGTGGTACCACTTTGTTTACTATGCATCTGTAAGCTGGCTGAAAACAGATGGGCAGAAGGCCCAGTTCATGCTTGTATTTAAAGTGTAACAATGTCATTGTTGCCTCACATACTTTGTGTATGACTGTAGTATTGTTTGTCTTCAGACTTTAACGCAACGTGTTCACAAGCTTAAGTGTGCGAATGACCATCAGGGGCCAATTTTACCAGAAATAAAGTGAGAGAATCAACTGTTTTAAACACTAAGACAAGACATGATAGCCTGGTTTAGGTTTATCAGAGGTAAATATGCTCATGTATTGATATGTAGAAGTACATACACAGTGCAGAGCATGTTTGCACACACAGCAAGTATATCCCAGCTCTTAGTTAGCTTGTCAGCCTTCAGTTAGCTGCTATCTTTAGCTTTTTTCTGAACAGAATCTGTGTCCATTTGCATAGGAAAATCTCCCAGAATCCCTCAGTGAGAGGCTGCTAAGCACTACACAAACCGATGTGAAGTAACACCGTCTCTTTTGTCATCTTTGCTTCCTGAGATAAACTTTGCAGCACGTCGTTGCTGTGTGGACACGACTGAAACAACACATCACAAACCAGAATCCAATTCCCTACTGTCACCAGAACTGGTCTGTTTTAGGGGCGTAAACGAGTCAAGCGAAGGGTTTCAAGTCGAGCCAGAGAAGTGGGAGGTTTTGGATCAACATCTGGCAGACACTACTTTCTAAGAAAAGTCAAATGCGGGTTTCGGTGAACACAAAAGCTTCAGACTTCACCACTCTGACTACAACTACAGTCTGCCGCCATCAGATATGAAAAGAGGGCGTAACTGGGAGAGGCTTTTGTGAAGGCTTAAAAAACAAGTGATCAGGTATCAGTGCAGCATATGCCAGACGTGTGTCCGTCAGACGAGCCTTTTACTTTGTCACAACATGAATGCTCACGGTCTGAAAGTGCCTGTGATCCCCTGAAACAGCTCTGCTCTGTTCCTGCGTGAAATCCAACACGACCGCATGTCTTCTGAGGCGAGCCGCAGAAGCCAGCTTGCCTTTGTGGCGGAGAAAAGCAGCAAGCGAAGTGCCTGCAGACGGATGCCTCTGTGGTGTTTGCTCTAAATGACAGCGGAGTCGATGACAACTTGCTGCGTGCAGAGCATTGACTAGGTGCTCCTGATTTTTGAAGCTTATTAATATTTCATGTGTGAAACTATTCCAGCAAGAGTTTGGTTTAAAATCTGTACAGCAAGAACCAAAGCTGCAAATGTCCTCTGCAGGAATAAAGAGGGCTTTATTTGTTCTTTCCAGAGGCCATATCATCCCCTGTATCTGGAAACTGTTGGGTTTCTCTGTTGGAGCTGATTCTGGAGGCAAAGCGGGACATGTGAAAGCATCTTTTCAAGGCTCAGAAAAATCCAACAAGGTAAATGGTGGAGGCCCACAGCACATTCCTGACAAGACAAGTAACTTGTACACTACTCAGAGATCCTCTTACCAAGTCAAGGAGCTCCTTCAAAGCCTCCAAATGTGAATGGAGTCCTGGGGGGGCGGTTAACAAGTCTGCCCCCGAGGTAGAGGCAGGAGCTTGGATGGATTGGCAATCCCAGCGAAGACAATCAGAGCTGATCAGAGACAAGAGAAGAGCAAACGAGCTTTTCTGCTGCAGAGAAAAGGCTAACAGGCTTTAGAGCATGAGAGCCGCTCAGCATGAGCAGCATCACAACACAATGCAGTAATTACAAGTCATGATCGCTGCGTTTCCATGCAGAGCTTCTGTTCCTGGGCCTGTCCTCTGAACGGAGACGATGCTGGTCTGACACCAACCGCTGTTCCCGCTGCAGTCATGCAAAGTATCTGTGCACACAGAGCAGTGTAGGATGCAAACATCGGGCTTTCCTGGAACATCACGGCCTGTAAACAGAAACATTTTTGTCCTACAGCCATTTTCTGAGCTTTTTCTCCTTCATCAGGAGCCGTTGTTCAATGTTCACAGTCGACTCATTCCTTGTGGACATCTTCCATCTAAAGAGCTGATGAAGCTGCAGTGAACAGCTAAACATCAACAGCATCATCACATCTGATTGGCTACCATGATCACGTGTCATGAAGATGGAAAACACTCACCTCACACACTCAGCAGTGAAAAGAAACAGCATGTTGCTCATCATCCCAGTGGGAAGCCGGTATCTTTACTGGCAGATATGGAAGTATGGAGCCCTGAGTTTGGACACGTGCATCAGTACTGACACTGTACTTGTTGTCTTTGAAGCAAACCTAGTTTATCTTTACAGTTGTTGTTCTGGTTTTATTGAGTTTTATCTTCCTTTCATTGCTTATTGAAGCGTTTTAATCTCTTTCTTTTGTTTTAATGTCCAGTGTTTCACTGAACTTTGCCTGGAAGCACTTTCATTCATTTTCCTAACCGCTTTATCCAATGAAGGGTGGCGGGGAAGCTGGAGCCTATCCCAGCTGGCTTTGGGTGAAAGGCAGGGTACACCCTGGACAGCTCACCAGTCCATCGCAGGGCCACACAGACAAACAACCACTCACACTCACTCCTATGGGCAATTTAGAGTATCAACCTAACATCATGTCTTTGGACGGTGGGAGGAAGCTGGAGTACCTGGACAAAACCTATGCATACATGGGGAGAACATGCAAACTCCACACAGGAAGGCCACTGCCCAAACCTCGCCCCAGGGATCAAACCAGCTACCTTCTTGCTGTAAGGCCACAGTGCTAACCACTCTGCTATCATGCATTTTATTATTGCCAATATTGTGACTTTCTCACATATAGACCAAATGGTCTCAATCTCCCAATTCATTAAAAATACTTCGATCTTCGTTATGAATTGATATAAAACCCTAGAATATTAAAATGATCATCACCGTCTTCTTTCAGAGTCTTGAGAGGAGAAAACATTTAATTTTAGTTCAGATTTCAAAGCAAGTACTGTTAAATCTCAGATAAACTGCAGAAAAATCTAACTTTTCAGGAACAAAGTTATGTTCTGGGGTTGATGAGGTGTTTTTAACCAGTGGGAATAATGTGACTTGGCTCTATAAAAAGACGGAGTGTTGGGTGAGAGGAGCTGCCTCCAGGGCTGAAGCAGAAAGTCACACATTACCTCCTCTGCTTTTTAACTTTGTAAAGTTGGGGAACGTTTCACAGCACTGTCAAACAGCAGGCGACTGAACAGTTTGTTGCCAATCAGCAACAAGTGCACGAGACGCTGAGCCCCGTTAGCAAGCACGGCGGCCATCTTCATCCCAGGAATCTGCAAAACGCTACATCACACATTTACGTTTCGGCTCGCTGGAGTTTTATTCTGATCTCTGCAATCCAGCGTGTTTCTGAAGCCTAAACTGATGACAGAAAACCAAACGTAACGCGATCTGTGAGAGAAACTAGCAGCCTTGTCAGAACCTGTAGTTCCTGCAGACACATACACACATACACAGCAGGAGTTCCTCTAAACGGCGCTGGAGTTTGGTGCTAAGGGATGGACCACGTTCACTGATCTTTAACAGATGAGACAGAAAGGACGAGCCCAATTTGCAGATTGCACCATTGCACCTCTGTCTGCCTGTCCTGGTTCATTTTGCAGCATCTCGTCTTCAGTCTGGCAGCCGAACACAGAAGCGGGGAACCGCTGTCTGATGTGGAGGCTGACCCTGCAGGCTAAGCATGCAGCGAAAAAGCTGAAACTTTTCTGAACTAAATGACTTGTGAAACAGAGTGAAGGTGACAGAGTGAAGAGGCGCACCTCTCTTCAGGTGGAACGCGGAGCTTTCAGGAGGCAAATCAACATTTTCTTTCCTTTCTTCACCAGACGGAGGAGGAAAAGACAGTGTGACGTCTGTGCAGGAAACCTGCAGATGATTAGGAGTTTAGTGGAAAACAGGAGGAAAAGCTCAGAGCAAATCTACAGAGCCGTTAGCATGCTCTGATAGCGAAGAACTTCCTGCAACCACGAGGTCCTGCCAGTTCAATGAGGTTGCCAGGTATTTTGTTACAATTCATAGCTATGAATCTGAGCGAGTGGCCGTGACTTGAGGAGTACCTCAGGGGTCAGTCCTTGGACCTCTTCTGTTCAACTTGTATCTGCTCCCTTTGGGTCAAATAATACAGAACTTTAACATCAATTATCACAGTTATGCAGATGGCACGCAGCTTTATGTGTCTTTGTCACCAGATGACCACAGTCCAATAGACTTCCTGTGTTTGGAGCAAGTAAACACCTGGATGAGACTGAATTTTCTTCAACTAAATGAGGAAAAAAAACTGAGATTATTCTGTTTGGTAGCAAAGAGAAGAGGGTCAGCGTTGGTAAACACCTGCAGACTCGAGCTCTCAAAAATACCGATCAGGTCTGGAACCTTTACCTCCCAGTAAAACCAGTAGACTGGAGTACTGTAATGGTCTTTTAACAGCACTTCCTAAAAAGAGCATTTAACATCTGCAACTCAACCAGAATGCTGCTGCTAGAGCTTTAACTAGAACTAAGAGGTCTGAACACATCACACGTGTTTTAAAATCTTTACACTGGTTTCCAGTTTATACTGGTTTCCAGTCAGTCACAGGATAGATTCCAAAACCCTGCTGATTGTTTACAGAATCCCAGAATGGTTCTGGACCAGAAGACATCTGTGATATGTTCAGAGAATAAAAACCAAGCAGAGCTCTTCGATCCAAAGACTCTGGTCAACTAGTCCAGACCAGCGTCCAGACCAGAGTCCAGACCAGAGTCCAGACCAGACTCCAGACCAGAGTCCAGACCAGAGTCCAGACCAGACTCCAGACCAGTGTCCAGACCAGAGTCCAGACCAGACTCCAGACCAGTGTCCAGACCAGAGTCCAGACCAGAGTCCAGACCAGACTCCAGACCAGAGTCCAGACCAGACTCCAGACCAGAGTCCAGACCAGACTCCAGACCAGAGTCCAGACCAGAGTCCAGACCAGACTCCAGACCAGAGTCCAGACCAGAGTCCAGACTAAACATGGAGAAGCAGCGTTTAGCTGCCAGTGGAGATTAAACTTTTAAATCCAGGTTAAAAACATTTCTTTTCTCATGCACCTATGCATGACATCTGTACTGTAACTTTTACTTAATTCTTATTTTAATTGATTTATTATAATTTATGATTTTATTATGATTTTGTTATTTGTATTTTCTCTTGTGCTTTTTTTCTGTAATGCTTTTTTAATGTTTCATGTAAAGCACTTTGAACTGTCTTGTACATGAAAGGTTCTGGACGAATAAACTGGCCTTGCTAAGTTTGGTGATATCATCAGATGAAGATCTGGCAGAAATCTACCTGCCAAGTGTCTCAGAAAGACCTGAAATAAACTGTATTCCCTAAAGTGGCTCCTTAGACAAGAACTGGAAAGAGGACCTGTATCTGGGACCGGATCCACAGTCCAAGCGGCTCCACCCTCGACATATGGATGGATGCAGGACAGTTTGCTTTTGCTTCTACAACGCCGGCTATTTTTTCCTTGTAGCTAAAGTTTAGAGTCAGACTTGTTTCAGGATGGTGAACAGAGATCAGTTCTGCGTTTGGACTCAGGATGTGTCATCTTCAGCCAGGCTTGGTGGGTGGAGGTGATCCTGCCCTCCCTCCACCTCAAATCCCTTCTGTGTCGCGGGAGCTAACAGCATGGTAATGAGATAGTGGCAGATGCTCGCGTGCCTTTACAATCCTCCCGACCCCCAGCGCACGCCGAGGCTCGTCCTCAGCGTGGTGAGAGAGACGTCTCACTGAGATGGAGAGGAATCTGCAGCCTGTGGTGACGTTTCACACCGCTCTCTTTCTGAGTGTTGGAGCTGAACTTCCTTTTACTTTCCTCTCAGCTGTTTCAGTTTGTTCATTTCATCCCGTCAGAAACATGAAATATGGAAATAATAAACATTTGGGGGGAAAACAGAGTTTAGTTTGTGTGTATAGAAAGTGGAAGGCCCGCCACACACATCCCATCCCCTCCTCCATCCCAGCCGCCTTCCCTCCACCTGCTATGCTCCCTTTGTCATCAGGATCTCATTTCAATGACAAAGTTGCTGAGCCTTTCACCCCACAGCCCCGCACCCATCTCCGAGCCCCTTTCAGTAATTTTATGGTCCCTGAGGGCAAGATGTCTGCCTCTACCCATCACCCACCAACTGGACACACGAGCATCACGGCTGCTGCTGAAAGCAGCCTGGTTGGACATGAGAAGTCGCACCAACTCGCTCATATTCCGTTCATCCCAGAAGATCTTGAGTTCAAAGCGTCTGCAACATCCCAACGTTTATTTCCATCCATGCAGTGCTGCATTAGTTTTTCCTTGTGAGAGTTTTCCTTGTGTCTGGACTCATCAGATCTCCTTCATCTGTGGCTCCAGACTCGCACGTTTGATGCTCCGCACCAAACCAAAGCTGTTTTCTCTCATTGCCCTGACGAGTCCGCGGATCAGTCCCAAACGAGCCGGGTCTCTTCACTCTGTGTGTAGAAATGTTCTCACTGAAGACGTTCTTTATTTCATTTCCCAAAGTTTACATGATCCTCCTCATCATCATTCAAGCTTTTTTTCTTTCCCCACATTTCGTCCTTTCAGTTTTTAATAAAGTGTCGGACAAGTCTTCTGTCTTTCTGCATCTCCTGGGATGTTTTCTCTGCCTGGTGCCGACGATCTGACCTTTCTCAAACAGGTGATGTTTAAGAAATCAAAGCTCCTGGTTGCACTGGTTGGGTTAAACAACCCGCTGTAGGTCAAACATCATCGTCTAATTGTCCAAAGAGAAGCTCTTATTTACGGACCAACCTGCGAAATGTGACGGCAGCATCTTCAGCTTCGTCTTCAGATTGTGAGCCTGCTAACTGTGAGGCTTTATGAGTGTCAGTTTACATCAGTATCATGCAGAATACCCCCCCCCACCCCCCGGTGCGGCTCGGCAGCACTTCTGCTGGGATTAAAGAAACTTCTCGGTGTAACGTGTCGTGTCGAGCTTTTCCCTCGTCTTCGCTCCTCTCCTTTGCAGAGGAAATGTGATTTTCACACGTGGCCAACACAAGTCCTGCCATCAGGCCCCGGTTCCACGCTGCTGGGGGGGGCAGTGTGTTGACAGGGGCACCGGCCTGTGGCTAACATGGTTATATGTTCCCAGACTCTGCAGGTTATGCTGGTGTAGACATGCCGTGTGAGAAACACCAGCATCGTCGCTGCACATGGACACGACTCCACAAGCTGCATAATGAATGAATCTGTGGGAACTTCAGAGTGAATCGTGTTTTGGACAGAAATGCGGGTCGGTGGAGGAAACTCTGACTCTGAATCGACTTTGTGGAGAATTTCTCATGTTTAAAAATCATCAGTTTGTGTCATTTCTATTCACACTTGATATTATTCCTAAAACCAGCTTTTCTCCAGGTTTTGTGTCCTTGATGGGACTTCTCATCATCTGCAGAGAAAGCTCAGGAAATCTGCAGCTAATTCAACAAACTATGACTTTTTTTTATTCATGAAGTCCCTGCAGTTGGTGCTGGGAAACCCCTGAGCGGAGCATCTTTGACCTTGTGGACTCCCGAGTCATGCAGCATCAGTGCATGTCTGCTTATGAGTTTAGGAGCCGGTGTCCATGTGTTTGCTGAGGGGCAGATGGCGGCGCAGAGAGCCCGTTCCCACGGGTCACATGTCGGAATTTAAAATGCAGATAAACTCCATCACACACACACACACACACACACACCCTCTCCAGCAGCCGGCCCAGAATCATTTGCCGAGTTGAAACTAATCAGCGTGATTGTTGATTCTGGTTGTTGATCGCTCGGTGCGCGCTCCAAATAAAGCTTCATGGAAGTTTTTCACTTGTTGAACAGGAAGTAAAAGAGAATCTAAGGAACCTTTAAATGATCTATTTTTATGAGATGTTTGCAAAGCTGTGAACTTAAACGTGTTTAGGAGCAGGGCATGGATCATTCTGCAGAATAAAAAGATTTACAGGCTGTTCTGATCTTCCACTGAAACTTAACATGACAGGCTTCAGATTCTTTCCTTTCTAAGCAGTAAACTCCTACAAGACAAGTTCAGATGGCTTTTTTCTCAGCAGCAAAAGGAGGATATTAGATTTATCTGTCCTGAGATGAGGCTAATTCTCCCAGGCTGATGGTGGGATGGGGGTGGCGCGCTCTGAATAGATGGTAATTGCAGGTTTGGGTTGTCTGAGGCTGCAGCCAGATGGCCTGGTGCTGCTCTCATAAAGCTCTGCTTGCCCACTTGTTTGCACTCTGCAGTATGAGCAGGGGGATGCAGGCTGCCCCATGTGGGGGGGTGGGGGGATCAGCTGGAAGGATGTCTACACACAGACCATGTCTTTATCTTCCACTGTATGAGTGGAGAATACAGAATAAACGGATGTTTCAACAGTTGTCAGCTGATGAAAGACTTCTGGTCAATATTCCATAATAGTGGAACCTGGACTGAACTGGGTGTTGGTGGTTCTAAACCTTCCTTTTCTGTCTCCTTCTGAAGAAGATGAGCTGCCAGGTTTAATCTTTAGATGAGTTTCTCAGTCATATCCCCTGAAATGCTGTTCAGATTTCACCCAGGTCGAGTCTCCGTTTGGTCCTGCAGCTGCTCCTCATGGCGCATCACTCAGTTCATGTGGACATACGTTATTACGCAGCATGTTCACACAAATGTGTCATCACAGACCTCTTTGTTGGTTTTATTATAGTCAGTAGAAGTAAGAATTATGGAGGCTCCTTCGGGGAGTTTCTGTGTTTTCCTGAGACAAAAATGTTTAAACGTGTTTAAATGAGTGCGTTACTGAGTTTCCTTTCTGTCTCCTGATGAGAAGATGCAGATGCTGCATGGTTGGTTTGGAGATGTTTTTCCCGACCATGTGTCCTAACTGCTCATGCTTCTACATGTCTGATCTCCAGCTGGTCCGTAAATCGGGATTGTGGCACATTGTGCCGTTCATGTTGACAGGCACGATGCGCAATTACGCACCATGGAGAAAAGATACAGAGGTTTTATCTGAAGAGATTTCCCGGAAAAAAATGAATTGGTACACCACAGCAAAGCAATAACTTCGTTTGAAGCAGTTCTGATCTTAGAAGGTGTCACCACAGATGTGTTTTTATTGTCAGTGAGACAACTTTGCGTTTTTAGGCAGAAATAACAAAAGACTCGACGTGGCACACGTTGTGAATGCAGGGACAACAATGTCAGGCTGCTGGGGTCAGAACTGGTCGTGTTAAAAATGTCTGAGACCAGAATAAGTTCTCCTCTGGACCATTGTTGCGACACACTTTTAATTTAGGGGTGTCTTTGGTTGTGTGTGTGTGTGTGTGTGTGTGTGTGTGTGTGTGTGTGTGTGTGTGTGTGTGTGTGTGTGTACGGTGGGGGGGCATGAATAGTCCCTCCTCTGCTGCAAGAAGGAGGCCATTCTGATGATTAAGGAGGAGAGGGGGTGTTTTGTGGGTTGGGTGCGGGGCAGGCGGAGAGAGAAGACAGGGCAGAGCGCGTGAAGCAGGTCGCGCGCGCACACACGCTCTATCCCTCCCTCTCTGTCTCTCTAACTCACCCAGTCACACACAGACTGGGGGAAGGCTGCGCCTTGCTTAGACCAGACACACTCTCACTCCCAGGCGCGCGCAGTCCGGACGCGAGGAGCGCATGTGGAACGGGAAGGGTTCAGTCCACCAGGAGACTCCTGGCTCCTTCTGAGTGCGCCTCCTTCCTCACAAACAACTTCATTTACTCCTATTTATCTATTTATTTATTTCTGTCCCAGCTGGAGACTGTTTGCTTTGGAGCAGTGAGCAACGGAGGATTTAACATGCCAGGAGACATCGCTTCATTCCGCCCCTGATCCCCCCTCTGTGGAAATATTCGCCACAGTTCGCGCACAGAGAGATGGGGGCCAAAATGATCCAAACCAAAGGAACTCCCCTGTCCACGGCCACGCTCGCGCTGCTGCTTCTGGTCGCGCTCCTGCAGGGCGCGACGGCCAAGACTCTGAAATACAAAGTTTACGAGGAGCAGAAAGTGGGGACAGTCATCGCGCGGCTGAAGGAGGACGTGTCCGGGGTTCTATCCAAGCTGCCCAGCTCCCTGACGTTCCGGTTCCGCGCCATGCAGCGCGGCAGCACGCCGTTCCTGTCAGTCCGGGAGGAGGACGGAGAGATCAGCATCGGCACCAAAATCGACCGTGAGAAGCTTTGTGAGAAAAACTTAAACTGCTCCATTGAATTCGACGTGGTCACGCTGCCCACGGAGTACCTGCAGCTGTTCCATGTGGAGGTGGAGGTGCTGGACATCAACGACAACTCCCCGCACTTCTCACGCGCCATCGTCCCCATCGAGATCTCCGAGAGCGCGTCGGTGGGCACGCGCGTCCCGCTGGACGGCGCCATGGACGCGGACGTCGGGGACAACTCCCTGCACACCTACTCCCTGACACCCAACAACTTCTTTAAAATCGACGTGAGGACCAGAACGGACGGGGCTAAGTACGCAGAGCTGGTGGTCATGAGGGAACTGGACCGTGAGGTCCAGTCCAGCTACCAGCTGCAGCTGACTGCCTCTGACAATGGCGTCCCCCCCAAGTCCGGATCCACTTTGCTCAAGATCAGCATCTCAGATTCCAACGACAACAGCCCAGCCTTTGAAGAGCAGGCTTATATTATCAATCTGCAGGAAAACTCGCCCCTCGGGACTCTGATCATTGATCTGAACGCCACAGATCCAGATGAAGGAACTAATGGGAAAATAGTTTACTCATTCAGCAGCCACGTCTCCCCAAAGATCTTAGAAACGTTTAAGATAAACCCAGAAAACGGTCACATTACGCTCATTCAGAAGGTGGACTACGAAAGCACCGCCTCTTACGAGCTGGATGTCCAGGCTCAGGACCTGGGCCCGAATTCCATTCCTGGACTCTGCAAAATAGTGGTTAAAGTGGTGGACGTGAATGACAACAAACCGGAGATAAACATCAACCTGATGACGCCTGGCAAGGAGGAAGTGGCCTACATTTCCGAGGGGGCGCCCGTGGACACATTCATAGCTCTGCTGCGTGTTGACGACATCGATGCGGGGCTCAGTGGCGAAGTGGTGTGCAGGCTGCACGGTCACGGCCACTTCCGGCTTCAGAAGACCCACGAGAAGAACTACATGATCCTCACCAACGTGACTCTGGACAGGGAGAAGAGGTCAGAGTACAGTCTGACGGTCATAGCGGAGGACCGCGGTTCCCCCAGCCTCTCCACCATCAAACATTTCACGGTCCAGGTCCTGGACGAGAACGATAACCCTCCACGATTTGAGAAGAGCCGCTATGAGGTCTTCAAGTCGGAGAACAACTCTCCTGGAGCCTATTTGATGACTGTGGTGGCCTCAGATCCGGATCTTGGAACCAATGGCCAGGTCACCTACACCATCATAGATGCTGTGGTGCAAGGGAGCCCCATTTCTACCTACGTCACCATCGACCCCTCTAACGGCGCCATCTACGCCCTTCGCAGCTTTGACCACGAAGACGTGAGCCGGATAGCGTTCACTGTTCAGGCACGCGATGGGGGGAACCCCGCGCTGTCCGCCAACGCCACGGTCCTGCTCACTGTCCTGGATGAAAACGACAACCCACCTGTCATCCACTCCCCCTCCCTCCGGAATCACACGGCGGAGCTTCCTGTGTGGAAGTACGCGTCACCCGGTCAGCTGATCACCGCACTGAAAGTCACGGACCGCGACTCCGGCGCCAACGGAGAGATGAGCTGCGCCATTGTTGGCGGGAATGAAGATGGGCTGTTTGTAATGGACGCCCGGCGGTGCGAGCTCAGAACCAATGCCAGCCTGGAGCAGGCTCCCAGGGATGTGATGGAGATTCGGGTGGAGGTGCAGGACAGGGGCACCAGCCGGCTGACCACAGGAGCGCTCCTCAGGCTGTCCCTGCAGGAAAACATGGACATCCTTCCTCCTCTGTATCCCACCGGCTCCAGCCAGGCCTCCCTCGATCTCTCCCTCATCGTCATCATCTCTCTGGGCGCCGTTTGTGCCCTCCTGCTCATCGTCATGGTGATGTTCGCAACAGCCCGCTGCAACCGTGAAAAGAAAGACCCCAGACACAACTATAACTGCCGAGTGGCCGAGAACAGCTACCAGAACCACCCGAAGAAGCCCGCCAGGCAGATCCACAAGGCCGACATCACCTTGGTCCCAACCGTCAATGGGACCTTACCTGTCCGAGCACACCCCCGCTCCCCTCTGCCGTCCCCCACACCTGAGAGGGGCGCTCTGGGGAGCAGGCAGAGCCACCACAGCAGGCAGTCGCTCAACAGCCTGGTCACCATCTCGTCCAATCACGTCCCGGAGAACTTCGCCCTGGAGTTGGCCCATGCAACGCCTCCAGTAGAGGTAAGACCACCTTCTGTCTTTCTGCCTGTTGATTTGAACTATTTCTTTATTTATTTATTTATTATGAATCATCGAAGCGAAGGAAAAGAACCAAACGTGTTATTTTTGACATGTTTTCACCTCTTATGCAGGATTTGTTTTGAATCGATCCCTTTGCTCCCATATTTCGCCTCAGTTCTTTGTGTCATGTTTTCATATCATATTTATAAGAAAATCACAAAATCATGTCACCCCTCAACCCCCCAGCCCTTTCCTAGAATGCCCCCAACCCCCCCTTCCCCCAGCACCCAACGTTGTCTCGTGGCCTTGCTTGTTTGACTCCATTCATTTTCCCTCTTCATTTTTTCCTTTTATTTTTGTCTTTTTCTTTCTTTTTTTGTCTTTTTTTTGTTTCCCTTGGGATTATAGCAAGTCTCACAGCTTCTGTCCATGCTCCATCAGGGCCAGTACCAGCCACGACCAAGCTTCAGAGGCAACAAATACACCCGGAGCTACAGGTAACAGAGCTGCTGTTGTCAGGCCTTTGTGAGAAAAGAAAAGCACACCTTTGTTTATGTTTGCACCGTTTCACGGCGACTGCGTCTGTCAGTACTTCCTGCTAGCCTCCTTACATCTGTAACTAGTAGCTTTTTTAGTTCCAAGTCAAGCTGCACGCTCAATTTTTTTCACATTTGCATAATTGTATGTAAAACCTCTTCTGCAGAGGGCTCCTTGCCTCTCCATGCACCTTATTATCCAACAGTAGTATGGTTCCTCCATGTGGCAGCATTACTGTCAGTGATTAATGCAGCAAATCGCTGTCTGGCTCTGTGCAGATATGCCCTGAATGAGATGGATAAATTCAGTTTAAAGGACAGCGGCCGTGGAGACAGCGAAGCCGGAGACAGCGACTACGAACCCGGCAGGGAGTCGCCGATGGAAAGGCTCCTCGGTGAGGGCTTTACTGAGCTATATGCCCCTGATGGCCACCACAGACCGCATGCAGGTACAACCCCCCCACCTCCCAACCCGCCCTGCATCCCCCATTTGTTTCTTGTTATTTCCCTCCTGTGTTGTTGGCTTCCACTCCAGAAGCCAAGTTTCAGGTTTTTATCTGTGATCATCGTGCAGGACTGTCCCGATCCCTCCTGCATGCTGCTGCATTCAGAAAACATGACAGGCCTGCAAACAACCATGATTTAAAGTTAAGTTTCTAACCCAGAGAGGAGAAGAAAAACGAACCAGTAAAGCTGATTGTTTGACATACAAATATCTCAGATCAAACTGCTTCAAGGTTTTCTTACGAATCCTGAAACACTTTAACTGGGTTCAGCGTTCAGCCTTGGGGTAGCAACCCCATCTAGAGGTGATCTGATGAGCTCCGTCTCTTCTTTGCATCTGACATGCTGCTGCTTCAAGGCCTCACATGCTTCCTGTTGCTAATGAGAGAAGCAGCTTAAAGTCACATGAGACACACTGAGGCCCAATAAACTGATCTGTGCAGGGAGGGGAGTGCGAGAGAGATCCACCAGGAGAGACCAGATCCCTGCAAACCAAACAAAACCCCTGCAGGACTGGTCTTAATGGCATCCCATCCCAGTCTAGTTACTGGACGCCTACCTTGTACTTATCATTTATGAATTCCTATAACAATATGATTTATACTTTCCCTTTGGGGATTCATGGAACATTTTTCATCTCATTCTGTTAACAATGCCCGAGGTGACCCGATGCTGTTCAGAGTCAGCTCAGTCTTCTGAAGTCAGAAATCTGCCGTTTGCTTTCCTCCCGTTGTTCAGACGGAGCGCCGGGAAGGGGGGGGGGGGGGGGGGGGGGCATTAAATGTAGCCTCACACTGAGCAGCAGAGCTCTGTCCACACCAGAGTTTCATCTTCACACGATCAAATAATGAATCTGAAGTTTAAACCGGTTCCATCGGGTTGAGAAGTAATTATTAAAGCTGTGCATGTTTGTTTTACTCTGCATGGGCCTGATGCTGTTTTACCTCGCTTTCACTAAGCTTTCCCCCCAGCGATCCTGTCTCTCAGCCATCCCTGCTGTGCCGTCGCTCTGCACGGCCTTCCCATCTTCTCCACAGCTGACTTAACAAGCAGGAACTTTGAGCACTTGTAGAGTGGCCCAACAGTCTTTGAAATATTCCACCCTCAGAATCAAATATGAGACTAGTTGAGTGGGAAATACTCAGTCACATCATCTGAAATTCCTCCGTCTCTAAGCCTGTCTCAACAAATGTCAGCCAGGCTGCAAGCTGCCACCGCTTCTTTTATCACGCCTTCCTTCTCCTCCCAGAGCTCCTGCTTCTTTCCAGCCAGCTTCCCACACAGCCATCACTCCATGCTGCATCTGAGCTACGTCCCAATTAAAGCCGTCCCAGACGGGCAGTCAGTCTCGTCACTAACACCTCCCTCCCCTCCTCTACAGCGTTGTGGAGGAGTTCAGCTCGTTAGTCCTTTTCCTTTTGCCACCTTCAATCCTTCACTTTCAGTGGCTGAAACTGAAGCCCTCGTGCTCCTCTGATCAAAAGGACTCATTTAATTGCCAAGTGGAGAATTGTTGCTATGGAGTCGGGGCTGAGTTGTGCTCATGATTAAGCTCAGAAGAGCATAATTACACCTCAAAGCTCACCTTTCTCCGTGTGCATGATGAGGCCGCCTCCCGCCCCCGCGTGCACCGCGGCGTGGAGGATTCTGCAGCCACCTCTGTTATTACAGCTGCCAATGAAAACCTCCTTAACCCACCAAATGTGGACGAAACTGGAGTCCATTTAAAAGCAGAAGACTCTCTGGTGGAGAATGCATGTCTGTACACAAAACACTGCAGAAGTCACACACACGAGTGTGTTTTGCAGAGTTCTTTTCCTTGTTGGATGAAAATGACAGCAGCTCATGTAAAGTTATGATGCAACTTGTTAAAATGATTTGTGGAGGGCAGCAGCCGGGCGCTGAGGCTGTTTTATACCACGTCACGCTGATAACAGCAGCTTAAAGCCTGGATTTGATTTGTTTCAGGGATGTTGGCTTCTTCACTGATGTCCAATATAATGATTTTTGTCCAACTCTTAATTTTAGATGTCGATATTTACTGATAATGATATTTTGGAGCAAGTTGTGCCAAACAGAAATATATAGAAAAATATCCTCAGCATCTCTTATATTTAGTCACTTTGAGTTGGAGGAGACTCAACTGAGGAGTTAATATGAGTATAATATGTGCATGTTGTGTAAAATGTGTCATTAAAAAGATACAAACTGATCATTTTTTCCACTCCTGCGTTTTAATATCGAAGTCGGCCGATAATATCTGACATCTCTAATTTATTTACTTTATAAATCAAAGAAACAAAACTTCTGATCAGTGATTTACATGCTGCGGTGGGCGAAGCTCGGCTGAACTCCTGTCAGCGTCATTATTATTATTATTATTATTATTCTTTCGATCTCTGGTTGTTATACTAAAAATCAGCAGATGGTTTCTGTCTTGGCTGCAGAGGAGAGTTTATATGTGATGACCTGAACTGGTTAAAAATATCCTCAGTGTTGAACACGACCTTGTTGTGCTCCAATATGAATTATGAATAAACACCCAGATATGAGCAGTATGACTTATTATCCTCTTCAGTTATCCTGAGTAGCTTTGCCAGATTTAAGAGGAAAACTTCAATTTGTTGTCTGGTAAAAGACAATCAAACCAAATCTGTGAAGTAAATAAAGACGGTGTTGAAAAGAAGCCCTGAATAAACTAGTCTTATTATTTATTGGCAAGAAGCTGAATTGACACGTAGCCAGGCCTGCACTTAATATCTGCATGATGCATTCTTTTTTCATTTCCCCACACAGATCAGCAGGGTTAAATCTTTCATTTTTTACCCTTTCATCAGCAGGGCGCCCAATCAGCCGCTGCCTCCGCACTGTTTTTTTCCTTTTCCACTGCACTCAAATGCACTTTTCATCTGCTCTAAGATGTATTATAAATGTTCCTTTCATGTTAATGAGGGGATAATGAAGTCCCTCAATAGCACAAGTGAAAAGCGCCGCACTCCTTTTAATGAAGGCTTTAAGTTGGCATATTTGATTTGTCTAATTTATTCTTCAGAGATTTTCCATTTGAAGATTTAATATTGAAAAGAGTGACTTGAAAGGGAAAAATGCAGGGCTTTTAAAGGAGGAGTTATTTTGAACGTGTAATATGCATTGATCGGCCCGGGTGAATTGTCTCTTTGTGGTAAATACATTGGAAGGTAGCAGGCAGGGCTCCCGCAGAGAGCCTTTCAGACTAATTAAGGCAGATTTCCAGCATGTTTAGAGACAGAAGAGCAGAAAAAGACGCTCACAAACAACTAAAATCTTCTCTGCCTCTGCAACATTTTCTGCAGTTTGAGGTTTTACTGTAAACCTAAATGGAACTGTATGATTACCATCAGAAACAGGTGTTTTTGCTTTTCATGAACATTTAGTTTAGTTCAGTTTTACACTAAAATGTGACGAGTTGATTTACTAAAAACCAAAAGTCAAAAAGAGGTTTTGAAATTTGAGACAAGAGAGAAAAGTGATCAATTCTGCATAAAAATACAAGAGAAACTTTGCAAAATAGTCATTTCTAGTCCAACAAATAATCCTAACATCTACATCTTCATTTTATCTGTATTTTTATGTCTAGAACTGAAACTACAGTGACAAATGGATTATTGGAGATTTGAGGTCAACATGGAGACCAGAAGACGTTTTTCTGTCCGTATGGTGACAGAAATGACGTGTTTATGACATGTTTGTTGTATGACTGTTAATTGGACATGACATTATAGTTTTTTTCTAATTATTTGCTTCATTGATTATAATGTCACAATTCAAGCTCATGCCAAGTTCAGTAATAAAAAGTGCAAATATGCATAAAAGGAATTAGTGTAGTTCTTATTGGTTCTAAATCTAAAAATGTAGTAGAAGACAAAAACACTGTTCGTGTTAGTATCATATCCTTTCTCTAAAATAACCTTCATGTTCTCTGGGAATGAAGCGTTTTCATCTCTTTGCTATCGGCTACGTACTCGCAGTGCTCGTCTGCACCACCAGATGTCAGTAATTCTCACACACTGGACCTTTAAGTGCATTTGTTCTAGTTTCATCTGACTTATTTAGGTTTATAACAAAGATCCATAACATCCACTAAATGTTTCCTACAGTTTCCTGCTGACTCCAGTGGAAGTGTGCTCACATTTTACTGATCATTCATGAGCGTTTCCTGTGTTTCATTCAGCTATGAGGCTCTGCACGGAGGAGTGTCGCATCCTGGGCCACTCAGATCAGTGCTGGATGCCCCCCCTGGCCTCCCCAGCCTCGTCCTCCTCTGACTACCGCAGCAACCTCTACATTCCCGGGGAGGAAGCCCGCCAAGCCAGCGACATCGCTCAGGAAAAAGTCCCTCAGCCCTGCACCGACACCTGCCCCTCCCGCAACCAGAGCTTTTCTACCTTTGGTAAGGACCTGGGAGGGGGGGATGGCGGAGAGGAGGACGGGGGGGAGGGTGGCCCCGGCGAGGCCAGGGATGAAGACCTGTGTGGGTCCACGTCGCTGCTGTCGGAGATGAGCAGCGTGTTCCAGAGGTTGCTGCCACAGGGTCTGGACTCCTACGTCCAGGTCAACGAGAACCAGAAGGGGACTAGCCTGAGTGGGGTGGGGGTGCCCATGACCGGCTCTTTAGACCGCAGGCGGGGTCACCTACCTGGCAAGCCCAGCCCCTCCGTGCACCAACAAGGCGTGGCGGCCTGGGCTGCAAACACTCACTTCCAGAACCCCGGGAGCAGCATCGGTCCACCTGGCCAGCACCAGGGGGGCAGCTACCACACCCTCAAACCAAACACCAAGCTCAGCTCCCAGAGCAGCCACAAGGGCTCCCAAGCTCCCAAAAACAGCCCCCAAAACAGCGGCCACAGCCCCAAACCCCACAGCAGCCCCCTGCTGACGGCACTGGTCAGCCCAACACTGGTGCAGCCCTCCATGGCCCCGGCCCCGCTGCCGGCCCCGGCCAACGGGCCCTCCTCCAAGTGGCTGCCGGCCATGGAGGAGATCCCAGAGAACTACGAGGAGGATGACTTTGACTCGGTTCTGGGCCACCTTCAAGGCAAGCGCAGCGACAGCAGACACGAGCTGGTGGACGCCAGCGAGCTGGTGGCCGAGATCAACAAGCTCCTGCAGGACGTCCGGCAGAGCTAGCCGCCTCTTTATTTATTAACACACACTCACCGCTTCCTTTTTCCTGGAGGAAAGTGAGTCGGTGGGCGTGAAAAGGACGACAAGGAGCTGAAATACGAGGCAAAGACAAAAGATGAAGACTTGCACTTGTTGTTAAATTTGCATTTCTAATGAAATAAATGTGTTTTGTGAATGCTAAATATCCAAAAATGTTTGTTATTTGCTAGTTTGGTACACAATGTACACTGTGTGACTGTATTTATCTTTGTATTTTAAAAATACATTTGTAAACTTATATTTATAAAAAAAAGTGTAAATAAATTTAATCAAAAGTTTATTTTTATATTTTATTGCATGTTGAGTACAAAATGCTGAATCAAGACTTTGACATGCGATCGACATTCTGCATATTTAAACTGTCTTTTGTATTGTGATTCTTTTTTTATCGTCTCTGTTACCTGTAAACATGAATATATAATGAATTAATGGACACGTGTTTGTGATTTACTGTTGGGAAACGGACGGGAGAGAAATAAAATCATGCACAAATGTTGCTGTGGTGTATTTACAGTTGTTTATTTTCCTTAATAAGGCTGAATGAACTCCAGGAAAACACAGAGGGTTGCAGGATTTACTCCTTCATTCATTAATCCTCACACCAACAGCCGAAAGCATACGCAGCCAATTAAATTTAGTCTGCAAATAAAGATAAATAGCAAAAGGAGAATGAACTTTTCTGCCTCGGAAAGAATCCCAGTAATGAGGGAAGTGTTTATGTTCAGCCTGGACTTTTCCCAGAAAACACCCAGAGAAAAGCTTCAAAATGAAGAATTAACTTTCTGTATATCAGAAGTAAGAAATGGAAAAACAAAAGCTGTTATCAGGCCACAACAAATGGCTTAATAACACAACTGTCCCCGCAAATCCTCAAAACAAACATATGGATTATGAGATATGTTGGGGAAATGTCTTCATATTTAATGGACTTTAAAACCATGATGTGTAAAATGTGAATAAAAGCAGAAGTCGGTGATTTACAAATATCATCAGAGCACATTTTCTTCTCAGAAGACAAACATCATGTCAGATGATGAAACATGTTATCATTTCATAGAAAATATGAATCAGAAACACCAACACATCTGTAAACAGCTGGAACAGGAGCAACAAAAGGCTGGAAAAGTAACATTTGGCAATCAGGTTTATAAGCAGCAGGTCAGTAACATGACAAGGATAAAGGGAGCATTCAGAGAGTCTCTCAGGAGGAAAGATGGACAGAACTTCACCAGTTTAGGACAAACTGGGTCTGAAAATAGTGGAACTGGTTCAGAAAAATGTTGTTTATAGTAAACCTGGGAAGACTTCTGGTGGACAAAGCTCATTTAAAATGTTCTGAGTGGAAACCTGGATAAGGATGTGGAATAGTTTGTGGACAGCATGGACGGCGTGTCCTGCAGACTAAAGAGGAGAGGGAGCATCCAGCTTGTTATCAGCCTGCATCTCTGATGGGATGGGGTTGCATTAGTGCCGATGGCGTGGGCAGCTTCCACATCTGGGAAGCTCCATCAATGCTGAAACATCTGCTCCCATCCAGACAACGTCTCTTTCAGGGAAGACCTTGCAGGTTCCACCATGCTGGACCACATCCTGATGGTGGAACAGGAGAACTGGTCTGCTGCAGTCCAGTTCCACCAGTACAAAACATTTGGAGCGTCATGGAAGCAGATGGAATCCTGCATCAGACCAGTAGAACAGCTGGAATCCTGCATCAGACCAGTAGAACAGCTGGAATCCTGCATCAGGACCAGTAGAACAGCTGGAATCCTGCATCAGACCAGTAGAACAGCTGGAATCCTGCATCAGGACCAGTAGAACAGCTGGAATCCTGCATCAGGACCAGTAGAACAGCTGGAATCCTGCATCAGGACCAGTAGAACAGCTGGAATCCTGCATCAGGACCAGTAGAACAGCTGGAATCCTGCATCAGACCAGTAGAACAGCTGGAATCCTGCATCAGACCAGTAGAACAGCTGGAATCCTGCATCAGACCAGTAGAACAGCTGGAATCCTGCATCAGACCAGTAGAACAGCTGGAATCCTGCATCAGGACCAGTAGAACAGCTGGAATCCTGCATCAGACCAGTAGAACAGCTGGAATCCTGCATCAGGACCAGTAGAACAGCTGGAATCCTGCATCAGGACCAGTAGAACAGCTGGAATCCTGCATCAGGACCAGTAGAAAAGCTGGAATCCTGCATCAGACCAGTAGAACAGCTGGAATCCTGCACCAGGACCAGTAGAACAGCTGGAATCCTGCATCAGTACCAGTAGAACAGCTGGAATCCTGCATCAGGACCAGTAGAACAGCTGGAATCCTGCATCAGTACCAGTAGAACAGCTGGAATCCTGCATCAGTACCAGTAGAACAGCTGGAATCCTGCATCAGGACCAGTAGAACAGCTGGAATCCTGCATCAGACCAGTAGAACAGCTGGAATCCTGCATCAGGACCAGTAGAACAGCTGGAATCCTGCATCAGGACCAGTAGAACAGCTGGAATCCTGCATCAGGACCAGTAGAACAGCTGGAATCCTGCATCAGGACCAGTCGAACAGCTGGAATCCTGCATCAGACCAGTAGAGCAGCTGAAATCCTGCATCAGACCAGTAGAACAGCTGGAATCCTGCATCAGACCAGTAGAACAGCTGGAATCCTGCATCAGACCAGCAGAACAGCTGGAATCCTGCATCAGGACCAGTAGAACAGCTGGAATCCTGCATCAGGACCAGTAGAACAGCTGGAATCCTGCATCAGGACCAGTCGAACAGCTGGAATCCTGCATCAGGACCAGTAGAACAGCTGGAATCCTGCATCAGGACCAGTCGAACAGCTGGAATCCTGCATCAGGACCAGTAGAACAGCTGGAATCCTGCATCAGGACCAGTAGAACAGCTGGAATCCTGCATCAGGACCAGTAGAACAGCTGGAATCCTGCATCAGACCAGTAGAACAGCTGGAATCCTGCATCAGGACCAGTCGAACAGCTGGAATCCTGCATCAGGACCAGTAGAACAGTTGGAATCCTGCATCAGGACCAGTAGAACAGCTGGAATCCTGCATCAGGACCAGTAGAACAGCTGGAATCCTGCATCAGGACCAGTAGAACAGCTGGAATCCTGCATCAGACCAGTAGAACAGCTGGAATCCTGCATCAGACCAGTAGAACAGCTGGAATCCTGCATCAGACCAGTAGAACAGCTGGAATCCTGCATCAGACCAGCAGAACAGCTGGAATCCTGCATCAGGACCAGTAGAACAGCTGGAATCCTGCATCAGGACCAGTAGAGCAGCTGAAATCCTGCATCAGACCAGTCGAACAGCTGGAATCCTGCATCAGACCAGTAGAACAGCTGGAATCCTGCATCAGGACCAGTAGAACAGCTGGAATCCTGCATCAGGACCAGTAGAACAGCTGGAATCCTGCATCAGGACCAGTAGAACAGCTGGAATCCTGCATCAGGAACAGTAGAACAGCTGGAATCCTGCATCAGGACCAGTAGAACAGCTGGAATCCTGCATCAGGACCAGTAGAGCAGCTGGAATCCTGCATCAGGACCAGTAGAACAGCTGGAATCCTGCATCAGGTCCAGTAGAACAGCTGGAATCCTGCATCAGACCAGTAGAACAGCTGGAATCCTGCATCAGACCAGTAGAACAGCTGGAATCCTGCATCAGGACCAGTAGAACAGCTGGAATCCTGCATCAGGACCAGTAGAACAGCTGGAATCCTGCATCAGGACCAGTAGAACAGCTGGAATCCTGCATCAGGACCAGTAGAACAGCTGGAATCCTGCATCAGGACCAGGATGGGTACATTCCTCACCTGAAGCTCTAGCAGCTGCTCTCCTCACCTCCCAGATGTTTACAGACAGATGTTAGAAGAGGAGAAGATGACGACGTTACAGACGTGTTGCTGCATCAGATTCACATTCACCACATATTTACAATGAAATGATGAAACATCTCAGCTTCATCATCTGACACGTTCTTCTGGGAATAAAATGTGGCACTATGTTTAGGAAATAGTTGCTTCCTGGTTTTACATCAGGTCTTTTTCAGCAAACTGCAGAGACACGACGAGCTGCAGCGTCTTAGTGAGGAATTCGATAAAAGCCTGAAACTGAAACAGAACAGGTTTAGCTTTAGTAACACAAGACTGCATCTTCTCTTCAGAAAATACATTATTTCTAGCTTGGTTTGCACAATCCTGTTTAGATGAGAGAGCTGTAACGGACGTCAGTGTGGTTTCAGCTAAAAATAACAGAGTTCATGGATCATTTCTTATTAATATCAGTCTGTTAGAGGGACTAAAGCAAACAGGGATAGATGCTACATGTGGGAGAAATAGATGCCGAGGCAGATGGAGACAGAGAGTTTGGCGGAGACACCCCCCCGCTCTGTTGTCTGAACAGCTAGATGATGAGTGACACCTAGAGGTGCACCGTGTGCACTGGAACCCACCGACTCACCAGCATGTTGCTGATCCTCCCAGCAGCACAAGCAGCCAGCCTGCACAGCAGATAACCAAACACAGCCCCCTGCAGGAGCAACAGGAACACAGCAGCTTCCAGCTGAGACGTCCCTCTCACATCATCCCTCTGATGACGGCTTCATGGACATACATTCGTTTTAGAAAACAAGAGGAGAAAAACTGCCTTCCGGTTTGTAAATCAGCTCATCTCTGATGAACAAACAGGACCTCATGCATCTCATGCTGCTTTTTTCTCTCTTGTGAAATAAAATCAAACATGACTGACTGAGTTTCATCTCACAATAAAAAGTCATAAATGGAAATATTTAAAAACACTTTCATTTGCCCGCTTGTGTTTTTCTGTTTTTTTTTTTTTTGTTTTTTTTTTGTTTGTTTGCTTGTTTATCTTTTAATTAATTGAGCTACTGAATTAATTAAATCCTGTATCTCTGATGGGAATCACATAGCTGTAACCGGCTTTATCTGCCCACACCACGGCCTGAAAGACACGTTCAACTCTAATCTGCTTATATGTGTGGAGGAAAACATCTTCAATATGCAACAATGATGAAGGCCTCCTCTCACATGGGACTTTCATTAGCTGATATTTTATTCCAGCATTTCCTAAACCCAGTCCTCTGAGCCCACTTCACCACGTGTCTGGATGTTTCCCCGCTTCAGCACACCTGATTCTAACAAATAAATCATCACCAGGCTTCTGCAGAACTGGAAAATAAAATGATGTGGGAAAAATTCAATTCAATTCAATTCAATTCAATTCAATTCAATTCATTTCAATTCAATTCAATTCAATTAGTCAGTTTAAAATCTCTAAAATAATGGTTTAATCATTATTTGTTGATGTGATGCATCACAAACCTCTTCCCATCTTTAACACATCTGCCAAGGAGGAGGTGATGGTCATGCTTGTGCCAGTGTTTCCCTGTAAGGATGTGTTTATGAGAACGGGTCTTGGTCTAACATCCAACACCAGGAGTGATCCGGATCAGCATCCGGATGCAGGAATGTTGTGAAGGACTCCTACTCATTGTGAGACAGAACCATTTTCAGTATATCTCTATAAAACTCCACAATAAATGGTGAGAAAATCCAGAAGTTCCCAACAGGTTTTCCAAGATATCTGAAATAGATGTGGATCCTGGCAAATTCTGGATACTACCATCTAGAACAGGAACAACTTTTCAAGAGAACAAACATGCAACAAACCCCACAATGCAGCCAAGACACTGTGGATTCATTATCAGTGGATCTGGAGTGTGATAGTGGATCAATATAAAGGAACATGACGTAAATAGATGGTGGAAATGAGCTGTTTGGTGGAGGTCTGACCTCTCAGACGGGTTTTCTAGTTCATGAAGCATTCCTGACAAATTTATGAAGCATAAACAGTTTAAGATGACAACTTCCTGTGTTTAGACTGAAATGAAAGTCAAAATGCTACAAATTTAATGTAAAATCAGAGACATGAAACAACAGGTAATGGTAGAGAAATGTAAAAACTGTTTCGATTGGAGTTTGATCACTTTGGTCAAATAAAAGTCCCATTTTTATTCTCCTGGAATGAAGCATGTATAAATTCTTGTCATTGGTCCACATACATGGCACCTGTCACACTATGGTGTCTCTGAACAGAACAGAACAGTGAGAGTGTAGGAGTGTTTTCACTTACTGTAAATGAAGTGAAAACACTCTGATGATTTGATGATTGAGAAGATCGTTTTACATAAGTCAGACATTAAAATCCCAAAAAAGATTATTCTCGGTACTTACAGAGTTTTATATGAGGAGACACTAAATTTAATCAAAGTTTCCCAAAACACAAACAGCAATATTTATTACATAACCACTGTCCACGTATAGAGCTGCACCTTCTAACTGCTTTAGTTGTTGGTGTGATGGATTAAACAATGTGTTGTGAACATTCGTCTGACAATTTGCTGCATGAAAACATGAAGCATCACAGAGTTGCTGCACATCACCATGAGAATCTCCCGTTCCACCTCATCACAAAGTTGCTCTGTTGGATGTAGATCTGGGACTGTGGAGGTCGTTGGAGGACAGAGAACATCGTCATGGTGGAGATGATGTGAGCTTTGTGACATGGAGCATCATCCTGCTGGAAGTTTCCATCAGAAGATGCTACACTGTGGTCAGAAAGGGATGGACATGGTCAGCAGCAGGACTCAGGTAGGCTTCATTCATCTTCATCTTCATTTTCAGCCGCTTATCCGGGGTCGGGTCGCGGGGGCAGCAGCCTAAGCAGGGAAGCCCAGACTTCCCTCTCCCCAGCCACATTTGCCAACTCTGTGGGGGGGATCCCGAGGCGTTCCCAGGCCAGCCGAGAGATATAATCCCTCCAGCGTGTCCTGGGTCTTCCCCGAGGTCTCCTCCCAGAGGGACGTGCCTGGAACACCTCACCAGGGAGGTCCAGGAGGCATCCTGACCAGATGTCCGAGCCACCTCAACTGGTTCCTCTCGATGCGGAGGAGCAGCGGCTCTACTCTGATCTCCTCCCGGATGACCGAGCTCCTCACCCTATCTCTAAGGGAGAGCCCGGTCACCCTGCGGAGGAAACTCATTTCAGCCGCCTGTATACGAGATCTCCTTCTTTCGGTCACGACCCACAGCTCATGACCATAGGTGAGGGTAGGAACGTAGATCGACTGGTAAATCGAGAGCTTCGCCTTCTGGCTCAGCTCCTTCTTCACCACGACAGACCGGCGCAGAGTCCGCATTACTGCAGACGCCGCACCGATCCGTCTGTCCATCTCACGCTCCATCCTTCCCTCACTCGTGAACAAGACCCCGAGATATTTAAACTCCTCCACTTGAGGCAGGACCTGACTCCCGACCCGGAGAGGGCAATCCACCCTATTCCGGCTGAGGACCATGGTCTCAGATTTGGAGGTGCTGATTCTCATTCCAGCCGCTTCACACTCGGCCGCAAATCGCTCAAGTGAGAGCTGAAGATCACGGCCAGATGAAGCCAACAGGACCACGTCATCAGCAAAAAGCAGGGACCCAATCCCCTCGACACCTCGGCTGCACCTAGAAATTCTGTCCATATAAGTTATGAACAGAATCGGTGATAAAGGGCAGCCTTGGTGGAGTTCAACCCTCACCGGAAACGAATCCGACTTACGACCAGCAATGCGGACCAAGTTCTGACACCTGTCGTACAGGGACCGGACAGCTCGTACAAGGGGGTCCGGTACCCCATACTCCCGGAGTACCCCCCACAGAAGCCCCCGGGGGACACGGTCAAATGCCTTCTCCAGGTCCACAAAGCACATCTAGATGCTCGCTCTCGTACCCCACCCCCAGGCCTGGCTCCAGAGAGGGGTCCCGGTAACCCGCGTCCGGGCAAGGGAACATTCATGCCCAGGTTTGTGGTCATCATAGAGGACGATGAGCCGTGCTTGGTCTAGTCCCTCCCCTAGACACCTGTTGGGTGACCCTACCTGGGGCATAAAGCCCCCGTCAACATAGCTGCTAAGATCTTCGGGACACACAAACCCCTCCACCACAATAAGGTGACGGCTCAGGGAGGGCCGTCACCTTAACATTCAGTATCTGTAAAGTTATGAGCTGCACAGTCTGCCGTTGTAGGCACCAACTTCAGTTCACAAAGACAAAACAAGCAACATTGTGAGCTATCAGGAGTAACAACTAAAACAGCTGCGGTTCCCAACCGCAGCTGTTTTAGTTGGGGGGTTGGGGGGGGGGTTGGGGTCTGTGCCTGGGGGTGACTGTCGGTTACCCGGGTCTCTGGGTTCTCCTGGCCTTCCTCTAGCTGTAGGCGGGCGGGGTCACATTGGCATGATCACTCTTCTCTAAACACGTTCCACTCTGAATGTTCTGCATGAATGTTCTGCATGTGTCACAGTCACTGAGTCATCCAGCAAGTTTATTCACTAACAGCAGGTAGCTCTCTTTCTGTCTTTTTGACTTAACTTGCTAGTTTCTGGTCCTCATGATTGTCAACGGTTTTGTTCTCCACGAATCTAGAGTTGGCTGGTGTGGGTGTATATATTTATGTGGTGGGTATGTGTGTGTACTTATGTGTATGTGTATGTGTATGTATGTATGTGTATAGATATGTATATATGTATGCATATGTGTGAGTGTATGTGTATGTATGTATATGTATGTGTATATGTATGTGTATGTATGTGAGTATGTATATGTGTATATATGTATATATATATATATATATATATATATATATATATATATATATATACATATATATATATATATATATATATATATATATATATATACATATATATATATATATATATATATATATATATATATATATATATATATATATATGTGTGTATGTATGTGTATATGTATGTATGTATATCTATCTTTATGTATGCATGTATGTGTACATGTGTGTGTATGCATGTGTATGTATGTGTATATGTATGTATGTATGTATATATGTATATATATATAATGTATGTGCGAGTGTATATACATATATATGTAGGTGGGTATGTATGTGCATATACATGTATGCATTGATCTCTTTCTTTTGTTTTGTTTTTTTTTTGTTTTTTTATGTTCTCTTTTCTGTTCTCTTTCTGCCCCTTTCCTGTCCTTTCCGGTCGGGTCCAGCAGCATAAACTCTGTAATACAAGCTATTATCCAAAACAAATTGAAAAATAAAATAAGAATCAAGAAATACAAGGGGATCATTACATCTACAAAAGTTCCCCTTGGCAAAATAAATTTGCTCAGCAGAACACAGCATCCAGAACATCAGTCTGCTTGCTTAAATGCTGGACAAGACAAAAAAAAATAAAAAAAAAATAAATAAATAAATAAATAAATAAAACAGCTGCGGTTTCATTATGTGAGTCTCGATTTACGCATAAAGAGCTCAGAAATCACAATATTGTTCAGTCATTGTTTGTTAGCAAACCTGATGGAAATGATACGTGACGTGTGACAGAAATGTTGCAGATAATCACACTTTGGGTTTCACCTCTCACCAAGCAAAACGGCTGCTGTGTGTGGTCCAAACAACACACTCCTGTTTTCACCAGCAGATGTTTTCCTGCAACACAGCAGCAATAGTTGCATCGTGTGCCGGTCCATTTAAGTGTGCATGGATGTGTGTTCTTTGTTGTGTATGTGCAGCGTAAATGTAGCAGCAGTACAGTGTGACAGAAAGCTTATGAGCACAGTGGGAGTGTTTCTGTCTGCAAACACACACACACACACACACACACACACACACACACACACACACACACACACACACACACCCACGCCATGATGAGGAGGACTGGCAGTGGTTAGATAATGGACCATCAGCTGAACAATAGCTCCTGAGTGTGTGTGTGAATTTCTTTGCGTAAATGCATTATTATCTGTGTGCGTCCACACGTGTCTTTGTCTTTTTTTGTCCTCCATTTGGATCCCGAGCAGTTTTGATTTTTCAATTGTTTAGAGTAACACCATGTGTTCCTGGTGCTGCCATGAGGGTGTCTGAATGTGTGTGAGGCTGGTCAATATGTGTGCAGTGTGTGTTTGCCTTGATGCACCAGTGAATGTGTGTGTGTGTGTGTGTGTGTTTGTGTGTGTGATAGAGCAGCAGGAAAGCAACACAATGGGGAGTGTGTGTGTTAGGGCTCAATAAGCCGGTGTAATCTCTCCGTATGTGGCAGTAAACACCTTGCTGGATACTGGCCACTATCTGTGAACACACTGGAGCTGCCCACAGCAGATTAGCCTGATATGAGTATTTAGGAGTGTGTATGTGGTGTTGTGTTTCTAACAGAGAGCTGAAGCTGTCAGGGTGTGCAAGAGATTATTTCCTCCAACTCTGGGCAGACGGTGCGTAGTCTCTGAGGAGATGTTTGTGTGTTAAAGAAGCATGTAAGACCAGCATCCATCGAGCATCCTAACAGAACTGCAAACACACTCTTATCTCGCTAATCTTATCACACTCGGTCCCTTTCTCACTTTCTCTTCTTCTCTTTCTCCGATAATCTCCTCTTAGTTTCTGTAATGAATTAGTACCTCTGCTTGTTCAAAACAATCGCTGATGATATCCAGTTTCTAGTGCGTGATGCAGGAAGTAGAGGGATACTCAATGTCAGGCTGTCATAGTAACCATGGCAACCATGGGTTGTACATCATCATCTTCCTGTAGTAAACTCAGTGTAACTCCTTACTAAATTAAAGTTAAGCTTTTACTGAGTATTTTAGGTTTTTACCTGCTGCAGATGTTTTACTGGCTGGTTCTCTTCTGAGACTCTGCAGCCAGAACCTTGTTTCTACACGGTTCTGGCTGTTCAGTACAGCAGCAAATAATCTCTGCACATTTCTTCATCATCGGGTCCAGAACGCTGGCAAACTAAAAAAATATAACAGTCAAAAATTCTGTCGGGTCAAAATGACCAACTGGAGAAAAAATATGTCAAAATGATCACGTTTTTTCCTTATAAAATAAACGTTTAAACAATTTTTGTAGAAAAAGTCAGGGACCAGCACGGCCCTCTGATTATGTTAAAATTATTGAAAGAGCAACTTTCATAAGCAGCACCTTGGTCCTTGTGTTAAACGTAAAATTCAGTAAAATCCAGGTTAAACAAATACATGATCCACTTTGGTCCAGCTATGTTCATACAAACCAGTTCATAGAAACAATGACCTGATCCAGGAGACCAAACGACTCCATCAAATCTCTTTTATTCAGTCATCGATCCTGAGCTGCACAAGGACACGGTAGAGAGGAAAACCTCTATTAGGACCAGAACCAGGAAGCAAAACCTCTATTAGGACCAGAACCAGGAAGCAAAACCTCTATTAGGACCAGAACCAGGAAGCAAAACCTCTATTAGGACCAGAACCAGGAAGCAAAACCGCTATCAGAACCAGACCAAGGAAGGAAAACCTCCATCAGGACCTGGTTCTGGTTCTGATGGAGATGGTCCTGGACCAGAACCAGGAAGGAAAACCACCTTTAGGACCAGAATCAAATCAATCATCAAATCAAAATCCAAAGTGCTTTTCAGGCACGAAGCAGCAGAAAGTTTTGCACATTATATGAAATCATAAATTTACAAGAACTTCACACAACATCGGCTTAAAAACACACACACAAATAAAGCACATAGAAACTTCCTTCACACTCCCACTCTGCACAAACATGGATGCCCATCCCCCGCCTGTCTCTCAGCTGAATGGTTCTGAACATATCAATAGAATAAAAACATTTGGTGAATACACTCACGGCGTTTCACACGCTAACGTAAGCGTTAGTTTCAGCCTTAGGATCCCTGCAGGGAAAGACAGCTGCAAAATAATGAGAATAATTTCATGTAAGCAGAAGTACACAACGTCATTTTAGGAACTTTGCCTCCATGTAAAAACGTCGCAATAATGGTTTTACTAGTCTGTTTAAACAAGACCCTCAGCCACTCCAGTTCTGCTCTTTTTTTCCTGTAATGTCTGAGAAAAGAAACGAAACGTATTCATGTCAGGCGTGCACACAGGCCCGGACAGCACATGAACAAGGTGCCATGTCTGATTCCAGTAAGTAGAACATGCAGAGGTTGAGTAAAACATGACAGCAAATTAACATTTCTCTTTCTAAAATTCAGCCTAACATGTTGATATGCTGTTTCCTTGTGTGTCAGCAGACATATCACACGTTAAATCGGTCACGCCGGAGCGATCAAACGGTTATAAAATCACAGAGCGACAGAATTAGGAAACAACAGCTTGTATGTTCCTGGCTTCCTGGGGCCCTCCCCTGGGAGACAGCACCCCAGGGTCTTTATTATCATCCTTTTTCCTTTTAAAGTTTGCTATTTATGCAGTGGGTGTAGTGAGCTTGAGAGGAAGTCAAACTGTTCAACAGCTGCTGCTTCCAGTGGAAACACAGTTCAGATGTGTCCTCTGGTTCCTGCATCATCCTCGGTTTCAGAGCGAGGGTTATTCCACCTTAAGCTATGTTAAGGGTCATGGCTGCTTTAATGCACAAGGATCCGAAGCAGATCGAGACATTCCTGCTCACTTTCTCGGAACACCTCAAGGGCCTCAATAAGGACGGCTATCTGAGGCCTCTGAATCATAAAATTATACAACAACAGAGTAAAACAAAAGTTTTTTCCCTTTAGTGTGAAACTTGCACTTCCTGCATGGTTACACATCTAAAAGTCTGACTTTTGTGTTGGTAAATTAGAGACACAACCTTTCCAGAACAAAGAGTCAGACTCATTCAGTATTCTGGCTGTTACACAGCTGCCTTGGTCACTTCCAGAGTCCCACTGCAGCACTTCCTCTTGACTTTCCAACTCTCTTCATTTAGAGAGTTGGGGGGGGGGGGGGGGGATTTATAAATATGCTAATGAGCTTAACCACACTTCAACCTCTCAACATTTACTCAGAGTCTCCTCCAGACCTGCAAAAGTCACTATTGTAGCAGGAGCAAACATAATAATCAGACGAACTGATGAAAGTCATTGACTTTGAGCCCAAGTAGGAGAGACAGTCACCGGTACAGCTGGTAACCTCAGAGGCCCCCAGGATGCCCCACGCCTGCATGGAAAAAACACGTTTTTCAGGCGTTTCACAGCTAATAGTTGAAAACCAGCTGATCTGGAGTCAGATTTCAGACTGCGGGAGAAAAGCTTTTCTCCTCGAGGAGTGCTGGTCTGTGTGACTTTACCTCGGTTTATCAAACGTGAAAGATAGTTGTATCTCTAATTTGAGCTCGCGTTTGTTAACCGTATGCATGTTAACGTGGATATTTATGGGAAAAACATAGAAGTACCCGTAGTGCACATGCTGGAAGGGTTAAATGGCATTTACGCAGTGATGCTGCAGATTGCAGTGTCGCGCATGTTTTAGTCAGATTTGATTGCATTGTCACGGTGTTGCTTGTATTTCATCACATGACTTTTGCAGCCTCATGTACTCCCAAAAGATGAAGCGATGTCCAACAAACCAAAATAAGTAGTGTTGTTCAGGAAGATGTCTGAGTTCCACTGTTTACGTCTCAGTTCAGCTGGAGAATGACCTGTACAATGGAGTAGAAAGATACCTCATCAACAAAAGATTTGATCTTTACAGAAAGAAAAGTACCCAACAGTTAGTTTCTGATATCTGAGCTTCTACTCAGCCAAGCCGATGAAAACATGGTGAATCCTGGAAGTCCTTCTTCGTCTCTGCTCCTCGACGTACACGTTTTGGTGCTTTCATCGCTTCCTTTCTTCTTGTGTTTGCTGGATGGCAACTTAATTTGTATAGTGTGTTTCACATTCAAGACAAGTCAAAGTGCTTTACATGAAAACACTGAAGCACTGCGGTGCGGAGCAGGAGGCATTAAAAACACACTTTAACAGAAATAGACAAAAAAGCAAGAGAAAAAATGTCTGTTTCACTCTGTCATGGTGTTAAATCTGCACAGGAGCCCAGTTTCTGAAGTCTTCATCAGAAGGGCATACTGGTGAATGAATCAATCCATCAGCTCAAGTTCAAGTTCAACTTGACTGGTGTTGTTGCTTAGCAACCACGATCTGGACCGTAACGCAAGAGCATCTATGACTTTAATAAGTTCATGAGCTTCAATTCAGGTCCAACATTATATCAACTAACAGTCAACTCAGATCCTTATGGTCCCTTTATTATGACCCTGCCTGAAGTACCGCCATCGTTTCATGATCTGAATGGTTTAAACTAACAAAATGACTACAGAAACCCTAGGAATAAGAAACATATCTCTAGGAATGACAAAAGTAGCTCTAGGAATGAAAAAAATTAACCATAGTAATGAGAAAGTTTGCTATTCGAATAAGAGAAAGTTGCAATAAGAATGAAAAGTAGCTCTCAGAATGACAAAAGTAGCTCTAAGATTTAAAAAAGTTGCTATAAGAATTAGAAAAGTAGCCCTAGGAAAGAGAAAAGTATTGATAGGAATGAGAAAAGTAGCTCTACAAATGAAAAGAGAAGCCCTGGAAATGGAAAAAAAGTTGCTATAGGAGTGATAAAATTAGCCCCTAGGAATAAGAAAAGTAGCTATAGTAATGAGAAAGTAGCCCCATGAATGAGAACAGTAGCTCTTGGAATATAAAAAAGTAGCTCTAGAAATGATAAAAGTAGATATAGGGATGATGAATGTAACCCTAGGAATGAGAAAACATAAGCCCTAGGAATAAGGAAAGTACTGGAATAAGTAACAATGCATACTTGGCTTGTTGGGATTCCTTGTATGGATCTTTTAACTTTTTACCAAAAAACAGCAAAAGTAAGACATGATGTGTGATTGTGGCTGCTAGCTGGCAGCATGTCTGTCCCACAGTGATGAGACGGACATGTTTGGCATCAGCAGCCTCTGCTTCCATACGACACCCTGTCTGTGTGGAGAAATGACCGGAAGCTGTGAAGTGGACACGCATGTTCTCCTGTTCTGTGTTTGGTTTGGATGGTGATGCTGGGAGTCTTTCAGCTGAGCTTCTCTGTGTCATGTTGCCATGCTACATGTCAGCATCGCTGCTTCCTGTGTGTGCAAACATCGTTTGCGTCGCTGTACTACAGGCCTGTCAGTCGGGGGAGGGTGGGTGTTGGGGTGGCGCTGTCAATAAGAGGTCAAAGGTGAAACAGTTGCCTTCAGCAGGGAGGGATATTCAAAAGAAAACAATTACCTACAGGTTTCACACTTTTATATCTGTGTGTGTGTGTGTGTGTGTGTGAGCTCATCCTCCACCTCCGTACCAGCATCACTCTGTCTGCCAAGAAACCTCATTTAAGAAGCTCCAGTCGGAGCCAAGTTGCTACAGCGCTGCAGCATACACCGACCACGTTACGGAGCTGCATCACGGAGCTGTCTGAGACTCCAACCCAACCCCCCCACACCGTCTGACAAACCCTGAACATGAATAAAGTCTGATCGTGTCTTAAATTCCTCATAATGAATATGGATGTGTGTGTGGTCGAATGGCTCTGTGTGGAAATGAGGTGCAAGTGTCTGAAAAGAGGAAGGGTAATGTGAGAATGGGAGCATGGAAATGTTTTTTAGCCTGTGTGTGTGTACGGGTTTGTGTTCCATGCAATAATTAGCACTTTCACAAAAACACCCACTTCATTCATCTGCATTAAGAGAGTCTTTGTGTTTCATGTTGGAGCTGCAGCCAGCATGACGGCAGAGCTCTCACACCGCTAGGTGGAGCTCTTCCTTTTCCTTAGAAACCTTCCCGGACTCCCCGCTCCTTCCCCGCGGAGGAGGCTGCCAGCTCTCTTACTAAAGCAGGAAATGGATCAGCAGCAGAATAACAAAAGGATGGATATGATCCCTCGATATCCCCTCTTTCTCTGATGCTAGCCTCCTTTCCAACTGGCACCAGCATGTGTCTCATATCTGGCACTGTTCTCTGCTCTGGTTTAGCTGGATTACACTTACACCTGGTGTTAAAATGCATCCCCAGTATACACACTGAAATTGGATTTATCCTCCCCCACTAAAGCTTCAACAGATTGTTGCACACATCTGTTGTCATTTTCCCTTTTGACACCGACTGCAGAAATAATGAGTTCAAACTGGGAGCTCCAGTTTACATGCCTGCTCTGCTCCAGATCAAGTTCACTGCCAGGTGGAAATGTTCTGGCACGGCACTAAATAACTCCACACAAGCAGCGTCGGGATCAAACGCTACGTGTTGTTGTACATTCACACACATGTAGCACTTGTTTTGTGGCTGGAAAGGACCTCCTCCACAGCAGAAACGTGCAGAAAGAGCACAAGCTGCCTAAGTCTCACCCAGCCTGACGTAGTTTACATTCAGTCTGCCGACTTATTTATCACACATCTGATTGGCTCATTTGTTGCCCGCTCAGCAACCGGACTGTTGTTGATCTGAAAAACTTTTACATATGATTATTCATTCATTCATTTTCTGAACCCTCTTATTCCAGGTAAGGGTGGCTGGGAAGCTGGAGCCTATCCCGCAGACTTGGGGCGGGAGGCAGGGTACACCCTGGACAGGTCGCCAGTCCATCACAGTTCTACACATGATTAGTGAATGCAAACTGCTTTGGGTGATCTGAAAAAAGAAAGCTCTAGAACCAGTTTAAATGAACTGTTTTCACTGGTCCCAAGGCACAGAAAGCATCAGCTGTGGTTGTTAGCGTGTAAATCTGAGCTTTACTTCCTGCGTTGTGTTGATATTTAGACGATGTTGTCAGCATGTTCAGGTCTGTTTGAACGTTAAAGATGCATTCTGTAACTTTCTGACCTTAAAACTCTCTGGATGACACATGGACATCTATCATGTGCAGTTGTGGAGCAGCTGCTGCCCGGCAGCGTCCTGAGGCTGAGAAACCGCAGGATACAACCTTTTCGTGGCGTGATTCTCCAGCAGAGTCTCGCCTCACACAACAATCAGATGTAAACACTGTTCAACACGCAACGTCACTGATTCGGCAAAGAAATGTAAACAGGACAAAAGGAGACAAAACAAGAGTCATGGTGAGATGGTCTTCTGCTGGGAGAGAGCCAACAGGTCAGGTAGGATGCAGGAGGCTGGGTCAGCCGCCGCTGGGCGGCGCTGATGGGAAAACGGCGATGGCGCCATGAGCGTGGAGGCAGAAGGGAGAAGCCATCATCAGCAGCATTTATGTCCTTTCTGCAGCAGAAATAAAGCAGATGACAAACATGATGTCCTGCTGCTGTAACGGCGCTCTCTTTTCAATTATTTATATAGCGTCACGGCAACGCCATCTCAAGACGCTTTACAGAGAAGAAAACATGACGCTACACTATGAAGTGTGACGGAAATGTTCCAGATATTTCATCTTTTAAGTTGACTTTCCATGAGCTGGAGTTTGAGAGATTTAGACTGTTTACGACGGAAACCACCATGTTGGTGACTCCAAACTTCAGGAAGACCGATTTAATTCAGTCTCTAGACTACGAACCGAATGTTCAACTTCCATCAGTTTAACATTTCTCTTTATAGGTGCATGTCTTTCTACTTATTGCTGCAGTAAAAGTGAGTATATTATTAAAATACTGACTTTTCACATCATAATATCAAGTATGATGTGACTATTGATTCTGTTCAAAATGAAATGAAAAATTAATTTAGTATATTTGATTCAGTTCCAGAAAATGTATTAATTTAAAAAGCACATTTTAATGAGACGTGTAGCGTGTCAAGGTCTCTGCTAATTTCTACTTTTCAGTTTGACTTCAGTAATGACCAGTACTTTTTACTTTAAAGAGGAAGTAATTAGGCCATCTTTACCTATAGTGGCCTCCAACGGCCTTCCTTCATGCACCGACATTTCTAAAACACATCGTACTGTCAATAAAAATTTCTGCTTTTATTTTTTATAAATTATTTAAACAACTTTTGTCCTGCTGAAAAAAAAAACCCCAAAAAACTATGCAGGCGGTTTTAGGATTTTAACTCTTTGTTAGTCTGAATCTTTGCAAATCTGCCTCATTAACTGCAAAAGAGAGAAAAAAGAGGAATTATCAGAGGAATGAGTGATTAAACACGAGCATTAAGCCGAAGCTTAGCTGCTAAACTGATTTGATTCCATTTGTTTGTTTTATGTTGTGTGGAAAATCCATCTGGAGGCAAAATGTTCATGTTCAGAAAAAAACTGCTATAAAATCACCAGAGTTTTTTTCTGTTTTTCATAAATCACTGAAGACCTTCAAACCTGCTCAAAACATTCAGTTTCAGACTTTTGACCCTTTAAATGTCTCTAATTCATTAAATGATCAATTATTCATTGATAAACATATAAAACATATATTTTCTGTGAAATAAACCTGGCAGGGGCGGGACATTGGTGCTGATGAGAGTCAACGTGGAAACTGATTTTTCTTCAGTGTTTTACGTCCTCTGGGGACCACAACTGGTCCAATTCCTGAATATTTACACCTCCCTGTCTTTCCAGTTTAAACCCAGTCTTCAGACTTTGGACATTTTGGCTGGATTCCACCAGATTTAACTGGTTTCTCATCGAGGCAGAAAATCCTGGAGTTTTTAATGTGACGGAGCTGTGGGACCACCAGGAGACACTGAAGGTGCACCTGTGTGTGAAATCATTTCTGATTATTAACGGGTTTATTTAGTTCATTAGAAAATTATTTCACACAAACACACTAAAATATTCAAAGTGTCTCCTGGTGTGTCCTGAAGTCCCGCCCATCCCGCAGCGACGCAGGATTCGGCGCTTCCGTTCACTTCACTGAAGCATCTCTGATTCATCACCCACCAAGGTGCCCTGAAAGAACATTTCCACCTGAGGTAAGTCGTGGCGAGCTGGCGGCTGCAGCTTCAGGATGGGACAGACGGAGAAGGAGTTCCAGGTGGACTCCTGCTGCTGGAGATCCACAGATGAAGTATGACTCTGGTCCAGTTTCAGCATTTGCAGCTGACAGACGAGGAGATGCAGGATGAAACGGAGAAAGCAGGAGAAGCTACAGGGAATAATGGAGAAAGTCAACCTCCTGCTGAGCAGAGGATGGACAGCTGGATGTCCACACATGTCCGTTTCCGTCCCCACATGTGTCCCGTGGGAACATCTGGAATCAGATCTGTCTGCAAACAAACCTGCAGCCATACGTCACAGAGCTGGGCAGCAGCCCGGACATCCGAGGTCTGCTGATCTCTGTGCAGTCACACGTTCACGTTCTGAACCCCGTTATTCACACGTTAACTGTCACATTCATGAAATATTCAGGAGAATTTCCATAAACTCAGTCCTGCAGCAGATCTGAGGAAAGTCGATGAGCTAAAGAAGTGAAGCTGCAGATTTCCTCTGAAGCTCTGTAAGCATGAAAGTCAGACACAACAGCTGTGCACAGCTGTGTTAGCACAACATACCCATCCACATCTACAAGTCGTGTTATTCCTGCATCACGGCCGTCTCCACACCTTAAACACACAGCAGCCAGCCTCCCAGCGGCTTATCAACACTTCTCACAGATCAGTTTTGCCTCGTATGCAAATGAAAAGAAATCCTCATTATCAAGCCAGCCAGAGGTGGCTCATGACGTGTGTGCACGCAGCACCGCGGGCTCAGCTGAGTGACGGTAGCCCTGTTGTGTTAGCGTGGTGGTGCAACACACACACACACACACACGACAAGCCGTCTGCCTGTCTTAGTCTCTCTCCTGCCGGCTCAGAGTCTTCAGTGGCAGATAAACTGCAGCACATCTCTGCTTCCACACATAACCCTCATGTGCAAAAAGCGTGCATCGTTCCCAGCTGGAAAGATGCATGTGAAAAGGTCTCCTCTCAGGACATTACATATTCCTCCCCCACAACATCTGGGACTCCACCAGCACCCTCCTCACACACACACACACACACACACACACACCAGCTCTTATCACCGCATTGTCACTTCTGCATGTCAGTCTCTGACATTTCAGTCCAGTGGAACACACGCACTCCTTTTGTAAACATTAGGTGTGTATCTTTGCAGATAAACATCTACAGAATAGTTTTGCAACTCATTTGTAACTTAAAATCAATAATTTCATATTAAATTGGACATTTTTTTTTTACAGTATTTTAAATCAAGTTCCTGTTTCAGTGGAGGCATTGTTTGGTCATCCTGCTGGCGAGTGGTGGTCGCTGACTGGGATCTTCAGGGACGTCTCTTTGTACTTGTGTAGCACGCACAAAAAGGGGAAGAGGGGCTGTGTCCCCCCCCAAGCTTCCCCTATAAGGACACCCCTGGTCAGAGCACCTCAGCAGGCCAAGCAAGACAGGATAATTAGACAGGTTAAAAAGGTTTATTGTCTTCTGCGTATTACAAAACGTAGTCCGTAGCTGCCACCTGCAGTGGTTCTGGGCTTTAATCCCAGACTGGTAAAAACACAGAACAACGCTAATAAAGAAAGTGAAACACTAAAACCACATGCAATAAAACCAGTAAAATACAATCCAATCTAAAACTATACCCGACCACCAGGCAGGTGGAGCAACTCTGTACGACAGGAGACCACTAAAAGGGAACAGATAAAAACAGTTAAAAATGCAAAAATCACTAAAAACAAATGTACAATAAAACAGACCTCCCCAAGAGCAGCCAGGGTGAGTGGCTCTTGTTTAATGGTCTTAACAAAGACCCAAAGTAAATGTCAGTATTACAATTACCAAAAAAAAAAACTTTATACCTTACCACTCTCTGGCACTTCCACCCTGCTTGCTCTCAGGTCCCCCCCCTTCCAGGTAAGCAGGACTGTCTTTTATAGTGTCACTGGTCCTGATCACCAATTTGCTGCAGCTGTGACCAGACTCAGCAGAGAGGCAGAGCAGCTCAGCCCAGGTGCCTACACTTGTATTCCAGGAAACCAGATGAATGCTGAATCTGATGCTGAACATGAAGAATATTTTAGTAGAGAAGAAAATGAATGAAGGATCTACAGCCGAGACATCGGACAGTCATCCGGACCGGAGAAGTGTGGCCGAATGGGAACAAGGAGAGGGACGTTAGTCCAAACGGAGGCCACTGCACTCCTGCAGGGCAGGATAACACAAGCTGGATGAGGCTGGATGAGGCTGGATGAGACTGGATGAGGCTGGATGAGACTGGATGAGGTTGGATGAGGTTGGATGAGGCTAGATGAGGCTGGATGAGGCTGGATGAGGCTGGATGAGGCTGGATGAGGCTGGATGAGGTTGGATGAGACTGGATGAGGCTGGATGAGACTGGACGAGGCTGGACGAGGCTGGACGAGGCTGGACGAGGCTGGACGAGGCTGGATGAGGATGGACGAGACTGGACGAGGCTGGACGAGGCTGGACGAGGCTGGACGAGGCTGGACGAGGCTGGATGAGGCTGGATGAGGCTGGATGAGGCTGGACGAGGCTGGACGAGGCTGGATGAGACTGGACGAGGCTGGACGAGGCTGGACGAGGCTGGACGAGGCTGGACGAGACTGGACGAGACTGGACGAGGCTGGATGAGGCTGGATGAGACTGGATGAGACTGGATGAGGCTGGATGAGACTGGATGAGGCTGGACGAGGCTGGATGAGACTGGATGAGGCTGGATGAGGCTGGACGAGGCTGGATGAGACTGGATGAGGCTGGACGAGGCTGGATGAGGCTGGATGAGACTGGATGAGGCTGGATGAGGCTGGATGAGGCTGGACGAGGCTGGATGAGACTGGATGAGGCTGGATGAGGCTGGACGAGGCTGGACGAGGCTGGACGAGACTGGACGAGACTGGACGAGGCTGGATGAGGCTGGACGAGGCTGGATGAGGCTGGACGAGACTGGACGAGGCTGGACGAGGCTGGACGAGACTGGACGAGACTGGATGAGACTGGACGAGGCTGGATGAGGCTGGATGAGGCTGGATGAGACTGGATGAGGCTGGACGAGGCTGGATGAGGCTGGATGAGACTGGATGAGGCTGGATGAGGCTGGACGAGGCTGGACGAGGCTGGACGAGGCTGGACGAGGCTGGACGAGACTGGACGAGACTGGACGAGGCTGGACGAGACTGGACGAGACTGGATGAGGCTGGACGAGGCTGGATGAGGCTGGATGAGACTGGATGAGGCTGGATGAGGCTGGATGAGGTTGGATGAGGTTGGATGAGGCTAGATGAGCCTGGATGAGACTGGATGAGGCTGGACGAGGCTGGACGAGGCTGGACGAGGCTGGACGAGGCTGGACGAGACTGGACGAGACTGGATGAGGCTGGATGAGGTTGGATGAGGTTGGATGAGGCTGGATGAGGTTGGATGAGGCTGGATGAGACTGGATGAGGTTGGATGAGGCTGGATGAGACTGGATGAGGCTGGATGAGGCTGGATGAGGCTGGATGAGGCTGGACGAGGCTGGATGAGACTGGATGAGGCTGGATGAGGCTGGATGAGGCTGGATGAGGCTGGATGAGGCTGGACGAGGCTGGACGAGGCTGGATGAGACTGGATGAGGTTGGATGAGGCTGGATGAGGTTGGATGAGACTGGATGAGACTGGATGAGGCTGGACGAGACTGGATGAGCCTGGATGAGGTTGGACGAGGCTGGACGAGGCTGGATGAGGCTGGATGAGGTTGGATGAGGCTGGATGAGGCTGGACGAGGCTGGATGAGGCTGGATGAGGTTGGATGAAGCTGGATGAGACTGGATGAAGCTGGATGAGGCTGGATGAGGCTGGACGAGACTGGATGAGCCTGGATGAGGCTGGATGAGGTTGGATGAGACTGGATGAGACTGGATGAGGCTGGACGAGACTGGATGAGCCTGGATGAGGTTGGATGAGGCTGGACGAGGCTGGATGAGGCTGGATGAGGTTGGATGAGGCTGGATGAGGCTGGACGAGGCTGGACGAGGCTGGATGAGGTTGGATGAAGCTGGATGAGACTGGATGAAGCTGGATGAGGCTGGATGAGGCTGGACGAGACTGGATGAGCCTGGATGAGGCTGGATGAGGCTGGATGAGGCCGGATGAGGCTGGATGAGGCTGGATGAGGCTGGATGAGGTTGGATGAAGCTAGATGAGACTGGATGAAGCTGGATGAGGCTGGATGAGGCTGGACGAGACTGGATGAGCCTGGATGAGGCTGGATGAGGCTGGATGAGGCTGGATGAGGCTGGATGAGGCTGGATGAGGCTGGACGAGACTGGATGAGCCTGGATGAGGCTGGATGAGGCTGGATGAGGCCGGATGAGGCTGGATGAGGCTGGATGAGGCTGGATGAGGCTAGATGAGGTTGGATGAAGCTGGATGAGGCTGGATGAGGCTGGTATTTGGAAACATCCAGCCATCTTCTAAACCTGCTTTAGTAAATTAATGCTCCCTGGGAGGCCGGTCCCTGTCACAGAGGGGGTTGCAGGTCAGAATGGTTGGTTACCAACCAAAAGGTCGGTGGACTGATCCCCAGCTTCCCTGGAGCTTCGCAGGGCAACATCCTGAACCCCACATTGCCTCCTGATATGCCCTCTGTGGCATGAATGTGTGTCGATGATGTTGATGGAGTTTATAAACACAGATGTGATGTATTTGTGTGTGCATGTAAAAGTATTTGTCTGTTTGTATTTGGATGTGTAAATTGATGTTTGGTTGTACTTACACAGTGGTTTAATGATCTTTTGATGTTCTTCAGAGTTTAAACCATCTAAATATCATGACACATAATCAGAAACATTGCGGTATTGATACAAAACAGCATAAACAAACAGAAAAACAGATAAATGCCGGTAAAACAACCTGCTTGGCGGACGCCATTAATAACTTCCAAAGAAACATAAACAACGGTGATGTCTAGCAGTGATGATGCAAAAAATGTGAAAAATTCAACACTTCATCTCCTGTTCTCCATCCATCCATCATCCATCCATTCATCCATCCATCCATCCATCATCCATCCATCCATCCATCCATCATCCATCATCCATCCATTCATCCATTCATCCATCCATCCATCCATCCATCATCCATCCATCCATCATCCATCCATCCATCCATCCATCATCCATCATCCATCCATTCATCCATCCATTCATCCATCATCCATCCATTCATCCATCCATCCATCCATCATCCATCCATTCATCCATCATCCATCCATTCATCCATCCATCCATCCATCATCCATCCATTCATCCATCCATCCATTCATCCATCCATCCATCCATCCATCCATCCATCCATCATCCATTCATCCATCCATCCATCCATCATCCATCCATCCATCATCCATCCATCCATCCATCCATCCATCCATCATCCATCCATCCATCCATCCATCATCCATCCATCCATCCATCCATCATCCATCATCCATCCATCCATCCATCCATCCATCATCCATCCATTCATCCATCCATCCATCCATCCATCCATCCATCCATCCATCCATCCATCATCCATCCATCCATCCATCATCCATCCATCCATCCATCAATCCATCCATCCATCCATCCATTCATCCATCCATCCATCATCCATCCATCCATCCATCCATCCATCCATCCATCCATCCATCATCCATCCATCCATCCATCATCCATCCATCCATCCATCCATACATCCAACCATCCATCCATCCATCCATATTCTATTCAATCCATCCGTCCATCCATCCTCTGCCACTTGCAGGGATCCGGGGTCAGGTCGTGGGGGCAGCAGCCTAAGCAGGGAAGCCCAGACTTCCCTCTCCCCAGCCACATTTACCAACTCTGCGGGGGGGATCCCGAGGGGTTCCCAGGCCAGCCGAGAAATATAATCCCTCCAGCGTGTCCTGGGTCTTCCCCGGGGTCTCCTCCCAGAGGGATGTGCCTGGAACACCTCACCAGGGAGGTCCAGGAGGCATCCTGACCAGATGCCCGAGCCACCTCAACTGGTTCCTCTCGATGCGGAGGAGCAGCGGCTCTACTCTGATCTCCTCCCGGATGACCGAGCTCCTCACCCTATCTCTAAGGGAGAGCCCGGCCACCCTGCGGAGGAAACCCATTTCAGCCACCTGTATACGAGATCTCCTTCTTTCGGTCACGACCCACAGCTCATGACCATAGGTGAGGGTAGGAACGTAGATCGACTGGTAAATCGAGAGCTTCGCCTTCTGGCTCAGCTCCTTCTTCACCACGACAGACCGGTGCAGAGTCCGCATTACTGCAGACGCCGCACCGATCCGTCTGTCCATCTCGCGCTCCATCCTTCCCTCACTCGTGAACAAGACCCCAACATACAGGAACTCCTCCACGCCTCCCACTTGAGGCTCCTGTTCTAATACCATAAAACTTATAATAATTGTAAAAAAAAAACAAAAAAAACAACACATCAGCAACTCCAGAGTTGGAGTCTACATGTACGGGACCCAACTGTTCCTGATTTCAGTTTCAGCCGATGCTGAAAGATCAGATGAGCGACATGTCAGGCATCTTTGCTTGTCAGCGTTCCAGCTGTCGCCCAGCAGAGCAGCCGTGTCAACCCTGACCCGATACACGCTGCAGAGACAAACAGCAGGGGTCGGCAAACACGTGACCAGGAGACACAAACCACAGTGAAGGATCCACGGTAAAAAGATTTCTCTGACCTGAAATCTGCGTTTTGCATTTGCACTGATTTCTGCTGACATGAAGGCGACATGATGACATGATTTCCCCCTTTTTAATCCTGCAGCTTCTAATTTATCTGAAATTCCCTTCGGCTCCTGGCTCATCCCATCATTTTCACATCATCGTGCCATGTGATCCCCCCCCCATGACACCCGATCTGTGTGGGTTTTCCCATGTTTAGCCTGAGTGAAGTTCCCTCACTCCACTTAGGTTTGCTTTTGCTCCTCATTCTTTCTGAACACCCACTCTCCATCTAAAATTAACTAACCTGCAACTCATCAAGCCATCAGCTAAGATCTCTCCACCACCACCCAGACTGATGTGACACCATGTTTGAGGCGTTTTATGCTGCATTAGTTTAAAAATCATCAGAAAGTTTGTTTTTCTGCCTTCACATTAAGTGAAATAGGACCTGCTGCTCTCCTGGTCTCTCCCGGCTCTTCAGTCAGTCCTGTCAGCTCTCCAACCTGGCAACCCCCCATCCAGCCTCCCACGCCACCTCTTCCCCATGTTCTGCTCAAGCTGTCCCTCTGAG